>NC_048581.1:51033222-51762389 GCF_013265735.2 Oncorhynchus mykiss
GGGCGCGCCAGGCTGCCCAGCACTATGCACTCCTACCACAATCATTATGCACACCTGTTTCCCTCGTCACGCGCATCAGCGATTCATTGAACTCACCTGAACTCAATCACCTGCTCTCATTACCTCCCCTATATCTGTCTGTTCACCAGCTCTGTTCCCCACTTCAGCATTATTGTCGTCATGTCGTTTTTGTTTCCCTTGTTCTGATGCGCTTCCTGTCCTGTTCCATGTCCTTTCATGATTAAATATTCACTCTCCGTACCTGCTTTTCTACTCCAGCATCGGTTCTTACACTTGGCGTTCTCTCAACCAGATTTATGATGTATTCAACTGCAATGCATTTCAATTAACAGGTGTATCTTGTTAAAAGTAAATTGATGGAATTTCTTTCCTTCTTAATGTGTTTGAGCCAATCATTTGGGTTGTGACAAGGTAGGGGTGGTACACAGAAGACAGCCCTATTTGGTAAAAGACCAAATCCATATTATGGCAAGAACAGCTCAAAGAGAAGCAAAGATAAACTACAGTCCATCATTACTTTAAAAAATGTTTTACAAATAAAGAAAAATCGTTGAATGAGTAGGTGTCCACATTTTTGACTGTATATTCCCCCTCATTCCGACACCTCAACGGCCTTCAAGGAACCTCATTGGGTTATGTGCAACTTGGAAACTGCCTATCTGGAGGCCTCATTTATTGTAACTGGGGACTTTATTAAAGGAAATCTGAGGAAAATGTTACTGAAATTCTATCAACACATCTCCTGCACTGCACATGCAACACAGACCCTGGATCATTGCTACTCTCCCTTCTGGGATGGCTACAAGGCTCTCCCCAACTCTCCCTTCAGCAAATCAGATCCCACTCCCCCCCCACCTGTAGGTAGAAACTTAATCAGGAAACTCCAGTGGTAAGGACTGTTCAAGGTTGGTATGACCAATCGGAATCTGTGCTTCAAGATTGTTTTGATCACTAGGACTAGGACATGTTCTTGATTGCTTCTGAGAATAGTATCGATGTATACACTGACTCTGTGACTGGGTTCATCAGGAAGTGCATAGAGGATGTTGTTCCCACTGTGACGATTAGAACTTATCCAAACCAAAAACTGTTCATAGATGACAGCAAAACTGAAAGCACAAACCACCGCATTTACCCATGGCAAGGTGACTGGGAACATGGATGTGTACAAACAGACCTGGTATGACTTCTGTAAGGCAATGAAAGAGGCAAATTGACAGTATAAGGACAAAGTGGAGTCTCAATTCAACGGCACAGGCACAAGACGTATGTAACAGGGACTCCTGACAGTCACAGATTAGAAAGAGCTAAACACCTTCGCCCGCTTCGAGGGGCCCACCATCGCTTACAAGGACTGTGTGCTCTCATTCTTCGTGGCAGATGTGAGCAAGTCATTTAAGTGTGTTAAGGACCATATCACCTTCACCTTGACCCACTACGATTCGCATATCGCCCCAACAGATCCAAGGACGATGCAATCGCCATTGCACTGCACACTGCCCTATCCCACCTGGACAAGATAAATACCAATATAAGACTGCTGTTCATCAGTCTTGTACACCACAGTGCCCTCCAAGTTCAGGGCCCTGGGTCTGAACCCCTCCCTGTGCAACTGGGTCCTGGACTTCCTGATGGGCCAACCCCAAGTGGTGAAGGTAGGAAACTGCTTGCTCAGCCCCACCTGTATTCTTCACCCATGACTTCGTGACCACACACTTTTCAAACTCAATCATCGAGTTTGCTGATGACACAACAGTGCTAGGCCTTATTACAAAACAATTACGAGACAGCCTATAGGGAGGAAGTGAGAGCCATGGTGGAATGGTGTCAAGAAAATACCCTCTCCCTCAACAAAACAAAGGAGCTGCACATTGGTCTTCTCCCCAGCCAGCTTGTCCAGCACCCATGCCTCGGCCGGCCCATCAGGCTCGCCCAGGTGGGATGCCGTGTGGCACCCGGGGTACTGTCACTCTTGCTCCCACTCTCTCTCTCTGGCGCTCGAGGGTGCCAGGCTGCCCTTCATTACACACACCTGTCACCATCATTACGTGCAGCAACGCTCATTGGACTCACCTGGACTCCTTCCCTTTGTTGATTTTCCTGTCTATCACTGTCTGTTTCTCTGTGTTTTCCCTGTGTCTGCATTAATGTTGTTATGTGTTCTTGTGCAGACGCTGTCTTGTCCTGTTCCGTTCCATGTCTGTTGATAATTAAATGTTCACTTCCTGTACCTGCTTCTCGTCTCTACCAGCATCAATCCTTACACATTCCTGCAGTCAGCATGCCAATTGCACGCTCCCTTAAAACTTGAGACATCTGTTGCATTCTATTGTGTAACAAAACTGCACATCTTAGAGTGTTTTTTTATTGTCCCCAGCACAAGGTGCACCTGTGTAATGATCATGCTGTTTAATCAGCATCTTGATATGCCAAACTTGTCAGGTGGATGAATTATCTTGGCAAAGGTGAAATGCTCACTAACAGGGATGTGAAGAAATTTGTGCACAAAATTTGAGAGAAATAAGCTTTTTGTGCATATGCAACATTTCTGGGATCCTTTATTTCAGCTCATGAAACATGGGACCAACACTTTACATGTTGCATTTATATTTTTGTTCAGTATATATTTATATTCCGCTCTCTGACATTGCTCTATCTGATATTTCTTAATTTATTTATTTTTCTGGATTATGTGTATTGTTTACAAATATATATATATTGCTTTTATTTTATTTATAATCCTATACGCTTTTCTGTTTATACACATGTTGGGGTGCAGCATGTTGATAACAGTCTAACTGGAATCTACTGAGATGTGAAACTAAGGGTGAGCACCAGCTGGCAACTAGTCAATGTGTCATTAGCTGAAACTGTGTCTGGCTCAAAGAGAGCTGCACCGAAACTTGGACACAGAGCAGAGGCAGTCATTTGATTGTAGACTGAATGGGCAATTAGACAATAAACCACCCCTCAAATATACCTAATCCTTCCATTGTGTGCTGCAGAGCCTGGAGCCGTGTGGCTTTGGTGTGTGGTTTTTATTGTCAAGCCGATGGGGTACAAGGGGTTGTTGTGGCTCACTGTCACCTCTTAGTGACTGATAAAGGCCAATACACGTATACTGTAGGATTCTTTGGCGCAAAGACAGGCCTGAGTATCTTAGCTCATATCATTCAAAGGGTGATAATGGTTTTAGTTCTACTTCTATCTTACAGTGTAACAGGTTAATGCATGAAATCTCTTGCGCGTCATTTCTTTTGCATGGGAAAAGGGAAAGAGTTCTTAAAGTGCTCAAGTTTGCATTTGAGTGAGGTAAGGCGTTGACTGTAGAGGTCAAAGGTTATCCTTGCCTTCCTGAGAAAGCAGATAAGTAGCATTATAAATAGCATTTCCAGTCACAGTATTGGCATGTTGTCAGTATACAGTGGCTTTAGTAGAGGAGTTTGATCAGAGGTTATAGTGTCAATGTATGGCAGGGGTGGGCAATAATATCGGCTCGCGGGCCACATCAAGATTTCAAAATTCAGCAGAGGGCCGCGCAGATTTTTTTGGGGACCGATTTGTTTGTCAAAACCAATTTGCGGGCCAGAAAAAGAGCAGGTAGTTGAAAATGTATAGGTCCATTGTAATTACTGCATACTTTATATCTAGTTTTAAACATTCAAGAATGACCTGGTGTTTTTTTATTAACCTGAGATAGTAATGCCCCCCCCGGGCACAAATTGAATGGGCCACTCTATATGGTTATTGCCTGATGTGTGTAAACAGTTACGCAGGTGAGGAGTTATGTCATAGCAGCTTTGAAGTTGTGACCTCCTGAGTGATCTCTGCTGATTACCTCTACCTGTAAAGAAGGTAATCATTTCCCCCAAATTTCACAACGCCAATTGTCCCCTTCCTTTCCATGTTAAAAGAGAAAACAGCGGTTAGGCAGGAATTCTGCCTGACAAAGGCCATGCACCCGAAACACGTCAGAGTTTTGAAACTGTATTTCCATTGAACATGCCATACAAATAAAGGGATTTGAATTAATTATACGAAGAGTGCCTTGGTCCTCCTTTCATTTTGATGACCAATTTACCCCTTTTACCAAAGAGCCCCTTCTGTCTACCACAATCTACTACTGTGTACCTTAGCAGCGCTTCCCTTCCTCCTTTTTCTACATAGGCTGGAATGCTGTTGGACTGGATGGTGTTGAAACACTGGCTTTTGTGTCCTTTGGGCATACTGGCGTGGCGTCAACAGGAACAATTCCACGACTTGTTTGTCAGTCTCTCCTTCTTTCTTGCCTTTGACATTACTCACACCTACTGTCATTGCTAGAAAGACTGGGTTGCCATGCTTTCCCTTAGAAGAGGGATGAAGCGTGAGAAAGGAAAGGAAGATAATTGGAAAGGAAGATGATTAAGAGTGTGCAGATAGACAGGTCTACGCATGCGTGTAGGGGTGCGCTGCTGCTTTACACATCCTGTGTGTGTCATATCTTTGAGTGTGTGTGTGTATTTGTAGTAGTTCACGTAGCAGTAGTAGCAGTAACAGTAGTAGTAGCAGCATTAGTAGTAGTAGTAGACCAATGAAGAGAGACCATCATTTCCCCCTTATAATTACTGAAAGAGCATTTCCTTTCAACATGTAACTACAATTCAGGTTAAACAGTGATTGTGAGATCTGTGTTAGTGAGCTTTGGTTTGCTGGTGGTTTTGCAAAAGGCCGTTAGAAAACCCCAGTTACACATTCACTAACCCTGGCACACAGGCCAATGAGTCACTGAGGAATCTCAGCATTGAGGTGGTCTGGAGGGCTGAGAGAGAGAGAGAGAGAGAGGGGACCAACTAGGGTCACCCAGCCACATAATAATACACACAAGCACAAATGACCTGAGACCACAGCACTCAAGGGAGTGATTGATAAAGCTTCTTCTACATTCCCCAACGTACAAGTGGTTATCTCCTCCCTGCTAACACAAAAATACCATCCTGCTACAATACAGTGGGTCAATTCAAGTATTTCCCGTGACTATGTCTCAAAACCAAATGTTTACCTGGCCCACAACTACACCCTTGACTTGAACAGCCTTTATGACCAGGTTCACCTATACAAGGCAGCCCCCCAACTCCCGCAAAAAGAGCCTCCACATGAAAGTCACACATACACACAGGCAATGAGCAGGCAAACAGGCCCAACCCCCACTCTTACACTAGCCCAAGCCAATGACATAAATCAGATGCTCAGCAGGCTCTGCTCACACTTGCTGTTCTGAGGCCAAACCACACAATTAACAACATTGGACACTTTATGGAACACAAAGCCTTCCCTATCTCATCCTGGAATATCCAAGGCCGGAGGTCATCTGCCATTGGCCTAACAAGCAGGAACCTGGACTTCACCAAAGAAATTAGAAATGCAGAAATTGTCATCCTACAAAAAACATGGTACGGTATAGAGGATATAGACCCACTGGTTGCCCTCTAGGTTACAGAGAGCTGGTAGTCCCATTCACTAAACTACCAGGTGTGAAACAGGGAAGAGACTCAAGGGGAATGCTAATTTGGTATAGAGCAGACCTAACTAACTCTGCTTAAATTGATCAAAACAGGAACATTTTAGATTTGGCTAGAACTTCAAAAGGAAATGATCTCAACAGAGAAAAATGTCCTCCTGTGTGCTACCTATATCCCCCCACTAGAATCCCCATACTTTAATGGATACAGCTTCTCCATCCTAGAGGGGGAGATCAATCATTTCCAAGACCATGGGCATGTACTTGTCTGTGGTGACCTAAATGCCAGAAATGGACAAGAACCTGACACCCTCAGCACACATGGGGACAAGCACCTACCTGAAGGTGACAGCATTCCCTCCCCCATATTCCACTCCAGACACAACTACGACAACATAACCAACAAAAACGGGTCACAACTCTAACAGCTCTTGCATATCGTGGGTATCTACATAGTCAATAGTAGGCTTCGTGGGGACTCCTACAGCAGCAACACCTATGGTAGGTACACCTTTAGCTCATCTCTTGGCAGTAGTACTGTAGACTACTTTATCAAATCAAATCAAATGTTATTTGTCACATGCGCCATATACAACAGTTGTAGACCTTAGAGTGAAATGCTTACTTACAAGCCCTTAACCAACAATGCAGTTTTAAGAAAAAATAAGAAATATAACAAATAATTAAGGAACAACAATAAATAACAGTAGCGAGGCTATATACAGGGGGATCTGCTACAGAGTCAATGTACGGGGGTACCGGTTAGTTGAGGTAATATATACATGTAGGTAGAGGTAAAGTGACTATGTATGGATAACAAACTGAGAGTAGCAGCAGAGTAAAAATGAGGGGTGGGAAAAATACAAATAGTCCAGGTAGCCATTTGATTAACTGTTCAAGAGTCTTATGGCTTGGGGGTAGAAGCTGTGCAGTAACAGAGAGAACAGTCTATGACTAGGGTGGCTGGAGTCCTTGGCAATCTCTTGGGCCTTCCTCTGATACCGCCTGGTAAAGAGGTCCTGGATGGCAGGAAGCGTGGCCCCAGTGATGTACTGGGCCATATGTACTACCCTCTGTAGTGCTTTGCGGTCGGAGGCTGAGCAGTTGCCATACTAGGCGGTGATGCAACCAGTCAGGATGCACTTAATGGTGCAGCTGTAGAACTTTTTGAGGATCTGAGGACCCATGCCAAATCTTTTCAGTCTCCTGAGGGTAGGCGTTGTCGTGTCCTCTTCACGACTGTCTTGGTGTGTTTGGAACATGATAGTTTGTTGGTGATGTGGACATTATGGAACTTGAAGCTCTCAACCTGCTCCACTACAGCCCCATCATTGAGAACTGGGGGCGTGACCGGTCCTCCTTTTTCTGTAGTCCACAATCATCTCCTTTGTCTTGATCACGTTAAGGGAGAGGTTGTTGTCCTGACACCACAAGAGGTCTCTGACCTCCTCCCTATAGGCTGTCTCATTGTTGTTGGTGATCAGGCCTACCACTGTTGTGTCGTCTGCAAACTTAATGATGGTGCTGGAGTTGTGCTTGGCCATGCAGTCATTGGTGAACAGGGAGTACAGGAGGGGAATAAGTGTTGCTTGCCTCAAAGCAAGTATAGAAGTTATTTAGCTCATCTGTTAGGCTCGTGTCACTGGGCAGCTCTTGGCTGTGCTTCCATAATCTGTAATAGTTTGCAAGCCTTGCCACATCCGACGAGCGTCTGAGCTGGTGTAGTATGATTTAATCTTAGTCCTGTATTGACGCTTTGCCTGTTTGATGGTTCGTTGGAAGGCATAGCGGGATTTATTTTTAGCGTCCAGGGAAGAGTCCCGCTTCATGAAAGTGGCAGCTCTACACTTTATCTTAGTGCGGATGCTGCCTGTAATCCCAGGCCTTTGGTTGGGGTATGTACGTATGGTTGCTGTGGGGAGGACTTCATCGATGCACTTATTGATGAAGCCAGTGACTGAGGTGGTGTACTGTACTCCTCAATGCCATTTGAAGAATCCCGGAACATATTCCAGCCTGTGCTGGGAAAACAGTCCTGTAGTTTAGCATCTGCGTCCTCTGACCATTTCCTTATTGAGCGAGTCACTGGCACTTCCTGGTTTAGTTTTTGTTTGTAAGCAGGAATCAGGAGGATAGAGTTATGGTCAGATTTGCCAAATGGAGGGTGATGGAGAGCTTTGTAAGTGTTTCTTTGTTTGGAGTAAAGGTGGTCGAGAGTTTTTTTCCCTCTGGTTGCACATTTAACATGGTGGTAGAAATTAGGTAAAACGGATAAAAGTTCCCTGCATTAAAGTCCCCGGCCACTAGGAGTGTCGCCTCTGGATGAGCATTTTCTTGTTTGCCTATGGACTCATACAGATCGTTGAGTGCCTTCTTAGTGCCAGCATCGGTTTGTGCTGGTAAATACACAGCTATGAAAAATATAGATGAAAACTCTCTTAGTAAATAGTGTGGTCTACAGCTTATCATGAGATACTCTACCTCAGGCGAGCAAAACCTTGAGACTTCCTTAATATTAGATTTCGTGCACCAGCTGTTATTTACAAATAGACACAGACTGCCACCCATTGTCTTACTGGAGGCAGCAGTTCTATCTTGCCGATGGACCGAAAACCCCGGCAGCTGTGTCTTATCCATGCCGTCCTTCAGCCACGACTCGGTGAAACATAATATATCACAGTTTTTAATGTCCCGTTAGTAGGATATCCTTGATCGGAGTGCATCCATTTTGTTATCCAATGATTGCATGTTGGCTAATAGGACTGATGTTAGAGGGGGTTTACATACTCGCCCACAAATTCTCAGAGGGCAACCCGACCTCCGCCCCATTTTTCTCCGTCTTTTCTCAAATGATGGGGATTTGGGCCCATTCCCGAGAAAGAAGTATATCCTTTGCTTCGGACTCGTTAAATAAAAAATATTTGTCCAGTTCGATTCGAGTAATTGCTGTTCTGATGTACAGAAGTTATTTTTCAATCATAAGTGATGGTAGCAGCAACATTATGTAAAAAATAAGTTAAAAAATAAGTTACAAACAACACGAAAAAAACAAACGAAATAGCACAATTGGTTAGGAGCAGTAAAACGGCAGCCATCCCCTCCGGCACCATTCACCGACCTCAACCCAGAGTATCTCAGAGCGTTCATAGTCAGCCCACTGACACCACTATCAGATTACAACCAATCACAATCTACCTGAACAGAGCAATAATCAACCATGAGGCATCGAAGCCAAACAAACAGCATACTGTTAAGCAATGCTATAGATTGAAGGAAGGTAGTGTAAATCCAATCCAGTCCAATCCCTCCCAGCCAACTTCCTGGACAAAATGTTATTGTTTTTCCTGTAAACGTGTAAAATTAGCAGTAGGAAGCCTGGACAATATATTGGACTTATCAGCTAGCTAACATATCAAATTGAAATTCTGTCAGAAAACCCAAGACACTGAGAAATGGTTTGATAAAGAATATGAATCCTGAGAAAGAAATTGAGGAGCCTATCCAATCAGAAACAGAGAGAAACAGAAAACCTTAGATTATGCCTTCACTATGGTAAAACACTAAAATAATACAGAAATACACTAAGAAAAAAGAAGGAACAGCATGACAGAAAACAGCTCATTGTGATTGAAGAATCCATAGAATCAAATCACTTCTGGGGAAAAGTGGACCACACTAAACAAACAACAACACAAAGAGCTATCTATCCAAAATGGAGATGTATGGATAAACCACTTCTCCAACTTTGTGCATATAACAAGGAACGAATAACAAAAACATAGATTTGGCTATTAAAGACTACCAGAACCCACTGGTTTCTCGAATTACATATAGAACAAAATACAAACCCTCCAACCCAAAAAGGCCTGCGGTGTTGATGATATACTATACAAAATGATTAACTATACAGATCACAAATTCAAAGTGGCTATTCTTCAACTCTTCAACATTATCCTCAGCATTATCTTGGCATCTTCCCTAATATTTGGAAACAAGGCCTGATTACCCCAATCCATAATAATGGATCTGGCTACTTCAATCAGTTATCGAACCCATTGCCCTCTATGGTTGTGAGGTCTGGGGTCCACTCACCAACCAATAATTCACAAAATGTGACAAACACCCAATTGATTGCAAAGCCCCAAACAATGTATGCAGAGCAGAATTAGGACTATACCCACTAGTTATCAAAATCCAGAAAAGAGCTGTTCAATTCTAGAACCATCTAAAAGGAAGCAATGGCCACACATTCCACCACAAAGCCCTCACCTACAGAGAGATGAACCTAGAGAAGAGTCTCCTCAGCCAGCTGGTTCTGGGGCTCTGTTCACAAACAGGCACCACAGAGCCCCAGGACAGAAACACATTTAGATCAAACCAAATTATGAGAAAGCAAAAATATAATTATTTGACATACTGGAAAGAATCAACCAAAGAACTGACCAAATTGGAATGCTATCTGGCCCTAAACAGAGAGTTACAGTGTCAGAATACTTAATCACTGTGACATACCCTAAATTAAGAAAATCCTTGACTATGTACAGACTCAGTGAGAATAGCCTTGCTATTGAGAGAGGCGGCCATAGGCAGAACTCGAGAGATGACAGGCTATGTGCACACTGCCCAAAGAATAAGGTGGAAACTGAGCCACACTTCCTAACCTCCTGCCAAATGTAAGACCACATTAGAGACACATATTTCCCATAGATCACACAGAGCCATAAAGAATTTGAAAACAAATAAAACATTGATAAACTCCCATATCTACTAGGTGAAATACTGCAGTGTGCCTTCACAGCAGCAAGATTTGTGGCCCGTTGCCATGACAAAAGGGAGCACAAACAACATTCTAAATACAACCTTGAATTTATCTGTTTATTTATTTTCTCCGTCATACTTCAACTACTTGCACATTGTTACGATACTGTACAGAGACAATAATATAACATTTGCAATGCCTATGTTCTTTTAAAACTTTTTGTGAGTATAATGTTCACTAATGTGTTGTTTGTTCATTTCCCTTTTGTTTATTGTCTATTTCATTTGCTTTGACAATGGAAACATATGTTTCCCATGCCAATAAAGCCCTTTGAATTGAATTTCATTGAGAGAGAGAGAGAGAGAGAGAGAGAGAGAGAGAGAGAGAAAGAGAGGGGGAATTAGAGAGAGAGAGAGAAAGGTAGAAAACAAGAGTGAGAAAGAGAGTAAGAATGAAAGAAGGAAAAGGAGAGAAAGAAAGGGCCGTGAAAACAGAACCTAGCCTGAGAGAAGAGAGGGGGGCTACAGCTCTCTGACCATGCCTACCTGGTTAATGATCACACAGTCATGTGGTGTAATGCCTGAGAATCTCGGTACAGATTAGCATGGTCAACACAACCACAAATGTTTGAAATTACCTCATCTGGTTTGTGTGTGTGAATGTGTGTGTGTGTGTGTGTGTGTGCGTGTGTGTGTGTGTGTGTGTGTCTGTGTCCGTGCGTGTGTCTGTCTGTCTGTCTGTCTGTCTGTGTGATCTACTTCCCTTTCTCTTTCCTTTGTGCTTCTCTATCAAATTGAGATGTATATTATTTAGGCGAAACCTTGCCTGAAGCCTCAAAAAGTCAGGCTCAACTGCTGCAAGGTCAAATCACATTGGTCTCAGACGGGCTCTTAGACAAAGTTTCTATTGAATTTCAATTGTATAGAAAATCAACGTCTGCGTTCATCTTCTAGTGAGCTCTTATCTCACCATGGTCTAGACCAGGGTTTCCCAAACTCTGTCCCCCAGCACTACACAGTTGATTCAAGTAACAAACTTATCATCAAGCTTGGATTATTTGAATCAGCTGTGTAGGGCTAGGGTAAAAAACTAAACTTGGGGGGGGGGGGGGGGGGGGCAAGGACCGAGTTTGGAAAACCCTGATCTAGACTACTATCCATTTGCAATCTTGTTTGTTCATTCTTGAGAGGTGTGGGTTATTAGCCTCGTACGAACCATCCTAATCTCGCCAATTTACATTGTGTTACCGTGTAGCGAAACAGAGTGAAAGCTGGCGAGACCAGGAGGGTTCATACGAGGCTAACAACCAGGGAGGGAGAGAGGGAGGGAGGGAGGGAGGGAGAGAGAGAGAGAGAGAGAGAGAGAGAGAGAGAGAGAGAGAGAGAGAGAGAGAGAGAGAGAGAGAGAGAGAGAGAGAGAGAGAGAGAGAGAGAGAGAGAGAGAGAGAGAGAGAGAGAGGGAGAGAGAGAGGGAGAGAGAGAGAGGGAGAGAGGGAGAGAGGGAGAGAGAGAGAGAGAGAGAGAGAGAGAGAGAGAGAGAGAGAGAAATAGTGAAAGAAGGAGAGAATGGCTCCTTAAATCATAGGCAATGAACTGTCCTCTTCTTGTAACTACTGTACACAGACACATTCATACTCCCCCCTAGTGGAAGAGTCATGAAAGTGCATGACAGTTTTAAACTACCCGCTAATGCTGTAATGGCATCAAACTCCAAACTTCAAATCCCATCAAAGCAGAATTTAATATGAGGATAATTTAATCATCATAGCATCATTGGTGTAAAATAGAGCTGATATCAGGACTATATTCAGTGGTTGACTATTTGACTGTATGTTTCAATGGTGACTGACTGGCTAATTCTGTTCGCCATTTGGCATTTTGCAGCGCCACATATAACCCTGAGAGCACCGTTTAGGGAGCTGGGAGCAGGGCAGGTGGTGTTGGAGATGGGAAAAACCCCTTCAGCATTAAGTTACACAGAGACAGATTTACTGTTGGCTAAATCCATTTGAATTCAGTGATGGGTACATCCATTTGAATTCAGTGTTGGGTACATCCATTTGAATTCAGTGTTGGGTAAATCCATTTGAATTCAATCACTTTTTGACAGCAGCCCTTTTGATTTGAACAAAACCTTCCATACTATTTGCTCATTGTAGAAGTACTCAGAAAGCGTACTTCTTCACCGTGAGACACGATGTCTGCATCACAGGAAAAGATACATGGTTGCGATTGATATAATTTACAAGCTTACAAACAGGGTCGTCAAACTGTTTAATTAAACGTCAATTATCTAAAAGCACGGTGCTTAGACCCTTATTGACATCGTCTGATGATTTTGTGTTGTGTCCGCCATGCTCAACAAGCTTTTGAATACGGGTGGGTTTCATGTTTTGCCTGAGAAATGTACAAACATTTTTGTCTTTTAAATGGTTGGAGGTCCACACATCAGAGACTGTTGACTTGAATGGGAATATCTTTTGTTTTAAATTATAATGTCAACCCTCCATAGGAAACCTATTGAAATCATAGAAACATAGATAATAGAATAGACATTACCATTTAACTTGACATCCGAAGGTGAGGGAACTGGCGGCCATCTTTGTGTCAGTAATTAGAAGTTAACATTACATTTCAATTTCAATGGTGTACCAGCTTAATTGCAGTGGTCTGAAGGTATAGATCCATTCTATGAATTATATTTCCATGATTGAAATGACACCCACCCTTTATTCAAGAGCATGTTGTGTCTCAACCAAATGCGGGCATAACACAAAAACTCTAGACGGGATACAGCTTTTGTAAAATTTGACTTCAAAAGCATATTTTTTTTAGCATTTCACCTAATTATCCTAACCTGCTACGCTAGTTCTCTTAACCTGCTGCGTAAGTTCTCCTAAACCTGCTACGAAAAGTACATTTTGACAAAAGCTGTATCCCTTCTAGACAAAACCCACAAAAACCTCAGAGGATGTAAAGTAGGGCTTAAGCTACGACACATGTGAATATGAAATTGTAGTTTACTTTGCTGTTGATGGTATGTTCAGGGTGCCAAGGCTAAGGCTGTGAAAGCAATTGAAAGTAAACAGGTTTAATGTTTATTTTATTATATTCACTTGCAAACCCATATGGTACACATCATGCACTGAGTGTACAAAACATTAGGAACACACTCCTAATATTGCGTTGCATCCCCTTTTGTCCTCAGATACAGCATCAATTCGTCAGGACATGGACTACAAGGTGTCGAAAGCATTCCACAGGGATTCTGGCCCTTGTTGACGCCAATGCTTCCCAACGTTGGGTCAAGTTGCCTGGATGTCCTTTGGGTGGTGGACCATTCATGATACACACGGGAAACTGTTGAGAATAAAAACCCAGCAGTGCCTGGCACCTACTAGCATACACAGTTCAAAGGAACTTCAATATTTAGTCTTGCCCATTCCCCCTCTGAATGGCACACATACACAATCCATGTCTCAATTGTTTCAAGGTTTAAAAATCCTTCTTTAACCTGTATCCTCCCCTTCATGTACACTAACTGAAGTGGATTTAACAAGTGACATCAATAAGGGATCAGAAATGTCACCTGGATTCACCTAGTCAGTCTATGTAATGGAAAGGACAGGTGTAATAGAGCTGGCGGGATTTTCCATGTAGCGGCAGAACAGAGAAGCTACATCTTTTTGTCAGTAACAGCTGGTGCGCGATGTGTAATATTAAAGAAGTCTAGAGGTATTGCTCACCTGAAGTAGAGTACCTTATAATAAGCTGTAGACCACACTATCTACCAAGAGAGTTCTCATCTATATTATTTGTAGCTGTATATTTTCCACCACAGACCGATGATGGCACTAAGACAGTACTCAACCAACTCTATAAGGCCGTAAGCAAAAAATAAGATGCTCATCCAGATGCGGCGATCTTAGTGGCCGAGGACTTTAACGCAGGCAAACTTAAATCAGTTTTACCAAATTTTTACCAGCATGTCACATGTGCAACCAGAGGAAAAAAAACTCTAGACCACCTTTACTCCACACACAGAGATGCATACAAAGCTCTCCCCCACCGTCCATTTGGCACATCTGACCATAATTATATCCTCCTGATTCCTGCTTACAAGCGAAAACCAAAGCAGGAAGTACCAGTAACTCACTCAATACGGAAGTGGTCAGATGACATGGATGCTACGCTACAGGACTGTGTTGCTAGCACAGACTGGAATATGTTCCGGGATTCATCTAATGACATTAAGGAGTATACCACCTCAGTCATCGGCTTCATCAATAAGTGCATCGGCGACGTCGTCCCCACAGTGACCGTACGTACATATCTCAACCCGAAGCCTGCATCGAGCTATAGGCTAGAGCTGCCGCAGCGGGACATTAATCCGGACGCTTATAAGAAATCCTCCTATGGTTTAAACTGAGCTTTTTTGTTTAATTTCTGTTTGTAAGTTTGTTTAAAATAATAAAAGAAAAAAAAATAAAAACATTTAAAAAAAAGAAATCCTGCTATGCCCTGAGACGAACCATCAAACAAGCAAAGCATCAATACAGGATTAAGATTGAATCCTACTACACCGGCTCTGACGCTCGTCGGTTGTGGCAGGGCTTGAAAACTATTACATACTACAAAGGGAAACCCAGACGCAAGCTGCACAGTGACGGAAGCCTACCACACGAGCTAAATGCCCTTTATACACGCTTTCAAGGCAAGCAACACTGAAGCATGCACGAGAGCACCAGCTGCTCTGGATGACTTTGTGATAACGCTCTCGGTAGCCGATGTGAGCAAGACCTTTAAACAGGTCAACATTCACAAAGCCGTGGGGCTAGATGGATACCAGGACGTGTGCTCAAAGCATGCGTGGACCAACTGGCAAGTGTCATCACTGAAATGTTCAACCTCTCCCCGACTGAATCTGCAATACCAACATGTTTCAAGCAGTCCACCATGGTCCACCCCCCAGTCCACAAATGATTTCCACCCCATAGCACTCATGTTGGTAGCCATGAAATGCCTTGAAAGGCTGCTCATGGCTCACATCAACAGCATCCTCCCGGATACCCTAGACCCACTCCAATTCGCATGTCGCCCCAACAGATTCACAGATGACGGAATCTCAATCGCACTCCGCACTGCCGTTTCCCACTTGGACAAAGGGAACACCTGTATGAGAATGCTGTTCATTGACTACAGCTCAGCATTCAACACCATAGTGCCTACGAAGTACATCACTAAGCTAAGGACCCCGGGACTAAACACCTCCCTCTGCAACTGGATCCTGGACTTCCTGACAGGCCTCCCCCAGGTGGTAAGGGTAGGCAAGAACATGTCTGCCACGCTGATCCTCAACACTGGGGCCTCTCAGGGGTGTGTACTTAGTCCCATACTGTACTGCCTGTTCACCCACGGCTCCTTGGCCAAACGCGACTCCAACACCATCATTAAGTTTACTGACCAAATCAAATCAAATTAATTTATATAGCCCTTCATACATCAGCTGATATCTCAAAGTGCTGTACAGAAACCCAGCCTAAAACCCCAAACAGCAAGCAATGCAGGTGTAGAAGCAGGGTGGCTAGGAAAAACTCCCTAGACATGCCAAAACCTAGGAAGAAACTTAGAGAGGAACCAGGCTATGTGGGGTGGCCAGTCCTCTTCTGGCTGTGCCGGGTGGAGATTATAACAGAACATGGCCAAGATGTTCAAATGTTCATAAATGACCAGCATGGTCAGATAATAATCACAGGCAGAACAGTTGAGACTGGAGCAGCAGCACAGCCAGGTGGACTGGGGACAGCAAGGAGTCATCATGCCAGGTAGTCCTGAGGGCTCAGGTCCTCCGAGAGAGAGAAAGAAAGAGAGAAAGAGAGAATTAAAGAGAGCATACTTAAATTCACACAGGACACCGGATAGGACAGGAGAAGTACTCCAGATATAACAAACTGACCCTAGCCCCCTGACACATAAACTACTGCAGCATAAATACTGGAGGCTGAGACAGGAGGGGTCAGGAGACACTGTGGCCCCATCCGATGATACCCCCGGACAGGGCCAAACAGGAAGGATATAACCCCACCCACTTTGCCAAAGCACAGCCCCCACACCACTAGAGGGATATCTTCAACCACCAACTTAACATCCTGAGACAAGGCCGAGTATAGCCCACAAAGATCTCCCAAGGGGGGGTGCCAACCCAGACAGGAAGATCACATCAGTGACTCAACCCACTCAAGTGACGCAACCCTCCTAGGGACGGCATGAAAGAGCACCAGTAAGCCAGTGACTCAGCCCCTGTAATAGGGTTAGAGGCAGAGAATCCCAGTGGAAAGAGGGGAACCGGCCAGGCAGAGACAGCAAGGGCGGTTTGTTGCTCCAGAGCCTTTCCGTTCACCTTCACTCTCCTGGGCCAGACTACACTCAATCATATGACCCACTGAAGAGATGAGTCTTCAGTAAAGACTTAAAGGTTGAGACCGAGTTTGCGTCTCTCACATGGGTAGGCAGACCCTTCCATAAAAATGGAGCTCTATAGGAGAAAGCCCTGCCTCCAGCTGTTTGCTTAGAAATTCTAGGGACAATTAGGAGGCCTGGGTCTTGTGACCGTAGCGTACGTGTAGGTATGTACGGCAGGACCAAATCAGAGAGATACGTAGGAGCAAGCCCATGTAATGCTTTGTAGGTTAGCAGTAAAACCTTGAAATCAGCCCTTGGCTTGACAGGAAGCCAGCGTTGGGAGGCTAGCACTGGAGTAATATGATAAAAAATGTTGGTTCTAGTCAGGATTCTAGCAGCCGTATTTAGCACTAAATGCAGTTTATTTAGTGCTTTATTCGGGTAGCCGGAAAGTAGAGCATTGCAGTAGTCTAACCTAGAAGTAACAAAAGCATGGATACATTTTTATGCGTCATTTTTGGACAGAAAGTTTCTGATTTTTTACAATGTTACGTAGATGGAAAAAAGCTGTCCTTGAAACAGTCTTGATATGTTTGTCAAAAGAGAGATCAGGGTCCAGAGTAACGCTGAGGTCCTTCACAGTTTTATTTGAGACAACTGTACAACCATTAAGATTAATTGTCAGATTCAACAGAAGATCTCTTTGTTTCATGAGACCTAGAACAAGCATCTATGTTTTGTCCGAGTTTAAAAGTATAAAGTTTGCAGCCATCCACTTCCTTATGTCTGAAACACAGGCTTCTAGCGAGGGCAACTTTGGGGCTTCACCATGTTTCGTTGAAATGTACAGCTGTGTGTCATCTGCATAGCAGTGAAAGTAACATTATGTTTTCGAATGACATCCCCAAGAGGTAAAATATTTAGTGAAAACAATAGTGGTCCTAAAACGGAACCTTGAGGAACACCAACATTTACAGTTGATTTGTCAGAGGACAAACCATTCACAGAGACAAATTGATGTCTTTCCGACAGATAAGATCTAAATCAGGCCAGAACTTGTCCGTGTAGATCAATTTGGGTTTCCAATCTCTCCAAAGGAATGTGGTGATCGATGGCATCAAAAGCAGCACTAAGGTCTAGGGGCACAAGGACAGATGCAGAGCCTCAGTCTGATGCCATTAAAAGGTAATTTACCACCTTCACAAGTGCAGTCTCAGTGCTATGATGGGGTCTAAAACCAGACTGAAGCATTTCGTATACATTGTTTGTCTTCAGGTAGGCATTGAATTGCTGCGCAACAGCCTTTTCTAAAAATTTTGAGAGGAATGGAAGATTCGATATAGGCTGATATTTTTTTTATATTTTCTGGGTCAAGGTTTGGCTTTTTCAAGAGAGGTTTTATTACTGCCACTTTTAGTCACTTTTAGTGAGTTTGGTACACAAACTACAAAAAAAGTCGGGCCAAACATGCCCCCATTAACATCAATGGGGCTGTAGTGGAGCGGGTTGAGAATTTCATGTTCCTTGGTGTCCACATCAACAACAAACTATCATGGTCCAAACACACCAATACAGTTGTGAAGAGGGCATGACAAAACCTTTTCCTCCTTAGGAGATTGAAAAGATTTGACTTGGGTCCCCAGATCCTCAAAAGTTCTACAGCTGCACCACCGAGAGCATCCTGATCGTTTGCATCACCGCCTGGTATGGCAACTGCTCGGCATCTGACCGTAAGGCGCTACAGAGGGTAGTGCTTACGGCCCAGTACATCACTGGGGTCAAGCTTCCTGCCATCCAGGACCTATATAATAGGTGGTGTCAGAGGAACACCCATAAAATTGTCAGAGACTCCAGTCACCCAAGTCATAAGACTGTTTTCTCTGCTACCACATGGCAAGTGGTACCAGACCGCCAAGTCTAGGAGCAAAAGGCTACTCAACGGCTTCTACCCCCAAGCCATAAGAATGCTGAACAATTAAAAATGGCCAACGGACAATTACATTGACGACCCCCCCCCCCCCTATTTGTTGTGTACACAGCTGCTACTCGCTGTTTATTATCTATGACTTCACCCCTACCTACATGTACAAATTACCTCAACTAACCTGCACCCCCGCACACTGACTCGGTACCGGTACCCCCTATATATAGCCTCGTTATTGTTATGTTATTGTGTTACTTTTTATTATTTTTTACTTTAGTTTATTTGGTAAATATTTTCTTAACTCTTCCTGAACTGCATTGTTGATTAAGGGCTTGTAAAGTAAGCATTTCATGGTAAGGTCTACCCTTGTGACAAATAGAGTTTGATTTGATTTGTTCCAAATGTTTTGTGCACTCAGTGTACAAACCCGGCTCCCCACTTCCATCTTTATAACCATCCCCCTGCAATAACAAACACATTAATCAAGGCTCTCATGTTACATCGTACACAATAAATCCCTATCAAGCCTTTGCCCCCCCTTGGGGTCCCTCCCCGCTTCCCCCTCCCTCCTGCCACAACAGAGGGGAATCAGGGGGGTGGGGGGGTGGCATCAGGGGGGAGTCAGGGCCGATCCCCTCCCCCTGGGTCTTTTAATAGACCTGGCTGGAGTTAGAGCAGCAGCTGCCGGAGTGTGTCTGCACCACCTCTCCCCTGTCCCTGTCTGTCCCCTTATCCTGCTTTCTCTCTCTCTCTCTCTCTTTCTGTCTCTGTCTCTCTCTCTCTCTCTCTCTCTTTCTCTCTCTCGTTCCCTCTCATTCCTTCTCTCTCTCTCTCTACTACCCCTCCTCTCTCTTTCTCTCAACCCCACTCCTCATCTCTCTCTCTTTCTCTCTGCTACCCCCCTTCCTCTATCTCTCTGGAACTCTCCTGTCCTCTTTCCCCTATCTCTGCTTCAACCCCCAAACCCTTACCACCTCCCCTTCTCACACACACTCAACTGCACACCTCACAATCACACACACCTCACACACAGGACTACCATTCCCGGACCAGTCACCATGGCCGACAAGAAGGGCGCTGCTGCCAGCAGCAAACTGTTGGTGAGGAAGAAAGAGAGGACGACAAAGACAGCGGTGACTGTGGAGGTCAAGAAAGAGGTCAAGAAAGAGGTGAAGACGGAGATGAAGATGGAGATGAAGAGGGAGGTGAAGAGGGAGGTTAAGTCGAGTTTAGTGAAGAAGGAGGAGAAGGTCCTGGCAGTGGGGGAGAACGTGGAGGGGAACGGAGATGTCCCAATGGAAGAGGGAGCCACAGCTAACGAAGACGTGGCTAATGGGGAAGCGGCTGCGGCTAAAGCTAACGGAGAAAATGGGGAGTACGAACCCATTGAGCTGCCCCCTTGGGAGATCATCGAAGGGTGGGTGACAACAGATACCATGTGTGTGCGTGCTGTATGTCTGTTGTCGGCAGCTGGTGTGCTGTCATTCTCATTTCATTATACATACAGTGCCAGGGACTTGCCTTTCATATCATTACTATTCAAGTCTTGTTTCCTACAATACAGCTGAGTAGTTACATAGTAGTTACCAAAGTACAGAGTAACTTACTACTCTATATGGCAGTTACTATGTTCAACTGAGTAATAACGTAGTTGTTACCAAAGTAGGCATAAAGAACTGAATGTAAAGTGTTGCCAAATGACCTTTAGAGGGATGGCGAGGGTTACTTTTCCTACTCTGGAGAGAAAGATCCACTGTCATTCCAACATGACGGGAAGAAATGGCTTTAGAACGTTGTGAAACACTGAAAGACATTGTAGAACATTGTGGAATGTTCTACAACTCTGTTGAACACTGGAATGTTCACAGTGGTTTTGTTGTGTCTGTCCATACGACTCAACATTGTGACAGCAGTGAAACTCTTAACTAAGTGGTCAAATGTTAGGTAGGAACACAGCCACTGAGTTTTACCATAAAGTCAAATTAAATCCAAAATGAAGGCATACTGTTTTGGATCGTTTCCAACCCATTGAGGCCAGACAGAAAATGTATGGAAGTTCCATTATCATTACCTTCACAGTGATGTCTGAGGGCTTAAATATGCCTCCACAGATTCCAACCGGCCCAGTCATTGGTTATCCACCAGAGGCCTGGATAGTAAAGTTGCACAGTCATTGGTTGATCACCTGTGAGTTTGTGTGTTAGCGTGGTGGGTCATGTTGCAGCAGTGAGAGGCTTGGTTCAGATATAGCTCAGGGGGATTTTTCCATTCTGAGATGATCTGTGTTTGGGTTCCTGTTTAGGGTGAGATTTAAGGGTCTTGGTTTCGGAGGTCATCTTGGGACTGAAGGGCCCAGAGCCCGGAAATACCCTCTGATTTTGTTTTATCACCCCTCCATCTGGTGGATCTGTTGTCATCCTTTGGGTATGGCTGTGATGGGGGTTACATTTGTTAACACTGCAACAAATGGAATATAGATGGTGCATATGTTGCGAAACCAAAGGGATAAAGTGTAATACTTCCCAGTCACCCACTTTGTATGCGTTTCAGCTATGTTTTTTTTATTACTTCAGATGTGTTGTCTTCTTGAAAGTGTCCTGACTTGGTTCAAACCAGCATGACAATATACATAAAAGGAACGCAATCAAAACCAGCACGACAACATGTCGGAAGGAAGGTGAACAAGTGATAAGAAAAGAGTCATTCTCCATATTTTTGGGACAGGGCTTCTGTGTCTGTGAGTGTCACGTCTGGTAGAGCACAACCTGACTAACAGGAGATCTGCCAGTCAAAGGGGATTAAGACTGTTATGAGTTTGAAACACACGGCCCTCTTAAAACAGGACATGCCCAAACAACAAACCCTCAGCCGTTTCTGTGGACAGAGCCTACGCATTACTCAGTGATTACTGGTGTATTCACTTCACAGTTGACTCAAGACATTCATTAAAAGCCTACGGTTAGACAAACAAAATAGCTGACTCATAATCAAAACATTTGGACTGGGTCAGGTTTCCGGAATGCCTGTCATGATATGGACCTGCCTTCCAGAGAGGACTCCTGAAGAGCTGTGACAGCTTGGGAAATAAATGATCGTAAAAGTAGTATGCACTTCGTCTAGTTTACGGTGAGGCACTAAAACTATTGTATTCAACAAGCGACTGTTCCCCTTCACCATCTGACTACATCACAATATACAGTAGCATAGATTATTACTAGACAGGGTAAAAATGGAAAAACAATTGAAATAGATGAGCACAAATATGAGCTTTTTGCTCTTGATTTTGGGTTAGGGCGATGATAAAGGTTAAGAACAGGGTTTGTGAATAGAGTTGTGTCCATAGCTAGATAGTGTAGTCCTGTCCAGTTAGTACCAACCACGTACCGTACCAATGGGGTGATCTTGAGCACCTCGGGCCACACAAAGCCCTGGACGCCATGGTTAATGTTGATGTGGGTCATTGAGTCAGAAGGCTAAAAATACAGAGCTGGCATTCCACGCTAAGCCACACCAATACCCTAAAATTAGTCCTGCGTACCCCCGTCTGTCTGATATAAGACATCATTTCTTATTATATACATTTTTTTACCCCTTTTTCTCCCCAATTGGTAGTTACACGGACTCAGGAGAGGAAAAGGTCGAGGCACATGCGTTCTCTGAAACACAACCCAACAAAGCCGCAGTGCTTCTTGACACAATGCCCACTTAACCATGAAGCCAGCCGCACCAATGTGTCAGAGGAAACACCTTACACCTGGCGACCATGTCAGTGTGCACTGTCCCTAGCCCACCACGGAAGTCTCTGGTGCGCAATGGGATAACAATATCCCTGCCGGCCAAACCCTCCCCTAACCCGGACGACACTGGGCCAATTCTACACCGCCCCATGGGTCCCCTGGACACGGCTGGCTGTGATTGAGCCTGGACTCGAACCCATAATCTCTAGTGGCACAGCTAGCACCTGCGATGCAGTGCCTTAGACCACAGCGCCACTCGGGAGGCCCTTATAGGAGTGATTCTGTAATGATAACTGTATAACACTTGTACTCTTAGAACAAACACTTCTATATATATACGTTTGGGTTGACAAAATGTTCCAAGGTTAAATAACCTTGAATAGAGACCTGAAGGTAGAGAACCCTTCTCCCATTTGTTAAATTAAACCCATCCCCATATTCCCTCTCCATCCAGGGACCGCATCGACCCGTTCCAATTCAAGTTCCAGTTCAAGAACGTGGAGTACTCGTCAGGTCGTAACAAGACGTTCCTGTGTTACCTGGTGGACAAAGGGAAGGCTGATGCCGGTCTGATGAGAGGTTACCTGGAGGATGAACACTCAGGAGCCCACGCTGAGCAGGCCTTCTTCCTCCAGACACTCCCAGACTACGACCCTGCTGTCAAATACACTATCACCTGGTACGTACACTACAGGTCAAAAGTTTTAGAACACCTACTCATTCAAGGGTTTTTCTTTATTTTAAAAATGTTCTCCATTGTAGAATAATAGTGAAGACGTCAAAATTATGAAATAACATATGGAATCATGTAGTAACCAAAAAGGTGTTAAGAAAACTTCTGAAGCCAGCTAAATAATTATAAAAATGATGGATATTACCTAACATTTAGGTACATATAAGTGTCTTATATTGGTTGAAAGCTTATATTCTTGTTAATCCTACTGTACTATCTGATTTACAGTAGCTATTACAGCGAAAACATGCCATGCGATTGTTTGAGGATGGCGCCCCACATCAAAATATTTTTCCACTGGCACAGGTTTCATAAATTTACAAACAGCGATGAAATATTCACTTTTTGAAAATCTTCCTCTGATTTGTCATCCAAAGGGTCCAGTTATAACATGTAGTGTTGTTTTGTTAGATAAAATCCTTCTTTATATCCCAAAAAGTCAGTTTAGTCGGCGCCATCGATTTGAGTAATCCACTCGTTCAACATGCAGAGAAAGGAATTTGAAAATCTACCACTAAACTTTGTTTCAAAAAGTCAAAATATGTTTCTATATACTCCTCAGATACCCTAAAATTTTATCAAACGATAGTATTTCTTACAGAAAGAACTATGTTCAGTAGGAAACCGATTTTAACAGGTGTGTCCTGTCTTCATGGTGCACGCAAACACAAGACTGTGTCCCTGTACTAAAACTGATATTTCTTATTAATTTTTTCTAAAGTTACAAGCCTGAAACCTTGAACATAGACTGCTGACACCCTGTGGAAGCCATAGGAATTGCATCCTGGGAGCTCATTTTCAGTATGCCCTTATACTTGCCATTGTAAGAGCATGGTCTCTCTCAAAAAACTTCTGGTTGGTTTTTCTTTAGATTATCTCCTACCATATCTGTTGTGTTATTTTCTCTTCCATTATTTTAATATTTCTACAAACTTCAAATTGTTGTCTTTCCAATGGTACCAATTATATGCATATGCTGGCTTTACGGCCTGAGCTACAGGCAGTTTACTTTGGGCACGTCATTCAGGCGGAGATTGAGAAAAAAGGGGCCTAGCCTAAAGAAGTTTTAAGAAAAACCCTTGAATGAGTAGATGTTCTAAAACTTTTGACCGTTAGCTTTCAGTATCTCTCGAATACGCTGTCACCTGATATGTATCTCTCCAATACACTGTAACCTGGGACATATCTCTCAAATACACTGTAACCTGGGACATATCTACAGTATTACTCAGTCAAGTACACTGTCACCTGGTACCTATCTCTCAAACACACTTTCTCCTAGTACATATCTATCAAATACACTATAATCGGGGACATATCGCTCAAATACATGGTCTCCTGGTACATATCTCTCAGACACATATCTGCGAAATACACCTGGTAACTATTGGCCTTCACACAGTCACCTGGTCCATATCTCTCAAATATACCGTGACCTGTGAAATCTCTCTCAAATACACTGTCACGTCCATACAGTATCTCCGCAGAGAGCTGTGACTCGTTTCACAGAAATTTAGCAGCACTTAATGAAACAATTAGAACCCTAACTATGACCTCATCATCTGTGCCTAATTCAATTTTACCTTCTCCCCTGTCCCAGGTACATGTCATCCAGTCCCTGTGCGGTCTGTGCAGCTAAGATCGCAGAGGCCCTTCAGGCCAGGAAGAGCATCAAGATGACTCTCTTCTCAGCCCGGCTCTTTGAGTGGGAGGATCAAGACATCCAGGCGGGGCTGAATGCTCTGTCTCAAGCAGGGTGCAAGCTGAGGATGATGAAACCCATGGACTTCACCTATGTCTGGGACACTTTTGTGGAGAATGACGACCTAACGTTCACCCCCTGGGAGGACTGCCAGGACAACTACGAGTACTACCACGAGAAACTGGCAGACATCATGCAGTGACTACAGTGAGTTAATGTAGTGTTACTGTAGTATGACTAGAGAATCTGGCCGATATCATGCCGTTATCGCTGTGAGTTACTGTGGTATTACGATCAACTGGTCGACCTTCAAGGCATTCCTAGTAGATCCCCAAACATTTATGTAGAAAAGCCAACGATTAAAGGCTTGCTCTCCTTTTGTTCTTCGTGCTGCACTGTTGGTGCACTTGATTCAGAAGCCCTGCACACTGGGTAGGCAAAGTGTTCCCATTTTGAACCATTTCATTTGTCTGAATAGAAAAACTCTGCCTACACGGCAGACGGGGAGATCTGTGGCTAACTCCAGTGCATCTACTTTGCTGGCCAATTGGATATCTCAAATCACTGTGCATACCTACAGCTTCCATGACCCCGTCCACAGCAAAGTGTGATGCCACGTGAGATTTCGTAACTGTCAAAGAGCACAGCAAAGAGAGCCTGCCAAATATAGCAAAGAGCTGCAGTTTTTATGAGTGAGTTTTATTCAACACTGTCAACACTGTTTCTATTCAACACTATTACAAAACTTAAAACAAGCTTCTCTCTACTTCGACTCCCGCTGCAATGTATGCGAAGCCAAGTGTATAGATAGCCCTGCGTTTGTATTATTATTAGCAGCTCGTCGTGTCTATTTTAATATCGAGGAGTATTTCACTTTCTCTGGTCATAGGAACAACATGAATTTGTGCCTGAGGCGGTGTGACTCGAGGTGGTTCGCCTTCAGGTGGAAGACTGTGTCTTCTCTCTAGTCAGTCTCACTGGAGGAAAGAGCAGGGACCGTGAGAGGCAGACCCTCTGCTGCTCTCTCCCTCCCTCGAGACTAATGCCATTGTCGTGTCTTTACTATCATTTACTGAAGACCGATAGTTTTTATCAAAGATTCTCTGTAATTAGTTACTACGCGATCAACTGATTAATCACGTAACTAATTAACTATGAAATGAACCAAGGAAAAATGTTCAGATTACAAAGTTATAATTTCCTAAAATAACTTTTCAGATATTTGATCTGATCAATTAGTCTTCAAATTAATTAATTATTTACTTTACCTCACGTTAGTCTCATTCCAAACGTCGTAATTTGTTGGTTATCTGCACGAACCCAGTCTTCACTATGAGTCACCCATACATCAATTGTCTTAAATAATTTATTTATTACTAACTAAGTAATTCACAGAAATGCATAAACAAACAAACAAAGGTAAATGTAATGATAGGAGGATGTGCCCTAGTGGGCTAAACCGGCATGGCGGCTTGTTAGACAAAAGGGGAAGTGGGGGTCAACTAAGAAGTCACTACAGAGTTAATAATTATAACAATTGAAATGCTAATCCTTTACACATGAACGCTCACTCATTCAGGAACAATTTCAATCAATATATATATTTACGCTCAGTGTGTCGTCTTGATGGCTGGTGAAAAGTCTTTATTTTGTAGAATTGTCCATCTCTCTCCCTCTCTCTCTCTGTCTTGGTTAGAGGGGATAGTTCAAAGTGACATTCGTTATAGAATGGATGTTTCGGCGGTTGTCGTTCTTCGCGTTCAATGATACCGAATTCCGCAATGGTCTGCAACCTTTAGCCATCTCGTAATTGGGGAAAGCTCGGTCTGGTGATAATTTCTCAAAGTTGGGTTTTATACGGAATGGCAGGAAAGGGCTGTCCCAGGATGTCTGACCCTAATTGGGCTCAGGGGCGGTCCTCTGATTTAGTTCAAATCCAATTCCCTTTTTGAGTTTTCCTTCATTAAACAGTCCAAAATCACACTGTAAAATTGTGTAAACAGTATCATACTCACTCATTCATCTTATACAACAATTAGATGTAAACCTTATATCTGGGGCTATTATATAAACAGCGTTATGGTAATGTGGCCAACCCATCTCGCATGAGCTTCCCAAGTTGTGACAAATGGACCAGTTCGTAGCTGGATTCTTCACCGATCTTTTACACTTTCTCCAAAACATGAGATGTGTTCGTACCTCTGTGAGTTCTGTGAGGTGGGAGGATTTCCTTTGTCTCCATGAAAAACTACTCTCTATAACTGTGTGTCCATGAGGTCTTCTCAGGAATTTACGACCTCTGACCACAGTAGCCTAGTTGAAGGAGGCAAGGATGGGCTTGCTATACCCGAAGAGGCCAACGTCATGACACCATGTTCAAATTATTATATATATATTTTTATTTAACTAGTCAAGTCAGTTAAGAACAGTGACGGCCTAACCCAGACAACGATGTGCCAATTTGCACCGCCCTATGGGACTCCCAATCACAGCCAGATGTGGTGTAGCCTGGATTCGAACCAGGGAGTGACACCTTTTGCACTGAGACACAGTGCCTTAGACTGCTGTGCCACTCGGGAGCCCGATTGGCAACTCGGATATCTCAGACTTCCGACTTCAGTGCATTCAAGACATCTGGGAACTCAGACCGACCTGAAGTTCACTGTTGTCATGATTTTGTTTTTTTTCCCAGCTGTCTTGAAAGTACCATGACCATCAGACCAGCAAAATAAAAAAGCAAATGATCTGCAAATTATTTTAATTTATGCTCAACTGTGCCTCTACACCAACTGATCTATTTTGTTATCACATTTAATATGGTCTGAGAATAACAATATTGGCAGGCCAGGCATATAGTTAATATGCTGTGATAATGTATGAGGCCTACTGCACAAACCACATTCCTACAGAACTGTTTTCTGAGCGGTAGAGCTCACCTTGCTTTTTGACTGCGAAAGTGATCTTGACTCAGAAATTGTCGGTGAACACTGCTATAGTAAAACTAGATACACTGACTGACATCATGCAGTGATCACAGTGACTTACTGTAATATTACTGTAGTATAACTAAAGATAAACTGGCTGAAATCATGCAGTGATCACAGTGAGTTACTGTAATATTACTGTATAACTAAAGAGAAACTGGCTGACCATGCAGTGATCACAGTGAGTTACTGTAATATTACTGTATAACTAAAGAGAAACTGGCTGACATCATGCAGTGATCACATTGGGTGGAGGGAGAGGAACACACATACAGGCCATAGGCCAACATATGCACACTTATGCAGGCACAAATACACATGCAGGTATTCAGGGATGCAGTCATTGATCTCAGAAATGTGTATTTTTCTCATGCAAAACCAGTGAGGGGCCAGAACAATGAAGCCAACGAGGATGACGCCAGAGAGAAAGACAAACAGATACAGTTACTGTTTTCCCCTGGCTGATCCACTGCTGCCTAATGGGGGCAGCTGCTAACATTTCTGGGGAGACTGGAAGAGGCAGAGGAGAAAGGAAGAGACAGGGGAGGTGGGGAGGTATGGAGACAGGGGAGGTGGGGAAAAGCAGGAAGGTAAGGAAAGGCTGGAAAAGACAGATCAGGTAGGGGCAGGGAGAGGCAGAGGGAGGCAGGGGGAAGCAGAGAGGTGCCTTGGGAGAGAGGCTGGAGATACAGGGGAAGGCAGGGGTATACATGGAGGCAGGGTGTCGATAAGCATTGAATGTTAGGGCCATGAGAAGGGGTAGAAGAGTCATCAATCAGCCTGATAACCAGTCAGTGTGGGCTTCAACCCTGGGGTTCTGATCCTCAGAGAAAGCCTAAAGGTTAGTTAGAGTCAACAGAGCGTGATGTGTAGTATTCCTGTCTTTCTGATGAAGCGATATCAATAACTTTTGAGTTGCTGTGGATTTCAATGCTCGCTCATTCCCTCCTCTCTCTCTCTTTTTTGTCTCTCTGTCTCTGTTGCTCTCTCTGTCAGGAATGTTGTCAGCCCAGAATTATCCCATCACCTGCCACCTCCACTATCTAAGGTCCTCAGTGATGTGCACAGGACTCAACCAATCAGAGGGCAGTTTGTGTGCTTGTGCGTCAAGCCGTCCTGCTGTGTTTGTTTGCCTTTATGAAGCCAGTTCCAGACCACCTCCTCCACATGGAACTCTCTGTCCCAGCTTCCACTCGCTATTCTGGGGTTGTCCTCACAGGACACATGGATCTGTGGATCAATCCTCAACCTCAAGATAACAGCTTTGCAATTATGTACTATTGGTTATAATTCAAGTATAAAAAGTTATTTTATTACAATTTAAGTTATAATAATAATTCATCCTTCTCCTTCTGTCCTGAAAGGACGTTTCATAACTGCACCAATGTTACCTCTGTCATCCAGAGGACTAGAATGATATTCTATGCATGAATATTCATATAGATATTGTTCATGACAATACCCCAAACTGTTAAGTTCTAGAGAATTAAGTTTGTTATTGTTATTAGGAGTAATTCAACATTTGTGAGTTATGAGATACGTTCAATATCTTTTACACATTTTAATGAGGCAAAAAAAAAAACATGAATGTTACTTGGTGTTCGTTTTAAATAGTGATTGAATGATCCAACATTTCTTACAGAAAGACTGAATAGAGATTGTAGCGTGAGCATGAGCACACGATTTCAACTTCAAGATTATATCGATCTGCCTGTAGAAATTTAAGCAAAGTACATTATTTATACACAGTGAAAATAAAGAAGTGTGGAGTTTTAAAAGTGTTGTCTTTTTCTCATTTTTAAGTCATTGTTAGCACAAATAGAACTGACAATTTGGATTTGAAATAAATGTGGTTGACCCCTTTTTCTTGTTGTGACAACTAAAGTCATCTACTTCCCTTTAAATGATACTTCCCTTTAAATGATACTTCCCCCCCCCGGTCTACAAGTTTCCATATAATCATCTCCACTAATAGGTTGAAAACCCAGTTAGAATCCATGGAACTCTGAGAGCAGAAACCCTTGGCTGTTGAGTTATCTCCAGCCTACTCTTAAAAGGACTGCCTCTAGTCTCCTGATGGGACAACCGAGCGCCAATCAGCCACTATTCACAGATTAGAGTGGTTCTATAATAGAGGGGTTCTATTAAAAGACTGTGGAATGTTCATCGCACAATATTTACAGCACTGATACACTGGGAATATGTGAACGACCAGCAGAGGCAGGGGAGTCAAAGCAATCTGCAGATATTTCTGGGTCTGGGTTAATAAAGAAATTCAACAGAACATTAGAGTAAATTAAGAATCAATTAAGAATGATTGCGATCATCATCAGCAGATAAAGAAAAAGTATTTTAATGAGACGACCATGCATTGTTGCATACAGCACTAGTTGACATTTACAGTACATCTTCACAGAGATCCAACCTGGTCTCAGAGCATTTAGTATTACTCTGCATGTAAATCCGAGTCACTCCATTTAGTATGATATGCTACCTTTGATATCACATTATCACATGTATTCATTTGTGGATGTCCATCACCCATTTCATATGATTTGTTACAAATTAAAATTCATATTATGTGTTACGAATTTACAAAATGTACAATATGTTATGAATTTGAAAAACATACAATATGTTATATTTTTCAAAATGTATGATATGTTACGAATTCTAACCAGGTATCTAACGTTAGTTAGCTGGCTAAAGTTAGCTAGAATAGGGGTTGAGGTTGGGGTTAGAGTTTAGTTGAGGAGTTATGTCAAAGGGTTAAGGTTATAGTTAGGTTTAGCTAAAAGAGTTAAGGTTAGGGGAACGATCAGCTAAAAGGGTTAGGCGAAGTAGCTAAAATGTAGTAAGTAGTTGAAAGTTGCTAATTAGCAAAAATGCTCAAGTTCTCCTTGATGACATTTAAACTCGCAACCTCAATCGCGTTACACGCCCCACCCACCCTACTTTAGTTTATTTGAGTGTCCCGTATTTACATTTACTATGTTACGTCTAGTCTATGAGACCAGGCTGAGAGATCTGATGGGTGAAAAACATGCCAAAAATAGCAGGCTCAAAGCAGATACCCATTAATAAAAGTCATGGTCTATTTTATTTTCATGTGCAGACTTTTAGTAGGCTAACATACTCATTGACAATCAAAGCAGCGACACAGAATGCGAAATAGAGATGGTTCTGAGAGTTGCGGGGTCTATGGTTCCCCCTCAGAGAGGTCCATGAGGTTGGGGCTGAAGAAGTTTTTCATAAGTCTCTCCAGTGACCCCTTGTGGTTGTTGCTGGCCTCCCCAGATTGTGAGCCAGCAGAGTGTGGTTTGAGGGCAGGGGAGAAGCCCGGGGTGTAGCGCGGGATGGGGTTAAGTGCGGTGGGGGGCAGCAGGGAGGAGGAGCGGGTCTGGGCAGTGTGGAGACCCTCCATGGCACTGGACAACCAGATGAGTCTCTTCAGGCTCTGGATGGTCCTGCCACGGTCATGCATCAGCTGGTGCTCCGTTACCGCTCGCCTGCTGGAGTGGAGAGGAGGGGAGTAGAGGAAAGAGGAGGGGTGAGGGGGGCAGAGATATGTATTATTGAGCAGGGAGGGAGAGGAGTACAGTAATATCTTCAGGAAAATAATGTGATAGAAAGATGATAAAGGAGGAGAGACAAGGAGGAGAGAGCTGTAGTGTGTAGTTTGCTCGCAACAAATACAAGGTGTGAAAAATAGACTTCAGGAACTTTCAGCATGTTTAAAAGTATATATAAAAAACAATAAAGGAATTAACCTTAAGAGGAACCAGAGACTTACCTTTCATTCTCCTGACAGTGACCGACTGTGAAGACGACAAGAACCATGACAGCAACGGCCTGCACATGCTTTTGGGATACCAGCATCGTCTGCAGAGATCGAACGTTCACAAAAACTTCATGTAATTCCTCAAAACTCACTGGGGCCATACTTACGAACATTAGAAAAAGTTTCATTTCAAACGTTTTCTGCGTCTCAAAATGCGCGTCAGCCAATTAAAACCGTCGAAGTAGTTGCACGTGATCAAACGCTACATGTTAGCTGTTCCCATTACATAACCTGGCACATGTATCCCCATGCTAACCTGAGCAGTGACAGTGATTATTTCCTGTAACAAATTCTGCATCCTTGACTAGTGTAACAGGTTGAAGTTTGTTGTTCTTGAATACAGCCTTCTGCCTCTGTCAGTCAAAGGTGTACCTCGTTCTATTTAAGGGCGTGATTCTGAAATCTGTGCTTAACTTTTGTTTCAGAGTATACCCTAACAATGGTAAAGGCTGACATGTCATAGGAGGATGGGAGAGGCGCCCATGGTGCAGCGAAAATAGATTTGAATCATTAGTGATGTTCTATGGTGCCCATCTCCGTTGGTGCCGCTCTCCTTCTCCCCTGGCGTCCCCTCCTGGGTTGTTGGTATGTTTTGTATGTTGGCCGGAGTTAAACAACTTAAATATGATAGCTTGATTATTTAATAATGGGTGGTGGTGATGATGATTGAACTGATCAGAAGATTCTTTACAGAGTGGAAGGCGCTGAAGATGTTCCAGTCTAAACTTTCTATTGTGAATCACATAGATGTTTGTTTTATACCTGGTCTGTTAATTCCCATGCTCCACATTTAAAGAACCTGTGTTTTAGTTTCGGTAAATCCCCCACTTTATGTTTGACGACAGTCGGCAGAGAACGGAGCATTGGAATATTTTAAGCGTTAAATTAGATCATTTGAAGGTAATCTTTTTTAGCATAGACATGGGATAACTATAGTTTGAAGTATGCTTTGTGGAATGTAATGATTGAGTCGGTGGAACAAATAGCTTAGTTTGAGGTGACTACATATTTGTGGAATGAGTATGCTATTCCAATCTGTCTGACCGTCCTATTTGAAGAGTTTCAAATCTAAAAACAAAAGACAAGGTGGGATCTTTTTGGGGTTTGCACAATTCATTATGTGAGAAATGGCGGTGGAAACGCTTTCATGCGCAAATATTGATATAATAACCATCATATCGAAGTAAACTTGGAGTCACCTAATGACATTTTGTGTGGTCCTCGTACTACGACATGCCGTTTTAATAGGCTACAGATGAACTAAATTATGATGAACATCACAAGGTGGTAAAAATGCAAGGCGATGAGCTTGATGCACCTTTCCAATAAATATCGAGGGTCTTATTCTGGTGACATGATAATCGATCTTTGGCTGCCATTTGATAAATTGGAATAATCTCGCTCTCTTTTAACACGTTTAGATGGTTTTTCGGCCAGCTAACTTGTCTATATAAAATATGTTAGCTGACATGGGCTAATTGACTATACTAATCAAACTGCTGACGCACAACCAAATTTTGAAATTGCACCTTGTTTATTCTACTCTCCTTACTCGCAACAGTAATTTGAGGCCTGTACTGGGGGTAGGGGGGTTTGGTTGAACCGAGGGCCTTCAAAAGGGGGGCCAGTTGCCCATCCCTGTTATACCCGCAAGCTGTTGGTAGGAGCGCACCTGCCAATAGCAGTGGGCACGTTTGTTATATGACGCAACAATTTGTTCCGTGAGGTCATTCTACTGCCAATGTTTGTCTATGGAGATTGCATGGCTGTGGGCTCGATTTTCTACACTTGTCAGCAACGGGTGTGGATGAAATAGCCAGGTCCACTCATTTGAATGGGTGTCCACATACTTCTGTTCATATACAGTGCATTCGGAAAGTATTTAGACCCCTTGGCTTTTTCTAAATTTTGTTACGTTACAGCCTTATTCTAAAATTGATTAACTTGTTTCTTTCCCCTCTTCAATCTACTCACAATACTCCTTAATGACAAAGCGAAAACAGGTTTTTAAAAATGTTTGCAAATGTATGCAGCAAAGACAGAAATACCTAATTTACATATGTATTCAGGCCCTTTGTTATGAGACTTGAAATTGAGCTCGGGTGCAGCCATTTTCCATTGATCATCCTTGAGATGTTTCTGCAACTTGATTGGAGTCCACCTGTGGTAAATTCAATTGATTGGGCATGATCTGGAAAGGCACACACTTGTCTATATACAGTGCCTTGCGAAAGTATTCGGCCCCCTTGAACTTTACGACCTTTTGACACATTTCAGGCTTCAAACATAAAGATATAAAACTGTATTTTTTTGTGAAGAATCAACAACAAGTGGGACACAATCATGAAGTGGAACGACATTTATTGAATATTTCAAACTTTTTTAACAAATCAAAAACTGAAAAATTGGGCGTGCAAAATTATTCAGCCCCCTTAAGTTAATACTTTGTAGCGCCACCTTTTGCTGCGATTACAGCTGTAAGTCGCTTGGGGTATGTCTCTATCAGTTTTGCACATCGAGAGACTGAAATTTTTTCCCATTCCTCCTTGCAAAACAGCTCGAGCTCAGTGAGGTTGGATGGAGAGCATTTGTGAACAGCAGTTTTCAGTTCTTTCCACAGATTCTCGATTGGATTCAGGTCTGGACTTTGACTTGGCCATTCTAACACCTGGATATGTTTATTTTTGAACCATTCCATTGTAGATTTTGCTTTATGTTTTGGATCATTGTCTTGTTGGAAGACAAATCTCCGTCCCAGTCTCAGGTCTTTTGCAGACTCCATCAGGTTTTCTTCCAGAATGGTCCTGTATTTGGCTCCATCCATCTTCCCATCAGTTTTAACCATCTTCCCTGTCCCTGCTGAAGAAAAGCAGGCCCAAACCATGATGCTGCCACCACCATGTTTGACAGTGGGGATGGTGTGTTCAGGGTGATGAGCTGTGTTGCTTTTACGCCAAACATAACGTTTTGCATTGTTGCCAAAAAGTTCAATTTTGGTTTAATCTGACCAGAGCACCTTCTTCCACATGTTTGGTGTGTCTCCCAGGTGGCTTGTGGCAAACTTTAAACAACACTTTTTATGGATATCTTTAAGAAATGGCTTTCTTGCCACTCTTCCATAAAGGCCAGATTTGTGCAATATACAACTGATTGTTGTCCTATGGACAGAGTCTCCCACCTCAGCTGTAGATCTCTGCAGTTCATCCAGAGTGATCATGGGCCTCTTGGCTGCATCTCTGATCAGTCTTCTCCTTGTATGAGCTGAAAGTTTAGAGGGACGGCCAGGTCTTGGTAGATTTGCAGTGGTCTGATACTCCTTCCATTTCAATATTATCGCTTGCACAGTGCTCCTTGGGATGTTTAAAGCTTGGGAAATCTTTTTGTATCCAAATCTGGCTTTAAACTTCTTCACAACAGTATCTCGGACCTGCCTGGTGTGTTCCTTGTTCTTCATGATGCTCTCTGCGCATTTAACGGACCTCTGAGACTATCACAGTGCAGGTGCATTTATACGGAGACTTGATTACACACAGGTGGATTGTATTTATCATCATTAGTCATTTAGGTCAACATTGGATCATTCAGAGATCCTCACTGAACTTCTGGAGAGAGTTTGGTGCACTGAAAGTAAAGGGGCTGAATAATTTTGCACGCCCAATTTTTCCGTTTTTGATTTGTTAAAAAAGTTTGAAATATCCAATAAATGTCGTTCCACTTCATGATTGTGTCCCACTTGTTGTTGATTCTTCACAAAAAAATACAGTTTTATATCTTTATGTTTGAAGCCTGAAATGTGGCAAAAGGTCACAAAGTTCAAGGGGGCCGAATACTTTCGCAAGGCACTGTAAAGGTCTCACAGTTTACAGTGCGTGTCAGAGCAAAAACTAAGCCATGAGGTCGAAGGCATTGTCTGTAGAGCCCCCGAGACAGGATTGTGTCAAGGCACAGATCTGGGGAAGGGTACCAAAACATTTTTGCAGCATTGAAGGTCTCCAAGAACACAGTGGCCTCCATCATTCTTAAATGGAAGAAGGTTGGAACCACCAAGTCTCTTCCTAGAGCTGGCCGCCCTGCCAAACTGAACATTCGGGCCTGTACAGTAGAGTGGCCAGATGGAAGCCAGTCCTCAGTAAAATGCATATGACAGCCAGCTTGAAGTTTGCCAAAAGCCACCTCTGGTCTGATGAAATCAAGATAGAACTCTTTGGCCTGAATGCCAAGTTTGGAGGAAACGTGGTATCATCCCCACGGTAAAGCATGGTGGTGGCAGCATCATGCAGTGGGGATGTTTATTCAGTGGCATTGACTGGGAGACTAGTCAGGATCAAGGGAAAGATGAACGGCGCAAAGTACAGAGAGCTCCGTGATGAAAACCAGCTCCAGAGTGCTCAGGACCTCAGACTGGGGCGAAGGTTCACCTTCCAACAGGACAACGACCCTAAGCACACAGCCAAGCCAATGCAGGAGTGGCTTCGGGACAAGTCTCTGAATGTCCTTGAGTGGCCCAGCCAAAGCATGGACTTGAACCTGATCTAACATCTCTGGGGAGACCTGAAAATAGCTGTGCAGCAATGTTCCCATCCAACCTGACAGAGCTTGAGAGGATCTGCAGAGAATAATGGGAGAAACTCCCCAAATACAGGTGTGCCAAACTTGTAGCTTCATACCCAAGAAGACTCTATACATATATATTTTTTATACCTTATGTTAATTTTAGTGCTAAATGGATATTGATTACTGCATTGTTGGGTTTGGAGCTTGCAATTAAGGCATTTCACTGTACTTGTGAACATGGCATTTTAAAACATCTGGAAAGCTGCAATTCATTTTATGATACCTGAACATACTGAACAGTATAATTCAAAGCCATTTGCAAAATTTGCAAACAGTAATTTGGATGATTAAAAATAACACTTTGAAAGTCCTTGTTCATCTGAGGGCAAGTGTTCTTGTTTCAAACACACTATGCCATCTTTAGAGATCGGTTACTCAGAATACAAAGTAACATGATTTTCAACCTACCTTGGCTGTAGTCAGGGCCAGATTACCAAACGGGGGCCCCACCTCAAGGGGGCCCACAACCCCCCCCCCCCCCCCCTAGCAAAAGGTGTAAAATTACAGGATTACAACTTTCTCAACCCCATGGAAAAATGTGTAGAAGAACCAAAACTTAGCTTTAAAATGGCAAAATTCTCTCTCAGCTTCCTGTCAAAATGTGAACAAAAGCATGAGATGAGCTATAAAACAATACTATTTTTTTCTGCCCAATGGTAAAAAGTGTAGAATTGCAGGATATTAGCCGTTTTCTTAAAAAAAAAAGGTCTGTTCCTCGGGGCCTCAAATGCTGTAGTCCGGCACTGGCAGTAGTTGATTCAAGCAGGCAGTCACCCTTTCAAGACTTAATAGCCATGCTCTGTTACTGTTAGCATTCTCAGTAACACTTTACATTGTTATATAATACTTTGGTAATTGCATAGCAATGAGCTGAGAGTACACAAGGAATAGTGACTGTAATAATGCCATTATTATGTGATTTCCAAAGTCCTATGCCACAATGTTTCTATTGTAATCAAAGTTACTACACATGTGTAGTAACTTTGTCAAGTGTTACTGCATTACCTTTGTCTCACTCATTGTGAAATATATCTGTTAGTCATTTTGAAGCTACAAAAGTGGTCTGTACTAGTGTTGAGGTGATTCCATTTCCCTCAGAAATTGCGCTTATGATCATAGGGGTGGCAGGGTAGCCTAGTGGTTAGAGCGTTGGACTAGTAACCGGAAGGTTGAAATTTCAAACCCCGAGCTGACAAGGTACAAATCTGTCGTTCTGCCCCTGAACAGGCAGTTAACCCACTGTTCCGTCATTGAAAATAAGAATTTGTTCTTAAATGACTTGCCTAGTTAAATAAAAAATAAAATAGATTTAGACTAATTCAACTAACTGTTGTAGTTTTTGGTAGCCATCAATTACACCGTTTTCTCATTCAAATAACTTAAATATATTCAAAATATTATTTGTTTTTCTGAGACCTGTATTTGAATATAATTGTTTGGGTTGCCTATTAGTTAACTTTATATAAACTATTGTATTGGTCAGTGGCGATTTTAGCATGTAAAACTTTGTGGGGCATTTATTTTTATTTTTTGATGCACACCAGCAAAGCCACTACACTACACATCATAACACTAAACAATACATGAATTGCACTATAATGGTGACAAACCGTGCCAACAAACTGTTAGGGTTTACATAAAACTGTCCCAACAGCAGTCCCAACACCTTACCACTGCTACACCTGGCTTTCAGCGGAGCCTTGTCTGGCAGCGAAACAGTTAAATTCAGCCTCATTCACTTCCTGGCATATTACATGATTTATGCAGCAGCATACACTACACTTTTGGACTCCCATTGTTTTTCTATGCTCACTTGAACAGGAAGGTGTGGTGGTGGTCCTTCGTGGTCTGTCATTCTCTGGATTTATGGTGCTTTCAAGACAACTGGGAACTCTGAAAAAAAACAGGGTTGAATCATGATGACGTCAGTGAACTTCAGGAATGAGGTCCGAGTTCCCGACTTGCAATTCAGAGTTGGATAACCATTCAAAAAGTATTTTCCCAGTGGAAGCTCGTTTTTTTCCGAGTTTCCAGTTGTCTTGAACTCACTGAAGTCTGAGATTTGCAGTTGTTTTGAGCATGGCAGAAGTCATGCTGGATTGACAGCATGGCCAATGTTGAATGTTTATCCTTTTAAGCTTGGAGAAGAGACCATTAAAACCAGACTTGGACCACACACCCACTCCATTGAATAGCAGGCTAGTGATTGCTTTACAATGTTTGTAGTTAGCCAATGATTCCTTCCAAACCACTCTTTGTGAATTTATGATTTCCAACTTGTTGTGTATTGTTTGTGTCCAATGGCCGATGATCACCGAAACATTTGATCTATTATTTCTCTTCATATGACAAGAAATTAAAAGGATTTGCCAGTAGATTGCCTTGATTCATGATGATGAATGCTAGCTAAGATTTGATTTTGAAAGTATGATGTCCAATCAAAGCTACTGTAGGTATGTGATTTTACATCATTTTATCTGTGGCCAATGACTTTGAGCCTCCTTGGATGGGCATTTTCGAGCTCTATCCGTAGATTTTGTGGTGACATAGTGTCCCCATGAGTGACAGAACACTGAGCCAATCACAGCGCAACTATAGAACATTACCAACCCCTAGGCTCTGTAATTTCCGCTGGCTGCCCCACCACCACAGAAAGCACTGAGCTAGGCTGGAACACCTGCATTTTGGAGATTCCTTATATAAGAAAGAAAAAAAATAGACCATGTTTGTATGCAGCTTTATTAACTCAATGATTATTTAAAAAAAAAAAAAATGTTTTAACATTATTTGCAAACTGATTAATTCCAAAATAACGTGCAAAACAGGCACTAAACAGGTTTGGCTCAAAACAGGTGCTCTGATCCACCTGCCCTTGATGACGGGTCGCTACTGGTATTGGTGCATTATGATTTTGTGTGCGGCCCTGGGTTGGCCTTGGTTTTAGGGAGCCTCTGAAGCCTGGTGTGCGCTGTGGTGTTTGGGTGAGTGGGATTGAGATGCGCTAAGGAGCGGTACTTGGCACGGTTGTGTCCATAATTCCATCACAGTGTGTGTGGCTTGTGGCCTGGCGGCTGGGTAAGTAGGTTGGAGGTGTCACTGCCATGAGGGAAGTTGGAGGGGATGTTGCTGAGAAGAGTGCTTCTCTGTTACAGAGTTTATGGCTGCCTCAGTGACAAAACACGGTTGAGCATAGAGGGACTGGGCTCTTCGTTTGGTTTGGCTGTGGGGTGCAGGCCGAGAAATGGCCCATGCCATCAGTGTAACCAATGAGCGCGTAAGAGCCGCTACATGGTCAATCTGACATCGTCTGCAGTGGCCGTGTAGCATTTCCGCAGAAGTCAGAGCATTCTTACTTCTTGTGTTTCGCATATCTGTTGCGAAGGGAGTTGCCAAGGAAGTGAGTTTAATATATAATATTGAGATTATGGTTCTAACCATAAAATGAGATTTTTGGTTCTAACCACTGTGTCTTTGTGAGATGAGGAGCGGGTTAACGGATTATCTCTGCATGTGTGGTTCCCCACCGTAAAGTATGGAGGAGGTGTGATGGTGCTTTTCTGGTGACACTGTCTGTGATTTGGAATTCAAGGCACACTTAACCAACATGGCTACCACAGCATTCTGCAGTGATATGCCATCCCATCTGGTTTGCACTTAGTGGAACTATCATTTGTTTTTCAACAGGACAATGACCCAAAACACTTCCAGGCTATGTAAGGGCTATATGACCAAGAAGGAGAGTGATGGAGTGCTGCATCTGATGGCCTGGCCTCCACAATGACCCGACCTCAACCCAATTGAGATGAGGATGAGTTGGACCGCTGAGTGAAGGAAAAGCAGCCGACAAGTGCTCAGCATACAGTATGTGGGAACTCCTTCAAGACTGTTGGAAAAGCATTCCAGGTGAAGCTGGTTGAGAGAATGCCAAGATTGTGCAAAGCTGTCATCAAGGCAAAGGGTGGCAACTTTGAAGAATCTAAAAAATATACAATATATTTTGATTTGTTTAACACTTTTTTGGTTACTACATGATTCCATGTGTTATTTCATATTTTTGAAGTCTTCACTATTATTCTACAATGTAGAAAAGTCAAACTAATGAAAACCCTTGAATGAGTGGGTGTGTGTTACGTTCGTTGGATGAATTAGACCAAGGAGCAGCGTTGTAGGCGAATATCTTACTTACTGCGAGTGAGGTAGCACAGGACGTACTGGACTGAGGAGGCGCACTGGAGGCCTGATGCAGGTGGCACCGGGCTGGTGACACGCACCTCAGGGTGAGTTCGGGGAGGTAGCACAGGACGTACTGGGCTGTGGAGGTGTACATCAGGGCGAGTGCGGGGAGCAGGGTCAGGACGTACCGGACTGGTGACACGTACTTCAGGGCGAGTACGAGGAGGAGACACAGGACGTACCGGACTGGGGAGGCGCACTGGAGGCCTGATGCGTGGGACCGGCCCAGATTGCACTGGACTGGTGACACGCTCCTCCAATTGCCTACGTTGCCGCATACTCCTCACCAACTCCATTCTCCGGTATCCCTCCTCGCACTGTTCTACTGAATGCCAGACGGGCTCTGGCACTCTCCCTGGGTCGACCGACCCCCCCCCCACACACACACACACAATTTTTTGGGGGACTGTCCTTTGGGCTGTCTTTGTGGACACGAACCCCGGTGTTGTCGTTGTTCCTCCCTCGCTGCCTCCGTCTGCTCCCATGGAAGGCGATCCCTTCCGGCCATGACCTCCTCCCACGTCCAGGATCCTTTACCATCCAAGATATCTTCCCATGTCCAGGATGTCTGCTCCTCCTGGCCACGCTGCTTGGTCCCACGCTGCTTGGTCCGTTTGTGGTGGGATCTTCTGTTACGCTCGTTGGATGAATTAGACCAAGGTGCAGCGTGGTAGGCGAACATCTTACTTTATTAAAAATGAACACCGAAAAACCAACAAAATACAAAACGACCGTAAAGTTCTGCAGGCTACACAGCACCTATACAAAATCAAGATCCCACAAACTAAAGGGGGGAAAAAGGCTGCCTAAGTATGATCCCCAATCAGAGACAACGATAGACAGCTGCCTCTGATTGGGAACCATACCAGACCAAACAAAGAAATAGGAAAACTAGAATGCCCACCCAAATCACACCCCGACCTAACCAAATAGAGAAATAAAAAGGCTCTCTAAGGTGACAGTGATGAAACTTTTGACTGGTACTGCATATGGTTATGGTTCCCAAGTCAACTGACTGGTGATGAGATTTCATACCTTTTCGCTCTGTCTTTTTGCATGGTGGTTTGATATTTACTATCCCTTAAGTATCTCGAGTGTGCCTTTTGCATGTTATTTTTTTGACCAAACCTTTATTTATATGGTGTGTTTTTGCATTATTACCCTTTATCCTTATTTTATCCTTATTTCTTTCAGAGATTTTGAGTAGTGCTTATTTTACTTTGTGTCGAATATGAGGACACATTCCAAAATTAAGGTGGAAGGGATTGAAGTTTGTTGTGGTTCTTGAACACAGCCTCCTGCCTCTGTCAGTCACAGGTGCACCTCAATCTAATAATAAAAAAAGTAAGTTGATAGATGCGCCTGTGGCCCGTGAGTCAAACAGTAACATCATTTTGGATATTGAATAGCTCTCCATGTCTTTATGCTAGAGCCTTACCGTTTGATGGAGTGGCTGCAGCTCAATCACCTCTTTTTGCCAATATAAAGATTGCTTTCACAATCCCCATGTCAGGCGCAATGTTATCTGCACATGAGAGGATTCGGACAATAAAATTGTCACAATCGTCTATAAAATCTGAACCGTTTGAGCTACAAACTAATAAGTCACCAATATTGAAAGGTATTCAGGGGAGTCAACTGAAGGTAACCCATTATATGGCAAAGTGCATAGGGGGTCAAAAGTGGCACAAATAAAGTTACCCAACAGCTCTCTTTCTCCGTTGACATGCCCTTCTGGGTTGTTGGTAAGCAGGTTTTGTATGTTGGCCAGAGTTCAACAGAACTTAAATGGGATACCTTGATTATTGAATGACGATGATGATGATATTGATGACGGTATAACTCTGATTCCTTGGCCAGATGATTCTGTGCAGAGTGCTAAGCGCTGAAGATGATAGTTCCAGTCTAAGCTTTCTATTAGTCCTATTATGAATCAAATCTATATTTGTGTATTATACCTGGCCTGTTTATTCCCAGACTCTACTCCTGATTTGAAGAACTTGTGTTGAAGTTAAGTACTGAGGACTTCCCGCTCGTGTATAACAAAGGCGGTGTAGTATTGGCTACGGGAATAGATATTTAGGTGTAAATACCCCGCGCTACACTAGGCTACTACTGAAATGAGACAAAATTCTAAAAGGCATGTTTTCACATATGACAAAATCACACGTTTTTGCGAATCTGTTTCGTACACAATCCATGTGTTTTAATGAGAAAAAAAAACCCATAAAGGTCTATACAACATTTAAATGTATCGTACATCATTGACCATGGGTTCGAGCCCCCCCTCCCCATCTGCCATTTTCTTTTTTTTAAAGGAAAACACTGTTCACTTCTGGTCCTCGACGCTCGATTCAAATAACGTATATGTGGCTAAGTGGGTGATTATAATAATGGATATAACATGTTGTATACGGAATTGTAGGCCTAAACATCTACGTAATATAGCCTATAGTAGAGATGGTCATTTAGGTAGCGTTGCCAGTAGCCTGTGTGTTGGTCTGCAAGAGGGACTCCAGCAAGAAGCTCCTCATCAAATGTATTCGTAATCTTCATTTACAAGGTTTTGGCGGCACTTCTCTTCTCAACACACTAACACAATAAATGTAATTCTACATTTCAAAGAAAAAAATAAATACATATGAGTTTTGAGCCCATTCCACAATCTGCAACAATTTCAAAGAGCTAGGCACTCTATACAGAGCGCTGTTGGAGAAGTCAGTCAAGCGCGCATAATCTCATTGTTTCGGATTATCACAACGTGCCGTTGGACTTCTGTTAAGGGCGCTTTCGTGAATGAATGTTGGATCAGGTCCAACTATGCCAACGATTTTATTTGGCTGATATGAGATTTGAACCGGATATAATCCCGGCCAGCTGTGCAGGTTAGCGCAGAGCTCTGTTGGGAATAGCTAACGAATATATTTGATCTCTTGCAGCTACGTCAACAATTGTAATTAGCTGATGCACATTTTGAGACGGAGAAAATTGTTTAAACTGAAACTTTTTCTAATGTTCGCAAGCAATGGCCCAAATGAATTTTGCATCTGCATCCTACTGTCTCTCTGCCTCTATTTGCATATTCCTTTGAGAACGAGCAACATTTTCGGTGTTCTAATGTTAATCCATCGTTTAGGTGTTAATCTGTTCATCATCAATCAAACTCTCAGAAACACAAAAAAAAAGACATGTTGACTTTTAGTAATTACCAACTGGAGTAATACAGAGTTTGTTTGCATAGCCCTTGGAGAACACACAGTTTGGGAAACCTCCTTTTTGAATAAAATTATGTCATGCAGACATACATGGTAATAGCAGATACTGTGAAATAATGTTGAAATGTAATAACAGACTTGACACATTTAAAATGAGTTACCAAAGTGATTACTACGTAGTTACTCAATTCACAACATAATGTATGATAAATTCCTGAAACAAAGTTAGTACACACGCCCGGAAATCAAGAATCTCTAGTCAGTAATGGTCAATTCTAATTTGATCTCTAGCCAGTTTACCTGTGGGGAAATTAGAAGGTATCAAGGTGTACTTACATATTCCCTGATACAGCTATAGTCTTCCCTGATTCCTCAGACTCTTACTGTATTAGCCCCCAGAGAGGGTGACATTAACCTTTTATACCTCTCCCTGACACACGCCTGCACACACACCATAGCTGACCTCACACATACACCCACACCCCTCGTTAATTAGGCTACACAGTCACACGTCACACTGCTAAAGATAAAATGTCACTCCGTTTTTTTCCCTTCCTCAAATAGAGACACAAATAATTCCCTGCCATTGATATGCTAATATACAGTATGTTCAAATTGCCAAGTCAATGTAGGAATAAACTCCAATCCCAAAATGGATTTTCAAAGCTTTTTGTCTAGTGTCTTTACTCTTTTGACTGGTGTTTTTCCCAGAGGAAGTAGGGTTGTGAGGGGAAAACGTGCAATTCATCAGATTATTTGTATCAGCATAATTGAATTCCTCTGATGTTCAGGATTTGGGGTTTGGATAGCTTTCATCAGTTGAGGTATTGTCTACATTGTCTGGTTTAATGAAAGGTAGGAGGAGGAGAGGATTTATCAGCATTGTCCAACAATTTCTCTCAAAAACAGTTTTGAAAGACCATTAAATCAAAAGAGAGCGCTTTGAATAGGGGTGCTTGTCATTCCAATGCATACCAAATCAATCTTATTTACAGTGTTTGTGAAGTACAAGACAAAGGCTATTCAGCAACATCTTGATGCTTTGGGTCCTTGGGTATTGTGAGGAGCATTCAGATTCAACTTGAGTGTCAGTCAACAAACTGTAGCACAAGCATGAAGAAACAGAGAAGAGACTGAGTGGGCAGTAGGTTGAACTTCTCTGTTAGCATACCCACCTCACCTCACCACTAGTTAAGATGCCTGGGCCTTAGAGCTGTTTTGTTCTTCAGCTCTCTGACATAACACAACCCTCCCCCTAATGAACCTGCCACAGTGGAGTCTCCCGTTACCACGGCACTGAGAGAGTTGCCATTGGAAATGCAGTCGTCTTGACACCTTCCGGGCCAGGTTTCCCTAGGTGAGAAATGCAGCCCGCCGTTAAAGGTCTGTGGGCGAGAGAGAGAAATTAAAAGGAAAAAGAAAAGAGCTTGGGCAGTTACGGTATGCGTTTATAATGCTGGATTCTCTCACTGTTGAAGACCTCTGACCAGCAACCAACTACACTGAACACTAGTGTAAAGTGTTGGTCTCGTGTTTCATGAGCTGAAATAAAAGATTCTAGAAATGTTCAACACGCACAAAAAGCTTATTTCTCTCAAAGTTTGTGCACAAATTTGTTTACATCCCTGTTAGTGAGCATTTCTCCTTTGCCAAGATAATCCATCAACCTGACAAGTGTGGCATATCAAGAAGCTGATTAAACAGCATGATCATTACACAGGTGTACCTTGTGCTGGGGACAATAAAAGGCCACTAAAATGTGCAGACATAATTCAGCTGGGTTAATGCTTTGAATTTCTCAACGGTCACCATGTTGGCATTAAAAGTTCCAACACGATTCCATTGTTGTGAGACGCCAACCTTGTGTTTTCAAATCAGGTTGAGGTAACAAAGCTACTTTTAATTGATTTAAATGAAAGATTCACCCATTTGAAATATTATATCTTATTTGTGCATTTTTTAGCAATGTTCTGTCTTTCCTTTAATTGTCCAACTGAGTTTAGCTGAACAACAATATTGGGTCTCAAAGTTTCTTCAACCAATCCATTTTTTCAGAACATTGATTACTTCTAGGAGGGAAGGAAGTATGCAGTATTCATGCACAGCCCTGACCTGACCTACTGTGGCTCCATTGATAAGGGAGTATGCAGTATTATTGCACAGCCCTGACCTACTGCCGCCCATTGATTCAGAAAGTATAGTCCCTCTAGTGGTGTGATGGTCTTACTACACCCAGGCTCTACTGCCCGTCAAATCAAATCCGGTACCATACTATCAGTACTATCCACCTGGGCGCAGTTTTTCAAAACATTTAATCCAGATCAAATTATTGTGTGTTGCTTCAATCCAGGTCTCATATTGTGTTCCTCCTTCAGTATTGTATAAAATGTTCTTGGTTGTATCATTTGATGTGATATGTTAGAGATTTTGTTCAGTAAAATTGCATCCAAAGTAAGGATGGACCACATCTGAAGGGGAACAGAATTGAACCCAACACAGGATAATTTTGATCTGGATTCATTTTCATTTTGAAAAACTAGGCCCTAGTGACCCTGTAAACACACTCAAGCTGCCCGCTTGAGAACAGAATAAGACCTTGTGCTGTTGTTCTCATTTGGTAGGTAAAGATAGATCTGTACATCTGTTGCTCAAATATCAGTTCAATTGATAAATCAATTGGCTATGTACATAATTTCTTAGGCCATAGACTAGGAAAACCTAAATGTTTTAATGCTGGAATCTGAACAGTCCTCTATCAGCTACAAAATATGGTACAGAGAATTTGATTGATGGCTTGATTGAATACCAATGTTGGAATACCAATGTTACCCACACGGTGGTGCTGTTTGATCATTTATTTGATGTCATTAAAACCCTTTCTGACCTTGACTTCATGAAAGAGAAACAAAAAACTGTATATTTGCGAAAATGAGAAGGATCCAGAATAAAAATAAGTTGATGAACATGAAAAGAATGGACTAAGAGGATAAATAAATTACTCTTTCTTACAACTCTTCGAGCAACATCTCTATTCTTGAAAAATCAGCATGGACTTTTTCCATAACTAGAAGGCCTGAATGTTTAGAGAGGAAGGATAAATTGTGATACTGTATCAGAGAATAAAAAATAAAAAAAACCTTCAGTGAAATAGTGATTGAACACAAGATTGGCTGACTTGAATCACAAGACAATGAACCATGACAAAAAGAATCACGCTGAAACCAATGTATTTCAAATTCCAATGGCTTTATTTTATGTATATAGATTTGTTTATATATATATATATATTTATAATAACTTTCACCTCAATTGCTTGATTATCATTTTTTTTTGTTCTGTTAAATTCAAAACAACAGGACATAAAGACCAAGGCATTCCACATGATCGTATATTACAAAAGAGTAAAGAAAAATTCAGGGTGCGTGCACATCGTGCACACACATACATAATACACCAGCTTTTCTTTTAGTATAAAGAATTGAAATATGGGAAACGACTGCATCCATTGAGACATAAACAAGCACACAGACAAAAAGAAAGAGGCGCGAGAGGGAGAGAGGAGGAGAGCGTTAGAAGGTCCAATGCAGCTGTTTTTTTTTATCTCAATAGCAAATCATTTCAGAGTAACAGTTAAGTACCTTACGGGGATTGTTTTCAATTGAAATGGTCAAAAATAAAGTACAAATAGCTTCTTAGCAAAGAGCAATTTTACTAGGAATGTCTGGGAGTGGTTTGAGTGAGGAGGGGAAAACTGAAAACTAGCTGTCATTTGTCTATTAACTCATTTACTGGTGATATCACCAGGCAGGCCTAAACTCCATCCCACCAAAACAGCCTAAGATTTCAGGTGGTCTTTTCAACAGCTCTTACACTGAACAGTCATTATCATCATTTTCACAATTTCACAGTAGGGGAGACGGGTAAATTGAGCCATTTTTTATATTCAGCATCACTCTGTCAAGGAAATAGTATTCTTTCTAACAAAGATATCTACATGTATTTCAGGATGTTGTGTATCCCTGGAAATAGTCAGAATTAATGTACTGTAAACATTACAGTTTTTAAAACATAGTTTGTCCCCAAAAAGTGGTCTCTTAGCACATTTTTTCCAGGGTATGGGATAAGTTAAACCTCCTACAATTATCTGTACTAAATTAAATATTATCCCTACCTTTCTAAAACCATGCCTATCTTTTGTTTCCCAAATTACAACTCAACACAATCACAAATCGCATTTTTTGTATTTTAGTCATTTTGAAGCATCTTTAAACAAAGGCTTTAATACCTCAGAAAAACGTTGTGCCATTTTAAACACCGCTGTTACTTCATATCCCAGCGGTTATGCCTGGGAAGAAAACACTTCAATTTGCTCAACTTGCCATTGGCTCAACGATGGGCTCAACTTGCCATTGGCTCAACGATGGGCTCAACTTGCCATTGGCTCAACGATGGGCTCAACTTGCCATTGGCTCAACGATGGGCTCAACTTGCCATTGGCTCAACGATGGGCTCAACTTGCCATTGGCTCAACGATGGGCTCAACTTGCCATTGGCTCAACGATGGGCTCAACTTGCCATTGGCTCAACGATGGGCTCAACTTGCCCCAAGGCAAACACATTTGGACTATATTAGCCCACACAGCTACAAGGATGCACTTTCATGCTTGATTTAGGACCTCATAAATGTAGCTTTTAGAGACTGATGTATAAAACATCTTAAAATGATCTACTTTGGTTTAGATACAAGCATCATGAAACCTCTACACAAAAGGGTTTCCAAACAGTTTTGTTCCGGGACCCCATCTTAAATATTTTAAATCAATCGCGACCCCACCATATAAAGACAATAATGTAATCAATTGACAATGTTAACTTTGTAATTGGGCTATGACAGTCTATTACAAATCAGTCTGAAAGTATTTTTGAAAGTATTTAATGCTGCTGGAAGTATGGGTTGAAGTGACTAAAATGCATCAGAAAGGTATTGGGAAGTTCAGATCCTCAGGCAATACTTTTGTATGATCTTCTGTGTAGAAAATAATGTATTGTTGATGATTTTCCTTTTCCAACAGCCTGACTTATTGCCTGGTCTTGTCCACTCTGTTCTATTGAGTCATTGTGGGCATTGTAGAGGGAAACAAAATACTATTTCTAAACCGTTAGAAAGAGACACACACATTAGGAAGAAAACAAAAATGGCTCTGTTTTTTTACAACCACTTCCAGCGGCTACCGGAGGCTACGGACCTAATGTTTTGATTATTGTCAGAGTTTCTCTCGCGACCCCATTTTCAAAAGACTCCTAGTTTGGGAAACGCTGCTCTGACACAATAAATTCATTTGATTTGGCTAAAATCTGTTGTTTTTAAAAAATCTAACTGGCTTACCACTTTTTCCATATGGTTTCTACCTTCAGACTCCACGAAATTACTTTCTTAAATATTTAGTCAAATTATAATTTATTTTTATGATTTCCTTAACACAATGGTTGCTCAACTTACCCCATAGGCTCAACTTAACCCACTCTCCCCTATTATTTCAACCTCATAGTGTGGAAATATATATAAAACACACGAAAATCACGTTTGACTGCACTGGGCCTTTAAGAGAAGAACTGTGAAAATAACTAAACAACAGTATTATAATTGTAGAATATTGTTGCATAGTTTGAAGCAAACATGGGTGACATTTTAGAATGATAATGAATCTTATTTACAAAAGGGGGATATGGAGAGTACAGCGAATGTGTGTTGTGTCTGTATGTTTGTCAGGTGAGACACACACTGAGGAAAAGTGCTGCTCAAAAGGACCTCCAAGAACTGTTACAGACCGTTACTGTGCCCACAGAAAATGAGCTTCAATACAAACCCTCACACACATATTCGCACATTCATTATTATGCGTGCGCACACACACACACACACACACACACACACACACACACAATTCAAGGAACCACAGCAACGTATTTAATGAACAATTTCAGCCAATTTAATTCCTCCCTTATCTTTGATGCTGCGGTTGTTTCTCCTGCGTCAATCAAAAACAACAGGCCTGACTGTTTCAGTATCTCAGCGCTGTGGGAACATGAAGCCAAAACGCATTTCACTTTAACGCCAAACCATGCCGAGTGCCTGTCAGAATTAGTCATGATTGCATTAACGTCAGCACAGGCCAGGGTGATGAAACAACGGCTCATCCAAAGTGCGAGAGAAATTAGCAAAACACATTTCAAAAGCTGTCAGTGTTAACACAGTTCAACATAACAAAACAAGACAGCGCTCTTTGAAATGGTTGTACAATTATGTTCACACCAAGCCAACCAATCAGCCGCCTTCTCGGACAGGTCTCCTTGGGAACAGAAATATTTTCGGTCTATGGAACTGCCTGGTTTCAACAGCATAGCTATGAAGAGAGACACCAGTTGAAAGCGGTGTTCAAGACGAGGCACAGCTGTGATGGTCACAGTAGCTGGTGATGTAAACGACACCGACTCAGAGGAAGAACAGAGGAGAAGCTCTCCTTCTCTCTCTCTTATGCCTTACTCCTCTGGACCAGCAGCTCAACCCACAGAGTAGAAAAGAAGAGACAAGCTAGGCTGCGGTCGACACTAGCGGAATACCATTCATTTGTTACCGAGATCGAATTCTTCTCTGGTGCAAGTTGGCCACGTTTTTTTAACTAGACAAGAGACGTATGGCCTCAAACATCTCTGCTCTGCCCCATAGCCCTTGGTGACTGCACGCAGACACACACACACACACACACAGAGATCTGAGCCCTGGTAATCTAAGCAAGTCTGGGCAGATGGTGCAGGACTATCAACATGGAAAGCTGGGGCCCCAAGACACAAAGAGACAAAACACACAGGTCTCACTGACAGAGCAACAGCCTTTCTAGGAAAAAACAACTAGCGAAATATCAAAAGGGAGAAAGACAAACTGTGGTGGTCGATTTGTGTACGAGCCACAAAGCATCAACTAAAAAGAAACCATAATGGATAGAACTGTTGAATAAACCAGTGAAGAATCTCAGGCATCTAGATGCTGCAGCTAGAAGAGAGGTTGACTGCTGTTTGGCACTGACAGATGAGCGCTGTCCTTGGATGGAGGGAGATGGAATGAGAGAGGAGAGTTGGAGAGTTGAGAGGAGAGTTGAGGGAGGGCAATGAGGAAATCGATTTATGTGATAGGTGTGAAATGAGTTGATGAGCAAATGCCTACCTTGGTAGAGAGTGATTCTCCGTGGCTGTGGCTGGATGATGGAATAAACAATGAACAGCGTGGTATCATAATTACTTCTCATTTGGTGGTGAAATAGATTCAGCATGGGGGGTACTGATTTAGGAATGTTCTAAAATGCCAATAAAACCTCAAAGTAATGACTCCTCACATGGATAAATAAAACAAATATTAACTGCAAAACTATTATTGCGTTATGCATGATAAACAGCAGTGTTGTGTGTATGGCGTTTTTGTTGGTTATCACGTCGGGCCTCTGTGGTGAGATGGGGTAAAGTAGGATGGTCGACTGCATGCCTGCTGGGAGACACATTGGGAATGAACAGACACAGGATACAGTCAAGAAGTACCTTAGCTAATAACCAAGTAGGAATCATTCAACACTAGTGATGAAGCACCCAACAGGGACTTGCTACCTACAGATAAAACCCTTCATTGAACAGATCTTTGTGCAACTGAATTTAAGTCCCGTTCACTCGCACATCCATCCATTCCATATCTTCAAAGGCAGCATCCTCTCAGTGTATGTTTCACGGGGGACAGAAACGGAGTCAAAATGTGTACGAGTTTGTACGTGCAAGTTTTGTTTTGAAAGCAAGTCAACGTTTGGGATGTCTCATTCCATACTTAACCATGCAGAACATTGAACACATATATTAAACACTACAGTCTTTTTTTTCCTCTTTTAGTACAGCGTGGTTTAAGCTACACAGAACACGAAAGTACCAATCAACCAGGTTGGACATATTGCTTTAAACCACACATTTGTTTATACATCATGCATGCCACATAGATGGTATTATGTTTATACAAAAATAACACCAGTGTCTATTACTGTGCATCATATCAATGACAGAAAGTTATTTTTCGGTCTTTTCTCAATGAGATACAATTGAAAATGTATTAAAACACAAGAACTGGTTCGGGTAAATATCGTCCTACGTAAAATAAGGGGTTATGACTTTAAACTGTGATATTCCAGTTTTCAAACCGTTTTTTTTTTTTTATTATTATTTACAACTGCGGAGAAGCTTCCCCAAAGAAATCCCCCAAATCGAAAGAAATAAAAAGCTATCTAAGAAAGAGAAGCTTTAGAGAAGCAATGCAGTCCATTACAGTTGACAGGTATTGCACAATGCCTTCGCAATTTCATTTTGTCATACATGAGTCATTATTGAGACCTGTGCAATGAGAAGGAACAGATCTTACAGATTGGTCAGACGCCACGGTGGGCTTATCCATCAGAGAAACCAAACATCGGCTTTATCAGGTCGGTCTAGCCGTTTTTTAGTTCTCCCTCCACCTCAGACATGCAGACCTGTTGGTCTGCTTCTGTTGTACAGTTGTGCCAAGGTACAAATAAACAAAAACAAAAACAACAAACAAAAACATTGGGGTGTTTCTAGAGGATGGAGTATATGTTCACCTGTGGGATGGAATGGGAGGGCAACCAGTAAGAGATCACAACAGCACAACCAAGGCCATGGCAATAGAAGAGGGACAATCTTAGTGACGCTTCAAGCTCTTTGTATTCTCTGTCCACGTTTACATGCAAAAACATGAACTATTTTGGGAAGATGGAAAACAAGGAAAACGCCTTCACCTGACAATAATCGTTTAAAACAATCTGTGCAAAAATAAAAAAGGACAAAAAAGCAACGATTGTACAAAGCAAGACTTTGGCAGAACATTCTTAAAGCTATGCTCGGTGATCCCTGACTGGTTGCCCCCTGTTCATTACCAAGAGTTATAAGTTAAGTTCAAAATCATCCTATGACAATATTTACACATACTGAATGTATAAGCGCAGTCTTCCAAATAGAGTAAGTCAGAAGAAAAGAAAGGATTCCAATTGAAAATGTGTCCCCAAAATGAGACTGTCTAATGGTCGAACGGACACCACAACGAAGGCATCTAGTTTCTGTTTATGGACAAAAACAGGAAGAGGAAGTGATGTCACTACCAGTTTAACAGCTCTACTCTCTTCCCATAAACAGTGTTCTAAGCCATTAGAATTAAAAGGGTAATGCTGAATTTGGATGAAATTCATGCCCTCTTTGACAAGTCGACTAACGTCACTACACAGGCATCCGAGAGCACCGATCCTCTCACAAAATAAGTTAAACTCGCAGTCATATTAGTCTGAAAGAACAGAAAAAAATTAACAAAATACATTTATATAGAGATTAAAAAATATATATATATACCCCCAATTAATTTAGCAAATCTTCAATGTTCTGTATACTACCATGTTCTATTTCACTCACTTTCATTGGACCACATTTGATTTAAAGGGATAGTTCGGGATTTTGACAATGAGGCCCTTTATTTACTTCACCAGAGTCAGATGAACTTGTGGACACCGTTTTTTTATGTATCTGGGTGCAGTTTGAAGGAAGTTGCTAACTAGTGTTAGCACAATTGCTTTAGCATTAGCCCCCCGAAACTACCTCTAATTTCCTTCATACTGGACGAGGATACATAAAAAACGGTGTCCACGAGTTCATCGGACTCTGGGGAAGTACTGTAGATTTTCTATTTATTTATTTTTATTTTACCTTTATTTAACTAGGCAAGTCAGTTAAGAACAAATTCTTATTTTCAATTACGGCCTAGGAACAGTGGGTTAACTGCCTGTTCAGGGGCAGATTTGTACCTTGTCAGCACGGGGATATGAACTTGCAACCTTTCGGTTACTAGTCCAACGCTCTAACCACTAGGCTACCCTGCCGCCCCAGATAAAAGGGTCTCATTGCCAAAATCCCGGACTATCCCTTTAAGCTATTGAAAGAAATAACAGAATTTAAGATACTCTCTTTAAGACTGTATATAGTGAAAGGGAAAGGGGCGGCAAGCCTAGATTGCTGAAAGAGTATGTCCGATCACATGACCTACAGTGAGTAAACAATTTATTTTAATTTAGTTAGCCCCAGCATCAGACGACCAAGCATGGTTTACAAATGTGGCATAAATATACTGTATATAGAACGGCAAAAACATGTTACACTGTCGATTGATCTTATTCATGGTCTGTACTGTCATCAAAACTCTTCAGCCTATACATATTTATATATTTCCAAAAAGTACTTAATATAAAAATACAGAAGAAGAATTGTAAAAAATGAACAAAAAACATTGAGTTTCTATGAAAATCATGCAAGAAAGCTTCCCCATAATTATGTACTAAGACTCACGAAAGCAAGGGAATGAAGGAGACTAGCCGGTTGGAGTGAAGTGCAGCGGGAGCAGGCTTACTGCATCAGGCTGACTATGTTCTGTAAACATCGTAGTGGTCCATGACTTATATACTGTATCGGCAGTGACACATTATTTTGTCTTTGTTTTTTTTTTGTTGGTCAGGGGGAATAGAAAGGAAACCTCAATAACGATGGGATACAAAACAACAACGACAACCTAGAAAATATGGCTCTGAGTAAGTAGAAAAGGCGTATCACCAGAGGGTTCTATCGAAGTAAGCAACCTAGATATGAAAATAAGGTTGAAAATATGGCAGTAGTACATTACTGGTAATCGATAGCACACGTCCTGTCGAGGGCGTCACAATCTCTGTCACAGAGTTGGTGGCCGGAGGCGGAAAATGGGGTCAGCCCAAGTTAACACTCTCTCTACCATCATATACAACAATGACCAGGGGAATCATGCACCCCACACATCTTAGGGGGCACAAAGTACGTGAGGATGGCTGGGGTGGTGGTCCGGAGGGGTGGTAAGCCCCCCGACCATAAATTGGAGAATTTAGCATTTTTCAAACATCTGAAGCAGCTTTTTTTCCTGTAATCTAGAGCCATAATCATTATGCTTAATTCTATGTAAAAAAATGTATATTTTTCTGAATATTTAAGCATACCAATTGAGCTGTCTGTATCCTTCTGACTGGTGGTTCTTAAAAAAAAACAAAAAAACAAAATATACTTCTCTGCATCTCTGGTACAATATTGAAAGGAATGTGAGTCTTATTCAGTACATTTAGTTATTGCTTGCTTTTCTGAAGTCTACCAACCTTGCCAGCGGGCATGCCAGCTAAGAGGACGACAAGCTAGCTACTCTAACTGTATTGATAGCCTGAAATGGTTTCTTGGTAGCTAGTTATATAAAATTGCTAAGTGCCTAGTAGTATTACAGAGAGAAAAAAAAAGGCCCCCAAAAAAAGATATTTTAAACATGACAAATCTGAGGGAGCACGTGCCCCTGTGCCCCCTACGGGCATGACACCTCTGACGACAACATACACTACTGAATACAGGAGCTCTCATACACATCTCTGGTTGAGTCTTTTTTTCTTCTTCTTGTTAGAGTATTCCTCTTATTGTTACACCATTATCTGTGGTTGGTTGACATGTGGGGATGTGCTGTGTCCCTATCCTAGCAGCCCGGAGGAGGGAGGGTGGGAGGGAGCGGTGCGGGGTGAGGAGGGAGGGGGAGATATTGGATTTATATCTGGGCCGCTCACGGTTGGCTCTCCCAGAGGCATGATGGGAGAGATCGATAGTCCCCTGTGTCACTCTGCAGCCAACACAGTGATGCTCGATAACAACATACAACACACGCACACTGGAGCTAACAGGAACAAGCCCAACGCCCCTTCGCCGACAGTGTAAAACGAGGACTAGATTTGTCTTGTTAAGGTACAGAATGTATTTGTGTGGACTTTTTCATTTTTGTGGATTTTTTTGTTGAGACAGACTAAAGCAAAAACAATTACCCATTTCTGTCCACAGGAATACGTACGTCCTAACCCCACCCCAAAATATTGTTTCACATAACCCATCTCTAAATTCCCATTCTACTCAACACAGATGAAACACGGATAATATACGTCATGCATACGAGCGATGGGGGTGAAATATCATTCACTTCACTCTGACTTTCTTAATCGTACTCCATAGAGGCAGTTTCATAAGCTGTCAACTTACTCTCAAGGGGCTGGGGAAAACCAGAACCCTGATTGGATGAGATAAGGATGAGGTCATCAGATGAGGGAGACCTCCACATCGTCTTGCCATGACCCTGCTCCACAGAGAGGGGGTGCCCTCTGGCTCTAGCCTGCTGCAAGCTTTACTTTGAAAATGTTGTTTTAAGAGAATTCACTTTTCTGTTAAAATATCATAGCATTCTTTACACTGTCCTTCAACAAAAACAGGATAAATCATAATGGAATCATGTCAAAAATGGACCCAGAAGAACCAAATTAAAGTGAGAGATGTTTAGATGATTGAACCTATATCGTTGAAACGCTGTAGTGTGTCAGAATCAATGAAGACATGGTTTCCTGCATTGAACTGAGTAACCCATTAGTACATCCTGCTTCAAAACAGATCAAATGCGTACATGCTGTACAATTAAAACACAGATTGAGAAATAGAGAAGAGAAACTTAGTAGCTGAAAGCTGTTAATCACATGGGCCATGTACATCTGATCATCCAATCAGCTTGGAGCGTTGAGCCTATAAAGCATATATACAGTTAACTGCCAAAATAAAGGAAACACCAAAAGTGTCTTAAATAGGGCGTTGGGCCACCACGAGCTGCCACAACAGCTTAAATGCGACTTGGCATAGATTCTACAAGCGTCTTGAACTCTATTGGAGGGATGTGACAGCATTCCTCCACGAGATATTCAATAATTTGGTGTTTCGTTGATGGTGGAAAATGATGTCTCAGGCGCAGCTCAAGAATCTCCCATAAGCGTTCAGTTTGGTTGAGATCGAGGGACTGAGACACGTACACACACTTTAAACCCCCTATGCTCCTTTGAGGCCTCTTCTTCTAACCATCGAAGCCAAAATAATGGGCAACTGGATATTTGTATACATGACGGGATGTTAATTGCTTAATTAGCTCAGGAACCACATCTGTGTGGAAGGACCTGCTTTCAATATACTTTGTATCCCTCACTTAAGTGTCTTCTTTATTTTGGCAGTTACATGTATGTACATACAATATTAATGTACACATGGGTATATTCTTAAAGTTCTGTGCCAGTTAGTGTATGCAGAGTATAAGCTAGTACAGAAGGATAAACATGTTGCGTTTCAGTTCTAGGCTACTCTGAGGTTTAAAAAAAAAAAAAAAAAAAAGAAAATGATATAAAACCCCAAAGATGGACAGAAGGACAGGCTACGGCCTTTGACGGAGCAGATTGGTGGACCCCAAATGGTCCTTCCCACCCATGAGTTAGGGGCACAATGTGATTGGATGCTCTGCATGTCACTCTTCTGCACAGACTTAAAGGGCACACGCGACACAGTCAGTGCAAGCCGATGAGAATGGCAAGGTGGGGGTGGTCAGGTGAGAGGTGGGCGTAGGGTTCAGGAAGTGGAGGGAAGAGGTGAAGAGGGGGAGGCGCTGGGACCGGGACCCCTTGCCCACTCTGGGTGCACCCTCTGTGGGATGAGTCTAAGGATCTGAGGGGCGCACCGCTGGTCCTCCTCATGGTGGAGGAGAGGAACTGCAGGGGGGGAGCCAGCTGGCCGACGGGTGGATGGATAGATCAGAGCGGAGGAGAAGAGAGGAGGTGATCAGCAGGAGGTCTCGTGGCTGACGTCTGGAGCTTCTCCCCCCCCAGTCGAGGAGCTGGGGATGGGCTGGATCTCCATATCCACCTCATCGCTGCTGGACTCCTCTCTCTCAGGGATCTGCGCCTCCTCCTCAGACAGGGGGACAAACTCAGGGTGGGCCATGAAGTTATGGATGGAGTTTCTGGATTCTGGGTTCTCTAGCCCCGGGTAAAGGGAGCTACGGAACGCATTGACCACCTTAATCTTTTAGAGAGACCGAAGAGAGAGAGAGGGGGAGAGACAGAGAGACAGGGGAGATAAAGAGGGGAGAGATGGAGAGAAAGAGAGAGAAATAAAAAGGACAGTTAGTATGAGGGTCCTGGCTCGGTCTTCCTGTGTTGATGGTGATGAGAGGAGTCAGGCAGACAGGCAGGGGTTTATGGGTAATCTGCTGGGGGGGGGGGGGGGGGGGGGCAAAAGGTGGTCAGTGAGAGGTGGGATGTGAAGGATTCTGGGATGTCATGGTCGCTCTTTGCAGTCTCGATCACTCACTGATCATTAAATCAAACAGCAAGCAAAAGGAAGACAAACAACCCCCAAATCATACACACAAAAACCTCCAGTCCACTACAATACAGTACATAAGAGCGAAGTGGAAAATAGAGAAGGAGCACCACAAAACAAATAGAGCACAAAAACACAGAATAATACTAAAATACCAACTTACGAGGTGGGAACACTTGATGATGACGGTGGACGGATATTTAGCAAGCATCAGGAGCACAACCACACAGCTACTTAATTCTACAACACCCCCCCCCCTCCCCCAAACACCCTGACACATACAGTGCTATCTGAGGCTACAAGCTGCAGTCTCTTATCACTGTGACGCTAGGATGCACACCAACACACCAGCCTACACACAGCTACAGAACAGCACAGCTAGCTGGCAGCATCTCAATGTTCTTCAATGAATAAAGGGATGGAGGGAGTTGTCTGTTGGGCTCCCTGGTTGACGACCAACGACGAGTGGGATATTTGGTGTGATAGGTGGGAGTGTGGTGAGGGAAAGTGCAGGAAGAGCTAGATGATGAGAAGACGTTGGTAGCGGGCATGAAAGGTTGACGCTGCAATGGGGGAAAAAACATGCACTTCATACACACAAACACACACGCACAGTACACACTCAGCCTTTCACACAGAAACATGTATAGTACACACTCAGCCTTTCACACACAAACACACATGCTCAGCCTTTCACACACAAACACACTCAAAGATACTTATGAAGCTGATGGTACTCAACACTCCCTACAATAACCTAATTAGATTATAATCTGTACCACACCACAATGTCTCTCCGTCTAGTTGCCTACACCACCATTCAAAAGTTTGGGGTCACTTAGAAATGTCCTTGTTTTCCAAAACATACATGAAGGGAAACGGAAACCGCACACTGCTCGATCGTATCACTGATCTTTAATAAGCTTATGCATCAGCCTCACGGCCTTCGTCAGAAGGCGGAAATGGCTCCAATTAAGCGCCGTCCACAGGGTATGGCATGGTGTTGCAAAATGGAGTGGTAGCCTTCCTTCTTCAAGATCCCTTTTATTCTGTACAAATCTCCCATTTTACCACCACCAAAGCACCCCGACCATCACACGGCCTCCACCATGATTGACAGATGGAGTCAAGCACTCCTTCGGCATGTTTGAATTTTTTCTGCAGCTCATGAATTCTTTGTGATCCGAACACCTCAAACTTAGATTTGTCTGTCCATAACACTTTTAACCAATCTTCCTCTGTCCAGTGTCTGTGTTCTTTTGCCCATCTTAATCTTTTATTTTTGTTGGCCAGTCTGAGATTTTTCTTTACAACTCTGCCTAGAAGGCCAGCATCCCGGAGTCACATCTTCACGGTTGACGTTGAGACTGGTGTTTTGCGGGTATTATTTAATGAAGCTGCCAGTCGAGGACTTGTGAGGCGTCTGTTTCTTAAACTAGACACTCTAATGTACTTGTCTTCTTGCTCAGTTGTGCACGGGGGCCTCCCACTCCTCTTTCTATTCTGGTTAGAGCCCATTTGCGCTGTTCTGTGAAGGGAGTAGTATACAGCGTTGTACTAGATCTTCAGTTTCTTGGCAATTTCTCGCATGGAATAGCCTTCATTTCTCAGAACAAGAATAGCCTTACAATGTTTTGAAGAAATGTCTTTGTTTCTGGCCATTTTGAGCTGATGCTACAGATACAAATGCCGATGCTCCAGATACTCAACTAGTGGAAAGAAGGCCAGTTTTATTGCTTCTTTAATCAGAACAACAGTTTTCAGCTGTGCTAACATAATTGCAAAAGGGTTTTCTAATGATCAATTAGCCTTTTAAAATTATAACCGTGGATTAGCTAACACAACGTGCCATTGGAACACAGGAGTGAGGATTGCTGATAATGGGCCTCTGTACGCCTATGTAGATATTCCATTTAAAAAAATCTGCTGTTTCCAACTACCATAGTCATTTACAACATTAACAATGTCTACACTGTATTTCTGATCAATTTGATGTTATTTTAATGGACAAAAACAAGGACATTTCTAAGTGACCCCAAACTTTTGAACGGTAGTATGTGTGTGTGTGTGTGTGTGTGTGTGTGTGAGAGAGAACTAAGAAAAAATGAAAAAGGGTCAAATCCAATCATTTCCATTTCCACAGCATTCTCTGGCATGATGCGGCTGATTATGACGAGAAATGAGCTCTACTTTGGTGGACTGTATGTGGACCTCATCTCTACAGACTATCCAATCAGCATCCAACCTCTGTGATGATTCGGGATATTTAAATTCTTATTTCAGGCAGACTTCTCTGGCTATGTGTGTATGTGTTTAAGAGAGCATTGTGATGTCGAACAAAATATATTTCCATTTTTCATTGCTCCATTTCCGTGCCAGGAAGAAAATAGTCACACACACACACGGTAAAACAAAGATGAAAACTACTGGTCTGTTATTGTTACCCTGTAGTCAGAAAGGAGAGCGTCTTGGGAGAAGAGAGGGAGACAGAGGAGTAGAAAGAGACATACGAGTGGGAGAGGATGGAAACATACGCAGAGCGAGAGAAGCAAGAGATGAAGGAGGGCAACATGGGGAATAGTATCAGAGAAAACAGAGTGAAAGACAAATAAGAAAAAGAGCAAAAGGTTTGGGAATCAAGGCCTGCAGCAATTGGATCAGAAAGCGAAAGGAGAAAAGGTCATGGGTGAAAAAAAGACGTGATCATGTTAAACGACCACCATCCAGCAGCTCTAAATGTGTGCATAGATTGGGGATGGGGTCAGGGGTGAAAGGTAGAAGGTGACCGCTTGCCTCAATACCGCATGAGCCTTTAAAGCGGATACAAATTCCTATGAGTTACGGGAAAAAAAATAACAGCTACTTCAATTCCACTTTGTATTCTCAGTCTTACATGACCCATTTAATATATTTAGATATTTTCCACACTGTATTCTTCAGTCCTAACCATCTTTTCTTTCTATAATCATATTCACATGTTTTCCAGAGACTTTAGTTCTAGTTTGCAAATCCGTTACCTGCACCACCTCTTCCTTTACTCCAGAACCCCAGTGTGTGACGAGTGTCTCTGCAACCTTGCCTCTTAAGCCCAGGGCTTTAAGTCCTCTAATATGGGTTTGTGTGTGTGCGCGCGTCTACATTTGTGTATAGTTCTCTAGGTTTCTAAGTCCTCTCATATCCATCTGATCTCTGCGTGCCTCTCGTGTGAGCGTGTTGGCGGTTGCGAAGATACACCAGTGTACCACAGGCATCCATCCCCTTTTTTACATAACAAAATGCGGTAGAAATATATGGCTATCTTTCTTCCCCATAAATCCCTTTTGGTGAGAAAAAAGCAGTGAGATGCAGAGGCTGTCATGGAGGAAGAAGTCAGCTCTGAGGTTGCCAGCCAAGTCTTTAATTTTTTTTATTTTATAAAACACACACTGAGTCATAAGTCCTCCCTGAATAACGGACTGACAGGGAGAGGGAGGAGAGAGAGGGAAGAGAAGAAGACAAAGACAGAAAGACGACAAGACGAGAGAGATGGAGAAAGAGAGATTGAGGGCAAGGGAGAAAGAAAGATGCATGTGAAGTAGAAAAACGAGAGGGCCTCATCCAAACATATGAGTTAGGGGGCAACTGGAGAAGAGAGAAAGGGGGAAGGAGAGAGAAGGGAGTAGCTGCAGCATCTGTCAACCATCTCCCTGCAGCCCTCTGAGGGTGTGAGGGTGTGTGTGCGCGCGAGCGAGTGTGTGTGTGCGTGTGTCTCTCTCAGTACTCTGTTGCTGGGCAGACGGCATGTGTGTGTCTCGGAGGGGGGGAGGAAGTGCTGTGTCGTGGTGTGAGGAATGACGTCCCCCTTTTCTTCCCTCTCACCTCTCCATCCCTTCCTCTAGCAAAGGGCAAGGTCATCCCCCATCCCTCTGTCCCTCTCATCCGTACAGAGGAAGCTGCCTATCATATCTCACATGACTTAGCTCATCTCTCTTACTAAAACAGTCCAACACCATCATCGGAACTAATGGACTCTCTATACACTAACCACGCAGATGACTGCATGACTTCTGACACAGAATCAATCACTCACACACTCATTCAGTTATACACAGACTTTCTCCTTCTCCACACATGTATCCTCAGGGCTGGACATGGAGATGGCTGAGCTATCAGTGACCAACTGTGACCATAGCCCTTTAAGGTGCCCCGTGTGTCTTTAGTAACAGTTGGAGAGAAGGTAGAAGATACATGCTTTCTGATATGTTGCCACTGGAAGTAGAAAACAGGAATCTGAAAAATACTAAACACTGCTCACACACACACACACACACACACACACACACACACACACACACACACACACACACACACACACACACACACACACACACACACACACACACACACACACACACACACACACACACACACACACACACACACACACACACACACACAGAGAGTGACAGAGAGAGAAGTGCTGAGGCAGCTCAGTAAATGGAGTGATGCACGGTTATTAGACAATGCAATTAACCCTTCGATATTAACCCCCGTGAGACCTCCTGGGCCCTGCTTCAGATAACAGCCTCTCAGATTAGGGCCTGCCTGCGGGATTTAACCTTGTCAAATTATACCCTATGTGAGATTAGCCAGTCCAATTATCTCTCTACCAAGGCCGCTGTATTGCCGGACAGCCAGGGAAATAAAATGGACGTCAGGATTCCAGATAATAGGATTTTCAGAGTAAGGACTGAGACAGATTTGGCTCTTTGTAATTCCTGACAATTATTTTAGGTTGATCTCATCTCACGGCGAGGTCTCACCTGGGTTAATACATGCAGATCATATATTAGGAGTTTGGAGAACTCCAACCCCCAGGATGCACTGGGAAAGCCATAGGAAAGCCAGAGTGAACCGAGGAGAGAGTGAACCGAGGAGAGAGTGAACCGAGGAGAGAGTGAAACCGAGGAGAGAGTAAATAAAACAACGAGAGAGAAAGGGAACAATGCAGACATAGAACAAGAGAAAGATAGAAAGACAATCATAGAGAGGAAGTAGTCAGCAGGCATCGGCAGGCTGTGGATGGGTTAATGACGGCATGTCAGCAATTCAATCAAGAAATCAAACAGTCAGTCATGCAGCATTCTGACTGGAGGAGAGGGAGGAGGAGGCGGCAGAGAAAAGGTAGCTTGTTGTTAAGGGGTCGCCATCGCAACCGCTCACTCACTGCCTGCAGTGGAGGGGGAAGCAGCGGCGGCGGCTGCAGGAAGGGGCGGGGCCCCGGCAGAGTTGGCAGACAGGGAGGAAGAGGAAAGCCCTACGTGGGTGGGGCTAGAGACAGTTTTGGCGTCGTTGTGCTGGCTGACCACAGAGGGCTGGCGTCTCAATGCCCCCGGGACCGGAGCCTGACCCGTCTGGAACGTATAGACCACGTCCATCTGCAAACAACAGCCCACAGCATAGTCACAAGAAACAGAGAGACGTAGGGAGAGAAGAGAGAAGGGGGCAAGGAGAGAGGGAGAGATAGAAAGAAGGGAGAGAGGAAAAGAGGAAGTGAACAGAGGAAGGGAAAGATAGCAGAAAGAAACATTGTATGGGCAGAGCAGACAGTGGTTATTGCACAAATTTAGAAAATCCCTAAATCGTTAGTTGGAAGGGACAGAACAGGGGATTGGAGAGATTGAGGAAGAGTGGAATGAATGGAGAGGGAGAGGACTGGAAGGCCTGCCACTGAATGAAAGGGGTAATATTTTGTGACAGAGGAAAAAGGCTGAGGGCACTGGTAGGAGCGAGGGAGGGAAACAAACGAAGACGGCAGAGAGTGTTCCTACAGGCGACTGATAAGTTTGGTGCAAAGTCGTCCTCCTCTTGCCAATTATGTCCTGGTTGTATTTGATAGGGAAGTTAAACTGAGGAAGTGGAACGTCGGAATGGGAATTAGAATCCGTCTCGAACGACACAGAAACCAACTTGGAAGAAACTAATAAGAACGGTCAATTATGGCGTTGTGTCCCAGTAAATGAGGAACATTTGTCAACAGTCAAATTTGTTATTCAGTTCTAAATCTACACACATACGAATAAATACCTTAAAACACAATATAAAAGACAAAACATATATTTCTTTATTATTCTGGTCAACCGTATTGAGTCTTTCCATCATTAAAAAAAAGACAGTTAATGGACAATAGCAGAGGGAGAGAGGGCTAAAGGACGAGAAGAGAGAGAGAGCAACCAATTCAAGAAGAGAGAAAGATTCAGAAACAAATGTGAGACGAAGAGTTGCATACTTCAGTTGAAGAAGAGGGTAGAAGGTTAGTCAGTTACAGGGTGCACAAACAGTATAGGCTTCTGGAGTGTGTGTGTGTGTGTGAGTGTGTGAGAGAGAGAGACAGAGAAAGAAAAAAGAGAGAGTAAGTGAGCGAGAGAGAAACAGACACTAGAGAGACAGGACTGGAGTCTTCCACAGCCCTGTAGATAATGAAATAGTTAAAAAGAAGAACGTTAAAGCAACCCACGTCCCTCCAGCCGCACCCCCAACGGCAGACCGAGAAAGACTGAACTCTTTTTTGACCCACTGTACGAGAGGGACGTATACATCCAAACAACACAACAAGCTAATCATCCTTCGCCCACTCTACAGGGGTTTTTGCTGCAGGTATGTTGTTTCAGCGTTGTTTCAGCGTTAGCGAAGGCTAATGAGGCCCACAGGGACACAGAAATAGCCTCCGTACATGCTAGCGCTATGATTGCCTATAGCTCACTCCTGTAGGAGGGGAGAGCAGCACTGCCGAACCAAAGCTCGGCTTCTGGAAACGTCTCCATAGGCCCACGTTATTGTAGCGTTCACGGCCTAGGAATCCCACTCACGGGGCCGAAGAAAGGACCCAACTTGGCCGATGCATTGTCGGGGAGAACGGGACCTTCTAAAACACACGGAGAGAGAAGAGGAGGTATTCTAAAAAGGGGAACACCGGACACCTTTTAGGTTTGTTTTTGGGAAAACAACTCGAAAATAAACCATGACATTCTCTTCTGTTAGTTCTGAATGTTTCAAAGAATAAACGCATTGTGTTTGGGACAAATCGTTCAATAAACCCTAAACCTCAACTGAATCTTGTAATGAACAATGTGGAAATTGAGCAAGTTGAGGAGACTAAACTGCTTGGAGTTGCCCTGGATTGTAAACTGTCATGGTCAAAACATATTGATACAACAGTAGCAAAGATGGGGAGAGGTCTGTCCATAATAAAGCGCAGCTTTGCTTTCGAAACATCCCCATCAACAAGGCAGACCCAACAGGCCCTAGTTTTGTTGCAGACGGACTACTGTCCATTCGTTTGGTCAGGTACAATTGGCCCAGAACAGCGCAGCATGGCTGGCCCTTAAATGTACACGTAAAGCTAACATTACTAATATGCATGTAAATCTCTCCTGGCTCAAAGTAGAGGAGAGATCGACTTCATCACTCCTTGCGTTGACTTGTCGAATGCACCGAGCTGTCCATTTAAACTACTAGCACACAGTTTGGACACCCATGCACATCCCAGAAGACATGCCACCAGAGGTCTCTTCACAATCCCCAAATCCAGAAGAGTATATGGGGGAGGGTGCACAGTACTACATAGAGCCATGACTACATGGAACTCTATTCCAAATTAATTAACTCATGCTAGCAGTAAAATGAGAAAAAGAAGAGATAAAATTACACCTTATGGAACAGCGGGGACTGTGAAGAGACACAACGATGCATTTTGTATTGTAGATATGTGACAGTAGAGTGGTGGCCTGAGGGCACACACTTAATCTGTTGTGAAATGTATTGTAACATTTGTAATTATATAGAACTGCCTTAATTTGGCTGGACCCCAGGAAGAGTAGCTGTGAAATCTGGTGGGCATGGGAGTGGTGCCATCTCTACTGCACTGTGTGTGTGTGTGTGTGTGTGTGTGTGTGTGTGTATGTATGTATGGAGACAATGGACCTCGGCTTCCTCTCCACCTCCATTAGTCTTGCCACTGATTTCTTTGAGCAGTGGTGGCGCATGCAACACATTTCCCGCAATTCTACACGGAACCAAGAGACAATTCTGCAGTTTGAAAGCTAGTTTCTTGCAATTCTGCACATTTTACCATTGCCTTTTTGTGCTATCCATGTGCCTCAAATATGAAAGTGCCCCGTTCCATGACATTTTGGGGAATTTCAGATTCACCCTGACTGTGTAGATTTTATTCTGGAGGCTGTTAGTTCTCAAAGATGATCTAATAAATATATAGGTCCATTATCTTTTCTACAAACTTTATATCTGGTTGTAGTCATTTAAATTTACACTGAAACTGTTTTACCATCACAAAATGTACTAAATGCAACACACACACACACGTGTCAAAAGTTTGGACTTTTCTATGTATGTGACCACCCCGGGGGTGTGTATGTGTCGCCTTCCGATACACCCACAGAGGAAACACAGTGGAGTCCCCTGGCAGTTAAAGGGTGTGTGTGTGTGTCCTACTACATAAGGCAATTGGAGACCTGGTGAAAAGCTCTATTTGAATACAGTCTAAATATAAGCTAGCCAATGGTGTGTGTGTGTGTGTGTGCGCAACAGGCAGTAAGTGTGTTTCTGCTCCCCATCTCCCATCACAGTAAGTCTCTTCAACCCCAAGGCTGTGTACACTGAGACAGTGAAACAGAGTTGGAGAGAGAAAGAAAGCAAGAGAGGGAAGGAGGGAGCGAGAGAGGGAAGGAGGGAGCGAGAGAGGGAAGGAGAGAGCGAGAGAGGGAGGGAGGGAGCGAGAGAGGGAGGGAGGGAGCGAGAGAGGGAGGGAGCGAGGGAGGGAGGGAGCGAGAGAGGGAGGGAGCGAGGGAGGGAGCGAGGGAGGGAGCGAGAGAGGGAGCGAGAGAGGGAGGGAGGGAGGGAGCGAGGGAGGGAGGGAGGGAGGGAGGGAGGGAGGGAGGGAGGGAGGGAGGGAGGGAGCGAAAGCGAGCGAGACGATCCTTTGTAGCAGCAACAGCAGTATTAGTATGATCCTGAGAGTCATCCATTATAACTCTCCATCAGGTTATATAGAGATATGTCTAGTTGTGTTGGTGGGTAGTGACTATCGCTAAAGGCAGGCCTCCAGTGTGTCTGAGGCGGGTTTCCACTCCCCCACCTGGGGGCCCAGCTACTGCCCAGCTACTGACACCTTACATCCCAGGGCCCATATTTACAAAGCGTCTCAGGAGTGCTGACGTAGGATCAGCTCCCCTCTATCCATATAATCGTATTCATTGTGATCGAAAAGGCATAACTGATCCGAGATCAGCTACTACCCTGCAACACTTGATACATACAGCCCCCTGGTATCTGATCTCCTCTTGATATTACCCATCAGGATCCTGACTCCCAACCCACCATTTTAGGGATCACTTAGTTAGAGAGCTATCCAGCTAAGGGGTGACAAGTTAGACAGTAGAGACAGAGGTGGCATAGTGACAGGAAATCAAAGCCCAGACATCAGACTCTGTCACAGACTCTGTTGTCTCCCTCAGACAATAACACACACCTGTCTTTCTTCACAGGAGGCAGCAGCAAAATACATCCCAGAGAAAAACCCTTACTTAAAACGCTTAACTTTCAGAGAGACTTAGAACTAGCCTGGGTACCAGTCTGTTTAGCTGGCATTCCACTCCTTGTACTCTGTGTCATTGCGAAATCTTTGGCACATGACACAGATTAGAATGACTGAATTTAAAAAAGTACCAGCACAACAGTTATCAAAATGGTCACGGTGAAGAAATATGTTGTCTTATTCTTCCCCTTGGAGAACAGACAGCAGGTTAAAGCTCTTCACAACAGGGAGGACAAGGGGGAAGTATATCCCTCCTCTCATCACAATGCAGTGCTTCTGTAGCTCTTCTCATCTCTTCTCGGTCTTTACCTGTGAACGCTGGCGAGGGGAGAGATGGGAGAAAGGGGAGGGAGAGAGGTGGGGGAGAGAGGGAGAGGAATATCCAACCCTGTCAACCCCTTATAGATGGTCTTCTCCTCTCTTCTCCTCCTCCTATACCTGCGGAACCCCTGGAGGGGACTGGAAGGAAAAGAGGGAGATAGAGAGGGGGGCTGCTAAAGCGAGAGCAGGTGATGGTAGTTGAGGACCCCCTGGTGCGTACCTGAGTCTGGATGCGGTTGAGTCCCCTGAACCAGAGGACCTGTCCCCTACGGAGCTCCATCTCAGCATGGTCAATCTCATCATCCCCCTCGTTCATCTCGTTTTCGGGAACATCCTCCTTATGGGTGCCGTGGCCAGCCTCCTTGAGGAACTTCAGGCGGTGGGTGGGGATGGCTGTGATCAGCTGGAGGAGAGAGGAAGAGAGAATGTTTGAATAAACAGTTTCTCTCACTCAGCACAGTAGGAGTAGTTATTATATTATTATTATAATATTCCAAAAACATGCATCCTGTTTGCAATAAGGCAGTAAATTAAAACTGCAAAAAATGTGGCAAAGAATTATTACTTTATGTCCTGAATGCAAAGTGTAATATTTGGGCCAAATCCAACAACACACCACTGAGTACCACACTTCATTTTTTCATGAATGGTGACGGCTGCATCATGTTATGGGTAAAGCTTGTAATTGGCAAGGACTAGGGAGTTTTTGAGGATAAAAATAAATGGAATGGCGCTAAGCACAGGCAAAATCCCAGAGGAAAACGTGGTCCAGTCTGCTTTACAAAAGACACTGGGAAACAAATTCATCTTTCAGCAAGACAATAACCTAAAACACAAGGTCAAATATTCACTGGAGTTGCTTACCAAGATGACGTTGAATGTTCCCGAGTGGCCTAGTTACAGTTCTACAGGTCTAAAATCGTCTTGAAGATCTATGGCAAGACTTGCAAATGGCTGTCTAGCAATGATCAACAACCAACAATAAAGAATAAATGTGCAAATATTGTACAATCCAGGTGTGCAAAGCTGTTAGACTTACCCAGAAAAACTCACAGCTGAAATCGCTGCCAAAGGTGATTCTAACATGCATTGACTCAGAAGATTGAATACTTATCTAATCAAGATTAGTTTTATATTCCATTTATTTAAACAAATATTTATAATATTTCTTCCACTTTGACAGAGTATTTTGGGTAGATCGTTGAACAAAAATGACAAATCAATTTTATTCCCACTTTGTAACACAAACAAAATGTGGAAAAAGTCAAGGGGTGTGAATACTTTCTGAAGGCACTGTATATACACTCCCCTATGTATTTATTTGGACAGTGAGGCTAAAACGCTTAATGTCTCTATAGTCAACGATTTTAGAATTGAGATCAAAAGTACGGTGTTACGTTCCCCATTTCACCTTTTATTTGAGAGCATGTTTTATCGTTTAGAAACAAATGCACTTTAATCGAGTCCACCCCTTTTGAAAGTGCATCTCATTTAGTCAAAAGTGTGCATTGGGGTCAACATGGTCCATGCCCCAACGATTTGAGGAGGGGAGTCACCTTTATTGTAGATAATAATATAATACGTTTCTGAACACTTCTACATGAATGAATAATGATAAGTGAGAACGTTTCAGATGCACACAGATCATGCCCCCAAAACCTGTCACCTAGGGCTGTCACACTGGCAGTCATGAGTCAAGACCGCAGTAAAAATTCCACTTGGCCGTTGAGTCACGGTAATCTCCTCTTATGCACATGGTAGTAGTACCTAACTCGCTAACAATCGTCAGGTCAGTAATGGCCTGGCACTCATGCCTCTATTGTCCCTCAAACCATATTGACATCAATGCAAAAGCAATCGAAAATCACATCAAAAACACGTATCAAAACTGTATGCATTTAAAAAAAATAAAAAACTCGCCTCACTGTGATTGATCAATTTGAAGAAAGAAATTCTACAACAGGTTGAAACTGAGTAGAAAACATGGTCATTGTGAACGTTGTTTCAAAGCCTAACACAACGACCTGGACAGCGCTTTCTAAGGTGATAATTAATTAAAAACACCATATGCATGTTAAGAGTTTAAGCATAGGCTTATATGAGCCCAGGTCGAAAGAAAAACAGATTTAAAAGAATGATTGTGATATTATACAATTACATAGCCTACACATATTAAGCAAGGCAGAAAAACAGATTTAAAAGAATGATTGTGATATTATACAATTACATAGCCTACACATATTAAGCAAGGCAGAAAAACAGATTTAAAAGAATGATTGTGATATTATACAATTACACAGCCTACACATATTAAGCAAGGCAGAATAACTGTTTTAACATCTTTGATTTATAACTGGTAGCCTAAATTAAACAAATTCAGAGTGAGCCTAAAATTAGGCCGAGTGTGAATTTGTACTTGATTTTGAATAGCCTAGTAATAGGGCATTTTTATATTCCATAAATAATAGGCTGACACATTACCTTTTACATTACCTTTAACTACAGAATATCTCCTTCAGTCCTTTCTCAAGCGGGCAGAAGAAGGTGTGTCAACAGTTAAATGTTTAGTTGTGAAAACATATTACTATTGATGTGCCCGGATAGACTTCGCTTAGTTTCCCAAATTAAGCACTGGGTAGCTGCAGGAACAGAGTTGGAGAGCCCCATGGCATACAGAGTTTGGGCTGAATATCACCTGTTGTTGGTGAGAGGCTGCATGCTCCTCAAACAGTGGTTGATGCATGAAGTGAAATAACCGGAATAACCTACCCAACATGAGTGAAAAATGAACCAGCTGGAAAGTGGCCTCCATTCGCTAATGGAGTGCATACTGATGACATGTGTTTTTTCACCTGCCCCTGTTCCTGCCAATTTGACAATGGACCACTCTAAATATCTAACTAATTTGACCTATCAGCAAAGACCAGATTCAATTGAGAATAGACTGATGAGTGAAAATATGATCACTTGGAGAACAGCATGTACAGCCTGAGGCAAGGAACAGAGTGCAAGCTTTTTTTTTGCAACTTTCTCATATCAAATCAAACTTTTTGTCACCTGCACCAAATACAACACGTGTAGACCTTACTGTGGAACGCTTACTTACAAGCTCTTAACCAACAGTGCAGTTCAAAAAAAAGAGTTAAGAAAATATTTTCCCAATAAACTAAAGTAAAAAATAATAAAAAGTAACAAAATAATGAGGCTATATATCAGTACCGAGTCAATGTGAGGGGGTACAGGTTAGTCTTGCACACATAGGTAGGGGTGAAGTGACAATGCATAGATTGTAAACGGCGAGTAGCAGCAGTGTAAAAAAATAATGGGGGGGGGGGGGGGGGGGGGGGGGTTAGAAGCTGTTAAGGAGTCTTTTGATCCTAGACTTGGCTCTCTGGTTCCGCTTGCCGTGCTGTAGAAAAAACAGTCTGACTTGGGTGACTGGAGTCTTTGACAATTGTTTGGCCTTTCCTCTGACACCGCCTACTGTATAGGTCCTGGATGGCAGGAAGCTTGGCCTCAGTGATGTACTGGTCCGTACACACTACCCTCTGCAGCGCCTTAGATGCAGAGCAGTTACCATACCAGGCGGTGATGCAACCCGTCAGGATGCTCTCAATGGTGCAGCTGTAGAACTTTGAGGATCTGGGGACCCATGCCAAATCTTTTCAGTCTCCTGAGAAGGAAAAGGTGTTGTTGTGCCGTCTTCACGACTGTCTTAATGTGTTTGGACCATGAAAGTTCATTGGTGATGTGGACACCAAGGAACCTGAAACTCTCGACCAACTCCACTACAACCCCGTCAATGTTAATGTGGGGCCTGTTCGGTCCGCCTTTTCCTGTAGTCCACGATGAGATCCTTAGTCTTGCTCACATTGAAGGAGAGGTTGTTGTCCTGGCACCACACTGTCAGGTCTCGGACCTCCTCCCTATAGGCTGTCTCATCGTTATCGGTGATCAGGCATACCACTGTTGTGTTATCAGCAAACTTAATGATGGCGTTGGAGTTGTGTTTGGCCACGCAGTCGTGGGTGAACAGGGAGTCCAGGAGGGGACTAAGCACACACCCCTGAGGGGCCCCAGTGCTGAGGAGCAGCGTAGCAGACATGTTGCTGCCTACCCTTACCACCTGGGGGTGGCCCGTCAGGAAGTCCAGGATCCAGTTTCCACATTCACTTTTAACAAGGCACACCTGTTCATTGAAGATCATTCCAGGTGAAGATGGTTGAGAGATTGCCAAGAGTGTGCAAAGCTGTCATCAAGGCAAAGGCTGGCTACTTTGAAAAATCTCAACTATAAAATATATTTTGATCACTAACACTTTTTTGGTTACTTCATGATGCCATATGTGTTATTTCATAGTTTTAATGTCTTCACTATTATTCTACAATGTAGAAAATAATAAAAATAAAGAAAAACCCTTGAATGAGTAGTTGTGTCCAAACTTTTGACTGGTACTCTATATGCAGGAACACATTTAATTGGAGAACCATCTAATGAGTGAACATGCAAAACATTCTTACGAGACTTTTAAAACAACATACATTCTATTCCCCCCCCCCCCCCCCCCCCCCCCCCCCCCCCCCCCCCCCCCCCCCCCCCCCCCCCCCAATAAGCACAAGTTTTAAAATCAGTAAAAGATTCCTGCATAGCTATAAAATCTGACTGTAGTTTTGACACAGCCAGATCAACAGTCAAGGAAATAGCATACATAATAGTATCACCTGCATATAGATTAAGTTTACCATTTTTACCAGATTGACCAACAGTGTTTATATAAATAGTGAAGAAAACAGGTCCTAAAATTGACCCCTGTGGTACACCTTTATGTAGCAAGAAATTCAGACTCAACCCCATCAATCACGATGGCCTGAGTTCTGTCACAAAGATAATCATGAAACCATGAACAGGCATCAGAACTCAGGCCTATCTAGGACAACTTAGTCAATAAAATAGCATGATCAACAGCATCAAAAACATTTGATGCAGGTCCACAGCAACATGTCTGCTACGCTGCTCCTCAGCACTGGGGCCCCTCAGGGGTGTGTGCTTAGTCCCCTCCTGGACTCCCTGTAAACCCGGATTGGTTTACATTAAAAATACATTTCTCAGATAAAAAAGAGAAAAGTTGTATGTTTACCAATGATTAGAGAATCTTAGCTGGACAAGAAAGTCTTGAAATGGGGCGATAATTATTAAGATCACTACTATCGCCTCACTTATGGAGTGGCAGCTCAAAAGCTGATTTCCATACTGATTTCCTGATAACAATATTAAATACAAAATGACATTGATGGGCGCTGCACACTCAAGCAGACTAGGATCAAATTGGTCGCCCCCTGTGGATTTATTATTGTCTGTTGCTAGCAAAGCATCTCGGACGTATTTTTTAAATAGCCTAAAAGAAAAGCTTTCACTATCATTTATCTGATAATTCAGCAAATTTCTCCTATCAGCATCCAACCCAATATAATTTAGAATAGAATGGTAAAATTCTACATCAACTCAGGTCCTTTACAATTTTTTAAGTCACATGGAAACTCCAGCTCAAACAAGCTATGCTCAATAGGCGGTTGCAGGCCCTGTCTGATGGTTGACATTGAAATAGTTGGTATGGCTATACGTTTGCATAGAACAAAGTGCCATTTGGTCTATCCCCATTAGTAACAGAGGAAGGAGAAGAAATTGGAGATACTTTCCCAAGGTTAGCGCCATAGGGTCTGAGGCCGCAGCCAATGTCAATATGAGGAACTCAGAGTAACCAATGATGGAATGTTAGAAACGGACTTCCATGGGCTTTGGTTGCTATTGCGCAACAGCCCAAGCCCTCTACGTGATTTGAAAACCGAGGGGGTATTCAAGTTTATGGAATTCTCATTTGAACTAAAAGCACTGGGTGAGCAGACCACATACTCCTCTCTTGAGCTAACAATAGCAGAACTAAGAGGAATTCAAACTAATGGGTACAAGATTACAACTGACAACACCCCCAACAGTAACGTTTAGAGAGGATGGGAGATATATGAGTGGGGCTTGGTACGTCTCGGAGTCAATATCTTAACACGGCCTTGAAAGATCGGGTCCAGGCTCCGAGATGGTTTGGGTGGAGTACATCATCCCTGTAGAGTATCTTTTGTTACCCAAAAGTGTCAAAATTGTCAATAAAAGTTAGGCCATGTGAGTAAGACTTTTAAACAGGTTAACATTCACAAGGCCGCAGGGCCAGATGGATTACCGGGATGCATACTCACGAGCATACACTGACCAGCTGACAAGTGTCTTCACTGACATTTTCAACCTCTCCCTGATGCTGTCTGTAATACCTACATGTTTCAAGCAGACCACCATAGTCCTTGTGCCCAAGAACACCAAGGTAAGCTGTCTAAATTAATATCGCCCCATAGCCCTCACATCTGTAGCCATGAAATATTTTGAAGGGCTGGTCATGGCTCACATCAACACCATCTTCCCAGACACCCTGGACCCACTCCAATTTGCATACCGCCCCAACAGACCCACAGATGGGGCAATCTCTATTTCCCATCCACACTGCCCAACGCCTATGTGAGAATGCTGTTCATTGACTACAGCTCAGCCTTCAACACCATAGTGCCCTCCAAGCTCATCACTAAGCTAAGGACATTGGGACTAAACATCTCCCTCTGCAACTGGATCCTGGACTTCCTGATGGGCCGGCCCCAGGTGGTGAGGGTAGGCAACAACACATGCGCCACTGTGACCCTCAACACGTGTCCCCTCAGGGGTGCTTGCTTAGTCTCCTTCTGTACTCCCTGTTCACCCATAAATGTGTGGCTGTGTACAAATCCAATACCATCATTAAGTTTGCTGAAGACAACGGTGGCAGGCCTGATCACTGACGACCATGAAACAGTCCATAGGGAAGAGGTCAGAGACCTGTTAGCGTGGTGTGAGGACAACAACCTTGCACCACACAAAGGAGCTGATCACGCCCACATTTACATTGACGGGGCTGTAGTGGAGCTGGTCGAGAGCTTCAAGTTTCTCAGTGTACTCATCCCTAAGGATCTATCATGGTTCACACACAACACAGTCGCGAAGGCACGACAACGCCTCTTCCCCCTAAGAGGACTGAAAAGATTTGTCATGGACCCTCAGATCCTCAAAGGGTTCTACAGCTGCACCATTGAGAGCATCTTGACTAGCTGCATCACAGCTTGGTATGGAAACTGCTTGGCATCTGACCGCAAGGCGCTATAGAGGGTACTGTGTATGGCTGGGGCCGAGCTCCCTGCCATCCAGGACCTCTATACCAGGCGGTGTCAGAAGAATGCCCCAACAATTGTCAAAGACTCCAGCCTCCCAAGTCATAGATTGTTCTCTCTGCTACCACGCGCCAACAAGTCTGAAACCAACAGGACCCTAAACAGCTTCACCACCAAGTCATAAGACAGCTAAATAGTTAGTTAAATAGTTAACCTAATAACTACCCGGACTATCTGCATTTACCCTTTTTGCACTAATTATATGTTCATATGTATCTCAACTACTTTGTAGACCTGCACATCGACTCCGTACCCCATGTACAGTACATAGCTAAGTTATCGTTACTCACTGTGCATTTATTATTACTTTTTAAAATTATTTCTCAATTTTCTTTCTCTCTGCATTCTTGGGAAGAGTTTTCTACACCTGTTGTTTACGAAGCATGTAATGAATAGAATTTCATTTGAGTATACCATTAAAGAGCTCGGACTTGAAAATAACACCTTGTCTGATCTAAATGTAATCGGTCCACTGGTTTCTCCTCCCATCATATTTCTTGGCAGGCTCATGCATTAATAATGTTTCATATGAACTTAGAGTGTACAAAAAGATTCCTAATATTAAGTTGCACCCACTTTTGCCCTCAGAACAGCCTCAATTCATCAAGGCATAGACTCCACAAGGTGTCGAAAGCGTTCCACAGGGATGCTGGCCCATGTCGACTCCAATGCGTCCCACAGTTGTGTCAAGTTGGCTGGATGTCCTTTGGGTGGTGGAGCATTCTTGATAAGGTTGAGCGTGAAAAACCCAGCAGAGATGCAGTTCTTGACACACTCAAACCGTTGTGCCTGGCACCTACTACCATACCCTGTTCAAAGGGATTCAAATATTTAGTCTTGCCCACTCACCCTCTGAATGGCACATTCAATCCATGTCTCAGTTGTCTCAAGGCTTAAAAATCATTATTTAACCTGTCTCCTCCCATTCATCTACACTGATTGAAGTGTATTTAACAAGTGACATCAATAAGGGATAATAGCTTTCACCTGGTCAGTCAATATCATGGAAAGAGCAGGTGTTCCTAATGTTTTGTATACTCAGTGTATATCGGTTCAGTAACTCAATTAAATTAATGGTCTGAAATTCATTAATTTAAAGCATTCCCTCCATTTTTCCCAGCAATAATGCCACTTAAGCGCAAGCAAGGTCATTTCCCAGGCCCAAACTAAAGAAAGGGTTGTCCACAGAGAACTTACTAAATTACTGTAATTCTATGGTGTTGTCAGCATAGAGATACATGGGCCTCCCAAGTGGCGCAGGGGTCTAAGGCACTGCATCGCAGTGCTAGCTGTGCCACTAGAGAGTCTGGGTCGATTCCGCGACCGGGAGACCCATGGGGCGGAGGACAAATTGTGGAGGGCAATTGGCCCAGCAACGTCCGGGTAAGGGGAGGGTTTGGCCGGCAGGGATGTCCTTGTGCCATCGCGCACTAGCCACACATGTGGCGGGTCGGGCGCAGTGCACGCTGACACGGTTGCCAGGTGTATGGTGTTTCCTCCGCCACATTGGTGTGGCTGGCTTCTGGGTTAAGTGGGCATTGTGTCAAGAAGCAGTGTGGGTTGTGTTTTGGAGGACGCACTGCTGTCGACCTTCGCCTCTCCCGAGTCCGTACGGGAGTTGCAGCGATGAGACAAGACAAACTACCAATTGGATACCACGAAATTGGGGTGAAACAAGAAATAAAGAAAAATACATTTCAATTACTATTTATATTGAATGGTTCTAGTTAATTAAGTGGTTGCTAGCCAGTTTGTCTTCATGTGACTGTTTTTAAGACATTGGTTGGTTAAGCAGAGAGATATGGTAGGATTCCCCAACTGGTAGCCCGTGGGTGGTTTTATTTGGCCACCAAAGTTCTGAGCAAAAATAAATAAATAAAATACATTTTTTTTTTTTTTTTTTCATTGTTGCACATAAAAGACTGTAAAAACACCAGGAAACCAGCTCCAGGTGATTTTAATTTAAGACATCTGTTCCCAATTATTCCCGTGTGTAATAGAGAGACACATGCCATTTGGGATGCAGCCTAAAACAAACTGCAGTGTCAGTAGAAGGGTGTCAAACTTTCTTGCTGTATCATTCCTTAGGGTGGAGATATAGATACTAAGGTGCCGCGTTATGTTCTCTTGTCTGCATTTCAAACAAGGTACGCTTATGTAACAAGTCATGATGACTCAAATTCATTTAGTCACCTCTGAACGATTATGCTTTCAAAGACTCCCACACACAGACAAACACAGAAATGTATATGCATGCACGTACACATGCTGGAGGGCATCATCATGTAATATTTTAAAATGGGTGATTCAAGCCCTGAATGCTAATTGGCTGACAGCCGATTAATTATAGGTGGATACAGGGAGACTTACACTAGCTTGTTCTACCTGGTTTTACAGAGAGATCTCTCTCTCTCTCTCTCCGCCTCCAAGCTGAATTCAGTGTGGGGAAGCTCGTCTTTGAGGGTACAGGCTCCTGTCTATAGACAGTATGAGACCTCTTTCTCTGTATATATGAGTCTGTGGGTGTGAGTGTGTAGGTGTAAAGTGAGAAGAGCGTGTGTCTTTGAACGTGTGTGTGTGAGTTCATGCAGATGGAGAAGTGTGTGTGCGTGTGTGTGCGTGTGTGTGTGTGTGCATATATATATATATATATATATATATATATATATATATATATATATATATATATATATATCGCAGAGGGAGTATTGTGCTGGGTTCTCGTCCTCTGGGGTGTGGGCAAATGTGGGCCATGCTGCTTTCATGTGCGCCAGCGCTCATTACCACAGTGACGTATGTGATGGTAACCATGGAATGCAACTGCTTTGTCTTCCTGAACCCGTCTCAACTTAGCAACAGTTCACTTGCACCTATAGTACCAGCTGCCTCACGCACACACACACACACACACACACACACACACACACACACACACACACACACACACACACACACACACACACACACACACACACACACAGAGATTGTTTGTGTGTCTTACCTGTCCCCAGAGCAGCTCTCCCACTCCAATGAAGACACACCAGAGCCACTGGTCAATGCTCAGAGCTGTGCAGGAAAAGGGCTTTCCTCCAAACTGGACAATGACAATCTGAGACAGAGACACAGAGTGAGTGTGTGTACCTGTAGATCTAATAGACACTAATACAGATGGAGAAACAGTGTGTGAGAGAGAGAGTGCATGTGGTGTGTGTGAGTGTATGCCTGGTTGTGTTTGAGTTCGTTTTAGTCCTCATTTGGACTAATATTCCAGAGTGCTTACACATAAAAGTGCAATTTATAATACAATCACGTTCACATATAACACACACTGTTACAAACAGACATACACTGACGTATTGACCAGATAAATACTCTTGACAGTCTGAAAATATAGATTGATAGATCTACCCTAGTCTGCACAACCTTCCAATTTAGTATATTTAAATTGTTCTAAAGTATTGTTTGAATTTATAAAGTATATTTAAAGGTTTCTGGTTTGCTCAGATTCATTTATCTATTTCTTCATTGCTCTGAATCAAAATGTTATTTTGCCTATTTCTCTTTTCTGCCAGAATGACTCAGATGGTGGACAATCTATTCCTAGTATTGACTGAACGTTTGTCTCTTAACAACTGAATACTTAATAAGAAGTGGACCAATGCAGCTGCCCTGCGGTACTTCAAAGCATGAGGGAAAGAAAACGACCAATTGATCAAGGCGGACTGTTTTCTGACAGTTAGATATGACTGTACCCAATTCAACACTGCCTCCTTAAACCCATGGTGCAATATTTTTGTCCAAATTATTTCATGATCTGGAATCTACAAATATTACAACCTGCCATTATCCATAGCATTGAGCCAATGGTTAGTCATGTCAACCAATGCAGTGGTTGTGGATTGGTTTTTGCGATAAGCATGCTGATCGGCTGTGATCATTCTTTTCCATGTACTCCCATATTTGTCTACTCACACCCTCCAATATCTTACTGAGTGAAGGGAGTTGACTGATTGGTTGACTATTGGCAGGAATAATGTGTTCTTTTTATTTGTGTTGTAACCTTTATTTGACTAGGCAAGTCAGTTAAGAAAAGTTATTTACAATCATGGTCTACACGGGCCAAACTCGGACGACGCTGGGAATCCCAATCACGGCCGGTTGTGATAGAGTCTGGATTTGAACCAGGTTGTTTGTAGTGACGCCTCTAGCACTGAGATGCAGTGTCTTGGACCACTGCGCCACTTGGTAGCCTCAAATGGATGGACACAGCTTAGCATGGACTTTTCCCAAGGTTCCAAAGAAACCCCCAAAGATTGTGACCAATCAAATATGTATTTCAGTGGAGCTGCAATCCGGGGAGCAGCATAGCAAAGTAAAAAAATTTCCATAAGATCATAACCTGTAGATTTGCCATTTGGTATGGAAGTTTTTTATTTATTTGAGAAAACACCTCACCCAGGTCATCATCAATCCATGGAGATGGATGAGCCCCAACTGTACTCTTTCTTACTGGGGCATGATGGTCCATTACCCCAGTGAGCAAATCAATAAAACATTCTGTAGCGTGATTTAAATCATCCTCTAGATAAGTCCGCTCCCAGGGTACAGCAGCCAAATCATTTTAAAATTGCTCATGATTTAAAACATATTTTTTCCCTCTTGACCACAATCTTTGGGGGTTTCTTTGGAACCTTGGTGTTCATGGTTATCGTCACAATATTATAGTCTATCCAGCCGACAGGCATTGATCTGGCCTCTAAGCATTGCAATGGTATATTATAGAATATCAGATCAATGCATGTGTCAGAATAGTGACACGTCTTGGTTGACGATCTAGTAGTGGCATTAAGCATTTGCTTCAAACCACAGCTCTCAGCATCTCTCAATAATTTAGTTCTATTTGAATTATTCTGATCCAATTGATATAAAATCCCTAAGATAAATATATCTCTGTTACTATGTGTGGCCTGGTCAAACCCAGTGCCTATGTCATCCAGATAAGACACCTTTGAGCTAAGAGGTCTGTACACACATCCTATCAATATGGGTGCCTGGTGAGGCAGATGTACGAGGCTATAGTGTATCTATTTGACACACATTAAGGTCATCCCTAGGGCTGTAGAGGTCACAAAATATTGTCTACCGGTGATTGCCAAGCAAATAATTGTCAGTCTCACGGTAATTGACCGTTAATTAGCATAAACACACTTAGCATCTCCTGGCTTCCAGCCTATAAGCCACTGATGCAGACCTTCGTAACATACATTTCCCTGATCTGGCTATGCCATATGGCTGTGGGCTACGCTAGTTCATTTAGTAGACCAGATTTGGATAGAATTCCATGGCATTATTTTATAGTATGAAGAATACAAGTGAACAAAGCTGAATAAAATAGGAATTTGAGGGAGTGCGCACATCCGGCTATACTGTGTTGAGCGATTAACAAAGAAATAGGTCCCCCTATAGGCTTAATTTAGAGTTCTTAATGTAACTTGTTCTACAAACGTTGGGCTGTATGTTTTGATTCTTAATACATTGTAAAGCTGCATGATGCGACTAATGATGATTTGAAAAAAGCAAACAGGTGCCGAGTTTGAAGGTAGGTCTTGAAATGCATCCACAGGTACACTTCCAATTGGCTTAAATGATGTCAATTAGCCCTATCAAAAGCTTCTAAAGCGATGACAATTTTCTGGAATTTTCCAAGCTGTTTGAAGGCACAGTCATCTTAGTTTATGTACATTTCTGACCCACTGGAATTGTGATACAGTGAAATAATCTGTCTTTAAACAAAGTAGATGTTCTAACCGACTTGCCAAAACTAGTTTGTTAACAAGAAATTTGTGGAGTGGTTCAAAAACGAGTTTTAATGACTCCAACTTAAGTGTATGTAAACTTCTGACTTCAACTGTAAATATAGTAGGCCTGGCCTATAGAAATCTGATGGCATCCTCCTCTTTTTAAGAGGCCATCACTCTGTTTTCTCTAGCAATTGCATAGCCTTTAGAAATATTGCGCAACATGAACTCATTGGGTCTCATGAAGTGTTTGATTCGATTTTCGATTACATTTGCATTGATGTCAGAGTGATTAGAGGGACAATAGAGAGCTGAGTACCAGGCAGTTAAGCAAGTTTGGTAGGCTACTAATGTCCATCAGCAGCATCAGAGTTTGTAGAAGCCTAATTACTGTGACTAAACAGTCACGTGGAATTTGACTGCCTTCATGACTCGTGACTGCCGGTGTGGCGGTAATAGGCTCGCCGCAACAGCCCTAGTCATCCCTCCACTTGAAAGGTATAGGATTCTGAATGTACAACGCTTCACCTCCATCTCTATTCCTGTCCCATCTACATTCATTTGCCCATCGTTAACGGATGCATCCAAATGCGTTTCGGTTAAAGCTAGAATGTGAACGTTATTTATGTTGACCAAGTTCAAAACCTAATTTATTTTATTAGGAAGGCTACATACAGTACATGAACACGGGCTATATGCAGCCCTTTCCTTGTCAAGTGAAAACCAGTAGAGCATGTATTTGTTGTAGTTGAAGTCGTGATGATACACTACAACACACAAGCTCAGGTTTGAACGACGCTTTAAAATTGCCAGGGAGTGATTCTAGAGTCCCAATGCAATTGCGTTGCCCGTTGACGTAAAGTCTATCCATCACCAAGGAGACTCGTTAGTTCAGGCAATGTTTTTTGTTTTCATGATGGGATACAGTTTTTTTTCTTTCATTGATCTCCATGGGGAAGTGATCATTCACTCCAAAAGCAGTGCATCTGAGTTCTCCGCCCCTACGCTTCACCATCTCCTTTCCTTGTGTGTGTGTGTGTGTGTGTGTGTGTGTGTGTGTGTGTGTGTGTGTGTGTGTGTGTGTGTGTGTATATATATATATATATGGTGTTTGTGAGTGTATGCATATTTGTGTGTCTACAGTATGTGTGTGTTTGTGTGTGTGTGTCTACAGTATGTGTGTGTACCTGCAGGATGAAGGTTCCCATAACCACGCTACAGAAGATGGGGTTACGGTAGATGGCCTCGAAGACGTTCCTCTCTCCGTGGATCTTCCTGGCGTTGATCTCGTTGAACAGCTGCATCATGACGAACACGTTGAACACGATGGTGTAGTGCTCCGACGGTGGTGAGTGAAGAGGCGCGTTACGCCCGCTGTCAATATTAAAGAAGTTCTCTCCTGGGAAAGGGGAAGAGCAAACAGGATAATATATTTCAATTTTTGTTTAAGCATACTGTCTCGAGATTTCAGCGGGGTCTGACTCTGTGTGTTCCAGCGGGGTCTGACTCTCTGTGTGTTCCAGCGGGGTCTGACTCTCTGTGTGTTCCAGCGGGGTCTGACTCTCTGTGTGTTCCAGCGGGGTCTGACTCTCTGTGTGTTCCAGTGTGTGACGGTCTCACCAGCGAACAGCAGGGTGAAGATGATGGTGAGCTGGTAGACGGCATGACCCAGGATATTCTTCATCATGGTGCGGGAGATCAGGGGCTTGTTGCGGCCGTACGGCTTCCTCAGCAACAGGGACTCGGTGGGGGGCTCGGTGGCCAGAGCCAGGGATGCCAGCGTGTCCATGATCAGGTTAACCCACAACATCTGCACTGCTTTCAGAGGAGAGTCCTGGAGAGAGGGAGGAAAAGAGGGAGGATGGAGTGGAAGCGTGAGAGACAAAGAGAGAAAGCGAACGAGGGTGGGAGAGAGAGAGGTGGTGTTGAAAATGAATTTCAAGAAGGATCAAAGGGTAAGTGTGTTACCTGTGTGATGCAGGCACCAGTGAAGGCCACGATGACAGCCACCACGTTGACAGTGAGCTGGAACTGGAGGAACTTGGAGATGCTGTCGTAGACGTTGCGGCCCCACATCACAGCCTTGACGATGCTGGTGAAGTTATCGTCAGTCAAAATGATGTCAGATGCTTCCTTAGCCACATCTGTACCGGCAATACCCTATCAGGAGACAGAGATGGTGTTGTTCGGTTTATAGGGATGATGATGAGGCTGATGATGATAGAAATGGCCGTGATCGTTCCCATTGTTTTTATATACGTTATTACATATTCCCTTTAGGCCTATTAACAATGAATTACATTTATATAGTGCTATCGATTACATCTCAATTGCTTTACATTGTATGGGGAACTAACCTAATCCACCACCAACGTGTAACACCAATCTACTGTGCCAGGCTGATAACGGCAGCCATTTTTTGCCAGATGTGACCTCAGTTCGGCCGGCCGTAATAATAAAGGTTCAATAAAAGTTGCAGTCAGTCAGGGACATGAACCAGCTACATCATTGACAGCTGACGAGTGGTGAGCGGTTCAGCACAAAATGGCTGCCGTGCATCAGCCAGGTGGATGAGAGTGAGTAACCAGTACCCACAGTGTTAAGTGTCAAAGTTTGAGTCCCCGTGAAAAGAACTAGCAAGCAAACCGCCTGCATTTCATTACATATTGGTACTGCATTCCACCCCTTTAACATCTGCCCCTTTCTCCTCTAAATAATGTGAGTCAATTAACTTTGGAGAAAAAAAAGGGAAGGAGACAAAGTCTAGCTATTAAAATGTATTTCATCTCTCCGCGACCCTTCGTCTACACAGAACATTTGGGGCCACTAATACCCGAGGCTATATCATTATCCTTTCTATTTTCAATTACTGTGCTTTTAATTTTCATTCTCTTTCCCTCAAAGCTTTGTTGAACTCACTTAGGCCATTTTCCTCATTACATACAAGGACAGTGAGTGTTTCATGAAGATCTATGTGGGACTATAGACTCTCTGTACCTAGTCAGTGTTTTCCTCAGTTTTCTATCAGACACAGTGGTCAGATAGTCTGCCACCATGTACTGTCTGTTTAGAGCCAAATAGCATTGAAGTTTACTTTGATTTTTTGTGGTGTCTTTCCAATCTGTGATATATTTTTCTTTTTGTTTTGTGATGATTTCGTTGGGCCAGATTTTCTGAGTGCTGTCATGAGGCTCTATGGGTTTGGTTTGGGTTTGTGAAGTGAACCTCAGAACCAGCTGGCTTAGGGGACTCTTCTCTGGTTTCATCTCTTGACATTGTAGAGCTGTGTGGTGGAATGTTTTGGGGTCACTTGTTTTTAGATGGTTGTAAAATTTGCTGGCTCTTTTTTTCTATTCGAATGAGGGGGTATTGGCCCAATTCTGCTCTACATGCGTTATTTTGAGTTTTTCTTTGAACTTGCAATACAGTCTTGCAAAACTCTGCATGCAGTATTTCAATTGGATGTTTGTCCAATTTGGTGAATGACTTAGAGAGTGGACCCCATACTTCACTGCCATATAGAGCAATTGGTTCTATAACCGATTGGAACATTTTGAGCCAGATTCTAATTGGAATTTCGATTTTAATGTTCCTTTTAATGGCATAGAATGCTCTTCTTGCTTTGTCTCTCAGCTCATTCACAGCCATGTGAAAGCTACCTGTGTTGCTGATATTTAGTCCTAAATATGTGTAGTTTTTGGTGTGTTCTAATAGAACTGTGTCCAAATAGAATTTAGATTTCTCATCCTGATTTCCGGACCTTTTTTGGAATATCATTATATATATATATTTTTTAGGTTAACGGTCAGAGCCCAGGTCTGACAGAACCTGTGAAGACGATCTAGGTGCTGCTGTAACCCCTCTTTAGTGGGAGACAGCAGCACCAGGTCATCTGCGTACAGCAGACACTTGATTTCAGTGTTGTGTAGGGTGATACCAGGTGCTTCCGATTCTTCTAATGTTCTTGCCAAATCATTAATGTAGATGTTAAATAGTGTTGGACTTATTGGGCAGCCCTGTTTCACTACCCGTCCCTGAGAGCAGAAGTCTGTTTGCTTGTTGCCAATTTTAACCGCACATTTGTTTTTAGTGTACATTGATTTAATAACATCATATCTTTTCCCTCCAATACCACTTTCTATTAGTTTGTAAAAAATACCTTTGTGCCAAATTGAATCAAATGCTTTCTTGAAATCAACAAAACACGAGTAGATTTTGCCTTTGTTTTGGTTTACTTGTTTGTCAATTAGAGTGTGGAGGGTGTAAATGTGGTCTGTTTAAGATCATTTTGCTCAGGACGTTGTGTTGGTCAAGGAAATGGTGTAGTCTGCTATTTATAATACTGAATTTTCCCCAAGCTTCTGTTAACGCAAATTCCTCTGTAATTATTTGGGTCAAATTTGTCTCCATTTTTAGATTGGTGTGATCAATCCCTGAAACCAAATATCGGGGAAAATACCTGCAGTGAGGATAATGTTGAAGAGTTTGAGTATAGCCAATTTGAATTTGTGGATGTATATTTGATCATTTCATTTCAAATACCATCAGCACCACAGGCCTTTTTGGGTTGGAAAGCAAGTAGTTTTTCCAATAATTCTTCTGCAATTGAGGTATCCACAGGATTCTTATAGTCAGCTCTCTCTAGCAGCTCGCTCGCTCTCGCTCTAGCAGCTCACTCTCGCAGCTCACTCTCTCTCTAGCAGCTCACTCTCTCTCTAGCAGCTCACTCTCTCTCTAGCAGCTCACTCTCTCTCTCTAGCAGCTCACTCTCTCTCTCTAGCAGCTCACTCTCTCTCTCTAGCAGCTCACTCTCTCTCTAACAGCTCACTCTCTCTCTAGCAGCTCACTCTCTCTAGCAGCTCACTCTCTCTCTAGCAGCTCACTCTCTGTCTAGCAGCTCACTCTCTCTCTAGCAGCTCACTCTCTCTCTAGCAGCTCACTCTCTCTCTAGCAGCTCACTCTCTCTCTAGCAGCTCACTCTCTCTCTAGCAGCTCACTCTCTAGCAGCTCACTCTCTCTCTAGCAACTCACTCTCTCTCTAGCAACTCACTCTCTCTCTAGCAACTCACTCTCTCTCTAGCAACTCACTCTCTCTCTAGCAACTCACTCTCTCTCTAGCAACTCACTCTCTCTCTGTTTTAAACATTTTTTACCCCCTTTTTCTCCCCAATTTCGTGGTATCCAATTGTTAGTAATTACTATCTTGTCTCATTGCTACAACTCCTGTACCGGCTCGGGAGAGACTAAGGTTGAAAGTCATGCGACCTCCGATACACAACCCAACCAAGCCGCACTGCTTCTTAACACAGCGCGCATCCAACCCGTCGGAGGAAACACCGTGCACCTGGCAACCTTGGTTAGCGTGCACTGCGCCCGGCTCGCCACAGGAGTCGCTGGTGCGCGATGAGACAAGGATATCCCTATCGGCCAAACCCTCCCTAACCCGGACGACGCTATGCCAATTGTGCGTCGCCCCACGGACCTCCCGGTCGTGGCCGGTTCTGACAGAACCTGGGCGCGAACCCAGAATCTCTGGTGGCACAGCTGCGCTGCAGTACAGCGCCCTTAACCACTGCGCCACCTGGGAGGCCCAGCTCGCTCTCTCGCTCTCAAGCAGCTCGCTCGCTCTCAAGCAGCTCGCTCGCTCTCAAGCAGCTCGCTCGCTCTCAAGCAGCCCGCTCGCTCTCAAGCAGCCCGCTCGCCCTCAAGCAGCCCGCTCGCCCTCAAGCAGCCCGCTCGCTCTCAAGCAGCCCGCTCGCTCTCAAGCAGCCCGCTCGCTCTCAAGCAGCCCGCTCTCTCTCAAGCAGCCCGCTCTCTCTCAAGCAGCCCGCTCACCCTCAAGCAGCCCGCTCTCTCTCAAGCAGCCCGCTCTCTCTCAAGCAGCCCGCTCACCCTCAAGCAGCCCGCTCTCTCTCAAGCAGCCCGCTCTCTCTCAAGCAGCTCGCTCTCTCTCAATTATCTCCCTGTTTCGGAGGACCTGAGCCCTGGGACCATGCCTCAGGACTACCTGGCCTGATAACTTGCTGTCCCCAGTCCACCTGGCCGTGCTGCTGCTCCAAATGCTACCTGTCCCAGACCTGTTATTTTCAACTCTCTAGAGACAGGAGGAGCGGTAGAGATACTCTGAATGATCGGCTATGAAAAGCCAACTGACATTTACTCCTGAGGTGCTGACCTGTTGCACCCTCGACAGCCACTGTGATTATTATTATTTGACCCTGCTGGTCATCTATGAACATTTGAACATCTTGGCCATGTTCTGTTATAATCTCCACCCGGCACAGCAAGAAGAGGACTGGCCACCCATCATAGCCTGGTTCCTCTCTAGGTTTCTTCCTAGGTTCCAGCCTATCTAGGGAGTTTTTCCTAGCCACTGTGCTTCTACACCTGCATTGCTTGCTGTTTGGGGTTTTAGGCAGGGTTTCTGTACAGCACTTTGTGACATCAGCTGATGTAAGAAGGGCTTCATAAATAAATGTGATTGATTCTATAAACTGGTCTTCCTGGCTGTGGGGTCTCCCCGTTAGTGTGACACAGGCTCGCAGAGGGAGTGTAGTCTGAATGAATGTGAAGGGGACTATATTGGGATGGGATTTAACTGAACCACAAGGACGACTGCTAATCTGAAACAAGGCTCCTCACAACGGCATACTGACACGGGCTGCCAAGCACACAGATAGACAACACAGTATAGACTACACAGTATAATTACACATGTACACTCACACACTCACTCTTATTCTGTAACTCCCAAACCCAGAGGTCTTTCTACGAGGGGTGAAGTGTGTGTGTGTGTGTGAATGTAGTGGGGCTTGTCTGGTGATAAGCAGATTTATCCAGTCGTTACTCCCTCTAATGATTTATTATCCAATTACCCAGCCATCTTAAATGGGGGCACTTGGAGTAAATTGGAGAGTTGCAGAGATGAGGTTTGGGCAAAATTAGCTTGTCATGGCTGTTGTGTAAGTTCTCGCTAACAATTCTTGTCTGAGAAAATAGAGGGAGTAAAACCGGAAGGAAATTTGTTACAAGGGAACCATGAAAACAGACCGATATGAAAAGAGTGTTACCATAGCGAATCCGACATCGGCCTTCTTTAGGGCGGGGCCATCGTTAGTTCCGTCGCCTGTCACAGCCACCACCTGTCGTGTCTCGAGGACGGTGCTGTCCATGATACCTGAGGGATAGGAACAAGACCACACCCCTCAGATATCAGTACACAGGACAGCAGTATACACATTCTCTGAGGAATGGAATTTTGTTGGATGAACATAACTAACAAATGTCGGTCCCCCAATATTTTTAAATGGCCTTTTACCCATTTCATTTGCTTTTTCAGTGACTGAAATTCAGTGGTTTTTTCCCCAGTTAGTCTTCTAGTCAAGAGTCTCCATATTCATGACCAACACCTGCGTTATGCCTCACCTGGCCCGTAACTCTCTCTCCACCCCTCCACCACCCCTCCACCACCCCCAACTGAGATGAAACAGGCTAGTCTTTGAAGAAAACTGGGTTGGGCTGAAGGGGATGGCAGTGCTAGAGACCCCTGGGTCTGCTGTGTGTGTGTTGATCACACATGAAAGAGAACACATTTTAGGAAGGAGGAGGGGAGTAAAAACAAGAAAAGGAGAGATGTGTGACAGCTTTAACCCACCTTTGACCAGAGTGTGTTTGTCAGTGGGAGAGGAGCGAGCCAGCACACGCAGCTTGGGCCACACCTTATCCAGACGCTCTTGCTCCACCTAGAGCACAGGAGGACACGGAGTCAGAGGGACTGAATCTCGAGCAATGAAGAACTTTTACAAAATGCATCACTCCCAATGTTAGTACTACTACTAGGACATAATTTAAGTCCCCAAGCCTGTCTCATCTTTAATATATAATAAAAAAGTCCTGTGGTGTGTCTCACCTCTCCCTGGTCGTTACGGATCAGCTGGTTGAACTCTTTGCCCTCCAGACACAGGAAGTCCTCACCCGGCAACAGGATGCCACACTTGGTTGCTATGGCGCGGGCAGTGTTGATGTTGTCCCCGGTAACCATGCGCACGGTGATGCCGGCCTTCTGGCACTTGAGGATGGCATTAGGTACCTTTAGGGGAGGGAGGAGAGAGTCATGACTTGAACATCACTACAAGGACATTGATCATCCAGTATTCTGTCACAACAACACTCCTTGGTATAGTATCAGTGCTGATCTCAGGCCAGTCTGTGTAAGGTATATGTTTGTATCTGAGTGATTCTGTATGTATATTCCCCTCCATATGTTCCCCACTCCAGGGTTAGTCTCAGTAACAGTAAGTGTCGGATGTTATTTTAGTTTCTCTCTCAGCATGACAATGTGAAGCCCTGACAGCTTTTGCTCATTCGGGCCTGACCTCTCAACCCGCTGTGTATGCGAGACGCTCTCTCTGTGTGTTTGAGTGAGTGTGTATATGTGTCTGTGCTTGTATGTGAGCTTGCGTTTGAAGTCCTGTGTAATTATCCACCCTCAGGCATGTGATGAGTCACTTCTCATTAGACCAATCAGATTACTTATTTATAGATCATTAGAAACCCCCCACAGTTGTCTGCCTGTCAATCACACCGCTGAACCCCAACCTGGCACCCCCACCTCCCACCTCCTCTGCCCTCACATAGACCACTAAACATGTAGCTACACTCTTTGCGTAACCCTCTCACACCCCCAAAGTAACAGAGAACCGCAAAGAAACAATAGAACCTTGACCCACTATGGTGGAATTATCCCACAATAACACTGGCAGACCACCTCATGCAAACATCCACTCACGCCCTAACGCAGAACAACTCAGGGGCATGATGGACTGATACGACGTTAGTTGTAATTAACTAGGCTATTCTTTGTCACCGGAGGTGGGCAAGGTGTCGCCTCTACCGGAGAGTTTTGACAACTGGAAGAGGGACCCACGCATTAAGGACCAGGGTATGTGAACAGTTGGCTAAACTCGTGGGTTAGGAGTTTGAGCTTGTTGCCATAGGTTTATGAACCAAAATAAACCTATATTGGCCATTATGCCAAATGGCTGCCACTGGGCTATTTAGCGCACATTTGCGGTGGTAATTCCAAACATACTATTCCATCTGATGATGTATCCGTTATAGCCTATATAATAAACAGATACTAGCCTACACAGAAAACACATTGTTTATCTATATGTTTAGTCATGTTATAATCATGAATAGCTATAATGCTGGTAATCAGACTTTTGAAATGCCCAGTGGAAGAAGTGAGATCATTGCCAAATGTGGAGAGTCAAAAAGAGAACACAGAAGGCTGTTGTATAAAACACCTGTCTCCGGATTACATCTTCAAACTAAAGGGCAACCATGGCATCCATGACAGAGAGGGAGAAGTGTTCATCCATGTATACGGGTAATTCTAGCTAAATGGTCTGTATGATCTATGTAGTAATATTATTTGTATCTCAGAGATACATTTACATTGCTAGTTATAGCCTAATTAGCTAGCTAGCTAACATTGAACATAGTTGGTTAGCTTTAGACACCTGCAGATTCATGCATGGTGCATGGTAGTATGAGTTAGGATTAATTTATGGTTGATTGTTTAGCTAGCTAGCCACATGTCTAAACAAAATATTCTACTATGCAAGTAACCATTTCACTGTACCGTTTACGCCTTCTGTATCCTGTGCATGTGACAAATAAACTTTGATTATATTTGATATAGTGTGTGTTTACCAAAGACGGTAATGTGAAGAACAATATGACCTGCTTCAAAGTCAGATTAGGATATAGGCCAAGGACTAGATAAAGTATAGTATTTTTACTACTACTTCTTACTACAACTCACCACTTTTAGTCTTGAAATCTTTGGTTGTTTACTACACTACCCTATTCACCATGTTTAGCACATGGCCTCACATGTGAATCCTTAAAGAGATGGGTGGGGCTAAGGCTTAAGAGGATGTGAAGGATGCTGAATGGGTGTAGACAAAGAAGTGCTCTCCAGTAGAGGGCCTCCTGAGTGGCGCAGTAGTCGAAGGCACTGCATCGCAGTGCTTGAGGCATCACTACAGCCCCAGGTTCCATCCCTGGCTGCGTCGTGACCGGGAGACCCATGAGGCATACACTACATGAATAAGTATGAGGACACCTGCTCGCCGAAATATCTAATTCCAAAATCATGGGCATTAATATGGAGTTGGTCCCCCCTTTGCTGATATATTAAAAAAAAAGAATAATAATATTTCACCTTTATTTAACTAGGCAAGTGAGTTAAGAACAAATTCTTATTCACAATGACGGCCTAGGAACAGTGGGTTATTTGCCTTGTTCAGGGGTAGAATTAAATTTTTACCTTGTCGGCTGGGGGATTCAATCTAGCAACCTTTCGTTTACTGGCCCAACGCTCTAACCACTAGGCTACCTGCTTTGTGCAATGAGGCATTGTCATGCTGAAACAGGAAAGGGCCTTCCCCAAGTTGTTGCCTGGAAGTTGGAAGCCCATAATTGTCTAGAACGTCATTGTATGCTGTAGCGTTAAAATTTCCCTTCACTGGAACTAAGGGGCCTAGCCCGAACAATGAAAAACAGCCCCACACCATTATTCTCATCCACCAAACTTTACAGTTGGCACTATGCATTGGGGTAGGTTGCGTTCTACAGGCATCTGCCAAACCCAGATTCATCCTTTGGACTGCCAGATGGTGAAGCGGGATTCGGTGGTGAATGAGGACACAATTTTTAAGCGCTATATCACTCAGTGGTCCCGTTCTGTGAGTTTGTGTGGCCTACCACTTTGCGGCTGAGCCGTTGTTGCTCCTAGACAATTCCACTTCAAAATAACAGCACTTACAGTTGACTGGGGTAGCTCTAGCAGGGTAGACTTGTTGGAAAGGTGGCATCCTATGACGGTGCCACGTTGAAAGTCACTGAGCTCTTCAAAAAGGCCATTCTACTGCCATTGTTTGTATATGGAGATTGCATGGCTGTGTTCTACACCTGTCAGCAATGGGTGTGGCTGAAATAGCCGAATCCACTAATTTGAAGGGGTGTCCACATATTTTTGTACATACAGTGCATTTGGAAAGTGTTCAGACTACTTGACTTTTTCCAAGTTTTGTTACATTACAACCTTTGTTCTAAAATGGATTAAATTGAAGAAAAAAATCTTCAATCTACACACAATACTCAAGTGACAAAGAGTATTTCTCAAATGTATTAAAAATAAGACAAATATATTATTTACATAAGTATTCAGACCCTTTGCTATGAGACTCCAAATTGAGCTCAGATGCATCCTGTTTCTATTGATCATCCTTGAGATGTTTCGAGAACTTGATTGGAGTCCAACTGTGGTAAATTCAATTGATTGGTCATGAGGTCTCACAGTTGACACCATGTCAGAGCAAAAACCAAGCCATGAGGTCAAAGGAATTGTCAGCAGAGCTCCGAGACAGGATTGTGTCGAGGCACAGATCTGGGGATGGGTATCAAAAAATCTCTACAGCATTAAAGGTCCCCAAGAACACAGTGGCCTCCATCATTCTTCAATGGAAGAAGTTTGGAAATCTCCTTAGAGAAGGGCCTTGCTCAGGGAGGTGACCAAGAACCCAATGGTCACTCTGACAGAGCTCAAAAGTTCTTATGTAGAGATGGTTGTCCTTCTGGAAGGTTCTCCCATCTCTGCAACACTCCACTAAATCAGTCCTTTATGGTAGAGTGGCCAGACGGAAGCCACTCCTCAGTGAAAGACATGACAGCCCGCTTGGAGTTTGCCAAAAGGCACCTAAAGGACTGACCATGAGAAACAAGATACTCTGGTCTGATGAAACCAAGATTGAACTCTTTGGCCTGAATGCCAAATGTCACATCTGGAGGAAACCTGGCACCATCCCTATGGTGAAGCATGGTGGTGGCAGCATCATGCTGTGGGGATGTTTTCCAGCAGCAGGGACTAGTGAATCTAGGCAGGATCGAGGGAAAAGTGAAAAGTACAGTGAGGTGATGAAAACCTGCTCCAGAGTGCTCAGGACCTAAGGCTGGAGCGAAGGTTCACCTTCCAATAGGACAACAGATCTCTGAATGTTTCGAGTGGCCCAGCCAGTCTGGACTCGAACATCTCTGGAGCGACCTGAAAATAGCTGTGCAGTGATGTTCCCCATCCAACCTGACAGAGATTGAGAGGATCTGCAGAGAAGAATGGGAGAAACTCCCCAAATACAGGTGTGCAAAGCTTGTAGTGTCATATCCAAGAAGACTCGAGGCTGTAATCACTGCCAACGGTGCTTTCAACAAAGTACTGAGTAAAGGGTCTGAAATCTTATCTAAATTTGCAAAAACATCTAAAAACCTTTTATTGCTTTTTCATTATGGGGTAGTGTGTGTAGATTGATGAGGGGCAAAAACAATTTAATCTATTTTTAGAATAAGGCTGTAATGTAACAAAATGTGCAAAAAGTCAAGGGGTCAGAGTCCTTTTGAATGCATTGTATATAGAAGCTCAAAAATATGAACCTTGTAAGATATACTTGGAAGAGGCTAAATCAAGCAAGTCGGATTGAAAACTTTCTTGTGTCCTTTTCCATGGTGCCAAAAGTTTTAAAAAGTGCAGATTGAGGAACGAACTCGATCAGACCATCAGCTTATAGCCCTCCATATAGCTATGACAGACTTTGCACAAGGGCAGGGATATTGGAAATTTAACCTTTTCACATGCGAGTTCCAATTATCTCTAACGGTCGCCCCAGAGTGAGTTGTATTATGCACGTGATATCAGAATGCACTCACTGTTCCAAAATGTGACTGTTACGCAGCAGGACAGTTAACAAGCACCGCCTGCTAATTATCTATAGGCTATGTTTCAACTTGTCAATTTCAAATTATTTTCATGGTCAAATGCCTGACACACAAAAATAAGGGATTACTCTCTTACTGAAGCAGGAGCCGGGGGGGGGACAGTATAAAGATCCAATCTCACAAAAAAAAGTGATGCCCCTCTCCCATCAATGTTACGATACAAAAATATTGGCAACATGTATTGCTCATAGAATTAAAAAAGTTGTATTTTCTGACAACAGTTTGAATTGAAGTGTGTTCCGCCTTCAATTCCTTAATTTACATAGAAGTAGCCTCCTTCTTCAAGGAGAGCGCTTCCCCATTTTTTCTGCACGTCAAGTATGCAGACATTTGTGCAGTCTTGCAGACATTTGTGCAGTCTTGCAGACATTTGTGCAGTCTTGCAGACATTTGTGCAGTCTTGCACGAACTGGCACATTTTCTGGCTGGCACTCGCATTGTTGTTTTCCTTACAAATAATAACTTTAGACAAGTGTGCATTCCGATCAAAGTAAGTTCCTTATTTTCTGTATATCGTGTTGTCGTTTCTACTGTAGCATACACTATGTACGTACGTACGCACGCACGTATGACTGTTTTATTCACGTTTTGAAGTACTGGTGACAAATAATGCAGTCCAATTATTGCATACATTGTAGTATACTATACAATCGACACCTACGATGTGTGTAAAATACTTTTTTGGTATTTTGTTGTATTGAGTATAATGAGCTAATGCTAAGCTATTTTCCAGCTATGTGTGGCGCCACGTTTGTTAACATTATACAATGCATTCTGGGTGTCAAGTAAACGTCTGTCAGACCAAAGAAGTTATGAGGTGAAGGAATGGTTCACTTATCTTTAGTGTAAACTTCTGGAAGTGAAGGAAGGGAAGTGAATGATCGTAGACTACACACCCCCTTTAAGATCCATACTATAAACAGACCAAACTCTTATTACCTTTGGTTGACGATGGGTAGTTTGCAGCGCGCACAAACTACCCATCGCCGGATTACTTTTGATTTCGAGAAAGTGTTTGACTCAATTATTTTGGTCAATGTTGAGCTCATACGTGATGTGATGAATTATAAATAGTAATTGCTATTAGCTCATTTATATTGTGGTTTCTGTCAGCTGAGAGTTCTCTAAACATGGCCGCTAGTGTTGCATCGATCTTTCCTCAGTTAGCGCTAGGACTAAAGTAGGCTACATTTTCCGGTTCGAATGATTGTGTATGCTGTCGCTACTTCTGTGAATGTCTGAACATTGTATCCAAAAATAAACCGGTCACATTCAAGACAACTTAGTAAGAACTGTGTTTATGCAAAAAAAAAAAAATATTTAAATAAGTGAAAAAAAAACAAATAGCGTGGCTAGCTCAAATACTGACTGTTGCGTCAATCGAAACCGGACATTCTAAATAAACGTTCTAATCACACTGGTTTGAGCGTACGCTGCAGGGACCACTGCAGAATGATCACACCCGTGTGTTGGTACGTCTGAAAAGTTAATCATAGGTAATTGACGGACAGTACATGTATAACGAAAACTAAGGAGTTTATAACAGATTTTTGTCTTGCATAATACAGGTTCAGTGGATCCAATGATGGTATAGGATGCCTTTAAGCATGTCTTTAGAGGCCATTCAATTCCATTTCCATCCCCAAAACAAGAAAGGATTCGGTCAAGAGAGAAAATACAGCAGAATAATACCGAATAGTTTAGACACAAAACAAAAGGAGTTTGAGGAACATATTCAAGAAAGATCTGGTTTCATTTATATAAAAAACTAGCAAATTGGATGGAGAACTGTGAAAAATGAACCTACAGAAAACAGTTAAAAATGAAAACATTGTCTCACAAAAGGACATTTTGAATGAAGAAGCAACATTTTTTTTTACTAATGTTTTCCTTTCAAGCTCTTCTAACCTCTAAGTGTTGTGATATTAATCTGCAACACACAAAAACAATATTGCGAAGGACAAATTACAAAGGACGAACTACGGTTGGCAATTGACTCCTTTCAGACTTGGAAAACACCTGGCCTTGATGGCATTCCAATAGAAATATTTCTCAAACATTTTATGAATTATTCAAAGATCCAGTAACAGCATGTTTTAATTATTAATACATAAATGGTCAAATGCCTCACACACAAAAATAAGGGTTGATTACTCTCTTACTGAAGCAGGAGCCAGGGGGACAGTATAAAGACCCAATCTCACAAAAAAGTGACGCCCCTCCCCCATCAACGTTACGATGTAAAAAGAAATGGCAAAATGTATTGCTCATAGAATAAAAAAAAAGTCTTACTGGATATTATTCATCATGATCAGACAGGATTCGTAAAAGGAGGACATACTGTATTGGAGATAGTTTTCAATTATTTCTAACAATTGACTAATGCTATGAGAGTGTAGGGAAACCAGGCATAATCTTTATAACAGATTTTTGAGAAAGCCTTCGATAAAGTACGGCTAAAATGTATTTATAAGTGCCTGAATAATTTCATTTTTGGAGAATCTCTTGTAAAATGGATAAAAGTCACGTATAACACATTAGAAATAATGGTTATTTCTCTTCAAATTAGGAATTGTTAAGAGGTGTAAAACAGGGTTGCCCTCTTTCACCATACTTGATTGTTATGGCCATTGAACTGTTAGCTATAAAAATCAGATCCAATTATAAAATGAAAGAGTTTAGAAATGAACATATGCTGAGGATTCAAGAGTCCACAATCTTCAACCCTGAGCAGTCTTATTGAGGACCTGGATAATTTCTCCAATTTATCTGGATTAAAATCCAAATATGTATGATAACTGTACTATATTACAGATTGGGTCTCTAAAAGACAAACTTTAAATTGCAATGTTGTCTCCAGATTAAATGAGCGGATGGTGCAGTTGATGTGCTTGGTGTACAAGTTCCTGAAAAGTTGAATGATCTTTCAACTATCAATTTTGACAGAAAACTCAGCAAAATAGATAGGATCTTTAAACCATGGAAAGGGAAAGATCTGTCCATCTATGGGAAACATATGATACACTGATTCAGTCTCTAGTGATATGACAGTTTACATCTTTATTCATGGCTCTACCAACTCCAGGAGAATATTTTTTAAAGAATTTTTCTTTTTGTTTTGGAAGGGAAATCCATATAAAGTAAAATGTGTATTTTTTATGAGTTTGGAGGGCTAAAATGAATAAATATCAAGACATTCAACCTCTCTCTTAAAGCTTATATTATACTGAAACTGTATCTAAATCCAAACTGGTTTTCCAGGAAGAGACTAAGTGGCACATCTGATGTTTAAAAGGTGGCTCTTTGCTGTTATATAGATTAAAACTATCCATTTCCAGTGGATTGTAACCCTGTTTAAAGTATTCTTATTTTTAAATGAAGGTATACAGAGTTTTCTAAAATTACAATTTATCCTCCAGAAGAGGCAGAATCCACACGACCCTTCAAAAGTTTGGGGTCACTTAGAAGTCCTTATTTTTGAAAGAAAATCACATTTTTTGTCCATTAAAATAACAAAATTCATCAGAAATACAGTGTAGACATTGTTAAATGTTGTAAATTACTATTATAGTAGTATTACATGGAATAGGAGTACAGAGGCCCATTATAAGCAACCATCACTCATGTGTTCCAATGTTGTGTTAACTAATCCAAGTTTATCATTTTAAAAAGGCTAATTGATCATTAGAAAATCCTATTGCAATTATGTTAGCACAGCTGAAACTGTTGTGCGAATTAAAGAAGCAATAAAATTGGCCTTCTTTAGACTAGATGAGTATCTGAAGCATTGTGGGTTCGATTACAGGATCAAAATGTCCAGAAACAAATAACTTTCTTCTGAACCTCGTCAGTCTATCCTTGTTCTGAGAAATGAAGGGTATTCCATGCAAGAAATTGCCAAGAAACTGAAGATCTCGTACAACGCTGTGTACTACTCCCTTTACAGAACAGAGAAAACTGTCTCTAACCAGAATAGAAAGGAGTGGGAGGCCCTGGTGCACAACTGAGCAAGAGGACAAGGACAAATACATTAGTGTCTAGTTTGAGAAACAGATGCCTCAAGTTCTCAACTGTCAGCTTCATTAAATAGTACCCGCAAAACACCCGTCTCAATGTCAACCGTGAAGAGGCGACTCTGGGATGCTGGCCTTCAAGGCAGAGTTCCCCTGTCCAGTGTCTGTGTTCTTTTGGCCATCTTTTTTTTGGGCCAGTCTGAGATATGACTTTTTCTTTGCAACTCAGTCTAGAAGGCCAGCATCCCGGAGTCGCCTCTTCACTGTTGACGTTGAGACTGGTGTTTTGCGGGTACTATTTAATGAAGCTGACAGACTAAGGACTTGTGAGGCGTCTGTTTCTAAGTGACCACAAACTTTTGAACGGTAGGGTATATTACAGCAAACAATATGGCTAAATGCCAATGTACTGAGAGAGATGTATAAGAAAGGTATGTTTATGAATGACATTGTGAACAACGACGGTGTTACAACCAATTCATCCAGGTGTATGGAAAATATAACCAACTCATCGTAGCTCCGACACAAAAAAATGGAAAATGCAATGAAGTAGTTTGTCTGCCACCAATTAAAAATGCCAAATCCTTGAAATCACTCATGTAAATTGTAAAATGTATCAGTTTCACTTACGGTCAAGAGTGTTGACAAATATGTCGCATAAAATTCAAGATAGTTGTCTCAATACCATGGCATTGGGTTTATGAACTGATATACCAAACAATTTATGCATCAATTTAAGCTATTATATTAAATTCTCGCCCCACAGAATCAATAGAGAATCAATAGAGCATCTCTTTGGTACTGTCCATCAGAAGCTTGTTTTTGGAGTCAGGTCCAGGAATGGTTGTTATGCCATAATATCAGGGTAAGGTTGACCTGCAAACTGTATTGCTGAGGGATTTGAAGGACCACACAGTCAATAGGAAATATAATTGTGCTCTTGGCTAAATTGTTTATTTTTGGGGCAATTTCGACAGAAATGCTGCAAACTGGGAGGTTCAAGTCCCTAGTGAGACACCATGGGAGAATGGTGGGATGAATTGCGATAGGAAATGGTAGAATGACTTATTGGGGAAGAGGGGTTGATCTCTGGCTGTCTGAATGGTGGAATTGATGGGTGTTGGACTAATTATATACACAAATGTACAGCATAAATGGTTGAGGTCCTCCAATCAGGGGAAAGGGTGGGAATGGGATTTTTGTACGCTTTGCGTTTCGCTATTTATGTTTTGTGGTTTGGTTTCATGCTGTGAGCTGTGTGTGTGCTGGTCCTGGTAGTTATTTGTGCGCTCCACCCGGGTGCCGGGCTGTGCTTGGTTTTTCCTGCCTTTGGAAAATCCATTTGGGCCAGGGCCTTGCTGGTGTCTCGGGGCGGGTGGGGGCGAGCGCACCATCTGACCAGAGCACCCACTGATGGGAGCAGCCATTTTTATTGTCTGTATTGTATTATTGCTTGAAAAAAAGAAATATATATATAAAATTCAAAACAACTCACAAACCTACGATCACTCACTCTCTGATGTTCCACATTTCTGGACTTTAGTCGAAACCGTGATAATATCCCTGATACTTTGCATTTTCCCCTCAGTTATGCATTTGAATAATAAAATGACACAGGTGTCCTTTCCTCATTTATCATGGAAATGAAGTGTTCTTCATCTCCATAATTAATAGATGATACGAGTAAATCTTCGACATACCAGCAGCTCATTTCAGAGACGCCGCTGTCATGAAAGATCAGCACTAAAGTGCACAGCCATTATACTGGCGGCTACAGTACAGTATCTTTCATCTAGCAGCTAGCCGCCCTTTCCTTCCAACTCTATTGGGAAATGGTAGAGTCAGTCACCCACTGGCTACGAAGCTATTTCCATCCACTCTTATCTGCTGCTGCTTGACATTCAAAACTCTAATGACTATCAGTCTGTCACGTGAAGAACACAGCAAGTGGCGGTTGGGCGGAGCAAGGAAATAGTGAATATGTCACAGTCACACTCTCAAAAATTGCTATATTAGATTTACATAATGCTGTTTTCCCCAAAGTTCAGTGCTCTGTGATATTACATTTGAATTCTAATTATCAGGTTTACGGGCAATATGGCTCTGGCTGGAGCTATAGAGAATACTTTTTTTAGGAGACAACAGGGACATTTCAGTCCTCTAGGGCCACAGTGGAGTGAGGTGGTGTGTTCAGCTGGGGGGCATCCTAATAAAATACTTGGGCTTCACTGAACGGGCGTCACTTACATGTGATGTGTGTGTGCGCATGTATGTATGTATGTATGTATGTATGTATGTATGTATGTATGAATGTATGAATGAATGAATGAATGAATGAATGAATGAATATGAGAGAGAGAGAGAGAGAGAGAGAGAGAGAGAGAGAGAGAGAGAGAGAGAGAGAGAGAGAGAGAGAGAGAGAGAGAGAGAGAGAGAGACTGTGTATGTCTGAGTGTGAGACTGTACGCATGTGTCTGTGTGTGCAGATGAGCTTTTCAATCATACTCGCAGTTATCACAGCACAACTTGGATCACTGCATCACTGGCTTTATAACATTGATTTGAACATGTTGATTTGATACACTGTTAACATCAGCGTCATATGCCCCAGTAAGCAATTATAGTGCCTGTAACTGTATTTTGACATAGCTTATTCAAAACAAGTTGGGGTTTCATTTTGATTAGAATTGTAGGCCTCAATCGTCAATTTAATCGTGCTTATTGACAACGTTTGGCATGTCCACGGCATGTACACGGCACCTGGAATAGAAATGATCCATACTGTTCCCGGAAACAGAATCGTTCTTTTAAAAGCTTGGCAACCGGTTAATAATGTTATTTTACACTCCAGATATGTTTTTTCTAGTCCCACAACAACATGCAACAAAGCGCCTATGCAAAGCGTATTTAGGCTTCCTGCACCTCCCCCTCCGAATCATAGGCTATTTTACTGAAACTACAAGCTTGATTCAGAGGACAGGGAGAGAGATTTCCTATTAGAAGAATAGAAGAATGGATAAACGCTTGCTGATGACACTATAGGGCTAGTTATCACGTTTCATTTCGATTGGATTTATTAACTACAAATAAATATAGAAGACGCGTTTTTAATTCTGGTGCCACTCTGCACACACAAGCGTGTCGGCTAGCTAGTTCAAAGGACATTCAAATATTAAAGCAACAGACTATGGAGGGTTTGACGCATATCTAAACTTTTCACAGAAGCTGGACAAAGATCTAATATAAAGAGAAAGGGAGAATGTCCACTCACTGCTCCCAAATATGTTCTAGAAAACATTATGGAACCATTTTACAGAATGCATTAACACTTTCTCATCATAAAGCTAGGACTGAATTATTCTAAGAAATGTGCAACATGTTGAATTAAACTGTCTCCCTCTCACTCTAATATTGAATATCTTACTCCTTCCACAGTCAAGAGACTCAAACTAATCTTTGGGCTTCTTATAATCTTCTTTCCTCTCCTCTCCCCTCTTTCACTGTCTTATCCCTCTCCTCTAATTAAACAAGAAACAAGCAATATGTATTTTTTCCTCATTTTTTAAACAAAAACAATATTTCTTAGTAGGTTGGGGTCAGAAGCATGTTATCATAAAATCTGCAGGATTGAAAAAAAAGATGCATTGCAGTTGAATCAGCTTTCGTTATTGTAGCCTAGGCCCAGAGTAAAGGAGGGAGGGCTTGGTTTTTAGTCATGTCAAATGGAAAACGAGAAATTGTTACAAGAAAATGACTTCTAAATACAAGGGTCACCATCATCATCTCTTGTTCCATGATGGGCATATGTACACAGGCAGCCAACATGGAGTTTTTATTTTTACGCACGTCCAAAACGGGAGCTTGCAAAATAGTAGTAAAACTCAGTTCGCCAAATAATAGTTTGCCAAATTTCAGTTTAGGCAAGTATAATAGAGAATCATTGTACCATCTAAACGGCTGTGAAATATCTTTTCCATAACCAAACTATTGTGTTTTCAGCTGTTTGATGCTGGTGTACGAAACCGAAAGTAAAAGACACAAAAAACTAAACTTAAGAACGGGAAGCATAGAAACAGTGCACATAGAACAGATCTACCAGTTCTTAGACTTGCTTTCAATGCGAATGACATATCTATAACTCACATTTCTATGTGAATTTGGTCAGGTCAGCCAAAAAGTTACATATTGCAGCTTTGAACAAACTTTTTTGTGAACACATGTTTTGTTTACGTCATTACAACAAGGATGGTAGCAACATGTGAAAATCGTTGTGGGTATCTGTTGCAGCTCAATTTGATTACAAAACCTACAATGCAATGCTCTCTCTCTGGGCTGGCTGGCTAACTAGCTAGCAAACATAGCTACACTAGGGTGAACAAACGGGGACAGTCCCCGTTTTTAGTGGCCTGTCCCTGACTGGAGATGTACCCGGAAATGTCCCCGTTTTTAACTGTGTGTTCAAAACAGACCGCAAAGTGAAATAATATTTTAGGTGGCAGCTTCATTCACTCTTCTTCTTCTACTACGGACTACTTATTCACGCTAGTTTTAGAGAAAACTGCTGTGGAAAACTCAGCCAGAAGCTATTAAGTGTCGAGTGAATCCACAACATCACCACAAATGTATTTTCAAGCCAGGTAAGTAAGTTACAATCGTTTGTGTTACTAGCTAGTGATGTTATGTCACAATTTATTATATAGATAGATGATCTGCTCTATAAGGTTTTAAATAAGTTATACTAGCTAACGTTAGTCTACATAGACAAGTTAGCTAGCTACTGTCATGGTAGCTAGGTTATGATTAAATTATAATATTAGCATAATGTTTTCTGTTAGAGAGTGGAGAGGAAGGAGAGGAGGAAGACTGGATAGGAAGAAGAATGACAGAGAGAGGAGAAAAGGTCAAAAATATTATTACAGAGCCTGCCAATGTATTATTCCAAACTATGTTTTTGAGATTAAATTAATAAAAATGGGTCAAGCAACGGGAACCTGTTAACCAAAGTATTTTATCTAATAGTGTACTATTTATTATTAAAGATTGGAGCAGAAGGAGAAGAGAGTGAGAAGGACCAATTGAGTAAAAAGAGTGAAGCGAGGAGAGTGCAGAAGAGTGAGGTGGAAAGGTAAAGAGAAGGAAAGGAAGAAAGAGAAGGAAGACGAGTGAAGACAAGAGGAGGAGCTCGATTGGAGGAGAAGGAAAAAGTTGAGAGCAAGAAGAGTGACAAGGAGAGTGAAGAAGAGACAGAGGACAGACAGAGGAGGTACAATAGCTCGCTCCAAGAAACGGAAATGCCACTTTAATGACAACATGATGAAAGAATTTCCATTTATACGCTCAGATCAAGAATGGTTCACTGCACCCTTTGTAATTCCTCTTTTTCAATTGGCAGCGGGGGAAGAACGGCAGTGGAAGAACATGAAAAAGCATAAAGCCTGTCTGATTGGCGGTGTTGGTATGCCCTCTGTCACCACATTCTTCAAGAAGGTAGAGCCTTCCCAAGAAGAATATGATTTAGCTGTGCAGGAGGGTGTCTTTGCATACCACACGATGCTACACAATCATAGTTAAAGATATATGGACTGCACAGCACAACTGACACGGAAGCTTTAGATCAGGTTGAATTTGTGTCCCTATCCATTGATGCGTCCAATCATAGACGGATGTAAAGCTGCTGACAATAGTAGTCAGATATTGTAAGATACATGATGGCAGCACATCTGTGGAAACAAAACTGCTTGATTTTGTTGAATTGAAGGGAGAAACAGCAGAGGGAATTGCAGAGGAGGTCCTGGTGTTCATCCAAAAATGTAACCTGGAAAACAAAGTTGTGCCATTCTCTGCCGACAACACAAATACCAACTTTGGAGGACTGAATAGACTGGGGAGGGTGAATGTCTATACCAAAGTTTAAAATAATCTGCAGCGGGAGGTGATTGACTTAGGTTGTCCTGCCCACATCATTCATTACACAGCCAGAACAGATTTGCATATGATTCCCCTTGATGTTGAGTACCTGCTCAAAGATATTTTCATATTTTTACCATCAGAGTAGAACGACTGAAGAGGTTTTGTGAGTTTGTTTGCCAGGAGTACCATAACATTTTATTACACAACAATGTTCGCTGGCTGTCCATGCTCTAGAAAGAATGCTGAAAATGTATGTGCCATTGAAATCTCTATTTGCTTTCTGAAGACAAACGCCCTGTTGTCCTGCAAACTGACTGAACTTTGCCTGGCCTTTGTCCATGGAAACCTGACTGTATTCACTGACACGATCAAGATGCTCGAAGGCCAGGTCCGCTGTGCTGTGGAGTCCGCTGCAATTCTGAGAAATGCTGAGGCAAAATCGACTGCAAGACGTGATGAAAACGTCACTCCAGTTTTGGTCAGAGGACTTCTGAGAGAGCTAGAGGAAAATGGAGCAATGTCTAAAAGAGAGGTTTCTCAAAACATCCCACTCGTTCTTCAATACGGCTGTGAACTACATGCAAGCAAAGATTTACATGGTCTCCGTTTAAAAAGGCAACCTCGGCGTGAAGAGATCCAGAAGGCAGCAGCCACACTGCAGAACAAAATGCCCCAATGTGACCATCAATGAGGATGCATTGTGTGACGAGGTAACTGGCCTGAAAGAGTTCCTAAAGGGGGGAATTGCTTGAAGAATGGAAAACATCTGAGACACCGCTTAGTCAGAGATGGAGCACGGTGGTTACCCACTTCAAAGAGAACGACATCCCACACACTAACCTGGCTAGATTAGCGTCTGTTGTCATGTGCTTACCTGGAAGTAACGCACCAGTCGAGAGAGTGTTCTCCCAAATGAATGATATATGGACAGCAGCAAGAAATAGGTTCCTACCATCAAGGACATGCTTATTGTGAAGAAAAAAATGAATCCTCCCCTGCCAGGAGTTCATGGAGAAGCTAGCCAAAGACAGAGCAATCCTGAAGATACATTCTTCTGAGAAATTTACAATTAGGTTGGTATAAGTATGTTATGTAGTTACTAATCTCCTCATAATCCTATTTCTTTATTATTTATTAACGTATTTCACACATACTATTGTCTCTGTTTTTTCAATTTTGCTCATGTTCTCTTCTGCTCTTATTCTACCAGGACCACTGAATGGCTGTTCAGATCAGACAGTTCTGTCTAGTCTGAAGTGTTACTGTAGTATAGTTGTTTTCTCTGCCTATCAGAATGTGCCTGTTAGATTAAATACCTGAAACCCGGAATTGTCCCCCTTTTTTTATTTCATAGATAATAACATTGGATATTTTAATGACATATTGACCGCCGAACTGGAAATGTCCCCGGTTTTCATTTCAGAAATTTGGTCACCTTAAGCAACACACAATAACACCAAAGTCAATACCAGCATGTGAAGTAGCTAGCTAGTTGTCAAATCACCTAAACAAACTGCGCTATATACTTAGGAGTCCATATCACAGAGTTCAACTCACAGTTGCTATGGCAACACCCGCCCTTTCCCACAGACACGCTGGCAGCTTCATTAAATAGTACCCACAAAACACCAGTCTCAACGTCAACAGTGAAGAGGCAACTCCGGGATGCTGGACTTCTAGGCAGAGTTGCAAAGAAAAAGTAATATCGCAGACTCGCCAATAAAAAGAAAAGATTAAGATGGGCAAAAGAACACAGACACTGGACAGAGGAACTCTGCCTAGAAGGCCAGCATCCCAGAGTCTCCTCTTCACTGTTGACGTTGAGAATGGTGTTTTGCAGGTACTATTTAATGAAGCTGACAGTTGAGGACTTGTGAGGCATCTGTTTCTCAAACTAGACACTAAAGTACTTGTCTTCTTGCTCAGTTGTGCACCGGGGCCTCCCACTCCTCTTTCTATTCTGGTTAGGGCCAGTTTGCGCTGTTCTGTGAAGGGAGTAGTACACAGCGTTGTATGAGATCTTCAGTTTCTTGGCAATTTCTTGCATGGAATAGCCTTCATTTCTCAGAACAAGAATAGACTGGCGAGTTTCAGAATAAAGTTCTTTGTTTCTGGCCATTTTGATCCTGTAATCGAACCCACAAATGCTGGTGCTCCAGATACTCAACTAGTCTAAAGGTCCGTTTTATTGCTTCTTTAATCAGAACAACAGTTTTCAGCTGTGCTAACATAATTGCAAAAGGGTTTTCTAATGATCAATTAGCCTTTTAAAATTATAAACTTGGATTAGCTAACACAACGTGCCATTGGAACACGCCCATGTAGATATTCCATAAAAAAAATCTGCCGTTTCCAGCTACAATAGTCATTTACAACATTAACAACGTCTACACTGTATTTCTGAAAAATGTTCTGTTATCTTAAATGGACAAAAAATGTGCTTTTCTTTCAAAAACAAGGACATTTCTAAGTGACCCCAAACTTTTGAACAGTAGTATATATGTGGACAGCGCTTCAAATTAGGGGATTCAGCTATTTCAGCCACACCCGTTGCTGACAAGTGTATAAAATCGAGCACACTCCATAAACAAACATTGGCAGTAGAATGGCCAGTGGTCTGTTCGTAAAATCTCTGCCCTGCTAGAGGTGCCCCAGTGAACTGCAAGTGCTGTTATTGTGAAGTGGAAACATCTAAGAGCAACAATGCCTCAGCTGAGAAGTGGTAGGCCACAAAAGCTCATAGAATGGGACCACCGAGTGCTGAAGTGCGTAGCAAAAAATCATCTGTCCTCGGTTGCAACACTAGCTACCGAGTTCCAAACTGCCTCTGGAAGCAATGTCAGCAGAAGACCTGTTCGTCGGGAGCTTCATGAAATGAGTTTCCATGGCAGAGCAGCCCCACACAAGCCTAAGATCACTATGTGCAATGCTGGAGTGGTGTAAAGCTCGCCGCCATTGGACTCTGGAGCAGTGGAAATGCGTTCTCTGGAGTGATGAATCACGCTTTACCATCTGGCAGTCCAAAGGACGAATCTGGGTTTGGTGGATGCCAGGAGAACGCTACCTGTCCTAATGCAGTGCCAACTGTAAAGTTTGGTGGATGAGGAATAATGGTCTGGGGCTATTTTTCATGATTCAGGCTCCTTAGCGACAGTATACAATTAATCTAGACGATTCTGTGCCTCCAACTTTGGCAACATCTCTTTCCTGTTTCAGCATGACAATGCCCACATGCACAAAGCGAGGTACATACAGAAATGGTTTGTCGACATCGGTGTGGAAGGACTTGACTGGCCTTCGCAGAGCCCCTACCTCAACCACATCGAACACCTTTGGGATTGATTGGAACGCCAACTGAGAGCCAGGCCTAACATCAGTGCCCGACATCAATGCCCAACCTCACTAATGCTCTTGTGGCTGAATGGAAGCAAATCCCCGCAGCAATGTTCCAACATCTAGTGGAAGCCTGCCCAGAAAATGGAGGCTATTATAGCAGCAAAGGGGAGACCAACTCCATATTAATACCCATGATTTTGCAATGAGATGTTCGACGAGCAGGTCCCAACATACTTTTGGTCATGTGCGGTGCGGCAGGTAGCCTAGTGGTTAGAGCGTTGGACTAGTAACCGAAAGGTTGCAAGATTGAATCCCTGAGCTAGCAAGTTCAAAATCTGTCATTCTGCCTATGAAGAAGGCAGTTAACCCACTGTTCCAAGGCCGTCATTGAAAATAAGAATTTGTTCTTAAGGTTATATATATATATATATTTAACCTTTATTTAACTAGGCAAGTTAGGCAGCAAAGGGGGAAAAACTCTAATTTTAATGACCATGATTTTGGAATAAGATGTTCGGTGAGCAGGTGACCTCATATTTTTTTCATGTCGTGTATGTCTCATGGGTCTCCCGGTCACGGCCGGCTGTGACGCAGCCTGGGATCGAACCCGGGGCTGTAGTGATGCCTCAAGCAATGCAGAAAATGCCAGAGCGACAGTTTACACATGGCGAAATTGACAAGTTTTTTTTTTTAAAGCTACAAATCCAAATAATTCTGATTAAATGAATCAATAAGGTAGTACATTACAATTCATTACAAGACTTGCCCCGCCTTAACGCCAGCTGAAAATATAGCCCCCGTACATTGGGTTTCATGTCTAAACTCTGATACTGGGGACAACCTCCACACAACCTCCAGTCAACACCCTACACAGCTAATCTAAGCAGTGTCCAGCCATATCCAACCTCAGCTCTGAAGGGATCAACTACAAAAATCCCAATCGCTTTCTGATCAGGCTGAGGGTGTCCACCAGTGTGTTTTGTTCATGCAGAATGTGTCTTTCTGTGTCCCACCTCGTGTCTGACGGGATCCTCGATGCCGACCACACAGATGCAGGTGAGCTCATCAAGGATGTCGCCCTCGTTGTCCCAGTCTGGTTCTCCTGCCTCGGCAGGGAAGTCCCTGTAGGCCACACAGATTGTCCTCAGACCGTCACAGGCCATGGGCTCAATCACGTTCTTCACCATCTCGTCACGGTCCTTAGGCTTGAAGATACGTGGCTCCCCGTTCGTGTTCAGGATATGAGAACATCTAGAGAGGGAAGGGGGAAGAGATGTTTAACGCATCACATCGCAGATGATCAACGCCATCTTTCTTTTTATCTATCTCTGTGTATCCGTTCATCAGGGAAAAGACAAGACCAATCTCCCTCCCTTCCGTACTTGCGTAGGACGATCTCGGAAGCTCCCTTGCTGTACATGCGGAAGCCACTACCGTCTGTGTTCTTCAGCACCGTGCTCATGCTCTTACGGGACGAGTTGAAGGTGTACACCTTGAAACACACCAATCAGTTATAACTATCATATTACTCTATATTATTATAGTACAGTAGCTTGTGTATAAGTATAAGTAAGCTCTGTAAGAATAATGGGTAGTAGGTTATTTGAACATTTTGTCTTGGGGCCACCGGGAACAAAACACACATATACATGCATTAGATAGACAAGTTACAGATTGCACCATTAACGTTATGGATACATTTTGAAGCAGCTACACACCTTGTATAGACTCTCTTCGGGAATCTCGTCCCTGATTGGCTGGTAGTCTCTCTTCAGCTCCAGCACGAAGCCCAATAGGGAGCACTCTGTCTTGTTGCCGACGTGGCGGGGCAGACCTCCCTCCTTCTCTGGGGACTGGAGCAACAAAAACGTTACATATAACCTACATACCGTATCCTACCAACATACCGTATCCTACCAACATGCCGTATCCTACCAACATGTATATTTCATGAAGACATACAGCAAAAGGGACATTGAGACATGCATCATATAGAGTGTAAAAGCAACCATGTAGATATGCACTAGAGAAGAAGACACTATGCTTTCGTATGGATGTGCACACACTGTGTAGAGGTAGGGTGGTGAGCCATATGTCGGGGTGCTACGCTCCAAGGAACGAGCCGAAGGTGAGTGAGGGCTACTCCCTAAGGGCTATTTCAAGCCTGTGTCTTCCATCCTGTGTGATTATCTGAAATGGTGTTGATGGGCTGATGAATGAATGGATGGAAGGCAGCATACATTTTTCTGAAATGCCATTATGGACCATTACTGAAGACTGGGACGATATTAGAGTGTGCTTCATGTGTGTCTGTGTGTCTGTGTGTGTGTGTGTGGGTCTCTCTCTTACCAGAATCTTAGTAGTATAGGCTGAGTTGATGGCGATGCTGTTGACCATGACTTCCAGAGTGAATGGTTTGATGACGTCAGGTTCCGGTACTTTCTTGTAGTGTGTGTCTCCCAAGTAGGCCTGCACCACGGTCATACGGTTCATGGTGAGGGTGCCTGTCTTGTCGGAGCAGATGGTGGTAGCGTTCCCCATGGTCTCGCATGCATCCAGGTGACGCACCAGGTTATTGTCCTTCATCATTTTCTACACAGGGGACAAGACAGACAGTAGAGGTTAGAGCTGTGTGTGTGTGTGTGTGTGTATCTGACAGAGTAAGTCTGGGAGGTGGTGACAGCTAGCGGCAGCCCCTCTGGCACTGCCACTACCAGCATTGAGTGTGTGTGTGTGTGTGCGCTCACACTGTGTGTCTCTCTGTGTGTACCTTGACAGAGTAGGCCAGAGAGATGGTGACAGCTAGGGGCAGCCCCTCAGGCACAGCCACCACCAGAACAGTGACTCCGATGATGAAGAACTTGACAAAGTACTGGATATAGATGGGGGTACACTCCTTCAGCCATGGGCGACCCTGCACCCCGAACGTGTCAATCACGAAGTACAGGATGAGAATGATCACCGTCACAGCTGACATGATCAGACCTGGGCATAGGAAACGAAGTAGACAGTTGCAATCCTGCTGTCAAATCCAGGAGAAGGAATATAAGAACGATGACGTGTGTCCTAACGTTTTTAAGACCTTCACTGCCTTCCCAATCTGCATGGTCTGTCTCTGTGTGTGTCTCTCTATGGTTTTTCCGTCACAATATCAGATACCAAAACGATATTACGGCAAAACAAAAAAAAGGCGCATTAGCCAAAGTCACAGAATGGCACTTCCAGACAGATCTTTTGAGTTCAATATCATTACATGCATACAATCAATCTAATTACACAACAATATGACGGTAATCATTTATTTCAATGGTAAATCTCGGTTGATAAACTGGGCCAATCAAGATGTAGCAATACAGGTGAATGCATATTCAATAGGAGTGTGCACATGCATTGAGTTATTGAGCTTTGTGTGATTACATGGGGCTATAGATGAAAAACTGTGTTGTTAATAAGCACATTTTTACTTCTGAATTTATTTAGGCTTGCCATAACAAACGGGTGTTCAGCTTTGTTTTTTAAATTAATTTGTTAAAATGTTTAAACATTATTCCACTTGGATATTATGGGATATTGTGTGTAGGCCAGTGACCAAAAAAAGCTAAATTTAATCAATTTAAAATTCAGGCTGTAAAACAACAAAATGTGAAAAAAAAAGTCAAGGGGTGTGAATACTTTACTTTCTCTATGCTGTTCTTTGCTCTCAGTAGATGGAGTGAGACATTTGACAGAAGTACAGTAAGTAACAAAAATTCTAATACCGAACCGTTTCCTATGTTCTAGTATCGAAAGAGTACAGACGTTTGGTATACCGTGCAGCACTAGTGTCGTCATCAATCTACACACAATACCCCATAATGACAAAGCAAAAAGGGGTTTTCATTTTTTTTTGCAAAAAATAAAATAAATACCTTATTTACAGAATTATTCAGACCCTTTGCTATGAGACTTATTGAGCTCAAGTGCCTCCTGTTTCCATTGATCATCCTTGAGATGTTTCTACATCTTGATTGGAGTCCACTTGTGGTAAATTCAATTGATTGGACATAATTTGGAAAGGCACACACCTGTCTATATAAAAGGTCCCACAGTTGACAGAGCATATCAGAGCATATACCAAGCCATGAGGTCGAAGGAATTGTCCGTAGAGCTCCGAGACACGATTGTGTCGAGGCACAGATCTAGGGAAGGGTACCAAAACATGTCTGCAGCATTGAAGGTGCCCAAGAACACAGTGGACTCCATCATTCTTAAATGGAAGAAGTTTGGAACCACCAAGACTCTTCCTGGAGCTGGCCGCCCGGCCAAACTGAGCCATCGGGGGGAGAAGGGCCTTGGTCAGGGATGTAATCAAGAACCCGATGGTCACTCTGACAGAGCTCCAGAGTTCCTTTGGGGAGATGGGATAACTTTCCAGAAGGACAACCATCTCTGCAACCCTTGATGGTAGAGTGGCTAGATGGAAGCCACTCTTCAGTAAAAAGCACATAACAGCCTGCTTGGATTTTGCCAAAAGGCACCTAAAGGACTCTCAGACCATGAGAAACAAGATTCTCTACTCTGATTGAACCAAGATTGAACTATTTTTGCCTGAATGCCAAGCGTCACCTGGCACCATCCCTACGGTGAAGCATGGTGGTGGCAGCATCATGCTGTGGGGATGTTTTTCAGCAGCAGGGACTAGAAGACTAGTCAGGATTGAGGGAAAGATGAACAGAGCAAAGTACAGAGAGATCCTTGATGAAAGCCACCTGCTCCAGAGTGCTCAGGAACTCAGACTGGGGCGAACCCTAAACATACAGGCAATACAATGCAGGAGTGGCATCAGGACAAGTCTCTGAATGTTTATGAGTGGCCCAGCCAGAGCCCGCATTGAACATCTCTGGAGAGACCTGAAAATAGCTGTGCAGCGACGCTCCCCATCCAACCTGACAGATCTTGAGAGGATCTGCAGAGAAGAATAGGAGAAACTCCCCAAATACAGGTGTGCCAAGCTTGCTGCGTCGTATCCAAGAAGTCACAAGGCTTTCTAAAAAAAACAGTTTTTGCTTTGTCATTATGGGGTATTGTGTGTAGATTGAAAGATGAAAAAAAATAAAAATAAAACATTTTAGAATACGGCTATAACGTATATCGTTTTATGTCCACCTGTGTGTGTGTCCGTGTAAGTGTGTATCTCCGCCTCGGTCCTCACCTGCCTTCCCGATCTGCACGGCCAGTTTGGTGAGTTTACCCTGCAGCACAGACTTCTCCTTCTTGTTGACCTGAACCTTCTTCACCCGTTTCACCTCCACCTCAGGCTCCTTCTCCTCAGACTCAACCGCCTCGTCACTCTTCAGGGGCTGGATCTCCAGGGCAATGCCGTCCTGGGTCTTAGCTATTGGATAGGGTAACGGGATGGGGAAGAGGGATGGGTGGGATAGAGGGAGGGGGTAAAGGGAAGTGGGATAGAGGGAGGTGGAGTGGGAGGTTGAGCGGAGGGAAGCATTTAGTAGTGGTGTGGGGAAGGTTTGGGGGGGGGGGGGGTTAAGATAGTGATATGAGGATGAAGATGATCGGTGGTGAGGTTTTGTTGGGTCGGGGAGAGGAGCAGCAACAGTAAGGGGATCAAGGAGGGGTTGGGGTGAAGGGCAGAGAGACAGAGAGGTTGTGGTTCAGTTACGGTTGAAAGAGAGACAGACACAGTCAGTCACCAAACCACCAGACTCCGGTCCTGAACAGTGATCCACTGAAACAACTCAGCTGTGGATCACTTAGATCTCTTTAACCAGAACAAATCCCTTAAGGTGATCAACACTGATGTTATTATGTGTTGTTACCTGTCAGGTTGATGGAAAGTTCAGCAATGTGATGTATTCTTCAGTAAATAAAAATCGGGATTCCAAAAAATTAAAATCGACTGATTGTTTAAGTACTCTTATGCATAAATTAAACATTAAGAAAGAAGGTATTGGAAAGAGTAAACACATAGCACAGAATTCAGCAGGAAATGCTTGAGATAAAAGGATTTAATGATACAAAACGGATTTAAAGCAGCAATTTAACGATATACAACTTGTCCCAGAGTCTATGGAGACATTTTTACAGCATTCATATAAAACAGAGAATAGAGTCAGAACAAGAGATACAGGTTGTACATTTTACAATGGTTCATTGTCGGGGGATTGTCAACTTAACATTTTCCATCTCTGCTACAGAGCTCAGTCATGTTTTACATACGCAAATATGAGATTTGCATTTCACCACTTCAACAGCTTAGATTTGCTCTGTTTGTTCTCTGGGAGCATTGTGATCTCGGGTGTTTCATCTTTATTCTGCCAACAACCTGGCACTGCAACAATTCACTATCTATTTTACAGTAGAAATAATCCACAATATCTAAGGGTGAGTATAATAAAGGTGATAAAGTAATGGATGAATAGAGATTCTATGGTATTCTATGGTAATCAGTGCCTTATTGCATTCCATTTGTGGCACATGCAACACTCAACACTAGTCAGTTCACACAAAAGCAGTACATTCACAATCTAGCAGGATCATTTTGTACCGTCTACTTATGTTGTTATTGCCTAGATAATAGGACTTTGCATGAGTCCCCCTGTGCTGAGCAGAACAGGCCACCAGTCTCAACACAAAACCCATTAGAACAGACCAGAATAAACACAGCCACACACTGACTGGACTGGCAGACGGACGGACTGACTCACGCACAGCACTTACAAACGCAGCACGGACCACGCACCACGACGAAGAAGGGGGGCGAGTGTGTGTCACGAAAAAAAGAAAAAAAAAACATGTCAACAAACAAAGGAACCGACAAACTGCAAAAAGATACCCCAAAAAAACAAGCAGAGCGATACAACCACCACAAAAAAAGAAGAGAAGGAGGGTAGTAAGAAGAGGTAGAAGAGGAGGCTGCAAATCTCCAGAGGTAGTTTTTTTTTGCGAAAGAGAGGGAGAGAGAGAGAGACAGAAAGAGAGGTAAAACAGTGATAAGAGAGTACGAGACAGCATGAGGTCCTGAGCAACATCCTGGAAAGAGGCAACAGTGAGAGAAATTAAAGAAAAGAGAAACAATAGAGAAACAGACCAGACAACAATCCACAGCCAATTGATACTGTCAGGGTGCAATTCCCACACTGAGCCACTTCCCAGAGCTAATGCTGTCTCCTTAACCCCTAGAGACTAGTGTTAGATATTCTACTATTCTATTAGAATTCTATTAAGACCCCTTCTCTTTTACACTAAGCCCAATCACTATTGCCAAATTCCCAGATTCATGATATGTATGTGGAGCATGGTATCAGGGGTCCTACGACTCCCATTCCATTACCTCTGAAGAGCCAGAGATGACTTGGCGTCCATAAAGCTACACTGGGTTCACTGCAATTAAAATAAGTATGTAGACATTTTCAGAATATGATATGTTGTGAAGTGAATGCAGAAGTGAATGTCCCAATTAATGTAACCTTCTCCTGCTCCAGCAATACTTCTCCATGCTAGAAAGGAGAGAATCTGTTCACTAGTGATAAAGTCCAAGGGCGAGGGGAAAGAGAGGGCAGGAGGGCTGGGGAGGTGTAAGTAGCAGATGCTCGGGCCCTAGGTGGCTGGGGGACGGTATGGTGTGTGAGGGGGGAGGCGGGGGGTAGGGACAAAGCTTGGATGAGTTCTGAATAACACGCCACAGAGGGTGGGAGGGTGGACCCGTCCAGGCCAGGAAAGCCGGGAAGAGCTACAACACCCGGGTCCTTTGTTTAATGTATCTGACCTCTCCACATCTGACACACACACACACATTTTTTTTAAAGTACTTTAATTAAACCTTTATTTGTTGAGATGAAAATATATGTGGAATGTATCTTTTCAATCTCAACATAGCATGTGAGGATGGTGAAACTTCTAGAACTAATCCCTTTGCAGCTCTGTGAGTGAGATAAAGCTAAACCCATTTAGCTCTATAAGGGTTAAAAATCTACTGGAGTTAAATAGCTCTGAATGATATAACTGTAGTCAATAACAGTAATGCTGAATGCTAACCATAGCTAGCTTAGTGATTGATTGGGTCTGCTACGGTGGCATTGACGGCCTACCCCACTTTTCTCTGTGTACCAGTGGCAGGTGAGAGTTGCATCCTTTCACAGGTAAAGCGAGACGAGAAGAACCTCCCCTTTTCAGCAGGTGGAGGGAAGCGAGAGTGAGAGAGACAGAGTGAGACGGACACGAGACTCCCAGACTGCTGCTGAATGGAGGGGGGAGGGAGGGATGGAGGGGTTACCTTTGTTGCGATTTTCGGGGGGTCCTTGTTTTTTACCTGTTCAGACAGAGAGAGAGAGTGCGGAATGCTGACAACATGGCTTAAAAGGAAATAAAAAAATCATAAAGCCAAACAGAACAGAAGATCAAAACAATAGAAATTCACGTGTGTTGGGGGCTGGAACGGGCCATCAGAGGAGAGAGAGCACTAGTTGGTTTAAGGCTGTAGAGTATAAAGTAGAGCATCCACCCATAGACAGCAGGTCAGTTACTGATGACTGGTTTCACTGGGCTCTTGTCTGTTTCAGTCAATACATGTGTAACTAACGGCAGTAAGTTTATAAAAACACATGCATATACACGCACACAGACATACACACACAGACATACACACACAGAAACACACACACAGAAACACACACACAGAAACACACACACAGAAACACACACAGAAACACACAGAAACACACACAGAAACACACAGAAACACACACACACACAGAAACACACACACACACAGAAACACACACACACACAGAAACACACACACACAGAAACACATACAGAAACACACACACACAGAAACACATACAGAAACACACACACACACACACACAGACATACACACACACACACACACACACACACACACACACAGACACACACATCCCATCCATTCACACATGCCTCGGTCTTGACATTCAGGGAAGCAGTCATTTCAGATTGATGTCAGACAGACGAAGAGGCTGCATTGCCGCAGGTTTTTTCTCCTTCTGCCTGAGAGTGGTGGTGAAGAATCGGGGGGGGGGTGTATGTCAGTTCAAGATGTGTGTAGCGCTGAAGGGGGGGGGGTGTATGTGGAGATTAGTTGTGCGCGCGTGTGTAACAGTTGTCAATAAAATGCCCTGAAGTCTCTGGCCCCTCATCTACTCTATGAGTAACTGTATCAGTATGTGTCTCTGGCAGAGGTGTGTGTGTGTGTGTGTGTGTGTGTGTGTGTGTGTGTGTGTGTGTGTGTGTGTGAGATTTCATGCAGATGGAGAAGTGTGTGTCAGTGTCTTTGAACATGTGTGTGTGTGTGTGAGCATGAAGGGGAAGTGTGTGTGCATGAGTGAACGCATGGGAGGTGAGTTTATGTGTGTGGAGTGGAGGTGACACAGCACTCTTTCTGTTTCCATCCTCGCTGTACACACCTGTCTCAGAGGAAGACAGCCATTTCAACATCTAGTGTGTGTGCCTGTGTTGCAGCCAGTGTGTGTGTGTGTGCCTGTGTGTGTCTGTATCTAGCATGTACTTGCTCTGATCTACTTTCTTATAAACCCATAACATTAAGATCATGATGGTGGCGCTCTGCGGTTTCATGAACAATTGAAATCACAGTCTAATTCTGTGATGCCATGAGATGCCAATTGGAATGAGTTGTTGCCTTGCAGCTCCCTCCTCTGAGCAGGCACATTCAGCCCCTTTAGAATGAATGCCTGAAGAACTGAAATCTTAGCAAAAAACTCTTACCAAACAGAAAAGAAGACGTGGCAAAGTGTTAGTACGGAACACACGCTTATTAGAGGCCATATTGATAGATACACAGATCGAATGTACTGGGAGGCCTTTGTTGTTTAACGTGATCATATCTATCCACAAGCTTCCCCACGTCAAGTCCCTTGAGAGGTAGCTGCATGACAGATGTTGAACACATACAGTGATGTCCCCGCTTTAGCTCTTCTCACTTCAGCGCCTGTGACGTCATAGATTTAAGTAGGTTAAGTACAGGGTTCTGACAATGGCGTTCCAGTGTAGTTAGAACAGATACGAAAGGGGGGGGATGAAGGAGTGGAGAATAAAATTACCACCCACGAACAGAACCCCTTCTGGGAAGGAGTGGTCTAGAAAGGGCATCGGCTTGGAAGTAAAATCTAACACCAAAGGATTCGATTAAAGAAGGGTAGGACAGCGAAGTCGATGACACTGAGCATTCAGAACGGAACCGCTGGCCTCCATAGTACAGTGTCTATCATGGCCGTCCCATTCTTCGCTACAACATTCTAGAGTTCAGCAGACTGTGTAGTTACTCAACCTCGCACCAGAATCTTACCTCGGGGAACCAGCAATCCGAGAACTCATGTAGAAAGACAGAGAGAGCTCGGCGGAAAAGAAACGCAGAGGAAGGAGACCACTTGTAAAAAGCAAGTCACTGACTCTCTGTGAACTGTGACCGTGGCGACATGTGTTGTCGTCAATTGTTCCCAGTTTATCTCTCACCTTTCTTGATCTTCTTTTCCTCGTCGCTGTCTCCCGCCCCCAGCAGAGTGAAGATGATTCCAGTCTGGGAGTTGAGACCCACCGCAGACACCACCATTCGGCCTGATCCCTCCATCACATGGGTGCCTGGAGGAGGGAGGGAAGGAAGGAAAGAGAAATAGAAAGAGAGAATACTAGCACATAAACAGAAAGGTCATGACTGTGCTACAGTATACTGTACGTATGAATGACTGTACTGTATGTTACTCCATTGTGTCCTCCATTTTCAGTCTCCATATACTACATCTCACGCTTCATGTTATCATTCAAGCTAGAATCCTTGGTTGCTACACCAATTGTTGGACTTCTAAATGAGTGATATATACCCATTGATTCCTGAAGACTATAACTTATGCGTAAATGCCTCATGAGCTTATTTCAACTGTTGTACCCCATCAGAACACAAAGTACAAGGTTGTTTTAGACCAATGTTTGTAAACAACGTAAATGTGAACACAATTTGCATAGCATAAAAATATGCTTAAAACTATAATTGGTATATCATGGATGGTCAGTCCTATGACCAAAAAAAATTTAGGCCCATCCCACAGCTTTTTACAAAAACAGAAGCGGGATGAAAGCTTGGATAGTTTGAATTGCGGACTCTATCTTTAAAGGGGCAAAATGGATGTAGCAACTGCATATTACCCCTTTTAAAGACAAAGTTCCTGACTGGAATATGTTCCGGGATTCTTCCGATGGCATTAAGGAGTACACCACATCAGTCACTGGCTTTATCAATAAGTGCATCGAGGACGTCGTCCCCACAGTGACTGTTCGTTTCTACCCCGACCAGAAGCCATGGATTACCGGCAACATTCACACTGATCTACAGGGTAGAGCTGCCGCTTTCAAGGAGTGGGACTTTAACCCGGAAGCTTATAAGAAATCCCACTATGCCCTCAGAAGAACGATCAAACAAGCAAAGTGTCAATACAGGACTAAGATCGAATCATACTACACCAGCTCCGACGCTCGTCGGATGTGGCAGGGCTTGCAAACTATTACAGACTACAAAGGGAAGCACAGCCAAGAGCTGCCCGTTGACACGAGCCTACCAGACGAGCTAAATAGAGGCAAGTAACACTGAAACATGCATGACAGCATCAGTTGTTCCGACAACAGTGTGATCACGCTCTCCGCAGCCAATGTGAGTAAGACCTTTAAACAGGTCAACATTCACAAGGCCGTAGACGGATTACCAGGACGTGTACCCCGAGCACGCGCGACAAACTGGCAAGTGTCTTCACTGACATTTTCAACCTTTCCTTGTCCGAGTCTGTAATACCAACATGTTTCAAGCAGACCACCATTGTTCTTGTGCCCAAGAACACCAAGGTAACCTGACTAAATGACTACGGACCCGTAGCACTCACGTCTGTAGCCATTAAATGCTTTGAAAGGCTGGTCATGGATAACAACACCATTATCCCAGAAACCCTAGACCCACTCCAATTTGCATACCGCACCAACAGATCCACAGATGATGCAATCTCTATTGCACTCCACACTGCCCTTTCACACCTGAACAAAAGGAACACCTACGTGAGAATGCTATTCATTGACTACAGCTCAGCGTTCAACACCAGTGCCCTCAAAACTCATCACTAAGCTAAGGACCCTGGGACTAAACACCTCCATCTGCAACTGGATCCTGGACTTCCTGATGTGCCGCCCCAGGTGTTAAGGGTAGGTAACAACACATCTGCCACGCTGATCCTCAACACGGGGGCCCCTCAGGGGTGCGTGCTCAGTCCCCTCCTGTACTCCCTGTTCACTTATGACTGCACGGCCAGGCACGACTCCAACACTATCATTTAGTTTGCTGATGATACAACAGTGGTAGGCCAGATCACCAACAACAATAAGACAGCCTATAGGGAGGTCAGAGACCTGACCGTGTGGCGCAAGGACAACAACCTCTCCCTCAATGTGATCACAGGTGATAATTGTGAACTACAGGAAAAGGAGGACCGAGCATGCTCCTATTCTCATCGTCGGGGCTGTAGTTGAGCAGGTTGAGAGCTTCAAGTTCCTTGGCATCCACATTACCAACAAACTAACATGGTACACCAAGACAGTCATGAAGAGGGCACGACAAAACCTATTCCCCCTCAGGGGACTGTGTTACAGCTGCACCATCGTGAGCATCCTAACGGGTTGCATCAATGCCTGGTAAAGCAACTGCCCGGCCTCCGATCACAAGGCACTACAGAGGGTAGTGCGTACGGCCCAGTACATCACCGGGGCCAAGCTTCCTGCCATTCAGGACCTCTATACCAGGTGGTGTCAGAGGAAGGCCCTAAAAATTGTCAAAGACTCCAGCCACCCCAGTCATAGACTGTTTGGGGCTGCTTGCCGTGCGGTAGCAGAGAGGAGTGCCAAGTCTTGGTCCAAGAGGCTTCTAAACAGCTTTTACCCCCAAGCCATAAGACTCCGAACAGCTAATCAAATGGCTACCCAGAGTATTTGCATTGCCCCCCCCCCCCTCCTCCTCCTCTTATACACTGCTGCTACTCTCTGTTATTACCTATGCATATTCACTTTGACAACTCTACCTACATATACATATTACGTCAACTACGTCGACACCGGTGACTCCGCACATTGACTCTGTACCGGAACCCCCTGTGTATAGCAACACAATTTTTAATTTCAACTGCTATTTAACTATTTGTTACTTATTTTTGGGGGGTATTTTCTAAGCATTTCACTGGTCTACACCTGTTGTATTCGGCGCATGTGACAAATACAATTTGACTTGATTTGACTGGGATATGGAATGTCTGATAATAGTGATGTTATTAACAGGCGCTCTCACCGGACAGCAGCATGGGGTCCTTCTCCAGGGACTTCCTGACTTGGTCTGATTCGCCGGTCAGAGAGCTCTCATCGATCTTCAGGTCGTTGCCCTGGATCAGGATACCATCAGCTGGCAGCAGGTCACCTAGGAAACAGTTACACAGTTATATGACTGCGATATACAACGTCTCATCATATACCCTCCCTTGGTGCATTCGGTCAATGTGTTACCTCATTATATCGGTTCACTGTATCCTGTCTGGGGTATATTACAGAATGTTGAATTCAAGCTATATCTCTCACCGCGTTTTAACGGAACCTTGTCTCACCATATTTGATCTGGGTGATGCCTTACCTTGTTTTATCTGAACCATGTTTTACCGCGTTTTAATTGAACCATGTTTTAATGCGTTTTAATTGAACCATGTTTTAATGCGTTTTAATTGAACCATGTTTTAATGCGTTTTAATTGAACCATGTTTTAATGTGTTTTAATTTAACCATGTTTTAATGCGTTTTAATTGAACCATGTTTTAATGCGTTTTAAATGAACCATGTTTTAATGCGTTTTAATTGAACCATGTTTTAATGCGTTTTAATTGAACCATGTTTTAATGCGTTTTAATTGAACCATGTTTTAATGTGTTTTAATTTAACCATGTTTTAATGCGTTTTAATTGAACCATGTTTTAATGCGTTTTAAATGAACCATGTTTTAATGCGTTTTAATTGAACCATGTTTTAATGCGTTTTAAATGAACCATGTCTTACCATATTTGATCTGGGCGATGTCTCCTGTCACCAGTTCGGAAACAGGGATCTGGATGACCTGGCCCTTGCGAATGACGGTGAACTTTTGCTCCTGCTCGATGCGGTTCTGCAGCCCACGGAACTGCTTCTCCTTGCTCCAGTCGTTAAACGCTGTCACCAAGACAACGATTGCCACAGAGAACAAGATGGCGGCGCCCTCGATCCAGCCCGCCTGCGCCTCCCCCTCATCCTCCACTCCTGACGCTGTCTCACCACACACTGGGGAAACCAGAACACAACCATTTTTAATAACAACAGACCAAAACACAACCAGGTCAGTGGAACAGAGCTGAAACACCACCAGGTCAATGGAACAGAACCGAAACCCGACAAGGTCAATAGAACAGGAACAAAACATGGCCAAGTGAATAATACAGGACCAAAACTTTTACAAACACTCTTCATTCTCCCACCTGTCCAAAACTGCCCCGGGTTAGGGTGTACTACTCACGCTCGCTATCTCCCCCAGGGGGGTGGTAGAAGGACAGGCCCAGGGAGATTACGGCAGCAATCTCCAGGATGATGAGAGTAACATCCTGTAGGGCCTCCCATACCAGCGCCAGGAAGGACTTAGGCTTTTTAGGAGGGATGAAGTTCTTCCCAAATGCCGCGTGGCGCTTCTCCAGATCCACTGGGTTACCAGACAGACCTGAGAGAAATGGAGGAGGAGGAGGAGGAGGAAGAAATGGAGGAGGAAGGAGAAGAGACAGTTAATAGAGTAACCAGTTATCACAGAAATGCATATAACGAGATCAAAACAATAGATGTTGAATATATACACTTACTATTAAAAAGGTATGAAAACATGACAACCCGTCAGGGTTAGAAGTCTTTAGGGTATTCTATAGGAAGTGGCGTAAAGTACTTAAGTGAAAATACTTTAAACTTTTACTTTACTACATTCCTAAAGAAAGTAGATGTACTTTATACTCCATCCCTTTTCCTAAACACCCAAAAGTACTTGTTACATTTTGAATGCTAAGCAGGACAGGAAAATGGTCCAATTCACACTCTTCTCAAGAGAACATCCCTGGTCATCTCTACTACCTCTTATCTGGCGGACTCACTAAACACAAATGCATCGTTTGTAAATGATGTCTGAGCGTAGGAGTGTGCCCCTGGTTAACCGTAAATAAAATAGTACCATCTGGATTGCTTAATATAAGGAATTTGAAATTATTTATACTTTCACTTTTGATACTTAAGTATATTTAAAACCAAATACTTTTAGAATTTTACTCAAGTAGTATTTTACTTTTACTTGAGTAAAAGTCTAGATGTCTTAATAGAAAATTACTCAAGTATGACAATTGGGTACTTTTTCCAACCACAGGTTGCCACAGGTTGCTGTATAAGTCTGGGTACAAATGTCTTAAATGACTTTTGTAGTGAAACGTCTACATCACCCTTTCTTTATCTGAGGATAAACATGACAACAATGGCTGTTGCCATACCAAACAGAACCAAGTAGAGCTGACAGTCCAAACACACCCATCCACACCCCATGTCAGCCTCCCGCTGCTGTCACAAGCTGCTAGACAACCACTGCCAAAGACTTTGAATTTCAGTTGGACAAAACCACACATCGGTCTGACAAAATATAACATCCCTTTAGTACATTTTTCATCAATCAAACCGCTAGATCATCTGGTATTGTCCTATTAAGATCAAAAAATATTTAATTTTTAATTAATTAATATAATACATTCTGAGTAAGATACCTCATGGAAATCTTATGATTCATAAATGTTGCAAATAAATCTAGAAAACTGCAATAAAAAAAAATACAAAAAGGAGGTCAGTCAATGAGAACCCATGAGGCGTTTGAAATTATCACAAGGGTGTTGAACACATTGGGCGCATCCCAAAATGGCAAGCTACTCCCTATGAAGTGCACTACTTTTAACCAGGGCCCATAGGGAATCGGGTGTCATTGGGGATGTAGCTGTCATGACTGTTTCCTGTCCTCTGGGATTGAATGTCGGAAGGATCAGACAGTGAATCAATTATGCTTTAGTCACTCCCACATTGGTCCAGGATTTAACCACTCTCCCTGCTTGGTTCAATCTTTCACTCAGCAGCTTTACACTATGTCCTCGTTGTATCAATCTCCCTCATGTAGTTCAAGGTCTATTCAAATAGATCAGATACTGAGATATGTGGCAAGCTATGGATAACCGGAGTGTGTAACTGGTGAGGTGTATAGGATACATCGATAGTACAGCACACTAGCAGTTATACAAGATCAATAAGTTCAGAATACATTTAGTATTGACATGGCTAGTTATGGTAGTGCATGACTGGTGAGTAGATCCACAACTAAAGACAGCTAGTTATGCTAACATGCTGATGTATTACAATGCTGATATGCAGAACTGTAGTTAGCTATGCTAACCGGATAAATGTGAGAACGAGCTGGATAAGCAAAATACAGTATACAGAGTCCCAGCCCTCTACGACAGATGCCCCTTAAAACCACCATCACATTGCTTTCCCGCTACTGTGAGCCAGCTGGACAACCGGAGGGAGGGAGGGATGGAGGGAGAGAGGGGGGCAGGGAGTGGGTGAGGCAGTGGGGAAGAAAGGAAGGCAGAAGGTGAGGGAAGTGTGGGGGGGGGGGGGGGGGGGGGGGGGGACGACGACGACTGTCTTATGTTGCTAAAAACAGCTGGACGTAATGACGTCAAACCCCCCAAAAAATATTGTTATGCAAAAACCTTGAGAGTCAAATAAAAATGGAGTGGTTGAAGTCTTTCCATGATCCATTCTGGCAAGTTGCATATTAATACATTGTCGACAGTCTGTATACCCTCCCACCTATCTGTTCCACGTCTCAGGAAGACCGCAAAAACAGCATGGATAGAATGCACTAATTGAATCATATTTGCCATATTCTAATAATTGCCATGTGCCAATGTATCCCACCGGTTCGTGCCATGGGGAAACTTGCATCCAGCCAGCCAGAAAATCAAGATGAAGCCATTCAGGCATTCTTGAAAGTCCAGACAACCCTTGTCCTGCAAAGAAGCATTATTTTTATAGTTTAAAAATAGATTTAGCAAGCAGTAGGAATTTAGAATAAAAATGGGGAGTTCAAAAAGCAATCGTTCCCATTATGATTTTTCGCAATAAAGAAAGTTCAGCAAGATAAAAATTCAGCCGTCGAACAGATCTTGAGAACATTTCTCCGATAGATTCTTCCTAGTAGCCACCCTTTGCCTTGACAGCTTTGCACACTCTTGGCATTCTCTCAACCAGCATAATGTGGTAGTCACCTGGAATGCATTTAGCAGGTGTGCCTTGTAAAAAGTTATTTTGTGGAATTTCTTCCCTTCTTAGCACATTGTGTTGTGACAAGGTAGGGGTGGTATACAGAAGATAGCCCTATTTGGTTAAAGACCAAGTCCATATTATGGCAATAACAGCTCAAATAAGTAAAGAGAAACGACAGTCCATCATTACTTTAAGACATGAAGGTCAGTCAATTCTGAAAATGTCATGGTCGAATTGCTGCAAAGACACCACTTCTAAAGGACACCAATAAGAAGAAGAGACTTGCTTGGACCAAGAAACTTGAGCAATGGACAATAGACCATTGGAAATCTGTCCTTTGGTCTGATGAGTCCAAATTGGAGATTTTTGGTGTCTTTGTGAGACGCCGAGCCGGTGAACGGATGATCTCTGCCTGTGTGGTTCCCACCGTGAAGCATGGAGGATGTGCGATGGTGCTTTGCTGGTGACACTGTCTGTTATTTATTTAGAATTCAAAAGGCATACTTAACCAGCATGGCAACAACATCATTCTACAGCGATACAACATCCCATCTGGTTACAGTGCTGCATCACCCGACCTCAACCCAATTGAGATGGTTTGGGACGAGTTGGACCGCAGAGTGAAGGAAATCAATCGCTGTCATCTATTATTATTATTATTATTATTATTATTATTATTATTATTATTATTAGGGATGAAACATGCCCTTCTCCTCCCCAGTATAAAGCCCCCATGACCCAATTCACGTCAGACTAAGCAAACCCCAGCGTGAGCTGTGGTTTCAAATGGTTAGGACAACCTACAAAACGATAAGCCTAGAAAACCATCCCATGTGGAGCATTGGCTACATGGCTGGAAATGGTTCAACTCTGAGACTATCGATTCACTACAGAATGAGTGAGAAATTCTAGACGACACGGAATACTAGACTGCGGCTAGAAATGACATAAACCTAGGAGGAGAATTCTAAACATCTACCACCACGAAAGACTTCTGGGAAAGTTATTCAGAGACTGATGAACCCTACAGGATGATCGAGGATTCCAACAGAAGACAACAACGACATACGGGCGTAAATATAAATTGCAATTTATTTTCGAATGAGCGGCCATTCATAGGCAAAGGATTAGCATTTCAATGAATAAAATTATAGACTGTGTAATGAATCCATTTGTCTTTCCCGCTCTCTCAGTCCCACCCCTTTCTCTTTGTCTACCAAGCTGTCATATCGGCTTAGCCCACTAGGGATTTCTCCATCATTGTTAGTAATCAATATCTACTGTTTGTTTTTATGTATTTCTGTGATTATTTAGTTAGTAAATAAATAATTAAGCCAATTTGTATATTGCTGATTAATAATTAATGCTAGGGTTCATGCAGATAACCAAGAATTTTACAACCTTCAGATGAGACTGATAGAAGGTAACAATTAATAATCATGAATGGAAGACTAATTGACAAGATATGAAAATATCTGAAGAGTCGATTCGGGAAAGAGAGACGACAACAAAAATCCCATGGTTCTCCGACATCCTAGTTAATTAAAGTGTACATGATTAGTTTAATCGCGTAATAATAATTACAGAATTGATTGGATAAAATTACAGTCTTCACATTTAAGGAGAGACATGACAATGTCTACCAAAGACATGACAATGTGTCTACCATGGGACATGACAATGTCTACCATGGGTCTACCATGGGACATGACAATGTCTACCATGGGACATGACAATGTCTACCATGGGACATTTGTCAGACTTGAACGGCCATTTGAACATCATCAACCTCATTAAAAACAGTGGTATATTTACACAATTTAATAGCATATTTCAAATTTCATAGGAAACATTATACCCATCATATATAATGGATAAGTTGGAGGATTCTCCATGACTTTCTAGTAATTATAGAAATAGCTATTCATATCAAATAAACACACAGTTCAATAATAAATATTACGTGATTATAATAGACCATTTGCATACTGTTTGGAAGGTTAGGCCCACTATATGCACACAGCCTTCCAGATGCATGCCCACTGATAAGGCTAAGACCTGCAACTCCTTCATGGTTAAAAGATCTATCTTGAATGGAAAACAACAACCTACAACAACTACTCGCACAAAGGTTCTCTCTTCCTATCTGATCAACTCTCACCATCTACACCAGAGACGACACAGACATTGTCAGCTATCGTGACAAATGCATGTGTGGACTCTGTTGAAATGGCACTCTCACGCCTTCCTGTTGGAGGGAGTGATACTGAACACCGCAGGGAGCTAGTGTGCACTGATGTCTCGCTAGCGGATTGGGGGGCAGTGTTCAGAGGAATGACAGCGAGTGGACGCTGGAGCCCCCCATGGAGTGGCAAGCACATCAATGTGCTGGAGCTCAGGGCGGTTCGCCTGGCACTCCAATAGCTCCAGAAGCATGGAAGGGTAGCATGTTCTGGTCAGATCAGACAACGCGGGTAGCGGCGTATATCAATCACCATGGCGGACTGAGATCATGGCACCTCCACAAAATGGCTTCCGAGCTCTTGCTGTGGGCTTAGACCCCGGTTAACGCACATCCACGAGGTCTTGAACCGTGTAGCGAACATGCTTTTGAGAAATGGCCTGCTGAAGGAGGACTGGAGTCTACACCCTCAGTTGGTGTTAGAGCTGTGGGAAAGGTTTGGGAGAGGGCAGGTGGACCTGTTTGCATTCATTGTCCCAGCTGGTTGTAGATGTCGGACAACAAGATCTTAACTAGCTGAATCAGAAATTATGAATCAGGGTTGGACTGAAAACCTAGAGGACAGTAGATCTCCAGGAAGAGGATTGGGCAGCCCTGCTCTAGACCCTCTGGGTTTGGACGCCCTCGCTCACGATTGGCCAGCAACAACACTTTGTGTTTCCACCATTTCCCCTGATCACAGCTACGCTAGACAGGGTCATCTTGAAGGGCCACCGGCAGCTCTTGATAGCCATATACTGCTCTCCAGGTTTATGGAGAGAGTTAGAAGTCTGTGTCTAGTGAAGGCCCCTTCGGTGCGAAACTGAGACCTTGACGTGGTGCTGTCAGCACCTTGCTAGGCCACCTTTTGAGCCCCTGGGTTAGTGTCTTTGAAGCACTGATCCGTAAAGGTGGCATTTCTGTTGGCTATTACCTCGACTAAGAGGCTTAGTGAACTTCATGCTCTTTCAGTGAGCGCTGAATGTTTCCGAATGGGTGCAAACAAGTGCAGTGTTATCCTCCGGCCTAGCCCCTCTTTCATGTCAAAGGTCCTGTCTGACAGACATGTGAACCGGCCCTCGCATTTATCCGCATACGCACCTTCCATGGCTGCAAGTGGGCTGGGTTTTTACCCAAGTTTGCTGTGCCCGGTGAAGGCACATGACACTTACGTTATACAGACTAAGACAAAATGACAGTCGGATCAGCTGTTCGTATGTTATGGTCAGAGAGTTCTGGGGAAGAGCCTATCGAAACAGAGACTCTCACATTGGATTGTGGACACTATTACTACAGCATATCCGCTGGCTGGCCGGCCTTTTCCATCTGCTGTAGTGGCGCATTCTACTAGAGGAATAGGTACATCATGGGCCCTGCCCAGAGGAGTTTCCCTTGATGAAATTTGCCCCTGGGCAAGTTGGGCGTCGTCTAGCACTTTTGCTAGGTACTATCGAGTCAATGGTGCTGCCGCGGACCAGGTCAGGATAGCCGTGTTGGGTGTTGCCTCCACTTGCTTAGAGGGGGATGGAGGGACACAGCAACCATGACTGCCCTGAGTTTAGTCCGACAAGATTATACTCGTCTGGCCATGCCTAGTTCACGATTAATCTGGTATTGTGATGCCATATTGGAGTGATCAAATACAGACGACGCAATCGCAATCACACTGCCCTAACCCATCTGGACAAGAGGAATACCTTTGTAAGAATGCTGTTCATCAACTACAGCTCAGCATTTAACACCATAGTACCCTCCAAACTCGTCATTAAGCTTGAGACCCTGGGTCTCGACCCCGCCCTGTGCAACTGGGTCCTGGACTTCCTGACAGGCAGCCCCCAGGTGGTGAGGGTAGGAAACAACATCTCCACCCCACTGATCCTCAACACTGGGGCCCCACAAGGGTGCGTTCTCATCCCTCTCCTGTACTCCCTGTTCACCCATGACTGTGTGGTTACGCATGCCTCCAACTCAATCATCAAGTTTGCAGTCCACACTACAGTGGTAGGCTTGATTACCAACAACGATGAGATGGCCTACAGGGAGGAGGTGAGGGCCCTCGAAGTGTGGTGTCAGGAAAATAACCTCACACTCAATGTCAACAAAACAAAAGGAGATGATTGTGGACTTCAGGAAACAGCAGAGGGAGCAGCCCCCTATCCACATCGATGGGACAGTAGTGGAGAAGGTGGAAAGTTTTAAGTTCCTCGGCGTACACATCACAGACAAACTGAAAAGGTCCACCCACACAGACAGCATGGTGAAGGCGGCGCAGCAGCGCCTCTTCAACCTCCCGAGGCTGAAGAAATTTGGCTTGTCATCAAAAACACTCACAAACTTCTACAGATGCACAATCGAGAGCATCCTGTCGGGCTGTATCACTGCCTGGTACAGCAACTGCTCTGCCCACAACCGTAAGGCTCTCCAGAGGGTAGTGAAGTCAGTACAGGTGCATCAAAGCGGGGACCGAGAGACTGAAAAACAGCTTCTATCTCAAGGCCATCAGACTATTAAACAGACATCACTAACATTGAGTGGCTGCTGCCAACATACTGACTCATCTCTAGCCACATTAATAATTAAAAATTGGATGTAATAAATGTATCTCTAGCCACTTTAAACAATGCCACTTTATATAATGTTTACATACCCTACATTACTCATCTCAAATGTATATACTGTACTCTATACCATCTACTGCATCTTGCCTATGCCATTCGGCCATCGCTCATCCATATATTTTTGTGTACATTTTTTCGTATTCATTCCTTTACACTTGTGTGTATAAGGTAGTTGTTGTGAAATTGTTAGATTACTTTTTTAGATATTACTGCATGGTCGGAACTAGAAGCACAAGAATTTCACTACACTCGCATTAACATCTGCTAACCATGTGTATGTTTAAATTGCATTTCACTATTAGTTTTACACAAATAATTGTAAATATTCAGAAATTGTTCATGTTTTATTTAAAGTACTGATGATGGGTGTACTGTTGCTTGTAAGTGTTGTGTCCTTGTGCTTGTCACCCTGATATTAGCCACTAGGTAGCTACTTCTGACGCGTTGCAGGACAAGTAGTGATTGGCAAGAGAGAGTTAAGGTCACTGTATCCCAGTGTTGTTGCCGTTCATGCCCGCCACATTGAGTAGACTGCATGTATGTATCAAAGTGACATCTAGATGGTTATCAATTAGACATTTCTTGTTTAGGTTACTATCCTTCCTAAAGTCATGGCTACAGCTACCGCCTGTCACACAGTGATAAAGCTGCCCAGTGGGAAGGTTGGCAAGGACCTCGATACAAACACCGGTGCACTGATCGCCATGTTAGCTACCGCCAGCAATACAGATTCCCAGGCACCGCAATACAACCTAGACATTCGCACTGATTTATTGACAAGTCATGCAGCCCAATCAGCCATGCAAAACGGTCTTGAGTGGCAACAAATCTGCCCAATTAGCTGATTCCATACACCCACTCCTTTCGACACACCCACGCGCCCATACGCCGTTCGCCACATTGGCTTGCAGCGACCCATACTTGCTTTACAGCCCTACCAGACTGATAACCGTGTAGCAAACATCCATGTAAGCTCACGAGATCAGGTGGCTTGTGAGGCTAGAGGAGGAATGTACTGTGGCCAAATAAAATAAGGAAAAAGGAGAAAAAAAAGCCCCAAAACAAAGCACCGCTGCCAAGCGCTCTCTGGTTGGCTATCTGTCAGGATCTGAGTCTAGTCAGGAGATTGGGTGCTATCAGAAGTGACAGAGTATTGTCTGTGGACACTGGCTGTCTGCCTAGAGTCCTGTTCTGTTAGTCTGGCCTCCCAGTTACCATGATAAATGTGAAGCGTTGCTGTCACTTTTTCGTCCCTCTATTTCCATGGGCAGTGATACGGGAGCAGGTGCAGAGGGAGGATAGAGGGAGGGAGGGGTCGGTGGAGAGGAAGAGGAAAATAGGTATAGAGGAAGCCATATGGAAAGAAAGAAAGAATGAGAGAGCGAGAGAAAGCGAGAGAGGAAAACTGAAAGGAAATCCATCTTGCCGCAGCCTGACAGAAAATACATACAAGACAACCGTCGTTCAGCGAAGTCGAGGGGTTATGGGATGGCAGCCGCAGAGGGGGCCAATGAATAATTTGGGAGAAGTTGCCGTGGAATACAGAAGAAGCGAATGATGAGGTGTCTGGGATTTCAGGGGCATCGTCTGCACACAGACAAACATGACACAGCAACGGGTTGTCAGGCTAGTCAAAAACCACAATTTTACAGTCTGAAGTTGCCAGGTTGAGTCATCATCGCCATTTATAGCCTTTTTAAAAATATATATTTTTTACATTTAACTAGGCAAGTCAGTTAAGAACAAATTCTTATTTACAATGACGGCCTACCCGGACTACACTGGGCCAATTGTGAGCCGCCCTATGGGTCTCCCAATCACTGCCCGGCGTGATGCAGCCTGGATTCAAACCAAGAACTGTATTGACGCACCTTGCATTGAGATGCAGTGCCTTAGACCGCTGAGCCACTCGGGGGCCCAAATAGTCTGAGGCTAAAACCAACAGATAGGTGTTTTATTTGTCACATGCACCGGACAGGTGCAGTCAAACGCCTTTATAGTCTTGGGTTGCCAGTTTGGGTACACATCTCTTAGTGATCTTTTAACAGGGTATTATGCGGAATAATGTATTTCTGTGGATGAAACGTAATTTCTCTGAATAGAAGAACATATTTCTGTGAGTATTCTCTGTAGTCTATAGCCCCCAAACTCAGCTCTGGACCTCGAAGCCAGTTGCACTGCTTTTTATTTTATTTTTCTACTCCAATCAGGGACTGATTTAGACCTGGGACACCAGGTGTGTGCAATTAATTATCAGGTAGAACAGAATCAGCAGGCTCCAAACCACGTAAGGTAAGAGTTGAATACCCAGGGGCCCAGTTTCCCGATAGCGATGGAATTTAGGCTTAGGAGTGTTTTAACGATGCATTTTTCCTACAACGGACAAATATTTAACATGCGTTTCCCAAAACACCGCGGAGAGAGAACGGTCGCTACGTGCAATGTTGGAGCATGTGTCGATATACAGTTGAAGTCGGAAGTTTACATACCCTTAGGATGGAGTCATCAACACTCGTTTTTCAACCACTCCACAAATGTATTGTCAACAAACTAGTTTTGGCAAGTCGGTTAGGACATTACTTTGTGCATGACAAGTCATTTTTCTAACATTTAATTACAGACAGATTATTTCACTTATAATTCACAGTATCACAATTCCAGTGGGTCAGAGGTTTACATACACTAAGTAGGCCTATGCCATTAAACAGCTTGGATAATTCCAGAAATGTAATGGCTTTAGAAGCTTGTTCCCTGTAGTAATAGGCTAATTTACATAATTTGAGTCAATTGGAGGTGTACCTGTGGATGTATTTTCAAGGCCGACCTTCAAACTCAGCGCCTCTTTGCTTTAAATCATGGGAAAATCAATAGAAATCAGCCAAGACCTCAAAAAAATAATTGTAGATCTCCACAAGTCTGGTTCATCCTTGGGAGCAATTTCCAAATGCCTGATGCCACGTCGATTTGTACGAACAATAGTGCACAAGTATAAACACCATGGGACCACGCAGCCATCATACCGCTCAGGAAGGAGATGCGTTCTGTCTCCTAGAGATGAACGTACTTTGGTGCGAAAAAGTGCAAATCAATCCCATTGTGAAGATGCTGGAGGAAACGGGTACAAAAGTTTCTATATCCACAGTAAAACGAGTCCTATATCGACATAACCTGAAAGGCCGCTCAGCAAGGAAGAAGCTACTGCTCCAAAACCGCCATAAAAAAAAGCCAGACTACGGTTTGCAACTGCACATGGGGACAAAGATTGTACTTTTTGGAGAAATGTCCTCTGGTCTGATGAAACAAAAATAGAACTGTTTGGCCATAATGACCATCATTATGTTTGGAGGAAAAAGGGGGAGGCTTGCAAGCCAAAGAACACCATCCCAACCGTGAAGCACGGGGGTGGCAGCAGGTGGGGGTGCTTTGCTGCAGGAGGGACTGGTGCACTTCACAAAATAGATGACATCATGAGGTAGAAAAATTATGTGGATATATTTAAGCAACATCTCAAGACATCAGTCAGGAAGTTAAAGCTTGGTCGCAAATGGGTCTTCCAAATGGACAATGACCCCAAGCATACTTCCAAAGTTGCAGTAAAATGACTTAAGGACAACAAAGTCAAGGTATTGGAGTGGCCATCACAAAGCCCTGACCTAAATCCTATAGAACATTTGTGGGCAGAACTGAAACTGTGTGAGCAAGGAGGCCTACAGATCTGACTCAGTTACACCAGCTCTGTCAGGAGGAATGGGCCAACATTCACCCAACTTATTGTGGGAAGCTTGTGGAAGGCTACCTGAAACGCTTGACCCAAGTTAAACAATTTAAAGGCAATGCTACCAAATACTAATTGAGTGTATGTAAACATCTGACCTACTGGGAATGTGATTAAAGAAATAAAAGCTGAAATAAATCATTATTATTATTCTGAAATTTCACATTCTTATAATAAAAGTGGTGATCCTAACCTAAGACAGGCAATTTTTACTAGGATTAAATGTCAGGAACTGTGAAAAACTGAGTTTAAATCTATTAGGCTAAGGTGTATGTAAACTTCTGACTTCAACTGTTAATGGGATCAAAAGAAAGGGAGCGTTGCTCTAGGATCAGCATTCTTTATTCAAATCTTACCTTAGCATTATTTCACAATACTGACGACAGATGAGCTTCTAGACAAATATTTCCACCTACGGCTGCACATTTTGATGCAGGTTATTCTAACGCTCACCTGATAAAAATGCCTTAAACCTCTGATTGGGCACATCATGCCATATACTGAGACAAATTACAGACAGTAGCCTAGCCTACAAGTAGTAAAAAAAAAAATAACTCGATTGAACACGAAATGTATTTCAAAATGATTAAAATAGGCCCACAGCCTACTCTTTATTTTTTAACGCAGTCATCTCAGTTTCCATGTGACTCATATTTGTATACGTCACGTGATTGTATCAATTGCAGACATTGGCAACTCTGTACTGAAGTTCTCGGTCAGAGTGGAGATGGATACACCATGTGATGCTGTTCTCGGTCAGAGTGGAGATGGATACACCATGTGATGCTGTTTAGCAGAGATCTTCTGTGTAAAAAAAATGACACGGAAGGGCATCCTTTCCTCTTCTCCTACAGTCTGACCCATGCCCTTCCATTTATCTCCTCCGTTTCTCTTTCAATCCCCCTCTCTATGTGTGGATCACCGACTTCAATGTGCTGCTACATATGGCCGCTCATCAGGGTAAACAGCTAGCCAATTGAGAGTCACACCCACCCACCTCTTCTTCGCCTCCCTCCATCGTCCCCCCCTTTCTCCCGTCTCTCCCTTCCTGCTGAAGCAACACTTAGGTTCTTCCATCCATAAAAGTCAACCATCACACACACACACACACACACACACACACCCTCTCTCCCTTCCTGGGTTCTGATAAAGTGCCCTCCGTGCCAACTGGCCTGTGAAGCCTGCTACTGTATATCTCTCCTTCCTTCTGTCAATCTTCCCTTGCTCCATCTCCCTTTATATCCCTCGTTCATTCTCCCTGCCTCCACTTCTCTATCATTCCCTCTCCATCATTCGGTCACCTTTATTCTCCTCACAACATCTCCCCGCTCCTTCTCCCTCACTACCCTCCCTCTTAGTGTTGAGCGATTAGCTGAGATTTCTTTTCAGTTTTAATTATTAGCTGATCTGGAACTTAGTCGGTAGTTGTAGTTTTAAAAATGAAAATAGTCAACATAATTTACCGTAGAAAACGTGGTAATAAACTACAATGACCATAATACAATTTCCCCTCTTGACACACAGACCTCGTGAGAGGTGGGAACAGCAGAGCACGACGTTAGGGAGACAGTGGAAGGATAGGGAAAGAGACGGAAACAGTTGCTTTTTGAGGTTGCCTATCTCTAGTCGACAATACATCTGATTGTTTTAATGTAAATCGGTCTTGAAAGTATGCCTTATCTACTTTGAAGAGCTACTAAAGTAGTGCTTTCGTCAGACAGCATAGCCAGCTAGCAAGCCCAATTAGGATGGCTCATTGGGGAACACAGAGATACACAGGTGACTGCCCAAATAAAGGAAATGCCAACATAAAGAGTCTTAATAGGGCCACCATGAGCTGCCAGAACAGCTTCAATGCACCTTCACATAGATTCTACAAGTGTCTGGAACACTATTGGAGGGATGTGACACCATTCTTCCTCAAGAAATACCATAATTTGGAAAATGCTGTCTCAGGCGGCGCTCGAGAATCTCTCGTGTTCAATTGGGTTGAGATCTGGTGACTGAGATGGCCATGGCATAAGGTTTACATAATTTATGCTCATTAAACCATTAAGTGACAACTCTTGCCCAGTGGGCCATAAAATCATGGAAGCTCTGCAGATTTTGTTGTGAGGATACAGAATCAATAGACCAATTGGTATTGCCCTCAGGTAGCCAGTTTCTGTTCTCAGGTTCAGGAATGGCTGAAAATGACCCTAGAAATAGTACTGTGAGGAGATCTGGAGAGACCGGGTCAGTCAATTACTAATATACTAATACACTTAGTAAAAGTATTTATCTTCAACACGCAATCTGTAGATTCTATTCGATTAGATAGAAATTGTATGTTAAACATCATAGCATAGTTGAAAGATGTGTGTTGCGTAGAAACCCGAAGTGGGTGGCCAGCAGAGATAGATGGGATGGGCTGAGGGAAGCTGAGGGTTGGTATGTGGAATTGGAGACAAGTGGGAGTGGAGTTGCTGTGTGAGAGATAGAATGATGGTCAAAAGATAACATTTTAAAAAAGTCTAAATAAAACATAATAAAAGTGCATTTGAATGACACGGGTGTTTGTACACGTCTATACACAAACTGTCATTCAAATAAAACACATACAAGAACACACACATACATGTAATAGTGCCAGACATGCACACAAACATATACAGTTGGCATTGCTGTTATGATTTCAGTTGTCCTTGATATCCTTTGTTTTAAATGTATTTTGTATAATTTTTTTTGCATTGTTGTTTGTTGTTTTCTTCTGTCTTTTCCTTTTTTCTCTTTAGTTCATTCTCTTAGTTGTTGGTGCATTGGGGGGTTTTGGGGTGTTCGGGTTTCACAAGATTGTGATCATGCAAATGGAAACTATGACATATTTTATATCACTATCATGCACAAACACCCTCACACAATAAGGATGGCTCTGTTGCGGAAAGTCTGATACATGTTTGATAGTGTCTTGATGCTGTATTGTTTGTCCTTCATGTTCTAATAATTTAATGTTACCCCTTCCTTGTGTTTTCTGTTATAAATAATAATAAAAAAATAAAATAAAAACTCTTGCCCTGTGGATGGTGGCCCACCCAGCAATTTTTTATACATGCATGATGCGATGTTATTTGCGTAATTAGCTCAGGAACCCCACCTGTTTGGAAGCACCTGCTTTCAAAATACTTTGTATCCCTTATTTAATTGTTTCCATTATTTTGGCAGTTACCTGTAAATGGTGGCTGCTACTGTCCGAGCAGAGATGAGATGACTTGAAATAAAATAATAAAGTCATCAAATAAAAATAAATGTAATAAACACAACTTCATTATTTTATTAAAGTAAAGGATTGTGATAAAGGGTGGTTTGCTAATAAGTAAATGGGAAGACACTACTTGCTATTTTTTATGAAATAGCTATAATAAAGTCATCATACTAAAACAAATACGCATTTATTGTACTAAATAATGTAAAAAAAAATCTAAAAAACGAAATTGAAAACTGTCAACATTTTCCAAAAACCGAACCAACCTCAAAAATCACCAATCACTCAGCAATACACCCTCCATCATTTTCCTCTCTCAATCTCATCCCCCAATCTCTCCTGTAAGCAGTGTTAAAGTTGATAAAACCGGAACAGTCCAATAAGGGTTGATGCCCACCCCCCGTGTGTCAATGTTTTACTGTTAACGGCCTGTGCCGCCTTTTTACTGCAGAGGCAGCCAAGTGTTTTTATGTGCGCTCTGACACTTTTACTGGATTGGGAATTAGTCCAAGAGCATCTGAGGCTTCCCAGAGGTAGCGCTGAAAATCAAAGGCTTCTCCGGCACAAAAGACAACACTATCTGTATAGACATGTACAACAATTTATTTTTTAGTGTTTCTCCCTCTAAAAACTTCTTCCCGAGCCATGTTTGAAACCATGGTGACCAGATTGTTGTACTTGTGCACCATGTATCGTCAGAAATTTAAACAGACTCTCAGCAAACATTTTAGGGGTGTAAGATTAAAGAAATCACTTTAAGATGCCCCCATAGTTCACTCCTAGCCCTGATGACAAATACCATCCACTGAGACCGCCCACTCCAGGGGAAACACCATAGGGAGCCAATCAAAATACCCCCTTGGGCTCCTTTCCTTCCTCAGTGGCTTCTGGAGGACACAGGCTTCTCTGAATCACTCATCCAGACTGGCGGAATCCCAAAGTTACACCCAAGGGCCCATTACCGGGGGCGATGGGTGTCAAGGTGACTGAGATATATATATGTGAGTGAGTGAGTGAGTGAGTGAAAATGCAAAATGACTCGATAGGAGAGTAATTCAAATAAATAAATAAATAATAATCACGCTATAGTGAGGTAGGCCTTTACACTCGTACCCGGGTTGAAAATGGCACTGAAAAACAAATTGGAACTCAGTGGCTGTACAGTAAAGATCTGTACTTGACGTCAGAACTCTGGCTCCGTGCATCATAGTGCTTCCCTTGAGCACCTCGTGCGACAAGAAGTTGCCCCCACCCCTGACGCTAATTGGGCAACTTGGCACAACTGACTTAGGGAAATGCTGTAAATGAAGAGCACTATGTAATTTGAAAGATTAAACATTGAGGATTATAATAAATACCACTAATGTCATACAAGCAAGGCAAACACCCGTGTGTGCACGTCACATTTCCATATAATAAAACACATTTAATATACAGTGTAAATCTTTATGGTCACTATGTTTAATGTACAGTTACAAGATGACATGGCGTCATACCCTGGGTTTTTCTGAAGAGAATGAAGTTGTTTGTCATGTTTGTCTTTTGTGATGAAAATTCACTGCGGCACAAGTACCCGAAAGCACTCATGACTCTTTCTATGGGCACCATAATGATGATCTGTTTCTCTGAATTGCATTGTGAAAGACTGTAATGTCATATTTGATAACTTAGCTAGTCATGTTGGCAATAGAACAAGCTTTAAGATGCTCACCTGACCCTGATTGCTATTTATAAAATGGTACATTTTGGATTGCATAAACAACTGTAATTGTGTGATGGCGGCGATGCAGGGTTGTGTTCCAAACAAAACAACTGCAAGTGTGCTTTGCTCTACTTCCTAGGAGAGCTAAAAAAAACACCTTACAGTTGAAGACTCTTCTTTGAATCATAAAAAGAACATTGAAATGACTTAGGAACTGTGCATGCTTTGGAGAGATGTGGCCACGTAGAGACACCAGTTAGCCCTCTCACTAAAACCCTTGTCATTGTTTTGTCTTATGTTGCACCTACCCCACATTTTCCAGGAATATTCTTATCATGTTGCTGAATGTAGCATTTTCAGGGTTCGTTCTCAACAGATACGACGAAAAATACAGCAACTGTAAAAATGCACCTCAAATCAACAGTGAAATGTTTGGATTCAGTCTTGTCGGGTGAACGGTTGGGTCTTCACTTTGGGAGTAATCATTTTACCATGAATTCCAAACTGTTCCCTTTCAATTTCTACCATGGTTATTGCATATGATTTTCATATTTCTTGTGTAAGAAACATTTCAATTTAGCCCTATCCATATACACCAATTCTCATGAGTATAAAGGGTTAACGGGTGAAATAGCAGGAATGGAATGGAGACAATCGGTGAAGCCATTTTGATAATTACGCATGTAATAAAATATAAGAAAAGGCCCTACTGTTTATACAGAGCGATAAAGAGTGTGCGTCTGTGTGACAGAGAGAGAGAGACAGAAAATCTGAATAAAAATAAATCAGAATCAGATGCTGTCCACCTTAAACAGGACACACCCATTATCTGGAGGAGGCCCCTTCCCATTATGCACGTTTCGTTCTCGCTAAGGCAGGGGTTCTCAAATCTTTTGAGTCTGGGGACAAATTCATAAATCAGAACACACAAGATAATACATTACAGTGCATTTATAAAAATAAAAATAAACATTTTTTTGGAGGGGGGGGGGGGTAACAATAAATATTAAGTTGGCACATTTATAAATTGGTGAACTGTGGATACCAATATCCCTGTGAGTCTCCCAGGCCCAGGGTTAAGAAAATAAATGATAGATTAATGGTATTGTATTAGACCCCCCACATTTATTCCAGGGATCCCTTCACCAACATTTGTTTAGTCTATTGTTTTCAGTAATAAACTATTTAAAAATCTGCTCTGACACCACAGAAGTCTTGTGGTTCCTGAACACATGGGCAGCAGCAGGGCACAAGCTCTCATGGAGGGAGGCCAAGTTGCCCTCACCCTCTGCCTCTCCCCCTCACTCCCTCTCTCAAACCCCATGTCCCACTCTCTCCCTCTTCTCAATCCGCCATCCTACCTCAATTTCTCACTTCTTTGCACTGTCATTTTATCTGTCTCCCACACTTTCTCTCTTACTCCCCTTATATATTGTATTCTCTCTCCCCATAATATTCCTATTTTACTCAATCTTGTATCCTAATTACCACACTGTGAATGTGCTTCATTCATCTCCAGACAGCTTGATAACTACATTTCTGTTCCCCTTCCCCTGAGAATCCTCGCCTGCTCTGAAAGAAGCATGAACATATGCATCACACAATCACACATCACACGCTCCACGCCTTCACACACCATCTCCACCGTTATCTAGATCACTTGTCAACAACCATTGAAAAAAGCTTGTTAAAATGAAAGCACAGTAACGAGGGAAGCCTGGGCTTACAGTAAATCACAGTGACTCCAGATCAGCAGTCTATATATGCACTGTCCGAGTAGAGAGCATACCAGGCTATACTCTAGATTTGATTTGATTGATCAGGATCCCCATTAGCCGACGCCAATGGTGACAGCTAGTCTTAATGGGGTCCGACATAACTAAAAAGGCATTACAGACAAAAGACTTTAAACATACATGTCAGTACATAAACACAGCAAGAGGGTCACATGGGGGCTAGGAGTTGTGCCATGAGGTGTTGCTTTGTTTTTTGAAACCACATTTGCTGTTCACTTGCGCTATATAAGATGGGAGTTCCATGCACTGATGCCTCTGTGTATAATGTGTACATTTCCTTGAATTTGATCTGGACCTGGGGTCTTTGAAAAGACCCATGGTGGTATGTTTTTCTTATAAAAACAAGTGATGTAGTCAGTCTTTCCTAAACTCGTAGCAAATTGAGACTGGCATGCATAGTATTAATATTAGCCCTCTGATTGCAATTAAGAGCAAGACGTGCTGCTCTGTTCTGGGCCAGCTGCAGCTTAACTAGGTCTTTCTTTGCAGCACTTGATCAAATGACTGGACAATAATCAAGATACAATAAAACTAGAGCCTGCAGGACTTGGAGTGTGGTGTCAAAAAAAATCATAGCATCACTTTATAACAGACAGACCTCTCCCCATCTTCACAACTATTGTATCTATATGTTTTGACCATGACAGTTTACAATCTAAAGGTAAGACCAAGTAATTGTCTCATCAACTTGTTCAACAGTTACACCATTCATTTCCAGATTCAGCTGAGGTCTAGAACTTAGGGAATGATTTGTACCAATGCTCTGGCCATCCATTCCAAAAGACTGTCACTCTTTGTGTTTCAGTGACTTAATTAGCTGCCATTGCTGATGCATATATGGTTGAATCATCAGCAGACATGGACACACATGCTTTGTTTAATGCCAGTGGCAGGTCATTGATAAAAATAGAAAAGAGGGCCTAGAGAGCTGCCCTGTTGTACACCACACTTTACGTTTGACATCAGAGAAGCTTCCATTAAAGAACCCTCAGATATATTAGATAGATAGCTCTGAATGCAAAATATGGAATGAGTTGAAAAGCCATAACACAAGTTCTCAACAACAGGTTTTGGTCAAGAATATCAAAGGCTGACTGAAATCTAACAGTACAGCTCCCACAATCTTCTAATTATCAATTTCTTTCAACCAATCACCAGGTCATTTGTATCAGTCCAGTACATGTTGGGTGCCCTTCTCTAAAATCATACTGAAAGTCTGTTGTTAATTTGTTTACAAAGAAATAGCATTGTATTTGGTCAAACACAATTATTTCCAAACAGTTTGCTGGCAGAAAGCTGATAGGTCTGCTGTTAGATCCAGTAAAGGCCACTTTACCATTCTTGGGTAGCGGAATAACTTTAGATTGAATATGTATGCAATACATGTGGTCCTACGGGGCTCAGTTGTTAGAGCATTGAAACTTCAGGATCAAGAGTTTGATTCCCGCGGTGGACACCTATGTGAAAACGTATGCACGCATGAATGTATGTCACTTTAGATAAAAGCATTTGCTAAATGGCATATACAGTACATTCAGAAAGTATTCAGACCCCTTCCGTTTTTCCATATTTTGTTATATTACAGCCTTATTCTAAAGAGAGTAATACATTTTAAAATCTTAATCAATCTACCCACAATACCCCATAATGACAAAGTGAAAAACGCTTTAGAATTATTTTTGCAAATGTATAAAAAAAATAAAAAACAGAAATACCTTATTTACACAAGTATTCAGACCCTTTAATATGATACTCTAAATTGAGCTCAGGTGTATCCTGTTTCCATTGATCATCCTTGAAATGTTTCTACAACTTGGAGTCCACTTGTGGTAAATTCAATTGATTGGAAAGGCAGACACACCTGTCATTATAAGGTCGATACAGTTGACAGTGCATGTCAGAGCAAAAACCAAGCCATGAGGTCAAAGGAATTGTCCGTAGCAGTTCAAGACATAATTGTGTTGAGGCACAGATCTGGGGAAGGGTACCAACAATTTCTGCAGCATTGAAGGTCCCAAAGAACAGTGGCCTCCATCATTCTTAAATGGAAAAAGGTTTTAGAGAAGGACAATCATCTCTACAGCACTCCACCAATCAGGCCTTTATGATATTGGCCAGATGGAAGACGCATGACAGCCCACTTGGCACCTAAAGGACTCAGACCATGAGAAACATAGATTGAACTCTTTGGCTTGAATGCCAAGCGTCACATGGTGGTGGCAGCATCATGCTGTGGGGATGTTTTTCAGCTGCAGGGACTGGGAGAGTAGCTAGGATGAAGTGAAAGATGAACGCAGCAAAGTACAGAGAAATCCTGCTCCAGAGCGCTCAGGACCTCAGACTAGGGTGAAAATTCACATTCCAACTGGACAACGACCCTAAGCACACAGTCAAGACAATGCCGGAGTGGCTTGAGTGGTCCAGCCAGAGCCTGGACTTGAACCCGATCAAACATCTCTGGAGAGACCTGACAATAGCTGTACAGCGACGCTCTCCATATAACCTGACAGAGCTTGATAGGATCTGCAGAGAAGAATGGGAGAAAAACCACAAACACAGGTGTGCCAAGCTTGTAGTGTCATACCCAGGAAGACTTGAGGCAGTAATCGCTGCCAAAAGGTTATTCAACAAAGTACCGAGTAAAGGGTCTGAATACTTATGTAAATGTTGTACATTTGCAAACATGTCTGAAAACCTTTGTCATTATGGGGTATTGTGTGTAGATAGTTTTTCTCTCTCTCATCAATTTCATCCATTTTAGAACAAAGCAGTAACGTAACAAAAAGTGTAATGAGTCAGGCGGTCTGAATAATGTATGTATGTATGTATGTATGTATGTATGTATGTATGTATGTATGTATGTATGTATGTATGTATGTATGTATGTATGTATGTATGTATGTATGTATGATTCGTTTCAGGAAACTAGGCATATGTAGCACGTCACTACTTCACAGGAGCAGCATTTGAACGTAAACAAATGTTTTATCAAAATGCGTTTTTTGGAACATGTCAACTTTCATGTGCCTTAATAATATAACTCATATTCCATCCATGAACACAAATAAAATGGTTAAATTACGAGCCTAGTTCGTTTAGCCACGGAACCTTCCCGCTAGCCATGATTGGCCGAGATAATGGATGGGCTGGACATGCCAAGAGATGAGTTTGGATTGGTCTGGCATGTAGCATGCTCCATAACGTGAGCTGTTCAGTATGTGTTGACAGTCCGTTCTACTGCGCCGTTTTTGAAAAATAAAACATTAGCCACTACAAACGTTTTGCTACTTTACTCAACATTGATGCACTGAAATTAGCAGTTAGAAAAATAAATGGGTTACTTTCTGCACACACCACAGTCAGTGTGAACCAGAGTGACTGGACACAAACAAGATGTAGCTGCAAACAAAGCAGAGTTAAATGGTTCCAGTCTGCCGTGAAGCGTTCATCCATGTACACGGGTAAGAGTCTAGCACCATTTTCAGAAATATATATGTTTCAAATTTTGCCAGAAAGTCATTTTTATTGCAAGTTAAAGCGTCCTGTAACGTTTGCTAGCTAACGTTACGTTTATGATCTGTGTGGTAATATTATTTGAAATCAGAAAACCATTTGCATACTAGTTAGAGACTAATGTTAGCGAGCTCCATGACTCCACTTTGACCAGATTATTATATGACCCATGAAATTAGCCAGGTGTGTCTAGGGGAGATTATGACCATCTATTGTATTTCATGAACATGTGTCTAGACAATAGTGACCCATCCACCTATCTAGATTTGGCTGGGGGGTGTTTATAGCATTTCTTTCACATGACCCATTAATTTAGACAAGTGTCAGTTAAGCATCATCTAATAAGGATCAAATATTTGTAATATACACAAGTAACCACTTCAACGTACCATTTACATCTTCTCTACATTGTGAATGTGACAAATAAATGTAGATATTTTATTTGATATAGCGTGTGTTTACCACATGTGAATCCTTAAAAGAGATGGGTGGGGCTTAAGAGGATGTGAACGACGCTAAACGGTGTAGACAAAGAAGAGCTCTCGAGTAGGTGTACCAAAACATTCAAGGGCCATTTTCTCAAAAGTGGGAATACAAGTTTATCAACTTTCAAAGCAGAATTACCTTCTTTCTCATTGTTCCTCAACTGCAGTGCACGATAAGACAATTTTCTAGCTGAGTCTCTATTTTTATCCAATGTAAATAAACACTATTTCAAATTTTGCTACATAAGACTGAATCGAGACAAAATCAGGGGCATTAACATGCTGCTATAACAGTGGCGCAGTGGTCTAAGGCACTGCATCTCAGTGCAAGAGGTGTGACTACAGACCCTTGTTCTATCCCGGGCTGTATCACAACTGGCCGTGATCGGGAGTCCCATAGGGCGGCACATAATTGGCCAAGCGTTGTCCGGGTTAGGGCAGGGTTTGACCGTCATTGTAAAGTAAAAATGTGTTCTTAGCTGACTTGCCTAGTTAAATAAATAACAGCCTCCACTCTTCTGGGAAGGCTTTCCGCCAGATGTTAGAACTTGCTTCTATTCAGCCACAAGAGCATTATTGAGGTCGGGCAATGATGTTGGGTGATTAGGCCTGGCGTGCAGTCGCCGTTCCAAATCATCCAAAAAGGTGTTCGATGGGGGTTGAAGTCAGGGCTCTGTGCAGGCCAATCAAGTTCTTCATCACCGATATTGACAAACTATTTACAGTGCATTGCGAAAGTATTCGGCCCCCTTGAACTTTGCAACCTTTTGCCACATTTCAGGCTTCAAACAAAGATATAAAACTGTATTTTTTTGTGAAGAATCAACAACAAGTGGGACACAATCATGAAGTGGAACGACATTTATTGGATATTTCAAACTTTTTTAACAAATGAAAAACTGAAAAATTGGGCGTGCAAAATTATTCAGCCCCTTTACTTTCAGTGCAGCAAACTCTCTCCAGAAGTTCAGTGAGGATCTCTGAATGATCCAATGTTGACCTAAATGACTAATGATGATGAATACAATCCACCTGTGTGTAATCAAGTCTCCGTATAAATGCACCTGCACTGTGATAGTCTCAGAGGTCTGTTAAAAGCGCAGAGAGCATCATGAAGAACAAGGAACACACCAGGCAGGTCCGAGATACTGTTGTGAAGAAGTTTAAAGCCGGATTTGGATAAAAAATATTTCCCAAGCTTTAAACATCCCAAGGAGCACTGTGCAAGCGAGAATATTGAAATGGAAGGAGTATCAGACCACTGCAAATCTACCAAGACCTGGCCGTCCCTCTAAACTTTCAGCTCATACAAGGAGAAGACTGATCAGAGATGCAGCCAAGAGGCCCATGATCACTCTGGATGAACTGCAGAGATCTACAGCTGAGGTGGGAGACTCTGTCCATAGGACAACAATCAGTCGTATATTTCACAAATCTGGCCTTTATGGAAGAGTGGCAAGAAGAAAGCCATTTCTTAAAGATATCCATAAAAAGTGTTGTTTAAAGTTTGCCACAAGCCACCTGGGAGACACACCAAACATGTGGAAGAAGGTGCTCTGGTCAGATGAAACCAAAATTGAACTTTTTGGCAACAATGCAAGACGTTATGTTTGGCGTAAAAGCAACACAGCTCATCACCCTGAACACACCAACCCCACTGTCAAACATGGTGGTGGCAGCATCATGGTTTGGGCCTGCTTTTCTTCTGCAGGGACAGGGAAGATGGTTAAAATTGATGGGAAGATGGATGGAGCCAAATACAGGACCATTCTGGAAGAAAACCTGATGGAGTCTGCAAAAGACCTGTGACTGGGACGGAGATTTGTCTTCCAACAAGACAATGATCCAAAACATAAAGCAAAATCTACAATGGAATGGTTCAAAAATAAACATATCCAGGTGTTAGAATGGCCAAGTCAAAGTCCAGACCTGAATCCAATCGAGAATCTGTGGAAAGAACTGAAAACTGCTGTTCACAAATGCTCTCCATCCAACCTCACTGAGCTCGAGCTGTTTTGCAAGGAGGAATGGGAAAAAATTTCAGTCTCTCGATGTGCAAAACTGATAGAGACATACCCCAAGCGACTTACAGCTGTAATCGCAGCAAAAGGTGGCGCTACAAAGTATTAACTTAAGGGGGCTGAATAATTTTGCACGCCCAATTTTTCAGTTTTTGATTTGTTAAAAAAAGTTTGAAATATCCAATAAATGTCGTTCCACTTCATGATTGTGTCCCACTTGTTGTTGATTCTTCACAAAAAAATACAGTTTTATATCTTTATGTTTGAAGCCTGAAATGTGGCAAAAGGTCGCAAAGTTCAAGGGGGCCGAATACTTTCGCAAGGCACTGTATGTATAGACCTTGCTTTATGCACAGTAGCACTGTCATGCTGAAATAGGAAAGGTCCTTCCAACTTTAAGGCAACAGTTTGGGGAAGAACAGAATCGTCTAGAATGTCATTGTATGCTGTACTGATAAGCTCTCTTCACTGGAACTAAGGGGCCTAGCCCGAACCATGAAAAACACCCCACACCATTATTCATCCTCCATCAAACTTTAGAGTTGGCACTATGCAATGGGGAAGGCAGCGTTCTCCTAGCATCCGCCAAACCGAGATTTGTCCTTTGGACTGCCAGATGGTGAAGCGTGATTAATCACTACAGAAAACGCATTTCCACTGCTTCAGAGTCCAATGGCGGCAAACTTTGCAGCACTCCAGCCAACATTTAGCATTGTGCATAGTGATCTTAGGCTTGTGTGCTGCTGCTTGGCCATGGAAACCCATTTCATGAAGCTCCCAACAAACTGTTATTGTGCTGATGATGCTTCCAGATACAGTTTGGAACTCAGTAGTGAGTGTTGCAACTGAGGACAGATTCCTTTTACGGGCTATGTGCTTCAGCACTCGGTGGTCCTGTTCTGTGAGATTTAGTGGCCTACCACTTTGAAGAACTGACTTGTAGGGAAGGTGGCATCCTATGATGAGCTCTTCAGTAAGGCCATTCTACTGCCAATGGCCGTCTATGGAGAATACATGGCTGTGTGCTCTATTTTAATACACCTGTCAGCAACGGGTGTGGCTGAAACAGCTGAATTCACCAATTTGAAGAGATATCCACATACATTTGTTTGTTTGTTACATACAGTACCAGTCAAAAGTTTGGACACACCTACTCATTAAAGGGTTTTTCTTTATTTTACTATTTTTCTACATTGTAGAATAATACTTAAGACATCAAAACTATGAATGAACACATATGGAATCAAGTAGTAACCAAAAGTGTTAAACAATCAATAGATATATCTATCTATCTATCTATATATATATAGATATTCTTCAAAGTAGCCACCCTTTGCCTTGATGACAGGTTTGCACACTCTTGGCATTCTCTCAACCATCTTCACCTGGAATGCTTTTCCAACAGTCTTGAAGGAATTCCCACATATGCTGAGCACTGGTCGGCTGCTTTTCCTTCACTCTGCGGTCCAACTCATCCCAAACCATCTCAATTGGGTTGAGTTTGAGTGATTGTGGAGGTCAGGTCATCTAATTCAGCACTCCATCCCTCTCCTTCTTGGTCAATTATCCCTTACACAGCCTGGAGGTGTTGGGTCATTGTCCTGTTGAAAAACAAATTATAGTCCCACTAAGCGCAAACCAGATGGGATGGCATATCGCTGCAGAATGCTGTGGTAGTCATACTGGTTAGGTGTGGCTTTAATTGGAAATAAATCAATCACAGACAGTGTCACCAGCAAAGCACCCCCACGCCATCACACCTCCTCCTCCATGTGTCATGGTGGGAAACACACGTGCAGAGATCATCCATTCACCTACTCTGCAAAAATCTCAAATTTGGATTTCCACCAGTCATTTTTCTTGGCCTAAACAAGTCTCTTCTTCTTATTGGTGTCCTTTAGTAGTCTTGTCTGGTCTGATTCAAGCAGTCTCGTCTGAACAGTTGATGTTCAGATGTGTCTGTTACTTGAACTCTTTGAAGCATTTATTTGGGCTGCAATTTCTGAAGCTGGTAACTCTAATGAACATATCCTCTGCAGCAGAGGTAACTCTGTCTCTTCCTTTCCTGTGGCAGTCCTCATGAGAGCCAGTTTCATCATAGCTCTTGATGGTTTTTGCAACTGCACTTGAAGAAACTTTCAAAGTTCTTGAAATGTTCCACATTGACTGACCTTCATGTCTAAAATTGATGGACCGTCATTTCTTTTTGCTTATTTGAGCTGTTCATGCCATAATATGGACTTGATGTTTTACTAATCTTCTGTATACCACCAGTACTTTGGCTCAAATGCAATCAGAAGGAAAGAAATTCCACAAATGAACTTTTAACAAGGCACACCTGTTAATTGAAATGCATTCCAGGTGACTACCTCATGAAGCTGGTTGAGAGAAGCTGCCATCAAGGCAAAAGGGTGGCTACTTTGAAGAAGCTTGTTTAACACTTTTTTGATTCCATGTGTGTTATTTCATAGTTGTGATGTCTTCACTATTATTCTACAATGTAGAACATTGGAAAATAAAAAGAAATGAGTAGGTGTGTTCAAACTTGACTGGTACTGTATATACACACACACAAAAGTAATGTCCCTGTGTAGAGCATAGTAACCTGTACTTTTACTTCAGACTGAATGTGTACAATGTCCCAATAGAGAACATAGAAATTGGTGTGCTCTTATTGGTTGAGAATGATGCAAATGTGTGGCTAATTAAAAAGCTCACATAAAATAAAGGGGGACGGCGTGGAGAAACAATTTAAAGCTGGCACCTTATGGCGAGGGTGTACGTTGAGGGGTGTAGTCACGACTCACTGAACTTTACATATCCTTTGGGGGCAAAGGGTTTAAACATTTATATTTTTAACAAACAACATTTTTCAAGCTTACCACTACCTCAAACTGTTGAATGGCAGGGACAAGATCACAGTCCACAGGCGGAGGTAAGGGAGGAGAGGGGGAGATGGGGGATGAAGAGAGAGAGGGGAGATATAGGGTGAAAAGAGGTAGATATGGAGAGAGAGGTTTAGGGATAATGAGGAGTCAGAGGGTGAATGAGAAGATATAGGGGAAGAGGGAGAGGAGCTAAAGGGGAATGAGGGTGAAAGAGGGAGAGACAAGAGGTACAGTATACTAGGTGGTTGGCAGGGAAGAGGCCTGCATGTATTTTAACTGCTGGTGCACCTTCAACAGACATCCATCCCTAGGTTGTGTGTGTACTGTATGTGTTTTCATGTATGTGAGAACAAGTGAAATTGCTGTGACTATCCTTGTCACGCACCCATAGTTCCCAGTAAGAGTGGGGATGCACAATTTCTCACATCACTCATTTCTAAAAGCATCCACAGACTAACAAACTCTAACCTGAACATACATGCTTACAGACCATACACACACTCAGTATATTCCATATGTGTAATTGTGGTAAATTGTGGAAAGAATGTCCTTTTAAAATGACAATGACCCCCCAAAAAGCATTCATTCACTCTGAAAGCTAACAGAGCTAAATAAAGAAGGGCACTTATGTCATGATGTCCAGAATCTCCAAACTCTTTCTGCTCTAAGGGCCAAAATGGATGGAGCAGAATGAGCCAAATGGAACCTCTGGGACCAAGGTTAAGGCCATGTCTCCTCTATGACATAATGACATCAGCATTGTCCGCTACAATGCATATCTGCTGGTTGACACAGCAACAGAGCTGGTAGTCATAGAGCCCAGTCCAACCAATCAAATCAAAGCTATCACAGGGCACACACTGGTTTGTACTATGCTACACTGTATTTCCCCAGACTATGACCTTGAAAGAGATAACAATGCTTTAATTCACTAACGACGTTGGAACATTAGCCTACTTCTGAATTGGTCTTTTTTTTCTGAACAAAACCACCCTTCTACCCTGTCAGTAGAATAATACTTTTTTTTGTTTTTCCAACCAAACCAAGATGGCTGCATGTCTGCCTCCGTGACAGTCTGCAGTGGAGGGATAATGCCCAGATTGTCCATCATGTGGTCTGTCCATTCCACATTCATTTAGAGTAGCCTAGAGACCAGATATATTTACACTGGAACGAGAAAAAAACACCCATCTCTCTCTCCCCCTCACTCCCTCCTAACTTCTCAATTCAAGAAGCATTATTAGCATGACAAGGGGATGCCAAACCAAATTATGACAAAAGCATCTACCTGCTCGCTCTCTCTCTCTCTCTAAATGAGTTTTTATTCTTTAAAGAACTTATGAAAGAGATTGGTGTGTTTTTTTATTATCTAATCATGGAATGGGGTTGTTCAATGACAGATTTTAAACAAAATACATGTCTATCACTTGATGGTTTCATTTCAGAGACAAAATAATCATGTCTTTTTTTAACCAAATGCTATATATCAGCCTCATTCTCAGATAAATAAGTAATACTGCTAGGTCTAAAATCCAACTGGGATTGAGATAAAACTAAATTATTAAACAGGAAGTCTTTCAACTTTGAGTTCACCGGGTTTTACAAAACTTTTTCCAGTGCAGACAGTTTAGATATGGGACGATAGCTATCCAACCGTGACGGATCTCCACCCTTATATAAAGGGATGATGTAGGCTGCTTTCCAGACTTTTGGAATCATATTAATTGCCAATGAAATATTGAATTTATGTGTGAGAGGGTCAGTAATGATCTCTGCACCAGTTTTTTTTTTTTTTAATTTTAAGTTCAATTAGTCCGGGCTGACCGCTATCTTAATATCAAAAGATTTGAGTGCCTTTACAACTTCTGAAAGCGCAATCTCGGTCAAATGAAATAGATGAACTGTAGGTCGGCTTGCGACAGTTTCATGCACAGCCTCATTCGAGACGCTAGGATGGAGTTCATTATTAAATTAATGCCCAGCCTTAGAAAATTGCTCTTTAACCATGTCAAGCAGTTTATTCGTGTCAGTCACATACATTGAATTTGAGGTCAACTTCAGCGGAAGACCAGAGGAGTTCGTGTTAGCATTTATGGACTTAATGGTTTTCCATCATTTCGTCAGGTTACTGAGGGTTGCCTTGATAGAGTCGTAATAGAAGCAAAATTTGCATTTCCCTATTAACAAAGTGCACTTATTTCTCAGTGCCCTGAATAATTGCCATTCAGCCTGGGAGTTGTCCTTTCTGGCTTTGGCCCATTGTGTATTTCATTTATGGATCAAATCAGATAATTCCCTGTACTTTTTAAGAGGGCGTGTTGATCACAGATTGTAGAAAACATGGAATGAAAATAGGAGAACCATTCTTCGATGTCAGTAATATACGCAATCCTATCCCAGTTGCAGGTGGAACATTTGTACAGGAAAGCCTGCTCACAGAATTTCTTAAAATGATGTTTGACTATGAACCGAGGGGGCACTTTAGGGATTTTAGTGTCTAACGCAAGCAACTTTACAATGATCACTTAAATCATTAGCTAATGGAAAATATTAACAGCCTGGTACTTATGCAGATTGTTAGTTAGAATAACATCAGTAAGTGTGGACTTGGAGATGTATTTTGGGTTGGGTCTTGTGACTGCATTTATCAGTTGAGTAAAATTCAGTGGTTTGCACAGTCCTCTTATAGCCTCAAGAGAGTCCCAGTCTTAGTTTAAAATCGCCCATGAGCACCATTTAATGCTTTCCCCAACAACGCAGTAGTTCAGCCAGAGAATCCAGGGATTCTACTTTTGCAGATGGAGGAATAACATCCTATTAAGTCTAACTTCACAGCATTTGATAACTGCAGTGCCGATGCTAAAAAACGTTGGTTTAGATAAAGACCTTAGTTCAATAACCACATGTATGTCTTTAATATACTCCGTCACTTAACCATTATAACCAGCCAAGCCTGTAATAAAACACCTTGATTTGCTGCTTCCTCAAATCTCCCTACACTTAGAACACTTAAAAGATGCACGATGCAGAAATCACTCCGCCATTTCCTGGTTGCTAAAACACTAATAGTTCGACTAATTTCAGTTTATGTGACAAATCAAGCAAGTATAGTGTAGAAAATGATTGTTCCAGCTAAACCACTGTGAAAGATATTCTCCATAACCCAAAATATTGTATTTTCAGCTGTTTGAAGCTGGTGTACAAAACTGAAAGTAAAAAGACAAAAACTAAACTTAACGGGAAGCATAGAAATAACACACAGAACATCTACCACTTCCTACACTTGCTTTCATTGAGATTGACAGATCTATAACTCCCATTTCTATGTGAATGGGTCACCCAAAAAGTTACATTTTGCAGCTTTAAAATAATACAAACTAAAGTAATCTGATGCAACAAACTGTTTTAACCAGACCAAATCTTGTCGATAAGAAAGTTTAAAAAGCATGTCACAGTAGGAATCAAATGGTAACACAGTCAGACCTCTCTGAAAGATAAAACCTGCTGTACTGTCAGTCAAAGTAGGGTTTGGCAGCTTTTCTGGGGTAAGGAAATAGTTATCAAAAGCAGAGACAGGCAGCTATAACCCAGATATGCAGCTATTAAAACCTTAAGTGCCCTAACATTTTTCAGCTGTAGCCTACAGGTCTAGTTAAGTCAGAAACCAAGTGTGTGCCCTAGCGTTGGTGACTTAGCTGCACGTTCAACAGCTGCTGGAGGAGTGCGCTGACACGGAATTCACCCGGTGTGTGAATCTGGTCAATTCACCCAGTCGCAGTTGAGGCAGCAGCGGGACCTGTAGAACTGCAAATCACCGGTGGCGAGTCTACCTGGCGGGCGTATCCTGGGCTAGCAAACCCAGCGCATCTAGATGTTCTGTCACAGGGCAGATACTGACCTCCGGCTTCCACCACCCAGCACAGCAAGGCAGGAGAGGACACCGGTAGGTTGGCAGAACACAGGTGAAGAATCTGACTGTCGAAGAGTATCCAAGGCTAGTCAGCCCAGCGCATCTAGACAGTCAGTCACAGCACAGATATGTCCTCACAGCTTTCAGGGAAGGCACCACACCGTCACGGTCTCTTCGTGTAGAGACAGCAGACGTCACTATGTGGTTTCCTTGCGATTTTAACACTTGGATTACTTTGTTGCGTTCAGTGTTGTTCAATGGCAACTCTCGCAGCCTATAAAAGTATTGCAAACAACACGATCAACGGAACTGCCCTGCCACCATCTTGATACATTAGTATTGATGGGAAGTAAATTTACAGAGCATTCAGAAAGTATTCAGACCCCTTGATAATTTACACATTTTGTTACGTCAAATCAAATTTTATTTGTCACAAACACATGGTTAGCAGATGTTAATGTGAGTGTAGCGAAATGCGTTACAGCCTTATTCTGAAATTGATTAACAAATAAAACATCCTCAATCTACACACAATAGCCCATAATGACAAACCAATAACAGGTTTTTAGAAATTTGTGAAAATGTATTCAAGATCATTTACATGAGTATTCAGACTCTTTGATATGAGACTCTAAATTTTGGTCCTGTGCATCAATTTATCATATTTGACATGTTTCCACAACTTGATTGGAGTCCACCTGTGGTAAATTCAATTGATTGGACATGATTTGGAAAGGTACACACATCTATATAAAGGTCCCACAGTTGGCAGTGCATGTCAGAGCAAAACCCTAGCCATGAGGTCGAAAGAATTGTCCGTAGAGCTCCGAGGATTGTGTTGAGGCACAGATCTGGGGAAGGGCACCCAAAATTGTCTGCAGCATTGAAGGTCTCTACAAACACATTGACCTCCATCATTCTAAAAATGGAAGAAGTTTGGAACCCCTGACTGTTCCTAGAGCTGGCCGCCCGGCCAAACTGAGCAATAGGGGGAGAAGGGCCTTGGTCAGGGAGGTGACCAAGACTCCGATGGTCACTCTGACAGAGCTCCAGAGTATCTCTGATGGTAGAACCTCCCAGAAGGACAACCTTTCCGCAGCACTCCAACAATCATGCCTTTATCATATAGTGACCAGACAGAAGCCACTCTACCATTAAGTAAAATGCACATGACAGCACACTTAGAGTTTCCCAAAAGGCACATAAGACTCTCAGACTATGAGAAACAAGATTCTCTGGTCTGATGAAACCAAGATTGAATTCTTTGGCCTGAATGCCAAGCGTCACATCTGGAGGAAACCTGGCACTATCCGTACGGTGAAGAATGGTGGCAGCATCATGCGTGGGGATGTTTTTCAGCAGCAGGGTCTGCGAGACTAGTCAGGATCGAGGGAAAGATGAACGGAGCAAAGTACAGAGAGATCCTTGATGAAAACCTTCTTCAGAACACTCAGGACCTCAGATTGGAGTGAAGGTTCACCTTCCAACAGGACAATGACCCGAAGCTCACAGCCAAGACAACGCAGGAGTGGCTTCGGGACAAGTCTGAGTGTCCTTGAGTGGTCCAGCCAGAGCCCGGACTTTAACCTGATCGAACATCTCTGGAGAGACCTGAAATAGCTGTGCAGCGACGCTCCCCATCCAACCTGATAGAGCTTCAGAGGATCTGCAGAGAAGAATGGGAGAAACTCCCCAAATACAGGTGTGCCAAGCTATATATACACACACATTTGAAGTCGGAAGTTTACATTCACATTAGCCAAATACATTTAAACTCAGTTTCACAATTCCTGACATTTAATTCTAGTAAAAATTCCCTGTTTTAGGTCAGTTAGGATCACCACTTTATGTTAAGAATGTGAAATGTCAGAATAATAGTAGCGAGAAAGATGTATTGTCATCTTTTATTTCTTTCATCACATTACCAGTGGGTCAGAAGTTAACACGCACTCAATTAGTATTAGGGAGCATTGCCTTTAAATTGATTAACTTGGGTCAAACGTTTCGGGTAGCCTTCCACAAGCTTCCCACAATAAGTTGGGTGAATGTTGGCCCATTCCTCCTGACAGAGCTGGTGTAACTGAGTCAGGTTTGTAGGCCTCCTTGCTCGCACATGCTTTTTCAGTTCTGCCCACATATTTTCTATAGGATTGAGATCAGGGCTTTGTGATGGCCACTCCAATACCTTGACTTTGTTGTCCATTTTGCTACAACTTTGGAAGTATGCTTGGGGTCATTGTCCATCTGGAAGACCCATTTGCGACCAAGCAAATGATGTCTTGAGATGTTGCTTCAATATATCCACGTAATTTTCCAGCCTCATGATGCCATCTATTTTGTGAAATGCACCAGTCCCTCCTGCAGCAAAGCACCCACACAACATGATGCTGCCACCCCTGTGCTTCACGGCTGGGATGGTGTTCTTCGGCTTGCAAGCCTCCCCCTTTTTCCTCCAAACATAACATTGGTCATTATGGGGAAACATTTATTTTTGTTTCATCAGACCAGAGGACATTTCTCCAAAATGTACAATATTTGTCCCTATGTGCGTTGCAAACTGTAGTATGGCTTTTTTTAATGGCGGTTTTGGAGCAGTGGCATCTTCCTTGCTGAGCGGCCTTTCAGGTTATGTCGATATAGGACTCGTATTACTGTGGATATAGATACATTTGTACCCATTTCCTCCAGCATCTTCACAAAGTCCTTTACCGTTGTTCTGGGATTGATTTGCACTTTTCGCACCAAAGTACGTTCATCTCTAGGAGACAGAATGGGTCTCCTTCCTGAGCGGTATGATGGCTGTGTGGTCCCATGGTGTTTATACTTGCGTACTATTTTTTGTGCAGATAAACGTGGTACCTTCAGGCGTTTGGAAATTGCTCCCAAGGAAGAACCAGACTTGTGGAGATCTACAATTATTTTTCTGAGGTCTTGGCTGATTTCTATTGATTTTCCCCTGATGTCTAGCAGAGGCACTGAGTTTGAAGGTAGGCCTTGAAATACAGCCATAGGTACACCTCCAATTATGTCAATTAGCCTATCATAAGCTTCTAAAGCCATGACATCATTTTCTGGAGTTTTCCAAGCTGTTTAAAGGCATAGTAAACTTAGTATACATAAACTTCTGACCCACTGGAATTGTGATACAGTGAATTATAAGTTAAATAAATCTGTCTGTAAACAATTGTTGGAAAAATTAGTAGATGTCATAAACGACTTGCCAAAACTATAGTTTGTTAACAAGAAATTTGTGAAGTGGTTGAAAAACGAGTTTTAAATGACTACAACCTAAGTGTATGTAAACTTCCGACTTCAACTGCATGTGTGTGTGTGTGTATATACACTGCTCAAAAGAATAAAAGGGAACACTAAAATAACACATCCTAGATCTGAATGAATGAAATATTCTTATTAAATACTTTTTTCTTTACATAGTTGAATGTGCTGACAACAAAATCACAATAATTATCAATGGAAATCTAATTTATCAACCCATGGAGATCTGGATTTGGAGTCACACTCAAAGTTAAAGTGGAAAAACACACTACAGGCTGATCCAACTTTGATGTAATGTCCTTAAAACAAGTCAAAAGGAGGCTCAGTAGTGTGTGTGGCCTCCACGTTCCTGTATGACCTCCCTACAATGCCTGGGCATGCTCCTGATGAGGTGGCGGATGGTCTCCTGAGGGATCTCCTCCCAGACCTGGACTAAAGCATCCGCCAACTCCTGGAAAGTCTGTGATGCAAGGTGGCGTTGGTGGATAGAGCGAGACGATGTCCCAGATGTGCTCAATTGGATTCAGGTCTGGGGAACGGGCGGGCCAGTCCATAGCATCAATGCCTTCCTCTTGCAGGAACTGCTGACACACTCCAGCCACATGAGGTCTAGCATCGTCTTGCATTAGGAGGAACCCAGGGCCAACCGCATCAGAATATGGTCTCACAAGGGGTCTGAGGATCTCATCTCGGTACCTAATGGCAGTCAGGCTACCTCTGGCGAGCACATGGAGGGCTGTGCGGCCCTCCAAAGAAATGCCACCCCACACCATGACTGACCCACCGCCAAACCGGTCATGCTGGAGGATGTTGCAGGCAGCAGAACGTTCTCCACGGCGTCTCCAGACTGTCACATGTGCTCAGTGTGAACCTGCTTTCATCTGTGAAGAGCACAGGGCGCCAGTGGCGAATTTGCCAATCTTGGTGTTCTCTGGCAAATGCCAAACGTCCTGCACGGTGTTGGGCTGTAAGCACAACCCCCACCTGTGGACGTTGGGCCCTCATACCACCCTCATGGAGTCTGTTTCTGACCGTTTGAGCAGACACATGCACATTTGTGGCCTGCTGGAGGTCACTTTGCAGGGCTCTGGCAGTGCTCCTCCTGCTCCTCCTTGCACAAAGGTGGAGGTAGGTCCTGCTGCTGGGTTGTTGGCCTCCTCCACGTCTCCTGATGTACTGGCCTGTCTCCTGGTAGCGCCTCCATGCTCTGGACACTACGCAGACAGACACAGCAAACCTTCTTGCCAAATCTCGCATTGATGTTCGATCCTGGATGAGCTGCACTACCTGAGCCACTTGTAGCATGAGACGGAGTCTACAATCCACACCACTAGAGTGAAAGCACCGCCAGCATTCAAAAGTGACCAAAACATCAGCCAGGAAGCATAGGAACTGAGAAGTGGTCTGTGGTTATCACCTGCAGAACCACTCCTTGTCTTGCGAATTGCCTATAATTTCCACCTGTTGTCTATTCCATTTGCACAACAGCATGTGAAATGTATTGTCAATCAGTGTTGCTTCCTAAGTGGACAGATTGATTTCACTGAAGTGTGATTGACTTGGAGTTACATTGTGTTGTTTAAGTGTTCCCTTTATTTTTTTGAGCAGTGTAAGACCTTTACAGTGTGAGACCTTTACAGTGCCTTGCGAAAGTATTCGGCCCCCTTGAACTTTGCAACCTTTTGCCACATTTCAGGCTTCAAACATAAAGATATAAAACTGTATTTTTTTGTGAAGAATCAACAACAAGTGGGACACAATCATGAAGTGGAACGACATTTATTGGATATTTCAAATGTTTTTAACAAATCAAAAACTGAAAAATTGGGCGTGCAAAATTATTCAGCCCCTTTACTTTCAGTGCAGCAAACTCTCTCCAGAAGTTCAGTGAGGATCTCTGAATGATCCAATGTTGACCTAAATGACTAATGATGATAAATACAATCCACCTGTGTGTAATCAAGTCTCCGTATAAATGCACCTGCACTGTGATAGTCTCAGAGGTCCGTTAAAAAAGCAGAGAGCATCATGAAGAACAAGGAACACACCAGGCAGGTCCGAGATACTGTTCTGAAGAAGTTTAAAGCCGGATTTGGATACAAAAAGATTTCACAAGCTTTAAACATCCCAAGGAGCACTGTGCAAGCGGTAATATTGAAATGGAAGGAGTATCAGACCACTACAAATCTACCAAGACCTGGCCATTCCTCTAAACTTTCAGCTCATACAAGGAGAAGACTGATCAGAGATGCAGCCAAGAGGCCCATGATCACTCTGGATGAACTGCAGAGATCTACAGCTGAGGTGGGAGACTCTGTCCATAGGACAACAATCAGTCGTATATTGCACAAATCTGGCCTTTATGGAAGAGTGGCAAGAAGAAAGCCATTTCTTAAAGATATCCATAAAAAGTGTCGTTTAAAGTTTGCCACAAGCCACCTGGGAGACACACCAAACATGTGGAAGAAGGTGCTCTGGTCAGATGAAACCAAAATTGAACTTTTTGGCAACAATGCAAAACGTTATGTTTGACGTAAAAGCAACACAGCTGAACACACCATCCCCACTGTCAAACATGGTGGTGGCAGCATCATGGTTTGGGCCTGCTTTTCTTCAGCAGGGACAGGGAAGATGGTTAAAATTGATGGGAAGATGGATGGAGCCAAATACAGGACCATTCTGGAAGAAAACCTGATGGAGTCTGCAAAAGACCTGAGACTGGGACGGAGATTTGTCTTCCAACAAGACAATGATCCAAAACATAAAGCAAAATCTACAATGGAATGGTTCAAAAATAAACATATCCAGGTGTTAGAAGGAGGAATGTGAAAAAATGTCAGTCTCTCGATGTGCAAAACTGATAGAGACATACCCCAAGCGACTTACAGCTGTAATCACAGCAAAAGGTGGCGTTACAAAGTATTAACTTAAGGGGGCTGAATAATTTTGCACGCCCAATTTTTCAGTTTTTGGTTTGTTAAAAAAGTTTGAAATATCCAATAAATGTCGTTCCACTTCATGATTGTGTCCCACTTGTTGTTGATTCTTCACAAAAAAATACAGTTTTATATCTTTATGTTTGAAGCCTGAAATGTGGCAAAAGGTTGCAAAGTTCAAGGGGGCCGAATACTTTCGCAAGGCACTGTATATAAAATAATGACATTTACACACACACACACACAAAGATTTCTAAAAACCTGTTTTTGCTTTGTCATTATGGGGTATTGATGAGAGAAGAAACGATTGAATCCATTTTAGAATAATGTGGAAAAAGTCGAGGGGTCTGAATACTTTCCGAATGCACTGCACATGTTTCACATCTCTAGAAGGTGGCTAAAACATGCTTCCCCTCAATATGAGATCTGTATGCAAAACATTTACATTAGACATTTTAGTATTTTAGCAGATGCTCTTATCCAGAGTGACTTACACTAAGTGCATTCATCTTAAGATAGCTAGGTGAGACAACCACATACTGTATCACAATGAAATATACAGGATACGAACATTCCATTCCAGCTTAACAATGGACATTTAGGTTTTTGCAACAACAAAAAAACTACCTTTTAATCCACATCTAGAATCTATGAATAAAACATCTAAGTACAGTAATATTTTGGACAAACACTAAGCAATCATTTCTGGTGAAAAAAAACACACGTGAAAAATTGGTGGATATAGCACTTTGGAAATAAACTCATTTATTTATAACATCAGAGACCAAGAACGTCAAACTACGCATGGTCTAATTGCCTATAATATATTCGGAGTGAATCTCACCAGTACACTCAAAAATACAGGGGTGACCACATTCTAGTCTTCATCACTCTTAAAGGCAGTCTCGTGTAATGCTGTAATCCTGCTCTTTTCCTGCCATGGCGCTAGCAGCATAACTGAGCTGATGTGTCATACAACCCCACCCACCGAACAGGGAAATCCTGGGCCAATGAGGCTGGGCCATTAGCTGCAGGCACAGCGATGAATCACTGCTCTGCCCGTGTCATATATGCCTACATGCCACGCCATTCTAACCGCCTCCACAAGAGAACTAGGGCGTGTTTACACACATCTAACTAGGCTTATATCCTAAGTAATAATGTCTAGTTGTTTCTTTACCTTGCTGGACTGTCGTAAGTTTCTCCCCTTTGCCTGAAATAGTGATGTGTCATGTTCTAATTCTATGTAAGCCTTGCCTACGTAAGTTGTTATGGAGTCCCCCGTGTTCGATACCCTGGTCCCCTGTGTTCGTTACCCTGGTCCCCCGTGTTCGATACCCTGGTCCCCCGTGTTCGATACCCTGGTCCCCCGTGCTCGATACCCTGGTTGGATAACTTGAGCAGATCCAGTCTCAAACCTAGGTTGGACAGCAAAATCAACAGGAGCAGAAGCATTGCATTGTGTTTTCAAAGAAACAGTAGTGTCTCTGGAGCAAACAACGCTACACTGAACACAACATAGCAGAGAAGAGCAAATCCGATGAAACTGTACTTATGGCAATGCTGAGAGTGTCCAAGAGTGTGTGTGTGCGTGCATTTGTATGCACTTTTGTTTGTGTACGCAGGCATGCATGTGTCTGTGTGTGTACGGGCACGTGTGTGTGTGTGTGTGTGTGTGTGTGTGTGTAGTGGGTGGAGAAAAGGGGAAAGTGCCTCTCCTCTCTGTGTAGTAGTTCAGGTGAGTGTTAATGGAGGTGGTAAAGTGTTGTTAAGGTGGAGGTTAATGCTCATCTTTCTCTCCTCTCCCGCCTCCACTGATGCACCACAGAGTAATGAACCATAGAGATAAAACGACTGGATCCATCTCTAGGAAATGAACAACCACATTTATCCTGGATCAGGTGATGCACTTAGTGCTACTGCATCAGTATTCACATGTTCCCAAATGGCACCCTATCCCCTATACAGTGCAATGCTTTTGACCAGAGCCATATAGGTCCTGGTCAAATGTGGCGTACTACAGTATATAGGGAATAGGGTGGCATTTTGGATAAAACACATTGTAGTTGGTAGATAACTAGCCAGCCATATCAAATAAGGAAGTGTTCTGCTAGCTACAGTACTGTGTACGGAAGCGGTACAGACGGATAAAGATATACATTTGTAACATGCACTGGGCTGTGGTGAGATGAGAGTGACGTCATTGTCAGAGAAGCCCCCCGGTGGATAGAACACTTCCTCACACAACCAAGGGACTGAAGTAGAACTGTATCGGCAAGGCAAACCGAATCCTAGACAAGTAATTTGAGCCGAGCGGCCCCTTCTTGTCTAGTGAAAGAAAGTGAATCCACGCACTAAATAGCGGCATTATGACAACAGTGATGAGATGCCAGGCTTCTGAGGACCATTTGCTTACAAAACAACCAGCAGAAAACCCATCTTGTTTTCTACTGCAATTAACCAGCCTTTCGTTATGTGTTTGAGTGGCTCTCCCTCCCCCCCATCCACCCGTCAGTCCACTGAAAACATAATTATGTTTCCTTCATTAAAAATAGTCATTTATTGTGCGGAGAACGGCACTACAGCTGTCCCTTGATTACTAAATGGAATAGAGCAATGATCTATGAAGTCATTAGGGCTACAGTGTGGAACTAATTCCAACCCTGGAATGAACCGCAGAACCAAGGAGGGGCACTTGCGAGCAAGCAAGCAAGAGCGAAAGGAGGTGGGAGGGAGAGAGAAAGGAGGTGGGAGGGAGAGAGAGAGAAAGGGAGGGTGGGAAGTGGAGAGAGAGAAAGGAGGCGGGAGGGAGAGAGAAAGTAGCAGTGGCCATGTTCTACTCTCAACCCATTGTTGATCAGCTGTCAGATATCATGTGATTAATCTACTCTGAGTGATTCCAATCGTGTATGTACGTGTGTGCACGTGCGTAAATGTTCTGATGATAAATCAGAGTGCAAGTTGTTGATGGCGAAAGATTATCTCCTTGTTTCTAAAGCCAGCCCGGGGATGGTTTGAAGGCCTGGTTAGCAAACGGTGTCTAACTCATTAGCAGTAGGCCCATAGCCACACCTGCGCTAATGGATAGCATGTGCAGGAGGGAGCAGTTAAAGGAATACTTCACTAGCTAAAGGCTTGCTGGGGACTGGGGAGTGGCTGTACAGTGAAATAGATACTGTATTGGGTTAAATGGTTAGCATTAGCAGGTCATTGAACTTGCACAGCCCATACTGGACCTATATTATACATATGATGTACTTCAGCGTGTATTTTCAAAACTTTGGGTAGGAAACAGCAACGATAAAAATGTCCTACACACAGCATCACTTAACCTCCATAATTAACCCTTCACTCTCTGTTGCTCAAACGGATTTAAAAATCAGTCATGTCAGAGCAGTTTAGCCCTGGGACTCAGCACAACCAGCGGCCTAACTCTGGCCATGGGCCCCATTAATGGGTTAAATGTTTCGTCACAATATTGTTTTGAATGTTCGAGTGAATTTTTTAGGGGTCAGTCTTTTTTTATTTTATTTTTTATTTTTACCCTTTTTTCTCCCCAATTTCGTGGTATCCAATTGTTGTAGTAGCTACTATCTTGTCTCATCGCTACAACTCCCGTACGGGCTCGGGAGAGACGAAGGTTGAAAGTCATGCGTCCTCCGATACACAACCCAACCAGCCGCACTGCTTCTTAACACAGCGCGAATCCAACCCGGAAGCCAGCCGCACCAATGTGTCGGAGGCTACACCGTGCACCTGGCAACCTTGGTTAGCGCGCACTGCGCCCGGCCCGCCACAGGAGTCGCTGGTGCACGATGAGACAAGGACATCCCTACCGACCAAGCCCTCCCTAACCCGGACGACGCTAGGCCAATTGTGCGTCGCCCCACGGACCTCCCGGTCGCGGCCGGTTACGACAGAGCCTGGGCGCGAACCCAGGGACTCTGATGGCACAGCTGGCGCTGCAGTACAGCGCCCTTAACCACTGCGCCACCCGGGAGGCCGGGTCATTGTCATTTAAGAGGGCATTCTTTCTACAATTTACCACAATTACACATTACCTGATTACCTGATTTTAGCTAGCTGACTTGAGGCATTGCTAGCAATTGTTGACGAACTTTGCTAGCTAATGACAACATTGCCATCTGTCTAAAGTACATTTGACGACATGATAATGCTGGCAAAGTTGTTTCCAACTATACATTTGACTACTTTCTCAATGTCATCGTATTTCCAGGCACTATTGTGTAATTTAGACTAAACCATATTTAGCCTCTGTCCAGAATGACTGGGCGCTTATCATCACTTTAGGGCACCACTACTGTGCCTCTGGTAGAGGGCGACTTGAGTAGATGTTCATAACAATGGCATGACATGACCAACAATGGCATGACGCGACCGAGTGACAGAGGTGCAACCTATGAATAAGGGTCAGATATATGATGACATCATCATTATAACATTCAGTAGGACTAATGGGGTGATACAGTAATGTGTGAGTGTAATGTCTCTTACCCTCGATGGGCGATGTCTTGAGCCTGCGGCAGACCCCCTGCACGTCTCCGTAGGAGTCGGCTATCTTGGTGACGGCCTCTCCACTCCTCAGCTCCATCAGCTCTCGGAGGTCCATCACCGTGATGCCAAAGTCCCCCTCCTGGTTGCCATCGGCAACAGAGTTCCCGGGAGGGTGGTCCGCCGTGTTGTTGGCCATTTTGTCGGTGTTTGATTGTTTTTCTATTTACTCGCCTACTGTCTCTCTAAGATCACTGTGCGTGACAGTTGTAAACTAGGAACTGGCTCGTAGTGCGGAAATAGTTCAATAGTACAATAAGGAAGTCCAAGTCACCTAAGGGCTTCAACACCTAAGTCCTTACTTTGTGCAGACAGGAAATGTGGGTATTGTAGTAGTATTGAGTGGTGGTCTCTCTGCCAGGTGTGGGAGATGAACATCAGTGGACGAGCGTCTGGACCCGGAAGTGCATATTATCTACCAAGGAAACAGTGGAGTCATGATCCGTTGACCACTTCTTCTGTTCCACAAAACTGCAGGAGAAAGAGACAAGAAAAAAAAGGTTTTAAAACATGAATATAAACCACAGGAATAGCTTGCTATTGAGGATTTCTATCAAATACTACAAGATCACCACCACATAACCCGAAAAAAAAAAGAAAAATTATTGTATTATTATAAAATTATTGTAGGAACAGTATGGCAGCGGTTCCCCAAACTGTGGGGCGGGCGAGGGGGGTCATTTGTATTTTAAGGAACTCAGCCCGGTTTGAAACGTACTCTTGAAAGTTACAATTGTAGAACGCGCAAGGTGCAATTACGAAATTGGGTACGGCATCATCAGTTCCTCGTCGTGTTAGTTATTGCAGACCTTAGAGAGCGATGTATAACTAGTCAGAAAGTGTCCAGATCAACCAGCCCATGTCAGCTAACGTTTTTCTATCAAGTTTTTGTTGTTGCCCATTGTCATTTTTTTGGGTCACGCAAATACTACACGCATACACAGTCGACATTGCAAAATGTAAAGAATTGCAAGAAAATTGCAAGAGTGGAAGAACTGAGATCAGAGAAGAAAATGCCAAAACGCTAAAGAGATTTTCAAAAGCAGAGAGCATGTGATTCTCTGAATGGGAAAGACAGCCATGCTTTGCATCGAGGTTGGACAGGCCATACAGTGGGAAACATATTTAGGATAATCCGACTCTCACTTGACACACACAGACCCATTGTTTGTATAAGATTAGCCGTCTCGCAGTGGATCCAACTGCTTGTCCCAAAACGACTGCTTTTCACATAGAATCCTAATTCCCCTATATGGAGGCAGAGGATAAAGACGCCATGGGAATCACCATAGTGACCTGGTTCTATGACACCAGTGCTATGGAGTAGTTATCAGTGGTGTGTAGCTGTAGAGAGGAGCTATAATAGATTGTTAATATCTCCCATACAATACAAAGTCTAATACAGCAGTCTTTAATGCAGCGCTGTGTTGAAACTGACTGGAAGGAAGAGGACATTATGCTAATGTGAGATAACGCTCTGGACCACTCATCTGAGCCAGTGTGTGTGTGTGTGTGCGTGTGTGTGTGTCCCACTCCTCTGGGCTCTCCATGACATACTAAACACCCCAAATGGAGGTCTGCCTTTGATGTGTGCTTATGTGATAAGAACTGATGTGCTGGAGTGTGACTCTCCAGACTTCCATTCTCTGTCTCACAGGCCAGAAATACACTCATGCACACGCGGATCCACACCAGGGTTCCGTTAGGGGAAAGTGACGACTTTTGGCCGATAAAAAATGATGAAAAGCCGATTCATAAAAATTGTCGGGCTGCCTCTCATACACACCCCGATTGCCTTACGTACATGCACCTGATGCTGAGGAGCGAGAGACGAGCCTTGGCCTAAGTTACTGTTGATTGTGAAGATGGAGGCCATTTTCATTGAAGTAAAACGAAAGTTAGAGGGGGAAAAGTATGCCGATAGTGAAAGGGGGGGGCTGTTTGTAATAATTTGTTGTATTATTATTATTATTGTAGGCCTATTTATTCATCTAAACCAGTTGTTTAATATTCAAAAAAAGTGTTTTGTTTCATTTGGTTTTCTCAATACGATCTGCCGTTTTAATTGTGTCCTCCGTATTTAGTTAACGAGGTCAAGTAGACCTGCCTATTGCTGTCATTTGTTGGATACGGGAAGCACTAGACTTTGTTGGTAATTGCTGCAATATAGCCTGTTCAAAACATTTGTGAATGTTTAAACCAGTTCACAAGTGTTTTATTTCATTCTGTTGGGCCATTTTCTTTGGCCAAATTAAGTTCCAACTGTAATATTGTGTTTGCCAAAATATAATATCCTGCTCTTATTTTGCCTATAAACAATGGCTTGACTTAGTTTTGAAATTACCCAAATAAAGTTTAGAAACTTTTGTGAAGGTTTGGTGTTGTGTGGCAGTGCGCACCAACTGACTCTGAAAGTTGAACTTGAGGTGAGGAAGAATGTTTTAGGCCTCACCGGGGTGAATCCTAGAAATTAACAATATAATGCTCATCATTAATTATGATAGAAAATTAACGGATTAGTCTCCTTGTGTACGCCTATATCATAGCAGACGCAGTAGCCCATCTGAAAGGCATGTCAGTGCAGCATTCCACCAGCATCTCTGCAGCTCTAGGTCTAACCTTTATCTTCATTTATATCTTTTTTTAAATATTAATATCGTACAGTGAATGCCTAAGCCTATTGGCATATGCATGCAACGCCCTGGTGCGTTTAGTGCTCAAATCTCCAACAGCTGAATAATTATTGTTTTAGGAAAGTAAAAACCAATAATGCAAATGGGCAAGAACGTTTTTGCATAGGCTACGCACCGAAAACACAAGGAATAGTGTTTTAGAAATGTGTAATTAGGGTTGTTCTCAAGGACACGTAAATGTGGCTCATTTGGCCAACATTGCTCGTTTATTGATGGTGCTGGCTGCTTGGGTGGACGCCCTAATGGGTTACGCACCCCAATACATATGGATGACCGGGGCATTTTCTCAAAATGTCAGATAAATGTAAATATTCACAGTCACTTGGCAAATTTTCCTAACAAAAACCCTGACTGACACACACACACAACCATATTATAATTAGCCTAGGAGCGGTTATTTTATATATGGGAAAGTGGTGTATGTGAGGTGGTTTGCTTGTGAGAACCTGCAGGAAGGCATTAACCTAGATTGGGTTAATATGCTCTTCTTTATACTCTGACATCTTCCCTGGAATTTGATAGAAATGTAAAAACAAAGAGCACCTCACTGATTTAACCTCAGGCCTTTCACTGAAGCAGTTAGACAAAACAACCACCATGGCCATGTACTGCTCCTCAATGGAAGTTTCCACACACTTAGGTTGGAGTCATTCAAAAAAAACGTGTTTTTCAACCACTCCACAAAATCCTTGTTAGCAAACTATAGTTTTGGCAAGTCGGTTAGGACATCAAATTTTTCCAACAATTGTTTACAGACAGATTATTTCACTGTATCACAATTCCAGTGGGTCAAAAGTTTACATGCACTAAGTTGACTGTGCCTTTAAATGCTTGGAAAATTCCAGAAATGTCATGGCTTTAGAAGCTTCTGATAGGCAAATTGACAGTCAATTGGAGGTGTACCTGTGGCTGTATTTCAAGGCCAACCTTCAAACTCAGTGCCTCGCTGCTTGGCATCATGGGAAAAATCTAAAGAAATAAGCCAAGATCTCAGAAAAATATTGTAGACCTCCACAAGTCTGGTTCATCCTTGGGAGCAATTTCCAAAACACCTGAAGGTACCACGTTCATCAGTACAAACAACAGTATGCAAGTATAAACACAATGGGACCACGCAGCCCTCATACCGCTCAGGAAGGAGACACGTTCTGTCTCCTAGAGATGAACGTACTTTGGTGTGAAAGGTGCAAATCGATCCCAGAACAGCAGCAAAAGGACCTTGTGAAGATGCTGGAGGAAACAGGTACAAAAGTATATATATATATATATATATATATCTCCATAGTAGAGGTCAACCGATTCTGATTTTTCAACGCCGATACCGATTATTGGAGGACCAAAAAAAGCTGATACCGATTAATCGGATGATTTTTATTTATATTATTAATTTATATATAATAATGACAATTACACCAATACCGAATTAACACTTAATATAACACATCAATTTAGTCTCAAATAAATAATGAAACGTGTTCAATTTGGTTTAAATAATGCAAAAACAAAGTGTTGGAGAAGAGTAAAAGTGCAATATGTGCCATGTAAAAAAGCTAACGTTTCAGTTCCTTGCTCAGAACATATGAAAGCTGGTGGTTCCTTTTAACATGAGTCTTCAATATTCCCAGGTAAGAAGTTTTAGGTTGTAGTTATTATAGGACTATTTCTCTCTATACCATTTGTATTTCATATACTTTTGACTATTGGATGTTCTAATAGGTACTTTAGTATTGCCAGCCTAATCTCGGGAGTTGATAGGCTTGAATTCATAAACAGCGCAATGCTTGTAGCACAGCAAAGAGCTGCTGGCAAATGCATGAAAGTACTGTTTGAATTAATGCTTACGAGCCTGCTGCTGCCTACCACCGCTCAGGTCAGACTGCTCTATCAAATCATAGACTTAATTATAATATAATAACACACAGAAATACAAGCCTTGGGTCATTAATATGGTCAAATCCGGAAACTATCATCTCGAAAACAAAACGTTTATTCTTTCAGTGAAATACGAAACCATTCCGTATTTTATCTAACGGGTGGCATCCCTAAGTCTAAATATTGCTGTTACATTGCACAACCTTCAATGTCATAATTATGTACAATTCTGGAAAATTAATTACGGTCTTTGTTAGGAATAAATGGTCTTTACACAGTTCGCAACAAGCCAGGCGGCCCAAACTGCTGCATATACCATGACTCTGCTTGCACAGAACGCAAAAGAAGTGAGAAAATTGCCCCAGTTAAAAGAAATTCATGTTAGCAGGCAATATTAACTAAATATGCAGATTAAAAAATATATACTTGTGTACTGATTTTAAGAAAGGCATTGATGTTTATGGTTAGGTACACATTGGTGCAACAACAGTGCTTTTTTCGCGAATGCGCTTGTTAATAAATCACCCGTTTGGCGAAGTAGGCTGTGATTCAATGATAAATTAACAGGCACCACAACGATTATATGCAACACAGGACAAGCTACATAAACTAGCAATATCATCAACCATGTGTAGTTAACTTGTGATTATGTTAAGATTGATTGTTTTTTATAAGATAGGTTAAATGCTAGGTAGCACCTTACCTTGAGTGCAATGTAATCGGCCATAACTGGTGTCCAAAAATGCTGAATACCGATTGTTATGAAAACGGCCCTAATTAAAATCGGCCATTCCGATTAAATCGGTCGACCTCTAATCCATTGTAAAACGAGTCCTATATCATCATAACCTGATAGGCCGCTCATAAACAAAGATTGTACTTTTTGGAGAAATGTCCTCTGGTCTGATGAAACAAAAATAGAAATGTTTGGCCATAATGACCATCGTTATGTTTGGAGAAAAAGGGGGAGACATGCAAGTCGAAGAATACCATCCCAACCGTGAAGCATGGGGGTGGCAGCATTATGTTGTGGGGGTGCGTTGCTGTAGGACGGACTGCCGCACTTCACAAAATAGATGGCATGAAAGGCTTGAAAATGATGTGGATATTTTGAAGCAACATCTTAGGACATCAGTCAGGAAGTTAAAGCTTGGTCGCAAAATGGGTCTTCCAAATAGACAATGACCACAAGCATACTTCCAAAGTTGTGGCAAAATGGCTTGAGGACAACAAAGTCAAGGTATTGGAGTGGCCATCACAAAGCCCAGACCTCAATCCTATAGAAAATTTGTGGGCAGAACTGAAAAGGCCTACAAACCTGACTCAGTTACACCAGGTCTGTCAGGAGGAATGGCATTTTTACTCTGATTAAATGTCAGGAATTGTGAAAAACAGAGTTAATGTATTTGGCTAAGGTGTAGGTAATCTTCCGACTTCAACAGTATATACAGCTTACCATTCAAAGTGAATGGCCATCTATATTGCTCCCCCAAAAAGTGTGTGTTCCTCTCTGTGTATGTGTGAGAGAGAGAGACTTTCCACAGAGGGGAAGTGACCTGGCCTCTAGAGTTTCAATGATGGCGTTTTCAGCAATGCTTCTGGACAAAAAGTTGGTAGACGCTGCTCGGGTCTACAAATGCATTAGCCTGATGTAACCAGTATGCATGTGTAAATGCCACTTGAGCTCAGTTTCCAAACAAAATCTATCGACTTTGCGAAATGTCAGCAGTCGCCTGGGGACCATTAAAGGGCCACTAAATGGCTCCCTAAATTAGGGGCCCAAACAGTGAGAGCTTTTAGACAACATTCAGTACACTGCAATACACTATATATACAAAAGTATGTGGACAAATTAGTGGATTCAGCTATTTCAACCACAGCCAATGCTGACAGGTGTATAAAATCGAGCACACAGCCATGCAATATCCATAGACAAACTTTGGCAGTAGAATGGCCTCACTGAAGAGTTTAGTGAATTTAATGTGGCCCCATCATAGGATGCCAACTTTCCAACAAGTCAGTTCATCAAATTTATGCACTGCCAGAGCTGTCCCGTTCAACTGTAAGTGCTGTCACTGTGAAGTGGAAATGTCTAGGAGCAACAACGGCTTAGCCGCAAAGTGGCAGGCCACACAAGCTCACAGAACAGGACTGCCCAATGCAGAAACGTGTAGCGCGTAAAAATCGTCTGTCCTCGGTTGCAACACCACCGAGTTACAAACTGTCTCTGGAAGCAACTTCAGTACCAAAACAGTTAGTCGGGAGCTTCATAAAATGGGTTTCCATGGCCGAGCACTCTTCCCAGAAGAGTGAAGTCTGTTATAGTAGCAAACGGGGGACCAACTCCATATTAATGCCCATGATTTTGGAATGAGATGTTCGATGAGTAGGTGTCCACATACACTACATGACCAAAAGTATGTCCCCACGTCACCAGCCTCTCCCCTTCTCTCGCTCTATCCCCCTTTTGCTCTCTCTGTGTATTGTTCTCACCCTCACTCTTATCCTCCTCTGTGCCCCTCTTCATCTCTCTCTTCCTCTCTACTTAGTTAACGTGGTCGTGAATAAACGGTATGAAAAACAGCCGTAAGCATGACTTTTACCGACTTCTTCTCGTTTCCCACGGTCACTTTGCTATAAACCACATTAACCATCATCGATCCATCGCCAGAGAGAATGAGCACCACCGCCACCAAAATGAACAACAACACAGATCTGTGACACGTCTCTATGAGAAGAGATGTTTATTAATGTCGATGGGTGAGGATCTAGCTACCCATTAAGACAAGCTAATCAACTGGCACGCTAATTTTACCAATAGTCATTTCATTAGTGAAATTAGCCCAAGCGCCGGAGCCTCTCCAACACCAAGAAAATAACGCAGATGCCTCTGCTTGTTCCCTCATTATGCAAAACAGCGCGGTGATGTCATTAACACGGAATGCAGTAATTATAGCTATTGTGATGATACAATTAGGGAGAGAGGGGATGTGAGATGGAGAGATGAGGAATGAAAGAATGTGAAAAACAGGGACGAGGAGAATGATCTAATAATTCACTTGAATGCCGAAATGATAGGGGGGGGGGGGGGGGGGGGGGTACCCTCATTATTCTAGTAACATGACCTGATTAAATACATCCAAACTATGGCCTATGCCACAGCGATGGGAGAGAGAGGGTAGAGAAAAGAAAAGACAGAATACCTTAGAGAAGTAGACGATAACACGGTAGCGAACAGCCAAAGAAAAGGCTGTGTGCGTCCAGCTACTACTAGCTGAGGGATTCCCTCTGAGTAAAGGAAGTGAGAGCAGCACAAATACAAGGCATGTGGCCAACTACCTACACTTCCTTATTCACACAAACACACAGCATACAGCAGAGCACAGGGAGGTTCTGTTTTAACAGCATGGCTGTGTATTTGACTAACTCCACACACACACACACACCACTCCACCCTGATCTGCTACCAGGCCTGTTGTCAAGTAACTCACCACTTACACTGTAATCATCACTAGATACTATTCAGAATACACCGCCAAGCTACTGAAGAGCCCCACTTTCTCAACTCTGGCATGGAATGATGTAGCGAGGGAGAGATCAAGAGCGAGCGAGGAATGTGAGAGAAAAATGAGGATATAAAAACAGAGGGGGTGGAGGAGGAGGAATGATATGCATATACTGTAGAGAGGGAAATGAGCTAGATGAAAAAGGAAAGCAGTAAAGCAAGGAAGCACATATAGTAAGTAGAAAGGCAGATCGTACAAAAGGGAGCGAGGTAGAGTAGAACGAGGGGTAGAGTAGAACGAGGGGTAGAGTAGAACGAGGGGTAGAGTAGAACGAGGGGTAGAGTAGAACAAGGGGTAGAGTAGAACGAGAGGTAGTGTAGAACGAGAGGTAGTGTAGAACGAGAGGTAGAGTAGAACGAGAGGTAGTGTAGAAAGAGAAATATGGATAACCCACCAGAGCAATAACGTTGCTACATGTGTCTCATTAAATTACAGTCCTCATTACTGTGTTGTCCTTCTAAATTGCTATTAACAATGGACCATTGAGGTCTGTTTTTTTACTCAAATCTATCTGTGCCATCATTTATTTGGGTTTTCATGCCAATAAATATGTTTTAATTGAATTCAAATTGAGGGAGAGTAGAAAAATCAAGTAGATTTCTATGAGAAGGGCAGACAGAGGTAAAGTTAGAAATATAGGTAAAGTAGATGACAAACCTGTTAAGTCTACCCCCTCCTTTTTCGAACATTCTGTTAAAAATCGCGCAACATTTCAGCGTCCTGCTACTCATGCCAGGAATATAGTATATGCATATGATTAGTATGTGTGGATAGAAAACACTGAAGTTTCTAAAACTGGTTAAATCACAGCTGTGACTATAACAGAGCGTGTGTTTGATCGAAAAGCGCAAGAAAAACTGGTCACTGAAAAAAATATCCATGCGCCACTTGCATGTATTGTTTAAGGGGCACCAAATTAAATAGGGCCGAGATTGCAATTCCTACAGCTTCCACACGATGTAGCCAAAAACGTAATTTTCATTGACAAAAATCCTTTGTGTCATGACAAATAGATCCTTCATTCCGTCCAGCATACAGCAATCGATTTTGGAAAAGAGAAAAAGGGACATTGTTTTCTTGAGTAGCTGCTATTGAATACAGATCGCCCAGTGATCAATTTGATCGCTTATTAACGTTTACAAATACCTAAAGTTGGGTTACAAAAGTAGGTTGAAGTGTTTTGTCAAAGAATATAGGCAACTTATATAATTTTTAAAAATGACGTTGCGTGTTGGAAGAGAGCATTTTTCCTGAACCAGACAGGCTATACAAATGGATATTTTGGGCATACATGGATGGATTTAAATCGGGAAAAATACCCAATTGTGATGTTTATGGAACATATAGGAGTGCCAACAAAGAATATCATCAAAGGTAATGAATGTTTTATATTTTATTTCTGCGTTTTGTGTAGCGCCGGCTACGCTAATTATTTTGTTTACGTCCCCTTCAGGCATTTTGGGGTGTTGCATGCTATCAGATAATAGCTTCTCATGCTTTCGCCGAAAAGCATTTTAAAACTCGTTGGCTAGATTCACGAGTGTAGCTTTAATTCAATACCCTGCATGTGTGTTTTAATGAACGTTTGAGTTTTAACGAGTACATTTAGCATTTAGCATAGTGCATTTGCATTTCCAGGTGCCTTGTTGAGACGTCTGCGTCTCAAGTAGGATCAACAGGTTAAAGAGGGGTAGAGTCGAAAAAGAGGTAAAGTAGAAAGAGGTAAAGTAGATGATATGTTAAAGAGAGGGAGGGCAGCAGGTGATTGTAGCTTTAACGGTTCAAAAGATAGAGCCACATTTGAAGGAAGAAAACTGAAACCGCTCTGTTTATTACAACCGCATCTAGCGGCTACCGGAGGTTACCGACGTAACCCCGGTTCTGTGAACCAGCCCGCTTTATTTTATTTCAGAGTTTCTTTCGCAACCCCATTTTCAAATCAGGTGGCCCCACATGGGGTCGCTATCACCAGTTTGGGAAATGTTGCTCAACTGGCTCAAAGACCATGAGGCTACATGACAGCCTATGCTAGGAACAAAACCTGCTCTCCCTCATTCTCTTTTCCATTCTCCCTTCCCTTCTACCCCGGTCTCTTTGCCTCTTTCTCCCTCTCCCTGTGGGGAGTGTCCCAAATGACACCCTATGCCCTATATAGTGGGCTCTGGTCATTTGTACTACACAGGGCATAGGCTGCCATTTGGGATTCAGCCAATGACTCCATATAAGCTTAGTCATTCTGGACAGAGCACTCTACTGTTCATCTGCTTACTATCGGCCAGCTGATGAAATTAGTGACCACGGTACCTCAGGCTAGATCAGTGTGTGTGTGCGAGCGTGTGCGTGCACAGAAATATAGCAAACCAGGAACAAATTGTCTTACGACTATTAGAGCAAACAGCTACCACAGTAGATACCCAAAGTGTACACGCAGTATTACTACAGTACTGGAGATATAAATAATTATACAATACGCAGTGTGTGGTAAGTGAATGTTAAGCGTGTAAATTCCCAGTTACACACTGCTACTCCCATTCCACTATTCTCTCACTTCTCTTCCTCTAGTACTAGGCCACTTCAATACAACGTGCTGTGAAGAGTGGCAGCAGCATTTACCAGCGAATAAGTGAACAAGGTAAATCCATTCTAAACACTGACCTTCCATTCCAGCCCTTTACTTGACAACAAGAGGACATTGACAGGACATGGCTGCCTGGTTTAAATGGTAGCATATTATTTAAGGCATCATAACCCCGCTAGAGAGAGAGGAGAAAAAAAGAAAAGAAGTAGAGATAGAAAATGTCTGGAAGAAAAAAAGCTTCACATCTCATTCATACTAAACTGTTAAGCGTCTAGTAGGCATTAAAAAGTGCAGGATCAAATTTAGAGTTTTCCAAAATCAGACTTTTCATGATTAGTAGAAGAAAACACAAATATACCGTCATGAACTGGCATCAAATTATAGTTAAGATATATAGATATCCTGTATCTAGAACAGAAAACAAAGGGAGAAAAGTGGAGTGCAGCAACAACAGCAACCTGGGAGCAGCTCTTCGGAGTAACATGGGGTTAACAGTTGCTGGGTTGGTGATGGAGAGAGGGTCAGTGTATTTTTTGGGGTCCTCCTATGTCCAAATAGTGAAAACAAATATATATTACACACACACACACACACACACTTGTGTGTTGAACCGGTATTTATTTTTCATATTTTAGTCGCTTAGCAGAAGCTCTTGCTCAAGGACACGTCAGCAGATTTTTCACCTAGTCGGCTCAGGGATTTGAACTAGTAACCTTTCAGTTACTGGCCCAACACTCTTAACTGCTAGGCTACCTGCTGCCTAGTCTAACAAATTCTAAATGGCACTAACAGTTTGCAAATTAGTTTAAGTGGAAAATAGAGGGGACACATTTATTCCAAAACTGCAGCTTGTTGTTGGAACAATCAACCAGTCCATTTTGAATTGTTGCTAAAACTGTCGTCACTTGGCAAGGAATGTGGCTTGTGTATCCCATTGGTTTTTAACAGGCACTTATACCTGTAGGCCTAACGGGAGCTTGTACAGGCACTCACGGTCGTAACGCAACTGAGTGAGCCATGGAGGGAATTTAGGGAGAAGAACTGTGTGATGTTTGGCATGGATTATTTTCTGTTGTGCCCCACAAATCCACGTCAAATAAAATTAACGTGGTCTTCAAGAACATTTCACTTGCCCGCTCAGGCATCCACAAACCACATTCCCCCAAATTGATTTACAGTGTTTTTACATAAAAAAAAAATTTACATCTAAAATAAATAAATACATTTAAAAAAAACAAATCGAGCTTTGGCATCCGAGTACTCGAACACTCATGTCCATCCCTACACCCTCCGTTCATCCATCAGCAGTCAGGGTATTCAACAGGTGGGGATGGAAAAACAGATTGGCTGGAGGCGAAACAGATCACAAACACTGGTAAACAAATCAGGGAGGAAAGGGAGATAGGGAAGGGGAGGTTAGTGACACAGGTGAAAGATGAAGAGCTGGGTTTGTATTCTAATGGAGGTAGAAAGGGGAGCGCAGAGATGAAGAGAAGAGAGGGGGAAAGAGAACAAGAGGAGAGAATAAGGTTCAGTTGGTAGGAGGCAGAACTCCTCACCTCTATCATTCTCTTGCCCCGCAACTTCTCCCTCCTCACCTCTCTCCTCCCTGCCCTTTCCCAATCATCCCTCCTTGCCTCCTCTCTTCCTGCCTCTGCAGACACACCTGCCTTGCATACTAAAGCACGGACTGCGTCTCTCCCTCTCCTTCCCTCCCTGCAGAGCAGACACGCAACCCCCCCACTCACAGACTGCACCAAACCCCCCCCCCCCCTGCCACTAAGCAAATGTGGCTGTGGCCACACCCTAGACAGTGGGGAACTTGCCCAGTCGCACCCAGCAACAGCTCAAAAAATCAGCTTTACAGTTCCAGCACCACATGCTATAGCTGGCTGATCGCTTACGGCCCTATACTGCCTACTAATGACTCATACATCCCATGTGATGTAAAGTGTAAGCACACGCACGCTGCCAACACTTGCTCCACCCACACCCAGTATGGTGTGCACACACACACACGCAGATCACAGTTGACTTCAGATATGAATTAATATAATAAACGGTCTTAACATATAACACTCCATAGGGAAAATCAGGCCCTTCTCAAAGAACCAGCTTCCGTTCAACTGTGCTTACTCTCACTACAACACCACACAACCTCAGAATACACAATCTCAGAGTAAGAGAGTACGAGAGAGAGAGAAGCATTGAAGTGTGTTATTCAATAAGCAAATGTTTTGCATTCAAACACACTGTCCACTCCCCTATTTTTAGATACGAGTCCATATAAAAACCTAGATGATAATATCCAGCAAATCACAGCTAAACAAACATTATCTTAGCATGTGGTCTGTGTTTGTATATGCAGTGTTGTGCTGCCTCTGTTCTAAAGAGCTGACCAGTTGCTGGTGTTTACCAATGAAAAAGCTGCAACAGGACACACACCAACATCTCTCCCCCTCCGCCTCTCTCCCCCTCCCTCCCTCGTTCCACTGTTGCAGTGGCAGAAGGATAAAGCAGGAATGAAGGAGACCACACCCTATCTGCAGTCACATGACCTGCCTGGAGGAGGAAATCCCTTACTGCAGAGAGAGGTAGAGAGAGAGAGAGAGAGAGACGGAAGAGAGAAGAAACTGAAAAAGACAGACGGACGGGATTTTAAGAGTACAGAGAGAGAGAGTGAAAATAGATGAACCATGTAAGTAGAGAGACAACAAGTGGAGTCAGGCAGCGAATAAGAGGCAAAGAATGAGAAGGGGGAAAACATGAAGAGAGAGGGCGAGGGTTGGTGGCGAGGCAACTCTCTCCCTCTTCTCCTCAGACACGTTGAACTCATTTGTGTTCTCAAACATGCAGTGAGCAGAGCCATAGCTGGCCAGCCCAAATCACAAAGACACCTCCCATCTCCTCTCCTCTAATCCTCCTCTCCTTCTCATCCCTCTCTCCCGCCGTGTGTGTCTGGTAGGCGCCTGGCCCTAAGGTATGAACAAGACATAACATCAGCGAAGACGGTGGCACACACCCCAACACCCCAGACTATATAAGGACACAACTACAATAAGAAACTACACACACACACACAGCTCTATATAAGGACTCAACTACAATAAGAAACTGAATACACGCACGCACACACAGCACTATATAAGGACTCAGCTACAACAAGAACCTACACACACACACACACACACACACACACACACACACACACGTCCATATAAGGAGCTGACAACAGTCAAATGGAAATCACAAAAAACATGCAAACATATTTTACATGTTGAGCCATTAGCAGATGCTTCCCATAGCAACTTACACTCCGTTCTTTCAACTAAGGCAGGTAAGACAACCACATATCATTCATTGCAAGTAAAACGTTCCAAAGAAAATCTTCTATTAAAAAAACCACACACGTTCAAACATGTAATCTGGTTACAAAAAAAAATGAATCCGTTATGTTAACCTGTAAATGTAATCAGTTTTCACATTACAGATACTTTTGAAAAAGTAGATGATTTCTTCTTGGATTACTTTTAAAATCATAAAGGATGCTTCTGAAAAAAATACATTATGACACCTTTCTGTTCTCTCAATGACATTCAATTCAGCATTGAAAAAAGGCACAAGTTTAAGTTCGTTCCACCACGCTCAGGTGAAACAAACAGAGACCACTATGAAGACACACCAAATACGTTTGATGGATCCCTTTTGTCTTCTTCAGAAAGAAGAAACAGAAAGTAATCTGATTACATTACTGGAGTTCAGGTAATCCAAAAGTTGTTACTGATTACAATTATGGACAGGTAACTAGTAACTGTAACATTTAGAAAGTAACCTACCCAACCCCACACAGCTTTACATAACGACCTCCTGTACAGCTCCTCAATGCCAGAAGGTTTTGACCATTTTCCTCCTCTCGGAGTGTATCTGAGATATAGTACACTAAATAAATAGCTGGAGACACAGACAGACAGCACCACCTGAGTCACCGGAGGACAGATGGAGTGGATCAGAACACGGAGGCTCAATCTGGGACGGGCTCTGGAAGGCATGTTGGCACACAGACAAACACAACGACATGCCAGGGTGCTCACAGAACTAGGATGACTATTACATGAATGTACCAGTGGCATTAGAAAAACCAAGTACAGAGCAAGTTACTTCACAGTAAAATAAAAAAATAAAAAAAATAAAAAATTGATATTTTCCGGTGATCTGTATTCTTTCTCCGTGTGTGATCAGTGGTTCCCTTTTCCATCCACTGTGAGACCCAGGGATCTCTAACCCTCACACTGGTCAGAGCCACAATATCTCCATGGCAACCCTCATTGATAAAGAGCAAAGAACACACACACACACACACACACACACACACACACACACACACACACACCACTACTACTTATCTCCTACTCCATGGTCTTCCTGCTGCTGGGGTTACATTTGGGTCTCACAAGCGCATAGAAAGTCAGGTATAGACAGTGGACAAAAACACTATTTACGGCCTCTCCCTCTTTCAACCTTAGCAAATATGAATGAATTTAGAGGAATAAAAAATTTCCACCCTGACAGCTTTGCACACTCTAGGCATTCTCTCAACCAGCTTCATGAGGAAGTCATGAATCAGGGCTTCATGGTCAAATTGCTGCAAAGCAAACACTACGAAAGGACACCAATAAGAAGAAGAGACTTGCTTGGGCCAAGAAACACAAGCACAAATGGACATTAAACCACTGGAAATCTGTCCTTTGGTCTGAGGAGTCCACATTTTAGATTTTTGGTTCCAACTGCCATCTCTTTGTGAGATGCAGAGTAGGTGAACGGATGATCTCTGCATGTGTGGTTCCCACCGTGAAGCATGAACGAGGAGGTGCGATGGTGTGGGGGTGCATTGCTGGTGACGCTGTCATGATTCATTTAGAATTCAAGGCACACTTAACCAGCATGGCTACCACAGCATTCTGCAGCGATACAACATCCCATCTGATTTGTGCTTAGTGGGACTATCATTTGTTTTTCAACAGGACAATGACCCAAAACACACTTCCAGTCTGTGTAAGGGCTATATGACCAAGAAGGAGAGTGCTGCATCAGATGACCTGGCCTCCACAATCACCCAACCTAGTGATGTCTTCACTATTATTCTACAATGTAGAAAATAATAAAAAATTAAGAAAGACCTTTGAATGAGTCGGTGTGTCCAAACTTTTGACTGGCACTGTAGAAGTCTACTTTTAACAACTGCTACTGAACATTTTACTAAAACACATTTACTTGAAGAGTACAGACGTACATTTTGGCAACAGAATGACAGTAAAATCTCCAAGTTTACGTGACCACGTTTTCCAAAAACAACGTTAAACATCTACTCTAAGGCCTCCCCAGTGGTTAAGGGCGCTGTACTGCAGCGCCAGCTGTGCCATCAGAGTCCCTGGGTTCTGGCCCAGGCTCTGTCGTAACCAGCCGCGACCGGGAGGTCCGTGGGGCGACGCACAATTGGCCTAGTGTCGTCCGGGTTAGGGAGGGCTTGGTCGGTAGGGATGTCCTTGTCTCATCGCGCACCAGCGACTCCTGTGGCGGGCCGGGCGCAGTGCGCGCTAACCAAGGTTGCCAGGTGCACGGTGTAGCCTCCGACACATTGGTGCGGCTGGCTTCCGGGTTGGATGCGCGCTGTGTTAAGAAGCAGTGCGGCTGGTTGGGTTGTGTATCGGAGGACGCATGACATTCAACCTTCGTCTCTCCCGAGCCCGTACGGGAGTTGTAGCGATGAGACAAGATAGTAGCTACTACAACAATTGGATACCACGAAATTGGGGAGAAAAAAGGGTAAAAAAAAAACATCTACTCTAAATAAAGATTCAAAAGATGTCTGCGGAAAGACTGGGGTGTCAGCTATGATTATGACACCTTGACTTTGAGAAAAATATTTACAGTAAGTGAAGTGGATCAACACTTGGTAACAGAATGACATCATGGGTCCTCGATCTGCACTTTCCAGAAATTATTAGTTATGAATGTCATTTTATTCATGGTGGTGTATCCTGAATATGTACACAAAAAAGTACTGTATTATCCCTTTCTTTAATCTACTGTATTATCCCTTTCTTTAATCTACTGTATTATCCCTTTCTTTACTCTACTGTAGTATCCCTTTCTTTACTCTACTGTAGTATCCCTTTCTTTACTCTACTTTGTACTGTAGTATCCCTTTCTTTACTCTACTTTGTACTGTAGTATCCCTTTCTTTACTCTACTTTGTACTGTAGTATCCCTTTCTTTACTCTACTGTAGTATCCCTTTCTTTACTCTACTGTAGTATCCCTTTCTTTACTCTACTGTAGTATCCCTTTCTTTACTCTACTGTATTATCCAATTCTTTACTCTACTGTATTATCCCTTTCTTTACTCTACTGTATTATCCCTTTCTTTACTCTACTGTAGTATCCCTTTCTTTACTCTACTGTATTATCCCTTTCTTTACTCTACTGTATTATCCCTTTCTTTACTCTACTGTAGTATCCCTTTCTTTACTCTACTGTAGTATCCCTTTCTTTACTCTACTGTAGTATCCCTTTCTTTACTCTACTGTAGTATCCCTTTCTTTACTCTACTGTATTATCCCTTTCTTTACTCTACTTTGTACTGTAGTATCCCTTTCTTTACTCTACTGTAGTATCCCTTTCTTTACTCTACTGTAGTATCCCTTTCTTTACTCTACTGTAGTATCCCTTTCTTTACTCTACTGTAGTATCCCTTTCTTTACTCTACTGTAGTATCCCTTTCTTTACTCTACTGTATTATCCCTTTCTTTACTCTACTGTATTATCCCTTTCTTTACTCTACTGTATTATCCCTTTCTTTACTCTACTGTAGTATCCCTTTCTTTACTCTACTGTAGTATCCCTTTCTTTACTCTACTGTATTATCCCTTTCTTTACTCTACTGTATTATCCCTTTCTTTACTCTACTGTAGTATCCCTTTCTTTACTCTACTGTAGTATCCCTTTCTTTACTCTACTGTAGTATCCCTTTCTTTACTCTACTGTAGTATCCCTTTCTTTACTCTACTGTATTATCCCTTTCTTTACTCTACTTTGTACTGTAGTATCCCTTTCTTTACTCTACTGTAGTATCCCTTTCTTTACTCTACTGTAGTATCCCTTTCTTTACTCTACTGTAGTATCCCTTTCTTTACTCTACTTTGTACTGTAGTATCCCTTTCTTTACTCTACTTTGTACTGTAGTATCCCTTTCTTTACTCTGCTTTGTACTGTAGTATCCCTTTCTTTACTCTACTTTGTACTGTAGTATCCCTTTCTTTACTCTACTTTGTACTGTAGTATCCCTTTCTTTACTCTACTGTAGTATCCCTTTCTTTACTCTACTGTAGTATCCCTTTCTTTACTCTACTGTTGTATCCCTTTCTTTACTCTACTGTAGTATCCCTTTCTTTACTCTACTTTGTACTGTAGTATCCCTTTCTTTACTCTACTTTGTACTGTAGTATCCCTTTCTTTACTCTACTTTGTACTGTAGTATCCCTTTCTTTACTCTACTTTGTACTGTAGTATCCCTTTCTTTACTCTACTTTGTACTGTAGTATCCCTTTCTTTACTCTACTTTGTACTGTAGTATCCCTTTCTTTACTCTACTTTGTACTGTAGTATCCCTTTCTTTACTCTACTTTGTACTGTAGTATCCCTTTCTTTACTCTACTTTGTACTGTAGTATCCCTTTCTTTACTCTACTTTGTACTGTAGTATCCCTTTCTTTACTCTACTTTGTACTGTATTATCCCTTTCTTTACTCTACTTTACTGTGCTCCAATGCCACTGCGGTTGGTGACTATGATTTCCCATAGTGGCCGATTAAATTGCAGTCATTCTGTTACTGATCTGTCACTGTTACCAATTTGGTAACATCATGACATGTTTTAGTCACTTAATAATTCATAAACAAAATTGCTATCCATAAAAAAATCTTAAAGATATGTGTGTTTTTGGTAACAGAATGACAAGACACGAGGCAATATTTGTTAAACTTACAGAAGGCAAATGATTTCTGCAAAACTAAATATAAAAGCTTCTATTAGTTGTCAGGGGCAATTTCTTCAACATGAGTGTGTTTTGATGTAGTCCTAATAGCGTTTAAAGACTCTCTCCATCTGTGTGACCAGAAATCAAAGCCTTTGCTTTTTATTTTTTTAAGATGGAAAATAGTCATTTCCCAAAAATAGACTCTTAGCTTTCAATTGACACAAAATATGATATGCTCCTATAAAGTCGTGTTGGGGCTCTTGGGGCTTTTAAGAGGAAATGACCTGTCTCTCTGTGTGTCCTGGTCTGGAATGTCACCACACTGATCTGGGAGGGCGGGTCTGAAGCAGAGACATGATCACACCCCTGCCCCTCCCACCCCACACCACCACACACAGGCAGGCATGAAGACACAAGCATTCTCACAGACATGCATACACATGCACACTCACACAAACATACAGGCTTGTAAGTAGGCATAGGCTTGCACACAAGCACCCATGGAAATTCAAAAAAAGATGCACGCACACACTATAGTTTCATGCATTAAGCTCATTCTTGGCATTCCTGTCCCGTACTCCATTCCTCCCTCTTGCCGACTTACTCCGGGTGGACGGTGGAGTCACATTCCTCAGTCTGAATGTAAAACTACACACCGTGTGTTTCTAAAAGGTTGTAAAGAGAGATTATCGAGGAAACATTTGGCTAAAGCAGGACTCTCTCCTCCCTCTCAAATGCTTCCTCCTTCCATCTTTCCCCTCTACCTACCTTTTTGCTTCCTTATTTCTGTCGTTCCCTCCCTCCTCCCTCTTTCACTGAACAGAACAATGAGCTGTATGTGTGCCCAAGCACTCTGAGCCACTCCCAGGGGTGCGTGGGCTCTGGTTCCATTTAGAAATTATTCCATGCTGTCAGCTACTAAATGAGAGGGCCCGCTCAGAGAAGAGGGAACGAGACAGAGGGAACGAGTAGAGAGAGCGCGGGGGGAGGAGGGATGGGGGGGGGGGGGGGTAGATTGAGACCGAGGTAAAGAGTAGAGTAAGTGAGAAAAAGATTTATGCAAAAGAGGCAAGAGGAAAAAAATGTGGAAAGAGGAAGGGGAAGGAATATAGCGAGTATGTTCGAGACAAGAGGCAAGAGACAAGGAGACTGAGCTAAAATTGTTTGAGGAGAGAAGAACGATAGACAGAGGGAGGGGGAGAGAAAAAGGGGGAAAGAGAAAGAGCGAGAAGAGGAAGGGACCTGGTGAGTAAGCATGAGACATGGAAAGAGAAGAGGAGAGACAGCAAAAAATATTTGAGGGAAGAAGAAGAATGACAGAAGAGAGAGAGGGGAAGAGAGAGCGAGCGAGCGAGAGGGAGGGACACTGTGAGTAAGCACGAGACACATGGAAAGAGACAAGAGGAAAGACTGAGCTAAAAATGTTTGAAGGAAGAAGAAGAATCGAAGAGAGAGGGGAAGAGATAGAGCGAGAGGGAAGATGAAGGGCGAGGGGACATGGTGAGTAAGAATGAAACACATGGAAAGAGAGGGCAGAAATAGAGAGAATTGACTCATGCAGAGACCAAAGGACAAAGAAACAAAACTAACCAGAGAAACGTCTGGGGGGGGGGGGGGGGGGGACAGCAGTGCCCATGAAAGAAAGTGAAGAAAAGGTGGATATGTTACATGTTGCCATAGTGATGGTGAGTCCATGGACAATTGCCAAAAGCCAGTCCCTTGTACTAGTAGCCAAATACACAGAGTCTCATCTCTAGCTGATCCTGTTGGTTTTGGCCCAGGCTCATCTTAAACTCTTTAGAATGTGAATCTGGTCCCTCTGTCCCATAAGAAGGGTTGTTGAAACATCAACTCACAGATCAACCAAACCTAGCTCTAAAAACAACATCCAACCATCTGTCCGAGTTGGTGAAAGCTCGAGAAAAAAGCAAATTCCTGCAACAGGCATTTAAGCAAATTCAGGTAAAAGGCTTTTTTTTTTTAAACATTGAAGGACAAGTTGTGTTAACTCTACTTGGGTTGTGGTTGGAGTTGACACGAATACGCACGTGCGTAAGTTTTCCATCTCACCTGGGAATGTTGCCACTGATCATGGTTGACTGCTGTCATTGAATTAAAGTCCTTACTCTTGGCAGCTCTACGCTATGTGTGCGCGTGTGATCAGTGTGATTGTGTGTGTGTGTGTGTGTGTGTGTACACTTGTTAGTGGGAATTTACTGCACTGACAGATGACTTAGGCTTCCATTACAGCCGGCCAATCAACACGAGGTTGACATTCAGAGATGAGCGCAGGCGAACAGAGGGGTACTACAAAACACACCTCAACCAACCGTCAGCCACAATTAGCCACTTTGTTTTCATATTGCATGTTACTTGAATTTATTTTTTTACCCCATAATTCATCATGTTTCTTTTTTTTGTTGTGTGTAAATCTCTATTTATTTGTTTATCTGCCTTAGGTTCTTTTTGTTGTGTGGTTTGTGTTATGAATACTTGAAAGGAGGTGACTTACAAGCCTTTGAGTTTGTACCTCTCCTGCATTCTTTTTGTTTGCGTATTAATCTCTCATCTTGTTTTATATTTTCTTGAGTGCAAATACAAAAAACTAAATGAACACACACACACACACGGTTTATTAGTAGCATAGACATAGCTGTGTAGGAGTGGACGCTCACGTCACATCAACCCTTTTACTGTACAGGGGCCTATAAACCCCCTTCAGACTAGGAACCCTTGTTGACCCCACTGGCCAGAAGAAGTCCCTTCAAGCCAGGCTTGACCAGGAAAAGGCCCCAATCAAGCCCGCTATCTTCATCCAGGGCTATAGAACATATTATGGACAAACCAGAAGAGCCCCAGCTGGAATGCTTTTTTTCTCCAGTATATGACTGGGCAATAAAGTCCTGATCCAGAGAGGCCTACTTCCACTTGACCATGGAAAGTGACAAGTCTTATTCTAAGAAAATAGGCCTACTCATTCAACAACGGACCAAGATCGAGACCACCTTTCCTAACAGCACATCAAACATGAAGGACTCATAACATCTTGGGGTTAGTGTAAAGTACGTTGTGTGACATTATTTCGTTTTTTTCCTATGTTATTGCAAGGTATAATATGCGCATCACAAGTAATCATGCAATGTGTAACCTAACCAATGGCGGTTTGGTGCCTTGGAATGGCAAACCTCATTTCATTCACTATAGGACTGTTTCTGTGAGTGTATGGTACACGCAGAACATTCTATGGACACTTATGGACCAATTCCTAATTTATCCTATTGGCACAAACATACCAACCCTAGGAGAGGCTTACATGGCTTTCTCCCCCTTTCAAAGCTTGAACCAAATCAGCAGGGTCAGATGGTTTGGCGGGACATTTTCAACCTTCCCCTCAATATGGAGGAAGAAAAGAACAGCGGAAAATGTTTCACACTTTCGTTCCAGTGAATGTTTTGGCTGTCAGATGGTGACTGTCAAGACGACTTCTAGACGAACTACCGAAAAAAGGACTTCCTCTTGCGAGTTGTCATTTTCCCATTGAAGCCGAGCTAAGGATTCCAGATTACCAGCTTGCATCGGACTGATCCCGTCAAGAGCTCAGTCAGAAGGCCAACGACCGTTTTGCCTTGCACAGCCCAGGACCACCCGGTGTCAGCGCGCAACATCCGAAGACCCCCATTCTATCTATTGACTGTAACTACACAACTAAACTGGCCTTTCTCTCCCCAGCATTGGCATGAGGTGTAATGTGTAGCTCTTTAGGTTAACGTTAAAGCAGCAATAATCAGTAGAAACAATAACAAATTAGATTCCCCGCCCCGTTGTGGTAAAAATCTAAGGGATGGGGCTGGAGAAACGTAACCACTCAAATTCATAGACAGAGCTATGGATGCAAGGACTGACCATACATGATATCAAAATTATAGTTTCAACCATGTTTTGAGACTTTATAGTGTTTGTTTACAAAACTGAGTAAAACAAGCTTATATTTTGGGGTGTGATGGTGTACAACAGTTGAACTAAGCTCATGAGGCATTTAAAAAAAGTTACAATCTTCAAGAATCTATGGATGCATATTTTTTTTATTTTTTTTATATTTTATTTATTTAAACTTAAACTATTTTACTTGGCAAGTCAGTTAAGAACAATATTCTTATTTACAATGACGGCCTACACCAGCCAAACTCGGATGACGCTGGGCCAATTGTGCACCGTCCTATGGTACGGTCGGTTGTGATACAGCTTGGATTCGAACCAGGGTGTCTGTAGTGACGCCTCTCACACTGAGATGCAGTGCCTTTGACCGCTGCGCCACTCGGGTGCCCAAAAAAGGATATAGCAACTTCTGATTGGAACAGGATCATTTAAACATTAGAACTGAACCATTACTTGCCCTTTTAAGTTTGTCCCTCCATTCACAGAAATATAGGAAATAGTCTTTCACAGTATGCACCCGCGTGACCTGTTAAGTAGAGTGTGTAAATGTCGGTCTATCCAAATTGAGAATATCATCTAACAATTTGCTGGAATATTTTTTTTTTAATTCATACATTCCCTGTATCGATCATATGCCATTATCATTCATCCTGTAGCCATTGAATCATTTTATCTGTTGTTTTCTGATACAAAACAAGCTTTAGAAAACATACGAATTCATGAATGTGATACTAGGCTCATCAATATACCTTCAGATAAATCAATTATTAATAATATCCCTGTTTTTTTGTTTGTTCTAAGTGTCATTGTTAAGGTCACTTATAAGCCAGGTCTTCATGTACAATTTATTTTCCAATAAACAGACTGGTTCCCAGATTTATAGCATATATTCATTTGTCATTAGAGATACATTTTTGTTTATTTATAGTAATAACTTGACCAATATCTCTTACAGCCGGGGATGTCCAGGCTATTGCAACACCTACAGATGTAGGATCTTAATTTGATCACTTTTGTTGCTGAGAATTTTCCTGCACAGGAAGAAATGAAAACTTGTAATGTATTCAAGGTTTAAAAAGGCTTCTAAAAGGTTTGTAAATTCCACTTAAAAATGTCAGACTTGATTTTCCCTAACGAGAAATGTACTAACCCCTACAAAAGAAATGCCAATTCATTATAATTCACATAATCCCATTTCCTGTTGCTGGGGGATTCTTTTCCTGCTGTAGAAAACTGGCTCAAATTAAGATCCTAGATCTGTATCAATGAATAGTTACACCTCCATGAATGAACCAAGTCATTCCACTCTCAGCACTCTTACCTATAGGGGACTTTGAAGGGGACTCCTTTGAAGTGCATATCAACATCTGTGCTCTATAAAGCCTTTTCAATCAGCGCCCATGGCTAATGAGAACCAGAGGGCTCACAGGGAGGGGAAAACATCTTTGATTTAGACCAGGTTTAGACCAGGCCTCGGATGAGGTAGCTGGCAGCTGACCTCCACTGGGCTGAGCCTACATCCAGGCTGGATGAAGAGATACTGTCACCTGGTTCAGATAAGCGCCTGATCAGATGTGGAGGTATCCTCAGGTACAGATGAGCTTGTGTTGGCCTGAACACCCATGTACAGAAAAGACGGGGCCTCTAAACCGATGCTATTTAAAGGGAAGCCCTTTCTGGTGAACATTGAAACAGTCCATGTAAGCCTGTAGCTCTGCAGTAGTCTGTCGTTGGAGCTATAGGACATGTCTTAAACAAGCTCAGGCGAAGCGTCGCTGACTGCTTGTCCTCTCTGTGTGTGTGTATGTGTGTGGACCAAGCTCAGAGAGGTCTACTTTAGCACCAGCGGATCCTTGTTCTCCTAATTGCGACATGTCTTGGCCGTTAGTGCTAGCAGGCCGTGGTTACGCTAGCAGTCTCAGAGGATATGCTAATCTCTTAATTAGAATCGCTCAGAAGAGCTTTCAACAGTCTTCCACTCTCCCGCTCCTCCCCCGCTCCCTTACTCCCATTCTCCCCACCATCTCTCATCTAGTGTCCTCTCTGCGCCCCTGTTTTCCCTTTGAATCTCCTTTCCATCTACCCTCCTCAGCTTTCTCTCTCCCCTCCATCGCCCCTTTCCTAACCCGTCCCCCCGTCATCTCTTGCTGTCTAGGCCAGCCAGGTCACCCGTGATACAAGTCAGTATTTGACATCCATCCATGTCAGGAGATGTGTAAACTGACCACCAGGGGCAACAGTGAGCGCTGTTACCTTCAAGTAGGTTTCAGTTGTGAAATATTTTTGTATTTAAAAAAAAAAAAAAAAAATCACTTTTATTTAACTAGGCAAGTCAGTTAAGAACAAATTATTATTTTGGCCTACCCCGGCCAAACCCGATGGGACTCCCAATCGCAGCCAGATGTGATACAGCCTGGATTCGAACCAGGGACTGTAACGACATCTCTTGCACTAAGATGCAGTGCCTTAGACCGCTGCGCCACTCGGGATGGCGGATGGGTGTCTGCCTCCGATTCCAAAAGGTTGCAAGTTCGAACAAATGATAAAAAGTGTTTATATTTTAGCTTTAAGCCTATCCCAATCCTTAAGCCTTACCTTAACCATTCCGAGTTAATGCCTAAACTTAACTTCAAAAACACCACAACCTTAACAATTTGACATTTGAGAAACATGGATGTACATCTAATTCTGAAGTGAGACAGAGCCGGTAGGTCTAGGCACTGGCTACAGAGACTGACATTGAAAAACTAAAACCAACAGGTGGTTAGATGACAGTGTGTAATTATGCTAATTACACAGCGTGAAGGCTGCTAAGTAAACATCTGACATGATATTGCAAAAACCAAAGTTGAAGCTCTCATTTCCCAAGCGCTCTGTGGGAGAAATAGAGACGGCCCTTTAGCCACCAATGCCTAATTCTCCACCCACCCCCCTCCCCCTTCCCTCATAGCACCTCTCGCGGCAAGTTCCACATACAATACCTCAAGGAGATTGGGCGGGGAGAGAGAAGATGGGTGGCTGAGGGATAGGAGAGTGTATAAATCCCCTGAATTGGAAAAAAAGTGTGTGTGTCGGGGGGGGGCTGGGACGGCTACAGCAGTGATTATTAGATAGCGCAGAAGGTCCCTCAGATAAAGGCCAGTCATATCATCCCTCTCTCTCCATCACTCTCTCCCTCCCCCTCCCTTCTCCCTCTCACACACAGATACATCTAACTGCATCAATTGACAGAGAGAGGGAGCGTACCAGTGCTTAAGGACGAGAGAGGCACCATACCAGCCTCCCACAAATCCCAGCCTGTATGGAGTCCAACACAAATCAGGGTTCGGGGTGAACGCCTGTTCACATACCTGCTTCCCCATTCACACACACACACACACACACACACACACTACTTCTAAAAACGGGCTCTCCACGACTGGAGCTTTTAAAAGTGGAGATATTTTTACATTAAATGTGATGCACAGGATGCAATCTCTACTGGCAGTATTCAATTTTTGAGTAAAGTACCTTGCAGTGGATTAAGTCTTTTTGGACTAACAGCTTGACATTGTGTCAATAGGAAGTCAACAGTTTCACAGAGGAAGAAAAACAAAACGCTGTTAAAGTGGTCTACTTTTGAGACGGTAACACAACAGCTCTTATACTGACAGACCCATTATAGAACCAGTCACCCTGGAGCGTGGTGTCACTGAGCATGCTACCAGTGTGTGTGGTCAGAGGTTAGAGGCAACAGAAAAACTACATCTGGTCCTGACCCTATTCAGCTGACCTCTTGTTCGATTGATCCCAGAGACACCGGTGGTCACGGGCTGGCCCTATCCCCAACAGGCCTGCTTTGGTGTTAACAAAAGATTGATTCAGAATTATGGTGGTCTTGTTTGGGATACAATGGCTGAGCTGTACAGGCCTACAGCCAACTCCCCGATATATTCAATGAATTGAGACTAATGAAATCAAGCACTAAACTGAAGCAAGTAGTACAAAATGTATTTGAATGGGACATGGTGAACTGCGGTGCACTGGAAGAGAATGACACGTATCAGGAGTGAACAGTAGAGCGCAGAATCATATTACGGAGGGAGATCGGTCCACTTGGTTGGATGGCATGTTACTACTGCCTCTGCTGGTGCCATGGTTTCATTCATAATGACTAGCTGGGTTCCACTTCTAATTCCATTCATGTAGGTTATATGCTGGCTTGGCTAAACACCCGGTGTTGTGTTGCATTCTGGGGCAGAACACCCCACGTCAGCCAATGACCCTGAGCCTGTCTTCTAACCAATCACTCAGAGGCATGCTGTCAAGTGACATTACTCTGGATTACAATTCAAAAAATAAAAAAATAAATATATATATATATACATACACACTGCTCAAAAAAATAAAGGGAACACTAAAATAACACATCCTAGATCTGAATGAATGAAATATTCTTATTAAATACTTTTTTCTTTACATAGTTGAATGTGCTGACAACAAAAATCACACAAAAATGATCAATGGAAATCAAATTTATCAACCCATGGAGGTCTGGATTTGGAGTCACACTCAAAATTAAAGTGGAAAACCACACTACAGGCTGATCCAACTTTGATGTAATGTCCTTAAAACAAGTCAAAAGGAGGCTCAGTAGTGTGTGTGGACTCCATGTGCCTGTATGACCTCCCTACAACGCCTGGGCATGCTCCTAATGAGGTGGCGGATGGTCTCCTGAGGGATCTCCTCCCAGACCTGGACTAAAGCATCCGCCAACTTCTGGACAGTCTGTGGTTGGTTGATGGAGCGAGACATGATGTCCCAGATGTGCTCAATTGGATTCAGGTCTGGGGAACGGGCGGGCCAGTCCATAGCATCAATGCCTTCCTCTTGCAGGAACTGCTGACACACTCCAGCCACATGAGGTCTAGCATTGTCTTGCATTAGGAGGAACCCAGGGCCAACCGCACCAGCATATGGTCTCACAAGGGGTCTGAAGATCTCATCTCGGTACCTAATGGCAGTCAGGCTACCTCTGGCGAGCACATGGAAGGCTGTGCGGCCCCCAAAAGAAATGCCACCCCACACCATGACTGACCCACCGCCAAACCGGTCATGCTGGAGGATGTTGCAGGCAGCAGAACGTTCTCCACGGCGTCTCCAGGCTCTGTCACATGTGCTCAGTGTGAACCTGCTTTCATCTGTGAAGAGCACAGGGTGCCAGTGGCAAATTTGCCAATCTTGGTGTTCTCTGGCAAATGCCAAACGTCCTGCACGGTGTTGGGCTGTAAGCACAACCCCCACCTGTGGACGTCGGGCCCTCATACCACCCTCATGGAGTCTGTTTCTGACCGTTTTGAGCAGACACATGCACATTTGTGGCCTGCTGGAGGTCATTTTGCAGGGCTCTGGCAGTGCTCCTCCTGCTCCTCCTTGCACAAAGGCGGAGGTAGGTCCTGCTGCTGGGTTGTTGCCCTCCTACGGCCTCCTCCACGTCTCCTGATGTACTGGCCTGTCTCCTGGTAGCGCCTCCATGCTCTGGACACTACGCTGACAGACATAGCAAACCTTCTTGCCACAGCTCGCATTGATGTTCCATCCTGGATGAGCTGCACTACCTGAGCCACTTGTAGCATGAGACGGAGTCTACAACCCAAACCACTAGTGTGACCAAAACATCAGCCAGGAAGCATAGGAACTGAGAAGTGGTCTGTGGTCCCCACCTGCAGAACCACTCCTTTATTGGGAGTCTTGCTAATTGCCTATAATTTACACCCGTTGTCTATTCCATTTGCACAACAGCATGTGAAATTTATTGTCAATCAGTGTTGCTTCCTAAGTGGACAGATTGATTTCACCGAAGTGTGATTGATTTGAGCAGTATATATATAAACAGCAGGGGGTATCCAATGTTGGCCAACATTGACTACTACTAAATGTCACAAATAACACTTGGCATGTGCAGCAAGGTCACATTGTGTAATTAGCGATGATTTACTAAAGCGACAAGTGTTCAGACTGAACGAGACTCATTCGACCCTCAAGACATTGGAAACACACAAACATTGTGTAATAGCACACACGCACAGAGAGAGAGAAGTGCTAGTTCTTTAGGAAAATGAGTTTGTCAGCTTCAGATGACTGTTGCAAGGTTGTTCCTCTACTGCAGTCACAAGATGGTCCCAGATGTCGAGGCACAACAAATGTCGTGGTTTTCAGTGTGTTCAGCAAACCACCAGCCTTCCTACCTCACTGCCACCGCTTGTTTGAAATGAAGTCATGCTAATGCTACTGGAATGTGTGCTAACCAGGTTTGCTTGAGACAGTGACGCAAACACAGAGAGCCATTGATACTTGTGGGACGGGACGGGCGTATCTCACAATCCTATCTCACAGTCCTCCCAATCTATACGGCGTCGTCCTCATTCGCTCTTCTAGAATCCACTCTCCTTGTCTCGGTTCTGTGACACAATCAGCTTACTCAGCAGCTAGACGCGATGTATAGAGTTGATCAGATGTTTCATTCCATACAAAAGAGGCGTGTAGGAACTACACAATACATACAGCATCGGTATGAATGCACCCATGTGCTTTTCGGTCTCCGCACCCACTCGCTCTCCCTTTCCCCTTCCCCTTCTGTAAGGCCTCTTGTTTAAATGGGACCAGCACGTCGGGCAGCAGTGGAAAAACACGTTATTTACAGCATTCATATGATCATAACGCAGAGCTATTTAGGTCCAGGACAACGGCACCTTTGATTGTTTGACACACACGGAAAGGCTTGTCCTAAACCTCAAATAAGCAGGAACTCTGATACACACAGACTAGCCAGTTTAATTCAATTAACACCACTGAGCATTTATAACAGCAGACTAAATGTTTTCGAACTCTGTCAGAGGAATGAACGGACATGTAGGTTGGTTTATGCTGTATAAAACGTGGAATAACTTCTGTTCCGTTAGTGGAACAGTTCGGTAAGGTCTGTTTCAGGTTTTCCAGACATTTCATTTAAGTATAATATTCCTATTTCCTTCTTCCATTTTGGATTTGATGTTGGGCCAGTCAACTGAATGAAGTTCAGTGAGTGTGTGTGTGTGTATGTGTATGTGTATGTGTATGTGTGTGTGTATATATATATATATATATATATATTCAGTAAACAGCCGCAGTAGGAGAGAACAGCTCAGCCTCATTGTGTTCAGTAATAATGTCCAAACAGCACCACACCCTGTTTCTCAACCCAAATACAACATTCAGCATTCAACCCCCATTCACTGCTCCAGACACAGGACGCGCACACACACACACACACACACACACACACACACACACCTCATTACATAACCAACAGCTAACGATGCACAATCAGTTTTAATACAAAACACTGTTTTAATAGCATTGTGTGTGATTTGTAAACTAGCTTATTGTAGCGCATAAATATCCGAGCAGTTAATCTCTGTGACGATATGTGTGTGTGTGTGTGTGTATGTGCACATGAGGTTAAGGCGGTGACCGCTATAAAAACACTCGCCTGTCTGGAGGCTGGTCTGGGTGGACAGATCAGACCCCTGACACACACCCCAACTCCCCCATCCCAGAGAGAGAAAGAAGGGGGAACGATGAATGAACCGAGAGATAGACGAGTAAAATAAGGAGTGACGGGGGGGGGGGGGGGGGGGGTACGAAGGACAGGGAGCAGAGAGAGGCAGAGAACAAGGGGATGGAGGGGGGGAGGGAGGCAGTGAGCCAGAGAGTTCCCTCTTGGCATTGGGCCCGGCAGCTACATCTGACGTGTGTTACTGTTACTCCCAGACTTCCAAACATACAAACAACTACAGCACTAGAACTACATACACTGGCTACATAAAACACACATTTAACTACACAACTACATCACACACACTCCAACTCCCCCATCCCAGAGAGAGAAAGAAGGGAGAATGATGAATGAACCGAGAGATAGACAGGGAGGAAAAAGGAGTGACGGGGAAAACGAGGGGGGGGGGGGGGGTACGAAAGACAGGGAGCAGAGGAGGCAGAGGGAGAGAACAAGGGGATGGAGGCAGTGAGGCAGAGAGTTCCCTCTTGGCATTGGGCCCGGCAGCTACATCTGACGTGTGTTACTGTTACCGCCAGACTTCCAAACAACTACAGCACTAGAACTACATACACTGGCTACTTAAACACACATTTAACTAAACAACTACATCACACACACACACACACACACACACACACACACACACAAACAAAAGCTGGCTACATAAACACAAACAGATGTAAAAGAGGGACAGAGGGAGAGGCCTCAGCCCAGTGTCGTTAAAATATCAGGAAGTGAAATGGCGAGGAGAAAATATGCATGAGGAACACAGAACATGAGGAAACCATCCAGATCTCCACTTCCTCTGCGCCTACAACACTCCACCTCGGACCCCTTTGTCCCACCCCCTCTCCTGTCCCCTCATCCACCTCTCCTCTGTGAGTTTAACTGCCGTACTGTTACCATACATAGTGAGTTCAGTAAACGAGTGCAATGCGTCGCGCTCCTTCCCTGGAGCCAACGTGAGCTCCACGACCAGTGCAGTGCATCCCTCCCTCCCTCCGTCCCTCCCTCCCTCCGTGCAAATACATTCCATTGGTTCGAGTAAATGACTACACTTCATCCTAACCTCACCACTCTCCCTCTTCTTCTCTCCCTCCCTCTCTGCCCGTCTCAAATTCCGCTTCAGATCAGCTTTATTATAGCAAGAGTGGCAAAGCCAAGCAAAGTGGGACAGACTATGATATTAAAAACAACAAATCATTATGGCAACAATAATAGGTATAGCGAGAGACAGGACATTTCTTTTGAACACTACTGTGATGATCTAAAAAGCATATTTTGCTTTGAATATCTAAAAATAAAAAAGATGTGAGACAGTGTGCTACTAAAATGCAGAGGCTTGCTATTTATGATCGTCAACAATTTGCTCTGATAGATAAAGCCACAATGAACAAACGGGCGTGCATTAACCATGCTGCGGAGGATGATAAAAGAATGCAGGAAATAACTCAGTAGCCTACTATCTAAGAGTCCCTTGCTTCACTATGTGTGTATGAATGTAGGTGTGCTCTCAATGTAAACAACCATCTGGGTTGGGTACTAGAGTCACACCGGTTTCATCACCGACAGCATATGTTAAATGGCCCTCTTTCACTGTCTCCATATATTCCTCTTGCCTCGGACTTTCTCTCCTCCTGCTCTCGGTCACAATCCCCCCCCCCCCCCTTACTCATACCTGTTCTCTCTATCGTTCTGTGCCTCTCTCGCCATCGCGTTCTCTCCTTCATTAGCATGTTTTCTAATCAATCCAACCTCTTCGTCAGTGTTCCACATTTTTTGCCTGTCTGCTAATATCCACACACACACACCCTTGCAGCAGGGACAAAGAGTCACATTGTTTGGCACCATAGATGAACTCAACAATGACAACTTCATGTGTTCAGAAACCGGTGTGTGTTTGTCTTAATGAGTACGCCAGTGATGTTTTGTGATAATGAGCTGAAGCCGCACGCCCCCCCCACACCTCTACTCTGTGTCGATCCTGTCAACACGCCACAATCCCACAATGCACCACAGGGACTCTCAGGGGACACTTCACTTCCACGCTCTATTAATACAACTCACAACACATCTAGCAGCTGTGTGTGCGCTGAGCTGTCACTTCACACTCACCACACACATACACACACACTTGATGGAGCCTGCTTACAGCTCATCACATCCTCAGCAGCAGTCTGCAACACCTTAACGAGAAGTTCATCATGACTAAACACACACATACAGAACAAAAACACTCAAAACAAATTTGCCACGATGACGAACAAAGGAGAGAAACGGAGTGGAGAGGAGAGAGCAGAGAGAAGAGAAGAGTGTTGCATTGTATACCGAAACTTCTGTACTTTTTCGATACAAGAACAGGAAAAACGGTTCGGTACTATAATTATTTTGTTATTTTTTCCCCTTCGGTACTTCTATCAAATGTGTCTCATGTCGTCTACTGATTGAGAGAGAATCAAGTCTATCAGTGCAGCCGATGCCCCCTTAAAGCGCAACGTGCCTGTTCTACTTACTCATTGCTAGCTCTAGCCTGAACCACTGCACTCACATGGAGTCTGGCCTGCATCACCACTTATGCTGCACAGAAGCTAACATTTACATTTTAGTAATTTAGCAGACGCTCTTATCCAGAGTGACTTACAGGAACAATTAGGGTTGAGTGCCTTTGAATAATGCAATATGGCATGTAGCTAGAAATGTCGAAAGTGTTCGCAAAACAATGTCCATTACAGTCTAGAACACTTTACAATGCAAGAAGATACCAGTAGCTTCCAGCTTTGTAGATGAACTTTTCTTGCTTACAGCCTGAATATAACATCAATTCACTACCCTAGTACCTTGTTTGTGATGAAGCAAAAATACTGCTGATATCATAACTGGGACATATACACACCCACATGTGTGTGTTAGACTAAATCTATACATAAAACATATTATATACACCCAGGTGGCGACACGCATCTCTGCGTGCCTGGCAGTTATACTATATATAAAGTATGTGGACATCTCTTCAGATTAGTGGATTTGGTTATTAACAGTCCCACCCGTTATTGACCGGTGTATGAAAATCGAGCACACAGCCGTGCAATCGCCATAGACAAACACTGGCAGTAGAATGACCTAACTGAAGAGCTCAGTGACTTCCACCGTGGCACCGCCATAGGATGCCACCTTTCAAACGGGTCAGTTCATAAAATGGCTGCCCTACTAGAGCTGCCCCGGTCAGTTGTAAGTGCTGTTATTGTGAAGTGGAAGCACCTATGAGCAACAACAGTTTAGCCGCGAAGTGGTAGGTCACAGAAGCTCACAGGAGGGGGCCGCCGAGTGCTGAAGCGTGTGGCGTGTAAAAATCGTCTGTCCTCGGTTGCAACACTCACTAGCGAGTTCTAAACTGCCTCTGGAAGCAACATCAGCACAAGAACTGTTCGTCGGGAGCTTCATGAAACAGGTTTCCATGGCCGAGGAGCCGCACACAAGCCTAAGATCACCATGCACAATGTCAAGTGTCGGCTGGAGTGGTGCAAAGCTTGCCTCCATTGGACTCTGGAGCAGTGGCAACGCGTTCTCTGGAGTGATTAATCCCGCTTAACCATCTGGCAGTCCAAAGGAGGAATCTGGGTTTGGCAGATGCCAGGAGAACGCTACCTGCCCCAATGCATAGTGCCAACTGTAAAGTTTGGTGGAGTGTGGAAGAACTTTACTGGCCTGCAGAGCCCAGAGCTCAACCCCATCTAACACCTTTGGGGTGAATTGGAACGCCGACTGCGAGCCACATCAGTGCCCGACCTAACTAATGCTCTTGTGATTGAATGGAAGCAAGTCCTGCAGCAATGTTCCAACATCTAGTGGAAAGCCTTCCCAGAAGAGGAGGCTGTTATAACACCAAAAGGAGGGACCAACTCCATATTAATCCCCATGATTTTGTAATGATATTATCAACGTATGTCCACATACTTCTGGTCATGTAGTGTAGCAGCACCATAACACTACAGGCCTATATCTATCTATCTCCTCTCTCTTTTCCAGATGGGATAGGACTCAGAACAAACTCACCCAGCAATGCAGGCTTAACACTCTCTGTGCGTATGTGTTTTTGTGTGTGTGTGTGTGTGTGTGTGGGGCCCTTTCTGAGATGAGATAGGGTGCTAAAGGGGCTCTTGGTTTCGGGGGCTTAACCTCTGCTATGAATCGTGACTCTGAGACTAACTCAATTCTTAGTTCACTCAATCCTGAACATGAGGAGGAATTGGGGGGGGGGGGGGGGGGGGGGGGGATTGAAGAGAGGAGTGGAATAAGAAGAGGGTTGAGGAGCGGGGGATTTGAACGAGGGAAAATAAACCGGTCAGCCTCTGCATGAGCCCAATCCTTTTGGAAGATGTTCCCCTCTTCCCACTCAAATCGGGAATTGGAACGTCACTGCCCAGAACAAACAGTCTTGTAGAAAAACCTTCAATAATGGGTTAGCGGTGTTGGTTACATGAAGAAAATACAATTAAAAACGTAACAAGAGAAGTGAGTATAATGGACGTTGGAAGTTGCTAGGTTATTACATTCTATTTAGATCTCTACTGATGAGGTTTCCTAGAGGGACAGTTCTGGCAGGCCACCCAAGCCCACCCAGAGTGCAAGACAAAATGTAGAACATGTACAATTAGTTGGGACGATGCAGCATAGTGAATACTAGAATATTAATTATGGTAGTCACATATATGGAATAATTGCGGCACAATAACACTACAGGCCTACAGGTCCGCAATACACACCAACTAGCATAACAAACACCTAAAAAAAACACACTAACAAAACAAACACCACAATACGGACGAACAAAACCCAATAAAAACTAATAAAAACACGTAACACAGAGCCCGTCAACCCTGTAGCAACGTGTGCAAGACACATTCACAATAACACAGTTTAGACAAAGAGGTGCAGTCTGACAGAGTTTTGTCTGTGTTCAAACCCTGGACAATAAGGATGTGCCTCCGTGTGGCCCTCTGTTGATGATACCAACACAAAGGTTGTGGGTTCAATTGACACAGGGAATTCATAACAGTACAGGGAGTGCAATCCAGTCTTCTAAATGGCATATATTATTATCCTTGTGGGCCCCTGGGACCAACACTGAAGAGTAGCATACTGTCCCAAGGGTATATATTAGCTTAAAGGGGCAACCTCCCCCATCAACCTTGGTAGACAAGTCCCCTCGGGCACAGTGGAGATTTGAAGGATGGATGAGCAAGAAGAAAGCTGAGGCTGATTAGATAGAAGAGATGGACCAGTAGGAAGCTGGGAATGATTACGGTCGGTAGCCATGATGTCTTTATGATGGGACTGATGAGATTTTGTGAATCCCTAACCACCCCCCTTGCCCCTACTAACTCGCTTTGAGGGACCTCCATTATCACGTGTTGCTGACAAAACTCAGAGGGTGACTTCCAGAGAGTGGCATGGCGGAGACACCGGGGCAGTCACTCATGCATGTGACTAGTGGATTAACGAGGCAGAAAAGGATGTCCCACGGGATCATGGGACAAGGACAGAGGACACAATCCTCTGCTCAGAAGTTGCTGACCCCTGCCAGATCTTACAACACCTGGATAGGCATCTTACGTATCAGCTCACGTACTATATTACAGCAATACGTCAGTCGACGCCGTGGCATGCAACCATTGGTGGATGCCGGCGACGTTTGCGGAGGGGAACGCAATCTATATGACAAATGTCACACTGAGAAGCTGACGTCACCATTTGCTGTTCTGTCTGGAGTACGATGGAGTTCAGAGTGCGTCTTGAACCAGCAATTACTTTCTGCTATAAAAAAGGTCGATACCCTTTATCAGAGGGACGAAACACACTTAGAGAGATGTTTGCTGCCTTTTTCAGACAGTCCAAGATAATAAATAACCGGCATATCACCATACAGACGGGACAGAAAGACAGGACAGACACACAGCACTATGCATGCATGCAGTGTCATTTACTATATTGATAATGTGAGTGTTATTGATCAGGCTGTGAGTTTAATTGATCAAGTTGACAGACAGGACACAGAACATTCCCTCAGTCAAAGAGATGAATGAGACACACTATATTAATAATAATAATAATAATAATAATAATAATAATAATAATAATAATAATAATAATAATAATGATGCCTGTGACAGACGATGCTATACATAGAGAACCAATCAAAAGTTTGGACACACCTACTCATTCTTGTGGTTTTTCCTTATTTGTACTATTTTCTACAATATAGAATGAAGTGAAGGCACCAGAAACTATGAAATAACACATATGGAATCAAGTACTGAAAAAAAAGAAGTATAAAACAAATAAAAATATAATTTATATTTGAGATTCTTCAAAGTAGCCACACTTTTGCCTTGATGGCAGCTTTGCACACACTTGGCATTCTCTCAACCAGAATGCATTCAACTAAAAGGTGCACCTTAATAAAGTTGTAGAATTAATATCTTAATAAATTTGAGCCAATCAGTTGTGCTGTGACAAGGTAGGGGTGGTATACAAAAGCAAGCCCTATTTGATAAAAAACAGCTCAACAGCTCAAACAGCTCAAATAAGCAAAGAGAAACGACAGTCCATCATTACTTTTAGGCACAAAGGTCAGTCAATACGGAAGATTTCAATGTTGCAAAAACCATCAAGCGCTATGACGAAACTGGCTCTCATGAGGACCGCCACAGGAAAGGAAGACCCAGAGTTACCTCTGCTGTAGAGGATAAGTTCATTAGAGTTACCAGCCTCAGAAATTGAAGCCCAAATAAATGCTTCAAAGTTCAAGTAACAGACACATCTGAACATCAACTGTTTCAGAGGAGACTGTGTGAATCAGGCCTGGGACTGTCATTTGTTTTTCAACAGGACAATGACCCAACATACCTCCAGGCTGTGTAAGGGCTACGAAGGAGAGTGATGGAGTGCTGCATCAGATGACCTGGCCTCCACCCAATTGACATGGTTTGGGATGAGTTGGACCGCAGAGTGAAGGAAAAGCAGCCAACAAGTGCTCAGCATATGTGGGAGCTCCTTCAAGGCTGTTGGAAAAGCATTCCTCATGAAGATGGTTGAGAGAATGCCAAGAGTGTGTAAAGCTGTCATCAAGGCAAAGGGTGGCTATTTGAAGAACCTCAAATATAAAATATATTTTGATTTGTTTCACACTTTTCAGGTTACTACATGATTCAATGTGTTTTTTCATAGTTTTGATGCCTTCACTTTCATTCTACAAGGTCTAATCAGTCAAAATAAAGAAAAAAACCTTGAATTAGTCAGTGTCCAAACTTTTGACTGGAACTGTATGTTACAGCATTTAAACACACAACAAATAGTAGTCAATAAGTTAAATATGTAATGTTTTTCTGAGGCTGTTCCTGAGGGGAAGGTGTAGCCTACAGTATGATTAGACATGTTCAGTTTACTGCAGCAGTCACACCTAGTCTAGTCTAGTCTAGTCTAGAGTGAAGGTGAAAGTGCGTATATAGGATAAAGGCCGGCTTTAAAGGGGTGAGATCAACCTGAATGTTCTGAATATAATAATATTGCAATAATAGCCGTGGTCCCTGACACTCCGCTGCCGGAGGAAAATAACAGCGCAGATGACCTCCTTTGGAGGTCACACAATCTGAAAAATAGTCACGAGCAGATTTTGCGGGGTCTCCCCCTGTAGAAACGCAATAGCGCGAGGACACACCCAGAAAAAGGAAGGAGAATGGAGAGGAGAGCCGATGCCCATCCCTTGGAAATTATGTAAGAAGGATTTACTTCTCACGAACGAGCGCTTGTTAATTAAACAAGGTTGTCTCTTCTCTTTCGAAGCTCGAGCTAAACATTCTGTTTGAGTAATAACAACAAAAAAAACACAACCATTCACTACAATTGACATGTAGAATCTGAACTAGGAACAACTAATGGATCAAGCTAAACCGGCGTATCCAATAATGCAGACACAGAGCTACGCGCAGATAAATACACGCACACGCGAGCACGATCAAATACACACGAGACGACCCTGATGACAGTTGCGCATTGCCGTCTGTGACATTTACGCGGATTCTCCAAATAAAACGATAGGATAAACCCACGAGCGCATAAAATGCCTCCCCAGACATGACCAACCATTCATTTTCTACCTGAGACAAACTGTTGCGACAAACACTCATTGGTGAAGGACACAGACTCCCTGTCTGAATAGTAGCCGCACCCCCCATTCGGAAATTAGCTGTTCCCACCTATAAAACATCAGTGTTTATTACCAAACCAGGGGAGGTTGTTTATTGCAACTTGACTATTTTCTCCCAGCAAGACTGAACTCGTTATCTGCAGACAACAGGCGGATGGTTGCATTGGTAGAGCCAGTGCAAAACACACGCATCGCACGAAACCATTAATTCGTTCCACTCATACACCTGTGGAAAATAACATGACATTTGGAAGAGAAGGGTAGAGGCAGCAGTCCTTACCCGGATGCTGAGGGCAGTCAGGCGGTTAGGTAGCCTACATGACAACCAGACGGCGGGAGATAGTCTAAGTGAGCGCTCCTCTCAGCTCACCAACACACACAATCACACTGCACTAGCGGGTAAATCCACTATCCCGTATCTCAGTCTTCTTCCGCTTCTGTCAGAGCTGGGTAGTGCAAAAGGTATTTCAGTGAGTAGGCGTACAGTTTGACACCGAAAAACACCACACATACACACAAAAAAATCAGTGCCTATATTGATATTGTGCCTTTGAGATGGGGAAAGAAATCAGTGAGATGGGATTTACCACTATGTGATCGGCGCAAATATGCGTGCTGTAGAAGTGCAAGCTATAGCCTACGGTTTTGTTTTTTCCTCATCTGGGCTCCGATGTGACAACTGTGGCATTGCACAGAGACGGGCTTGATCGTGGAACTTTGTAGATTTTCCTTTTGTTTTAGATATCGGTAACTTGGCGTGAAGTGTGTGACAAACTAGACCAACGCGTTATGAGTCCCAAATGGAAACCAACTGTTGAGATTTCACTTCGAAAACTAACACCCTTCCTTTCCAAATAGGAGGAAAATATCGCGCAGAGGAAGGATCCTCTTGGTGGTCCGAATGCACAGCAGCAGTCCCAATAGATTCACTCCGCAAGGTTTCTTGTTTTGTCTAGGCTAAATTGTGACTGGGTTCACGTCCATCCGCGGTAAAAAGTACAGATAAACGCGACCAATCTCCGAACTATAGAAAGATCGGTTCACCGATTTCCGTGGCTGGAAAAACGAAAGAGATATGCAGCGTCTGAAGCGAGCGCCGCCACGGAGCGGGAGGGGGAGGCGGGCGGAGGGAGAAAGAGGGAGGGACAAAATCGGGATTACCCATTTAAAGTGGATCCTTGAGGAGACATGATCGTTTCTCTTGAACAGTTGAATCGATGATCGCCTGAATAGTCCCGTAATGGCATCAGGAAACCTATATAATTATCATAATTCCGTCCCAGGTCTGCGTTGTAGCTTGTCTGCTCTGCCCTCCACGGTGTGATTCATGAAATGGTTCAATTTAGGCCTAGGCCTGGTTACATGTCCCCAATACAGGAATACATGTTTGATTAAGACTCCACAAGTAGCCTAAAGTTTAGTAGAATAAGAATGTACCTATAGGCCTAAATAGTGTTTCGGATTATTTTGGGCCCAATAGAAATTAGTCACTTTGAGTTACTTTTTATTACATTATTAATATTTTTTAAACATTTTATTTAACTAGGCAAGTCATTAGAATAAGAATGTAATGTTTCTGAGCAAATCTACATTATTCTGGGTGCTACCATGATTCTGGGTAATCATGAATGAATGGTGAGTAATGATGAGTGGCAAAGTTACAGAGATGATGCTGAAACTAGTTTCACAACATTTGTTCACAACGAACGTGGGGCAGCGCACAATTGGCCCAGCGTCCTCCGGGTTAGGGGAAGTTTGTCCGGAAAAGCCGTCATTGTAAATAAGAATTTGTTTCTTAACTGACTTGCCTTGTTAAATAAAGGTTAAATACATTTGGAAAAAACATAATACGAAACACAACCAAAACAAACTGCAAATGTATCCAGCAAGTTTTGCTAGGAATATGGGACCAAATACTAAACTTTTGATTACGTACATTACTTATGCCACCTTCAAATGGGGGGACTATATACATAAAGTGCATTTATTTCTAAATGCTAAAACGGATATGTATGAAAATACCCTCAAATAAAAGATGACATTCTGTACTTTCGCCTCATATAAAACATTTGATCTCAAATCCAAAATGCTGTAGTGTATAGCCAAGTTTTAGCTCCTCTGTCCAAATAAATACATAGTGAATTGTGTATAACCCAAATACAGCAGATTATGTAGGCTACTGATGATACGTGGTTTATATGAATGCAGTGGTTGTTTCCAAGGCAGCGGTTTAAGTACCTTCTTAGCAAAGAGCATTTTCTCAAGCAAGAATTTTGGTAGGACTGTCTGGGAGTGGTCTGAGAGGAGAGGGGTCAACTGAAAATGAGCAGTTATTGGCAGAGAGGTTTGTAACTCTGTGTCCTTTTCGTCTATTTAACAAATTTACTGCACAGTGATGTCACCATGGAAGGCCAAAACTCCAACCCACCAAAACAGGCTGAAATTTCAGGCGGTCTTTTCAAACAGCTTCTACACTAAAAGGGCATTATCATAATGTTCTCAATTTCACAGTATTATTCCAACCACATAGTGTAGAAATATATACAATAAATCATGTTTTTGACTGCACTGGGCCTCCAGTGTGTTCTACAAAGCTAACATATGAAATTATTTTAAAATGTTCATACATCGGACACTACAGGCCTTTTCGTGAGAAGACCGATTTACAGGATGTCTCATGGTCTGACAAACACCGCTCTAGCTCTGCCACCTTTCACCGCAGATGTGGAAGGGCGACATCGGCTCTGCCCCCAGATATCTCCAGTTTAAACCGACAGATGTTGATGGGGATTTTTGTATTATGCTAATTAGATTTCATCGGGGGCACGGAATCCGACTCTAGTGGGTTAAAGGTAAAAAAATATATAAAAATTAAACTCACTATAAAAATACACATTATGTGCACGGGTAGCCATGGAAACGACCGGTCATACTTGTCAGCACATATATGGAGAGATTTACATGCATTTCTATCTTCCCTCTATGCTCAAATCATAGAAAAAATTCAATTATTTGATGAATTAATATAATTTATGAAAGTGGACATTTGACTCAACCGTTCCAGGTGCTGTATTAGTATTTGTAAACACTGAGCAAAAATAGGTTAAAGGTAGAAAAAGAAATGCAGTCTGGTTGAAACAATGAGATGGGTTGCTAAAATATTAACGACCATACAGTGCCTTGCGAAAGTATTCGGCCCACTTGAACTTTGCGACCTTTTGCCACATTTCAGGCTTCAAACATAAAGATATACAACTATATTTTTTTGTGAAGAATCAACAACAAGTGGGACACAATCATGAAGTGGAACGACATTTATTGGATATTTCAAACTTTTTTAACAAATCAAAAACTGAAAAATTGGGCGTGCAAAATTATTCAGCCCCTTTACTTTCAGTGCAGCAAACTCTCTCTAGAAGTTCAGTGAGGATCTCTGAATGATCCAATGTTGACCTAAATGACTAATGATGATAAATACAATCCACCTGTGTGTAATCAAGTCTCCGTATAAATGCACCTGCACTGTGATAGTCTCAGAGGTCCGTTAAAAGCGCAGAGAGCATCATGAAGAACAAGGAACACACCAGGCAGGTCCGGGATACTGTTGTGAAGAAGTTTAAAGCCGGATTTGGATACAAAAAGATTTCCCAAGGAGCACTGTGCAAGTGATAATATTGAAATGGAAGGAGTATCAGACCACTGCAAATCTACCAAGACCTGGCCGTCCCTCTAAACTTTCAGCTCATACAAGGAGAAGACTGATCAGAGATGCAGCCAAGAGGCCCATGATCACTCTGGATGAACTGCAGAGATCTACAGCTGAGGTGGGAGACTCTGTCCATGGGACAACAATCAGTCGTATATTGCACAAATCTGGCCTTTATGGAAGAGTGGCAAGAAGAAAGCCATTTCTTAAAGATATCCATAAAAAGTGTCATTTAAAGTTTGCCACAAGCCACCTGGGAGACACACCAAACATGTGGAAGAAGGTGCTCTGGTCAGATGAAACCAAAATTGAACTTTTTGGCAACAATGCAAGACGTTATGTTTGGCGTAAAAGCAACACAGCTCATCACCCTGAACACACCATCCCCACTGTCAAACATGGTGGTGGCAGCATCATGGTTTGGGCCTGCTTTTCTTCAGCAGGGACAGGGAAGATGGTTAAAATTGATGGGAAGATGGATGGAGCTAAATACAGGACCATTCTGGAAGAAAACCTGATGGAGTCTGCAAAAGACCTGAGACTGGGACAGAGATTTGTCTTCCAACAAGACAATGATCCAAAACATAAAGCAAAATCTACAATGGAATGGTTCAAAAATAAACATATCCAGGTGTTAGAATGGCCAAGTCAAAGTCCAGACCTGAATCCAATTGAGAATCTGTGGAAAGAACTGAAAACTGCTGTTCACAAATGCTCTCCATCCAACCTCACTGAGCTCGAGCTGTTTTGCAAGGAGGAATGGGAAAAAAATGTCAGTCTCTCGATGTGCAAAACTGATAGAGACATACCCAAGCGACTTACAGCTGTAATCACAGCAAAAGGTGGCGCTACAAAGTATTAACTTAAGGGGGCTGAATAATTTTGCACGCCCAATTTTTCAGTTTTTGATTTGTTAAAAAATTTCGAAATATCCAATAAATGTCATTCCACTTCATGATTGTGTCCCACTTGTTGTTGATTCTTCACAAAAAAATACAGTTTTATATCATTATGTTTGAAGCCTGAAATGTGGCAAAAGGTCGCAAAGTTCAAGGGGGCCAAATACTTTCGCAAGGCACTGTATGTAGATAACAGAGTGTTCTAGGAACACAAACATGTTATTAGCTAGGAGAAAAAGAGCGAGAAAGAAAGAGAGAGAGAGAATGGTCTCGACTCTAGCATACAATACAATGATTTCAAATGTAAATGAGTTCAACATGTGTTTAAAGTTGTGTAGCAGAGTCGTGAGAGTGAAGTTGTGTAGCAGAGGGGGTTCGGTAAATTATGCTCGCATAATGAGCAATCTTGCCCGAAGATTTGTTTTTACCACAAAAGTTAACGCCAAGGCTTTTTATTAATTACATTTTTATTTAATCTTTATTTAACTAGCTCTGTGCGCCATCATGGTCTTAGGGTTAGGGTTTGATTTTTGGTTTGATTCCTGGTTTGTGGTTATGGTCAAAAACAGAGACACAAATAAGGAAGTCACAAATCGATATTGTCATACCTTTGTGCCTGAGTTGTCCCTCTGAGCTAAAGCCTATGCATTAGTTAGGGGAGCTAACATGAGTCCTCAGTTTTCTGACAGTTTGAACATAGTTCAGTCAGTAAACCACCTTTACTGCATCTACATATAAGACCTGATAGAATACAGAGGCGAGAATGTATGCCCAAGGCCTATACGAAACGCCAACGCATGAAAACACTGCATCTGATATTCATGAGCACCTGTTCTACATGTAGGCGTTACAGGCTGAGAGGTGCCAGTCAACATCTCAGCTCTTCTGTGACTGACACCCTCCCTTTGCACTTAAAGGGATAATTCAACACCAAATCTTGAAGGGGTAGTTCAACACCAAATATTACAGGGATAGAACAACAACAAATATATAATGGAGAGGTCAACACCAAATCTTTAAGGGGTAGTTCAACACCAAATATTAGAGGGACATTTATAAAACAAATATAAAAGGGACAACTCAACGCCAAATTTTGATGGGACAGGTCAACACCATAGAGCACAAAATCTACATTTTAAAGTAGTAATTTTTCTTCTTCTTTTATGTTTGAAAAAAGCATGAAGCTAATATTGCCGATTTACTGACACATGCAGTGCTGTGAGTCCTGAATCTAAACTTGTCATTTATTTATTGTAGCCACTAGATGTCAGCGATATAGCTTAAAGCCATTGACATACCATAGGCAAAAAAAATTGAAGAAGAAGACAATGCTCTGATCATTGGCTGATCGTTCCAAGGCCATAGGAATCCCCACCCTGTTGACTACTTTAGAAGGATGGAAGCCCTCAATGGCAATGTCCATGCTAAAACAGGTTATATGAGTCCTCTATCTGTCTCTATGGTCAACACCAAACGTTAAAGAGATAGGTCAACACCAAATCTTAAAGGGGAAGTTCAACACCAAATCTTAAAGGGATAGTACAACACCTAATCTTAAAGGGTAGTTCAACACCAAGGTCGGGTTTCCCTGCAGACAACAACCAGGTGTGTTGAAGCGTGAGGCTAAAGTTCTCCACTGTTTTGGTCCCGTAGCTACCACGTTGTAGCGGTGTGAAGCGCACCTGTGCACATACTCTGTGTGACTTTGTAAGAGCAAAGTCTTGCATTGTGCTTAACTCAATGGGCTCGTTTGAGCGGATCACTTTTGTCAAGTTGATGGACACCGCCCGTCAAAGTGTGTTGCATTCTGGGTGGGGACATTTTTTCAGACTTGCGCATAAATGTCGACTGCATTTAACTTTACAAAAACCATGCGATGTTTTGACTGCAGTCGACTGCAAGTTTCTGCAGTTTCTGATTTCATCCTGGCAACACTGCCATGTTGATCTGAGCCTTGCTGTCGGAAAACCACATGAGTGTCTGACTTTCGGCTGTCGCAGATGCACCTCCCCCGACTCCACTCCTCGACTTTTGGTTGCTTTATCCACTCAAACAAGCCCAATTTCTGCGGTGTTGCTCGCGGCAACGTCATCTCGCTGAGTCTCCCTTTAAATGATGAAGTCAATCTCAATGTGAGCCGCCAGATTCAGAGGCCTGATGATAACCAAACTGGAAAAAAAACTGAACGTAATGAATGTCTTATTTAAATTTGATTTGAGTTAGTTTTGGAGTCAAAAATAATAGTTTCAGTATAGTTTTAGTTTTCCAAACAGGTTTATTAATTATTTTATTTTATTTTACTAAGTCATTTTTTCATGATTAGTTTTAGTTCAAGTTTTAGTTTACTATAATAACCTTGGTGTGTGTGTGTGTGTGTGTGTGTGTCCATGCGTGCACGTGCAGATGGTTAATTCACCCTCTGACAGGTCCCTGCACTGCAGCATTAGAGCAGGTATCAACCCTCCTCTTCCTTCTCATCCTCCTCCTCCTCTTCCTCCCATACGTTTTTGAACGTTTCCTCTCTTTCTATTCTCCTCCTTTTATCTATAATTCCCTCCCTATCTCCTCTCTGTCTTCTCCTTCTTACTCTTTTCCCCCATCTCTTCCTGTCTTCCTCTTTCGCTGTCATCTCTCTCTCTATCCCCTTTTTTAGAGTCTCTCATTACCTCTATCCCCAAGCTTGTTGACTCTCTCTCTCTCTCTCTCTCTCTTTCTCCCTCTCTCTCCAAAAACATTGAAAATGTTTCCCCTCTGTTTCTATTCCCCTCCCTTTCTCTCTCATTCCCTGCCCCATCTATTTACTCTCTTCTTCTCTGTGTTGTGTAAGGCAAAGCCTCCGTGGGCTGAGCTTTGCATAGCTGGACAAACACACAGATTAACCAGTACATCTACAGCACCGTACACAACTCATCTCTTCATCTCCTCACCTGGAGCCTTGATCACAGGATAGACACGCGCATTACCAACCGTATCACCAGCCGTATCACCAACTGTTACCATCCACTCAGGTTGGGTTAATGGAGAAAATGCATTTGAGTTCTTGTGCTCTCACTCCTTCTGTCACTGTCTCTCCTTCACCTCTATCCCTTTCGTTATCCCAACCGTCTCTTTCTCTCTCTCTCTCTCTCTCTCGCTCACACACACACACACACACACACACACACACACACACACACACACACACACACACACACACACACACACACACACACACACACACACACACACACACACACACACACACACACACACACACACACACACACACCCTTTCCTTTCCCTGCCAGTCTACCCTCCAGAGAAGGGATGTGATATGTAACGGTGAAACCTGATTGGCTGTTGCTGGTAGCACTGTCCCATATCCCCTCGTTCTGTTCTTGTTGCCATAACAGCCTTGTGTATCTAATGTCAATACAGCGCTGGCTAGGAGAAGAGAGTAGAGGAGGATTTGATAGGAGGGAGGACGCAGTATCAGGGATAACTCTTGCTAGTGAAGGAGACCTCAATCAGCTGTAGCTCATTGTGGAATTTCTTTTGGCTTGTGTTAGGACTGACACCTGTTTGGAGACAATGGTTTTGTTGACTCGATGTGTCAAAGAGCTTTTGGTGTGTAATAGTGTGTTCCCAGGTTTGGGGACCCTTATAGATTCTAGCAGACATGTTATGTTCAGGTATAAAAGTGTCCCTTGCTTGTCTCTCCCTCTATCTCTTTCTTCCCTCTCCTTTTGTTTCTCTCTCCTTTCTCTCTGTGTATGTGTTTTGGACATATTTGAAAGTATTTAAAAAACAAATCCTATAAATAGCCTACATTTTGAATGTATTTTCAAATACTTATTTCACATCTAATTGTAAATATCTGTGTTAAATGCATGGGGGTGTATTTGAGTCAGTGTATTTAGTAAGTAATTCCAACTACTGTACATTCCAAAATTCAACTACTTATCTTAAAAAAAAGGAATGTCTAAATACTTACTTTCAAATGTCTTTGAAAGTAATTGAAATACCCTAAATAGTATTTGAACCAAGTCTGACACACACACACACACACACACACACACACACACACACACACACACACACACACACACACACACACACACACACACACACACACACACACACACACACACACATTCATTTTCACTTTCACTTTCTCACCTAGAAATAATTGTTTCCAAAATAGTGAGGAAGAAGAAGGAGAGATAGAGATATAATGATCACAATTATATTTTGGTGGAAGGAGACATCCCCCTGACCTACTGAAGAACTGTTGTAGCTTGTTGAAAGGGTACCCCTAGAGGCCTAAGCTTACCATCTAAATACTTTATAGTTACACATTTGGTAAGAATTCAAGTATAACAACACAGTCATCAATCAGAGTGTTTAAACATGTATTTGCTAAGAGAAGAAACTGAAACAGAACATCCCTCAGAGCCAACTGCATGTAAAGCACCGTAACCATAGTTACCTGGAGTCAGTGAGAGGGAGACCACACAACGAGAACATAATGCAGCCCTGGTGGTCTTTCACATTCCCTTTAAAGGTTTCCTTTCGAGTATAGTTTTTTTTCAATATATACTCACTTAAAATAAAATGTAGTCACCACTGGAGTAACGCAGTTTCTCAGGACCCCCCCCCCCCCCCCTTGAATGGGTGATCAAGACAGCCACTCACAAAGTATAGCCATGGTGCTGAAATTGCGACATCAATGATAGGCTTTCGGTGGTGCCAGGGCATGTGTAGCTTTGCTTTAGCTAATGGATAAATGTTTGTAATTTTCTCAGGTGAAACCTAACATTTCACAAAGCTATACACAGTGTCGCAATGCTGGCATTTTTAGACGGGTGGCTGGTGGTAATAATGTAATTACTTGTTCAGTAATTAAAGTTGGAAACTAAAACATTGCAGATTGTAAAATACATTTTCTCTGCAACAGCATACCAATTAATTTTTTTGAATATAAAAAAAGAAATGTCCCTTTTTCAGGACAATGTCTTTCATAGATAAATCGTAAAAATCCAAATAACTTCACACATCTTCATTGTAAAGGGTTTAAACACTGTTTCCCATGCTTGTTCAATGAACCATAAACAATTAATGAACATGCACCTGTGGAACGGTCGTCAAGACACTAACAGCTTACAGAAGGTAGGCAATTGAGGTCACAGTTATGAAAACTTAGGACTCTAAAGAGGCCTTTCTACTGACTCTGAAAAACACCAAAAGAAAGATGCCCAGGGTCCCCGCTCATCTGCGTGAATGTGCCTTAGCCATGCTGCAAGGAAGCATGAAGACTGCAGATGTGGCCAGGGCAAGAAATTGCAATGTCCGTACTGTGAGACGCCTAAGACAGCACTACAGGGAGACAAGATGGACAGCTGATCGTCCTCGCAGTGGCAGACCACGTGTAACAACACCTGCACAGGATCGGTGCATCCGAACATCCCACCTGCGGGACAGGTACAGGATTGCAACAACAACTGTCCAAGTTACACCAGGAACACACAATCCCTCCATCAGTGCTCAGACTTTCCGCAATCGGCCGAGAGAGGCTGGACTGAAGGCTTGTAGGCCTGTTGTAAGGCAGGTCCTCACCAGACATCACTGGCAACAAAGTTGCCTAAGGGCACAAACCCACCATCGCTGGACCAGACAGGACTGGAAAAAGTGCTATTCTCTGACGAGTTGTGGTTTTGTCTCACCAGGGGTGATGGTCGAATTCGTGTTTATCTTCGAAGGAATGAGCATTACACTGAGGACTGTACTCTGGAGAGGGATCGATTTGGAGGTGGAGGGTCTGTCATGGTCTGGGGCGGTGTGTCACAGCATCATCGGACTGAGCTTGTTGTCATTGCAGGCAATCTCAACACTGTGTGTTACAGGGAAGACATCCTCCTCCCTCATGTGGTACCCTTCCTGCAGGCTCATCCGGACATGACCCTCCAGCATGACAATGCCACCAGCCATACTGCTCGTTCTGTGTGTGATTTCCTGCAAGATAGGAATGTCAATGTTCTGCCATGGCCAGCGAAGAGCCCGGATCTCAATCCCACTGAGCATGTCTGGGACCTGTTGGATCGGAGGTTGAGGGCTATGGCCATTCCCCCCAGAAATGTCAGAGAACTTGCAGGTGCCTTGGTGGAAGAGTGGGGTAACATCTCACAGCAAGAACTGGGAAATCTGGTGCAGTCCATGAGGAGTAGATGCACTGCAGTACGTAATGCAGCTGGTGGCCACACCAGATACTGACTGTTACTTTTGATTTTGACCCCCGCTTTGTTCAGGGACACATTATTCTATTTCTGTTAGTCACATGTCTGTGGACTTGTTCCGTTTATGTCTCAGTTGTTGAATCTTGTCATGTTCATACAAATATTTGCACATGAGAAATGTCGATGGAAAGGCATTTACGCACAAATACTGACATAATGACCATCATATCGAAGTAAACCTGGAGTCACGCGATGCAATGTCGTGTGGTCCTCCCACTACAACTTGTCGGGAAAGCACAGAGTTTCTTAGGCTACAGATGAAATAAGTGATGATGAACTTCACAGGGTGGTGAAAGTGCAAGGTGATGAGCTTCATGCTCCTTTCCAATAAATATCTAGGGTCTTGTTCTGGTGACATGATGCTTGGCTGCCATCTGTCCATATAATCTCATCATATGGACAGATGGACAGCGCACGTATCAGTGTTCGATACGTGCGCTGTAGCCAACAGTGTGCAGATAGCGCGGTTGGCTAGAGTGCTCTTGCCAATACCATTGTGGGCACACACTATATAAAGCAAACATTTTTTGGTGAGAAAACCATCGGTAGAGTTAAAAATGCAATGGAAAATGTAGTGGGAATTTAAGAGAAAAATAAATGTGTATATGCACTTCATCATCACGCACAGCCTTTATCTGCAATAAGTCCACTTGATGGAAACATCTCTGGTGGGAAAATGCGCATATTGTTTTTATGCAGATTTTAGAATATTTGCATGAAAATCTGTCGCCAATTGGATGGAAACTTAGATAGTGAGGAAAAAACTAGTCGGCTTGAGGATAAATTCAGCAGGTTTTTTTCTGGCTAATAGCCTACAAAAATGGCCTGCAATATTGAAGGTCAATTCAATTAAATCAAAATAAATCCAACTTGAGAGACTCCCTGTCACGTTCTGACCTTAGTTCTGTTGTTATGTCTTTGTTTAGTTGGTCCGGGCGTGAGTTGGGTGGGTTGTCTATGTTCCTTTTTCTATGATTTGGGATTTTTGCGTTTGGCCTGGTATGGTTCTCAATCAGAGGCAGGTGTCGTTAGTTGTCTCTGATTGAGAATCATACTTAGGTAGCCTTTTCCCACTTGTGTTTGGTGGGTGTTTATCTTCTGTGTCTGTGTGTTCCACATGGAACTGTTTCGGTTGGTTATTTCACGTGTCCTTTATTGTTTTGTTTCAGTGTTCAATTGGTTTGATAAAGAGCATGAACACGTACCACACTGCACATTGGTCCTCCGATCCTTACTACTCCTCCTCGTCAGAGGAGACAGCCACTACACTCCCCTGGTCTCCTTATGTCCTCCTTTTTAGTGTGCAAATGGTTTCACCACTGCCTGTTGGTCCAGGTTGCGGGCCCGACTGTTTCCTATACTGTATATTGCCAACCCAGACAGTCTTTCCTGAGACATTGTGCATTATATGTCCATTGCGCTGCACACAATTTAAACTTAGTTTTGAATGATGCATGCCAATATATACCAGGGATATGGGACTGTTGATATTGCAACCACACAACTCAAATGCTGGTTCACCAGTATGAAAAAAATCTTAAAATATTTTTTTTTGTTCAAGCCCTCAAGAACTGTTGTCCTCTAAAGATAATAATCTGTTTCCATCTGACAATTTATTGTCTGTCCAGTACCCAGATGATCTGTCCTAAGAGCTTCCAATACAGTTAATCCCTTTCCGTAATGTGTTGAGGCCGGAAATTAAGGAGAATGTGAGGCTCAATTAAAAATGTTGCAGAACTTCTGAATTTTTAAACACCACTCCCTTCTGTTCAGTTTTCCTGATATTGCTACAGCAATCAAGCTTTCTTTCCCATACCTGCAACTGGTACTTCTGCGGAGAGATCGTTTTCTAAACTAAAACTCATGAAGAACAACCTAACATGCTGACCAAACCGGCTCTGCATGCGCAATCGTCGATTTGATCTATCCCCGCCAGACGCATTCCTCACATGCAGGTTAAATACCAAAACTGTGAACCAATTACAGTACCAGTCAACCGTTTCGACACACCTACTCATTCAAGGGTTTTTCTTTATTTTGTACTATTTTCTACATTGTAGAATAATAGTGAAAACATCTAAACTATGAAATAACACATGGAATCATGTAGTGACCAAAAAAGTGATACAAAAATCGAAATATATTTTATATTTGAGATTCTTCAAAGTAGCCACCCTTTAACTTGATGACAGCTTTGCATTCTCTTGGCATTCTCTCAACCAGCTTCACCTAGAATGCTTTTCCAACCGTCTTGAAGAAGTTCCCACATATGCTGAGCACTTGTTGGCTGCTTTTCCTTCACTCTGCGGTCCAAATCATCCCAAACCATCTCAATTGGGTTGATGTCGGGTGATTGTGGAGGCCAGGACATCTGATGCAGCACTCCATCACTCTCCTTCTTGGTCAAATAGTCCTTACACAACCTGGAGGTGTGTTGGGTCATTGTCCTGTTGAAAAACAAATGACAGTCCCACTAAGCGCAAACCAGATGGAATGGCATATCGCTGCAGCATTCTGTGGAAGCCATGCTGGTTAAATGCGCCTTGAATTCGAAATAAATCACTGACAGTGTCACCAGCAAAGCATCCCCACACCATCACACTTCCTCGTTCATGCTCCACGGTGAGAACCATACATGCGGAGATCATCAGTTCACCTGCTCTGCGTCTCACAAAAACACAGCGGTTGGAACCAAAAATCTCAAATTTGGACTCATCAGACCAAAGGACAGATTTACACAGGTCTAATGTTCATTGCTCGTGTTTCTTGACCTAAACAAGTCTCTTATTATTATTGGTGTCCTTAAGTAGTGGTTTCTTTGCAGTAAGTCAGCCATGAAGGCCTGATTCACGCAGTCTCTTCTGAACTGTAGATGTATAGATGTGTCTGTTATTTGAACTCTGAAGCATTTATTTGGGCTGCCCTTTCTGAGGCTGGTAAACTCTAATGAACTTATCCTCTGCAGCAGAGGTAATTATGGGTCTTCCTTTCCTGTGGCGTTCCTCATGAGAGTCAGTTTGATCATATCTGTTGATGGTTTTTGCGACTGCAGTTGACGAAACTGCCATAATATGGACTCGGTATTTGACCTAATATGCTGGATCTTTGTAGAATTTTGACCCATTCTGAGTCATAGAAAATCGTGTGTGATCTACTCCGACAATTAATCCACAGATAAAAAAAGCAGTTTCTTGATTCATCTCTCCTTGTTCATCTTTCTTCTTCTGTGGATTTTATATGGTGGTTGGTAACTGTAAGGTATATTACCGCCACCAACTGGACTGGAGTGTGGACCTCATTCATCTTTCAATCACCCACATGGATATATGCTCATAAAACCCAAAGAGTAGATGGGAGAGGAGGGACTTGCCAAGCCAGTCCCGTCTTGTTGGTTTTATGAGCATATATCCATGAGGGTGATTGAAAGATGAACGAGTTCCACTCTCCAGTCCAGTTGGTGGCGGTAATATACCTTAAACCAAGTTATATTTTAGCGACTGGCTATGCAGACGCTTGTTGACGCGCACAAGCAGTTTGGTTGAAATGATTGAATAACGTGTATGTGTACATTTATTTTGCAACGTCCTTGCACACACAACGCGGACGGTTTGGTCAGCGGGTAAGAAGCATTAGGCTCTCGGTCTGATCTGCACTTTTGAACACCTGAGTAATCTCCAATCATTGTACTGGCGCCGTCGAAGCCTTGACCACTGCATTTGTTCAAAGGTATCCCCTTACACTTTCAATCAGTAAAATGTTTTCTTTTTCCAGGCTTGAGGCACTTTTTCAGTCACATTCCTGAAGCCCAAGAAACCAAAACTTAACATCCTAGTACATATGGAATTGAAAAAGGTTCATTAATTACTTTTTGGATGGACCTCTTACCAGGCCAATAGACTGTTGAACAGCTTCTATTACCAGACCATCATACTGTTGAACAGCTTCTATTACCAGACCATCAGACTGTTGGACAGCTTCTATTACCAGACCATCATACTGTTGAACAGCTTCTATTACCAGACCATCAGACTTTTGGACAGCTTCTATTACCAGACCATCAGACTGTTGGACAGCTTCTATTACCAGACCATCAGACTGTTGGACAGCTTCTATTACCAGACCATCAGACTGTTGGACAGCTTCTATTACCAGACCATCAGACTGTTGGACAGCTTCTATTACCAGACCATCAGACTGTTGAACAGCTTCTATTACCAGAACATCAGACTGTTGAACAGCCATCACTAGCCCTCTACCAGGTGATGCACACTCACTCACACAAAATACACACACAAGCTATCATACTCACACACCTCATACTCACAAACACATGCACATACACACAAACTCACATACACACACACACACACACACACACACACACACACACACACACACACACACACACACACACACACACACACACACACACACACACACACATACACAGCCAACGCTGCTGTCCTGTGTTACAGAAACATTAAACCACTGGACATTTCCCGTTTCACACTGTGTATTTAAATAGTGTATTCTCGACATAGGTCATTCTAATAATTATTCTACTGTACATTGTATTTTAGTTTTTTTTAAAATTACACACCGCGTATTTATCTATACACTGGACTCTTGACATAGCTCACTGATATATCTATTGCTGTACCTATCATTCTTAGTGTATCCTGTGCAAATTCATCTGGTATATAAATATGTATAGATTGCCTTCGGATTACTGGTACCATGCTAGTTGGGTAGTTCATTTAATTCATTCCAACATTTCTAGATTTTTTGTTGTTGTTGTTGATTATTTGTATACTTGTTTGCATTGTTAGGATCTATTAACATAAGCATTTCGCTCCACCCCGCTATAACATCTGCTAAACTGTGTACGTGACAAATAAACTGATTTGATTGGATTTGAAATCCTTTCTGGGTAACAATTAAAGCAACAGTCTTTTTCCTGGCCCTTAGAGGAGAGGCTGTTCCACCTACAGTAGATTATGTGCTACTGAGTGGGCTATCAGCAGGTGCGCTGCCTGGAGAATATGCAACACGTCACATAGTAGATTCCTCCACCTCTGGATTGTGAGCTGTGTGACAGGGGTTGGTAGCAGTGAACAGTCTCTGGCTCAGGTGACTGTGAGGTCCATAATGATCTTCTTGGCATTCCTTTGACACTAAGTGCTGTAGATGTCCCGGAGGGGAGGCAGTGTGTCCCTGATGATGCGTTCGGCTGACCACACCACCCTCTGGAGAGCCCTGCAGTTGAGGGCATTGCAGTTGCCGTACCAGGCGGTAATGCAGCCCGACATAATGCTCTCAGTAACGCCTAACTTATGTAGAAGTTTGTGAGGCTCTTAGGGGTGCTGTTCCTGCCTTCTTCACCGCGGTGTCGGTGTGTTAAGACCATTTCAGGTTTTCATTGATGTGCACGTAGAGGAACTTGAAGCTTTTGACCCTAACCAATGTTGCCCCGTCAATGAGAATCTCTCTTCTGTCTGCTGTAGTCCACGATCAGCTCCTTTGTTTTGTTGATGACGAGGGAGAGCTTATTTTCTTGGCATTGCTACACAAGGGATCTGAGGTCCTCCCTGTTAGGCTGTCTCAGGCCTACCCCTGTCATGTCGTTAGCAAACGTGATGATTGAGTTGGAGTCGTGCGTGGCCATGCAGTCATGGTGAACAGGGAGTACAAGAGGGCAGCACACACTCGCTTGCTGTGCACTAAGGTTTTTGAAAGTTGAGCTGCAGCCCACGATCAGCATTCTCACATAGGTATTCCTCTTGTCTAGGTGGGATAGGGCAGTGTGCTGTGCAGTGCAATGGCGATTGCGTTGTTCGCGGAGCTGTTGAGGCGGTATGCAAATTGTAGTGGGTCCTAGTTGATATGGTCCTTGACTTTCAAAGCCCTTCACGATGACAGAAGTGAGCGCTACATGACGCATGCTCTGAGAACATGGCTTGGGATGCCATCCGGACCGGCAGCATTGCGAGGATTAACGTGCTTGAAGGTAGTAGAATGATGCATGTGACATAAAATTAGAGAGCTAACAGGAAGCTCTCACAATAACATATTTCCAATGAGGAGCAAGACAGGTCCATTGTCACATGAAATTAAGCAAATAGTTTTGATTAGCTACAGGGGCCATTTGTAAAGTTCTATTATTTTGCAGAGAGAGAGAAAGGCAGAGAGAGAGAGAGAAGGATGGGGGAGAGAGAGAGAAGGACGGAGAGAGAGAAGATCGGAGAAAGAGAAGGACGGAGACTTGGAGAAAGTGTTATCTCATCATCAGGCAGGACCTCCTTTAATGTCAACCAACGGGCCTGCGAGGATACACACACATACATATACACGCATGCACACAAAGCACTGCACAGCTCAGTGACGGGTTGTCCCATAGTGAAGCCCAAAACAAAGTACTAATGATGCTGTAAGCGTTTGCTCTGGGTAATACAATAATATCATCTTCCATTCTCTAGCTTAGAGACAGATGCATGGCCCCTGCAGGGTGGCTGTGACCAACTCAGTAGACTGCTCCTTCATACACTCTGTAGCAGTCTACTAGGGTACCCTATTGGCCCTGGTCAAAAGTAGTGCACTATATAGAGAATAATAATAAGAAGAAGAATAATACATGGGACTTACAGTATATAGCACTTTTCAAGGACCCAAAGATGCTTTACAATTATAGAAATGAAAAAGACAAACAGAAAATCATCCTAAACAAGACATAAATGAAGAGAGGGGTGGCCTCAAGAAGGGAAAGAGTGTGATGTATCAGTCTATGGGGAGAGGATTGGGATTTGGATATGGATATGAACCAGATTTAGGGCAGAGGGTAAGGTAAGGTTTAAATGCTGCTTTTTGCTTGTGTGTGTGTGTTGGGGGAGGGGGGGGGGGGTGCGCGTGTGGATTGGCAGGGGAGAAGAAGGTTTGAGAGGTAAGGGGGTAGAAGGAGAAGATGGGTTGAGAGGTAAGAGGGTAGAAGGAGAAGATGGTTTGAAAGGTAAGGGGGTAGAAGGAGAAGATGGTTTGAGAGGTAAGAGGGTAGAAGGAGAAGATGGTTTGAAAGGTAAGGGGGTAGAAAGAGAAGATGGTTTGAGAGGTAAGGGGGTAGAAGGAGAAGATGGTTTGAGAGGTACGAGGGTAGAAGGAGAAGATGGTTTGAAAGGTAAGGGGGTGGAAAGAGAAGATGGTTTGAGAGGTAAGGGGGTAGAAGGAGAAGATGGTTTGAGAGGTAAGGGTGGGCAAGGTGGTGTAGTGCTTTGTAGATCAGAAGGAGGATCTTGAAATCAATGCGTTGGGAGACAGGGAGCCAGTGGAGTTCACAGAGGACAGGGGTGATGTGCTGCCAGGACTTGGTGTGGGTGAGTCGGGCTGCAGAGTTTTAAACCATTTGGAGCTTATGGAGGGAACTTGAGTTGATCCTGGAGAGTAGTGAGTTGCAGTAGTCAAGACGTGAGGAGAAGAATGCATATGTGAGGGTTTCAGCGGCAGGACAGGAGAGGGAGGACCTGACTTTGGCAATGTTGCAGAGATGGAAGAATGAGGATTTGACAGTCTGTTTTATGTGGTGGTCAAATGAGAGGGTGGAGTAAGCAGGGTTAAAATGGGACAGCAATGGTGAGGAGTTCAGATAGTTCTGACAGTAACAATTCATTATCTTTAGGAGGACGGTACACAAGTATAGTGGTCATGGAGACAGATGATTTGTAAGCAAGGTATTCAAATGAGGAGACACTCGGGAGAGACAGTTCAGTTATTTCGATTTTAGAGTTGAACAGTACAGCTAGGCTGCCACCACGGCCGGTGAAGTGGGGGATGACAAAGGTAGCCATAACCAGCAGGAGTAGATTAGTTAAGAGAAAATAAATCACCAGGATGTTGCCATGTTTCCGTTAGGAGGAGGAAGTCTAGCTTGTTTTAAGTCAATGGAGTAAGGGGGCTTTGTGGTTCATGGATCGAGTGTTGAGGAGACCAAAGTTAGAATTGTGGTGCTCAAGAGTTGAGTTTATGGATAGTGGTAGGCTGAAGGGGGTGTAGGCAGTCATGGTCTACAGTACGAGATGATTGGGAGCAGGGCGCGAGTGAGACCAGAGAGAGTTAATCTTGCTACCAGTAGTATAGTTAACAGACCAGTTGCGGCGTGAGCCACGATGCAGGTAACGGCGTCAGAGGAGAGACGTCAGAGGAGAGACGATAGTTCTTATTCTGGCGGGGAAGCTCAAGGGGGGAGTAGTATTTGGTCTGGAAAAAACAGGGAAAGGGAAACCATAGTAATCCAGGGCAGAGAGCAAACAGGAGGAAGAGAGAGGAGCCAGTGGGCATGACAGGGTGCCACCTGGGATGTAGCCAGAGTGTATGAAGGAGCAGTCTACTAGAGTTGGTCACAGCCACCCTGCAGGGGCAATGCATCTGTCTCTGAGCTAGATGGAGGATGATATAATTAAGCAATAAGGCACGAGGGGGTGTGGTACATGGGCAATATACCACGGCCAAGGGCTGTTCTTATGCACAACGCAACGCGGAGTGGACACAGCCCTTAACCGTGATATACTGGCCATATATCACCAACCCCTGAGGTGCCTTATTGCTATTATAAACTGGTTACCAGCATAATTAGAGCAGTGAAAATACATGTTTTGTCATACCCGTGGTATACGGTATAATATACCATGGCTGTCAGCCAATCAGAATTCAGGGCTCGAACCACCCAGTTTATAATGAAATTTAAAGACTAATTATGTAATATGCTATTCTATAGTTGAGGAAGACACAAGCAGTCGTGTTTGTATTTGATATTATGAAGATGTTGCCTGAGGATATTTTATCATCCCCATGTCAATATAGAGGCTCCACTACAGACCTGGCTCGATACCAGTCTGTATCACAACCGGCCGTGATTGTTGTCTGGGTTAGGGTTTGGCCGGGGTAGGCCGTCATTTTAAATAAGCATTTGTTCTTAACTGACTTGCCTAGTTAAATAAAGGTTAAATTAAATAAATAAATAAAACATATCTACTGATCTCTCCCTGATTAGAGGGGTAGAATGAACCAATAGTGCTACTGACCCCAAGGCCTGAGTTGATGAAAAAAGACTGCTATATGGTTAGCGATCAATTAAAAAGGCATCTGTGGAGCACAGTACGTCCTTCTGTGCTTTAGCTTGGGGACACATAATACATAATGACATCGGAGATGACCTCTGGACCGCTGAAGATGGAGGCTGCATCCCAAATGGCACCCTATCACCAATATAGTGCACAGTTAGGGACATAGCCCTAGGGTCTAGGCTCTTTTGTCCTGTTTTCCTGTTCTCTCTGTCACATTAGCACTTAGTCACCCAGCAGATGCTCTTAGTGGCTTTCAGGAAGAAGGACTACTAGGAAGTACACAGGAAGATGTCTGAAAAACATCTAACCCCGCTCCAGTGTTACTATAGCTACAGTAGCTGCAGTAGAGGCCAGGGCTGATAGAGCTCAGTACCACAGCTCTGTCTTTCTAAACACTCCTGTTCAATCTGCCAGCTAGACCCAATGCCCTGCCACTCACACCTGATGAAGAGCTCCTGCATCACTCCCCCATGACTGTGTGTGTGTTAGAGCGAGAGAGCGTTATGTGTGTGCGGAAGCTCAAGCTGTCAAACTCGACAGGTGAGATCTCTCCTTATGGCATGTGTGTGTGCACCTGCATGTGTGTGTGTTTCCGCCTGTGTGTGTGTTTGTATGTGTACCTCAGGAGGGAGGCAGGGATCAGGTTGGAGCTAGCTAACCACTTGTGAATCTTTCCACCATCTCTGAGGTGCCCTGGCCTGCTTCGTTAACATATGCGAGACCTGCTTGCCTGACACCTGCTCCCTGCATGCCTCCCTCCCTCCCTCCCTACCTCTCTCTCTCTCTCTCTCTCTCTCTCTCTCTCTCTCTCTCTCTCTCTCTCTCTCTCTCTCTCTCTCTCTCTCTCTCTCTCTCTCTCTCTCTCTCTCTCTCTCTCTCTCTCTCTCTCTCTCTCTCTCTCTCTCTCTCTCCTTGGACGGATAGATGGATGACTTAGAGGGATGGAAAAAACTATGTAGGAAGTGCAGGACCATCCTCCTCAGGGAATTTCATAAAAATCTAAATAGTGAAACATTAAAAAAGTTATCCTTTTTAGATAAAACTATACTAACTATATTCACATATCCCCAAATAATTGATTAAAACACACTATTTTGCAATGAAGGTAGCCTCAGCAGCTCTCAATAGCCTCAGCAGTACTCTGTAGGGTAGCACATTGGTGTAGCTGGAGGACAGCTAGCTTCTGTCCTCCTCTGGGTACATTGACTTAAATACAAAACCTAGGAGGCTCATAGTTCTCCCCCTTCCATAGACTTACACAGTAATGATGACAACTTCCGGAGGACGTCCTCTGACCTATCAGAGCTCTTGCAGCATGACGTTATCCACCCAATCAAAGGATCAGAGAATTAATCTAGTACCAAAAGCATTTTATTATTTTTTTGTGTGTTTTTTTTGTTTATCTGCTGGCCCCAGCCGCAAACACAGGCTCTGTCTATAGTTAACCGACCCTCTGCCCATTCATCGCCATTTTACCTGTTATTGTTTTAGCTGATTAGCTGTTGTTGTTGTCTTAGCTAGCTCTCCAAATCAACACCTGTGATTACTTTATGCCTCGCTGTATGTCTCTCTCATATGTCAATATGCCTTGTATACTGTTGTTTAGGTTAGTTATCATTGTTTTAGTTTAAAATGGAGCCCCTAGTTCCACTCATTATACCTCTGATACCTCCTTTGTCCCACCTCCCACACATGCGGTGACCTCACCCATTATAACCAGCTTATCCAGAGATACAACCTCTCTTATCATCACCCAGTGCCTGGGCTTACCCCCTCTGTACCCACACCCCACCATACCCCTGTCTGCACATTATGCCCTGAATCTATTCTACCACGCCCAGAAATCTGCTCCTTTTATTCTTTGATGTCCTTGCCGTGTCTGAATCCTGGCTTAGGAAGGCCATTTCCATACCCAGCTACAACATTTTTTTGTCATGATTGAACTGCCAAGGGGGAGTTGTTGCAATCTACTGCAGAGAGAGCCTGCAAAGTTCTGTCATACTTTTCAGGTCTATACACAAACAGTTTGAACTTCTAATTTTAAATATTAACCTCTCCAGAAATAAGTCTCTCACTGTTGCCACCTGCTATCGACCCCCGTCCGCTACCAGCTGTGCCCTGGACACCATTTGTGAATTGATCGCCCACCATCTAGCTTCAGAATTCTGTTAGGTGACCTAAACTGGGATATGCTTAACACCCTGGCAGTCCTACAATCTAAGCTAGATGCCCTCAATCTCACACAAATCATCAAGGAACCCACCAGGTACAACCCTAAATCCTTAAACATGGGCACCCTCACCCGCTGTTTTCAATCAGGATTTCAGCGATCACTGCCTCATTGCCTGTATCCGCTATGGGTCCGCGGTCAAACAACCACCCCTCATCACTGTCAAACGCTCCCTAAAACACTTCTTCGAGCAGGCCTTTCTAATCGACCTGGCCCGGGTATCCTGGAAGGATATTGACCTCATCCTGTCAGTTGAGGATGCCTGGTCATTCTTTAAAAGTAATTTCCTCAGCATCTTAGATAAGCATGCCCCATTCAAAAATGCAGAACTAAGAACAGATATAGCCCTTGGTTCCCTCCAGACCTTACTGCCCTTGACCAGCACAAAAACATCCTGTGGCGGACTTCCATAGCATCGAATAGTCCCCACCATATGGAACTGTACAGGGAAGTCAGGAACCAATACACGCAGTCAGTCAGGAAAGCAAAGACTAGCTATTTCAAGCAGAAATTTGCATCCTGTAGCTCTAACTCCAAAAGGTTTTGGGACACTGTAAAGTCTATGGAGAACAAGAGTACCTCCTCCCAGCTGCCCACTGCACTGAGGCTAGGTAACACGGTCACCACTGATAAATCCATAATGATAATTGAACATTTCAATAAGCATTTCTCATCGGCTGGCCATGCCTTCCTCCTGGCTACTCCAACCCCGGCCAGCAGCTCCGCCCCCCCGCAGCTACTCGTCCAAGCCTCCCCAGCTTCTCCTTTACCCATATCCAGACAGCGGATGTTCTGAAAGAGCTGCAAAACCTGGACCAGTACAAATCAGCTGGGCTAGACAATCTGGACCCTCTCTTTCTAAAACTCTCCGCCGCCATTGTTGCGACCCCTATGACCAGCCTGTTCAACCTCTCTTTCGTATCGTTCGAGATCCATAAAGATTGGAAAGCAGCCGTGGTCAAGGGTGTTCAAAGGGGGTGACACCCTAGACCCAAACTGTTACAGACCTATATCCATCCTGCCCTGCCTATCTAAAGTCTTCGAAAGCCAAGTTAATAAACAGATAACTGACCATTTCGAATCCCACCGTATCTTCTCCGCTGTGCAATCCGGCTTCCGAGCTGGTCACGGGTGCACCTCAGCCACGCTCAGTGTACTAAATGATATCATAACCGCCATTACATCGGCGATGTAATCTACAAAATAGCTTCCAACACTCTTCTCAGCAAACTGGATGCAGTCTATCACAGTGCCATCCGTTTTGTTACCAAATCACCTTATACCACCCACCACTGCGACCTGTATGCTCTAGTCGGTTGGCCCCCGCTACATATTCGTCGCCAGACCCACTGGCTCCAGGTCATCTATAAGTCTATGCTAGGTAAAGCTCCGCCTTATCTCAGTTCACTAGTCACAATAACAACACCACCCCCCCCCCGTAGCACACATTCCAGCAGGTATATCTCACTGACCATCCCCAAGCCAACACCTCATTTGGCCTTCTTTCCTTCCAGTTCTCTGCTGCCAGTGACTGGAACGAATTGCAAAAATCGCTGAAGTTGGAGACTTTTATTTCCCTCACCAACTTTAAACATCAACTATCTGAGCAGCTAACCGAGCTGTACATAGTCCATCTATAAATAGCCCACCCAATCTACTTACCTCATCCCCATACTGTTTTTATTTTATTTACTTTTCTGCTCTTTTACACACCAGTATCTCTACTTGCACATCATCATCTGCTCATTTATCACTCCAGTGTTAATCTGATAAATTGTAATTATTCGCTCCTATGGCCTATTTATTGCCTACCTCCTCATGCCTTTTGCACACACTGTATATAGACTTTCTTTTCTCTACTGTGTCATTGACTTGTTTGTGTTATTGGCTTGTTTATTGTTTACTCCATGTGTAACTCTGTGTTGTTGTCTGTGTCACACTGCTTTGCTTTATCTTGGCCAGATCACAGTTGCAAATGAGAATTCGTTCTCAACTGGCCGACCTGGTTAAATAAAGGTGGAAAAAAAAGAACTACAGCTGGCTAGCACCATAGTGCATAAAAATAGAAAGAAAATAGTGGAAGTTTCAAACAAATTCATTTCTTCCAAATTAAGGAGAAGAGAGAGAGAGAGAGAGAGAGAGAGAGAGAGAGAGAGAGAGAGCGAGAGAGAGAGAGAGAGAGAGAGAGAGAGAGAGAGAGAGATTTGGTTGTATTTTTTGAACTTTCACTTAGCTAGCAATGCAGCTAGCTAGTTTAGTCTACTCAAACAGAGGGATGTTATGTTAGCTAGCTGGCTATGGCTATCCAACACTGGAACTCTTCCAAGTCAAGGTAAGTTTTTAAATTTGTTAATTTATTGTGCCGGAGTAACTGCTAAACTGCTTTCTGACTATCCACTGTAATGCGTTAGTTCTAGTATCTATGTTCACTATGACTTGACAATGATGTAGGTTGTGTGTAGCGGTCCACAAGTGAGGGCAAAAAGTGAGAGGCGGAGAGTGTGTAGATAGTTGTGAGAAGGAATTACTGTATATATACAATGATCAAAGTGATGATGCTGTTTGTATGTGGCTGCTATGAAAGTGAACTGTGTTTGCGTGTGATCAGGTTTTTTTTCATTCAGCCAATTCTGTCTGAAAACGTTTCTTAAATGGAAGCAAACAGAGCAAAACGGGGATAAAAATACCTGATATCGTCCAATAAATTACATTTGGAAATGTTGGACTAATAATTACACCCTAACTCAGCTAGACGCAGGCAAGAGTGTGCAAAGCAATATTGAATGTGTCACAAAATTATCTCGACCTGTGCACCTACGTTGTAAACTTAAATTTATAGGCTAGGTTGTAGCAACAGGGAACATTTCAGTATCATGTAGTAGCCTAAACCTATCGATGTTACATTGAGCTGGGTAAATGGAATATGAATGACAATCATACAACATGCTGTAATAGAAATAAGGCCATGATCATTACAAAAAAGTATCATTCTCCCTCATATTAAATGGCACTGACCGCCACTGATGGAATAGTGAGATGGAGGAATGGAATTAAGAATAAGATTAGGGATGGAAAGAAGGGATGTAACAGTAATGGAATAAAGTGATATAATGGATGGAGGAATTGAAATTAAGTTGTATATCGGAGGGAGGGATGGAAGGCTAAAGGTCAGGGGGAATCCATGAGGAGATGTCAGCTATTAGGAGCGAGATAGAGGAAGAGTGAGAGGGGTGTGTTCCTACCCCCCAGACTCACTCATCATCCAGATCACCATGACTCTCCACCCCGCTGAAGGATGCCAAGCAAGGTGTGTCCGATGCTGGGTAGGGAGAGAAGCCTTGCCTCCCTGGCTGGAGCTGCTTGACGGTCCCTGTCATGGAGCGTGTCCATGTAATTACCACTGCCCAGGGGGGCAAGGGGAATGTTAGAGGGTTTGGTAAGGTGTGGCCTTCGCACTGAATGGACCCAGATATCATCTTCAAACCCGAAATAAGATCACTCATCCCCCCCTCCATCAACAGAGAGTGAACCATGACATTTAATAGAGATGAAAGGAATACCACACAGACTCTCACGATCATCATTATTCAATATGAAAGAACGTACCCATACAGTTCAACACTGGCAATGCCATTCCACAGGATACGCATTAATCGGTCAATAGACAAGGGCATTCACACATAGTCCTGTCATGAAATCAACATTACCTGAAATAACAAGGGACATTATACACATACAGTGAGGGAAAAAAGTATTTGATCCCCTGCTGATTTTGTACGTTTTCCCACTGACAAAGAAATGATCAGTCTATCATTTTAATGGTAGGTTTATTTGAACAGTGAGAGACAGAATAACAACAACAAAAATCCAGAATGTCAAAAATGTTATAAATTGATTTGCATTTTAATGAGGGAAATTAGTATTTGACCCCCTCTCAATCAGAAAGATTCCTGGCTCCCAGGTGTCTTTTATACAGGTAACGAGCTGAGATTAGGAGCACACTCTTAAAGGGAGTGCTCCTAATCTCAGTTTGTTACCTGTATAAAAGACACCTGTCCACAAAAGCAATCAATCAATCAGATTCCAAACTCCACCATGGCCAAGACCAAAGAGCTCTCCAAGAATGTCAGGGACAAGATTGTAGACCTACACAAGGCTGGAATGGGCTACAAAACCATCGCCAAGCAGCTTGGTGAGAAGGTGACAACAGTTGGTGTGATTATTCGCAAATGGAAGAAACACAAAATAACTGTCAATCTACCTCGGCATGGGGTTCCATGCAAGATCTCACCTCATGGAGTTGCAATGATTAAAGGACGTTGAGGAATCAGCTCAGAACTACACAGGAGGATCTTGTCAATGATCTCAAGGCAGCTGGGACCATAGTCACCAAGAAAACAATTGGTAACACACTACGCCGTGAAAGACTGAAATCAGACCAGCTGGCTTGTGTGTTTACGGACATATTCAATCAATCCTTATCCCAGTCTGCTGTTCCCACATGCTTCAAGAGGGCCACCATTGTCCCTGTTCCCAAGAAAGCTAAGGTAACTGAGCTAAACGACTACCGCCCCGTAGCACTCACTTCCATCATCATGAAGTGCTTTGAGAGACTAGTCAAGGACCATATCACCTCCACCCTACCTGACACCCTAGACCCACTCCAATTTGCTTACCGCCGAAATAGGTCCACAGACGACGCAATCTCAACCACACTGCACACTGCCCTAACCCATCTGGACAAGAGGAATACCTATGTGAGAATCCTGTTCATCGACTACAGCTCAGCATTTAACACCATAGTACCCTCCAAACTCGTCATCAAGCTCAAGACCCTGGGTCTCGACCCCGCCCTGTGCAACTGGGTACTGGACTTCCTGACGGGCCACCCCCAGGGGGTGAGGGTAGGTAACAACATCTCCACCCCGCTGATCCTCAACACTGGGGCCTCACAAAGGTGCGTTCTGAGCCCTCTCCTGTACTCCCTGTTCACCCACGACTGCGTGGCCATGCACGCCTCCAACTCAATCATCAAGTTTGCAGATGACACTACAGTGGTAGGCTTGATTACCAACAACGACGAGACGGCCTCCAGGGAGGAGGTGAGGGCCCTCAGAATGTGGTGTCAGGAAAATAACTGCACACTCAACGTCAACAAAACAAAGGAGATGATTGTGGACTTCAGGAAACAGCAGAGGGAGCACCCCCCTATCCACATCGATGGGATAGTAGTGGAGCGGGTAGTACGTTTTAAGTTCCTCGGCGTACACATCACGGACAAACTGAATTGGTCCACCCGCACATACAGCGTCGTAAAGAAGGCGCAGCAGCGCCTCTTCAACCTCAGGAGGCTGAAGAAATTCGGTTTGTCACCAAAAGCACTCACAAACTTCTACAGATGCACAATCGAGAGCATTCTGTCGGGCTGTATCACCGCCTGGTACGGCAACTGCTCCGCCCACAACCGTAAGGCTCTCCAGAGGGTAGTGAGGTCTGCACAACGCATCACCGGGGGCAAACTACCTGCCCTCCAGGACACCTACACCACCCGATGTCACAGGAAGGCCATAAAGATCATCAAGGACAACAACCACCCGAGCCACTGCCTGTTCCCCCCGCTATCATCCAGAAGGCGAGGTCAGTACAGGTGCATCAAAGCAGGGGACCGAGAGACTGAAAAACAGCTTCTATCTCAAGGCCATCAGACTGTTAAACAGCCACCACTAACATTGAGTGGCTGCTGCCAACACACTGACTCCAGCCACTCCAGCCACTTTAATAATGGAAATTGATGTAAAATATATCACTAGCCACTTTAAACAATGCTACTTAATATAATGTTTACATACCCTACATCGCTCATCTCATATGTGTATACTGTACCCTATACCATCTACTGCATCTTGCCTATGCCGTTCTGTACCATCACTCATTCACATATCTTTATGTACATATTCTTTATCCCTTTACACTTGTGTGTATAAGGTAGTAGTTTTGGATTTGTTAGGTTAGATTACTCGTTGGTTATTACTGCATTGTCGGAACTAGAAGCACAAGCATTTCGCTACACTCGCATCTGCTAACCATGTGTATGTGACAAATACATTTGATTTGGTTTGATTTGATTTGAAATCCTGCAGTGCCCGCAGGTCCCCCTGCTCAAGAAAGCACATATACATGCCCGTCTGAAGTTTGCCAATGAACATCTGGGGTGTTTTTCTGATAAGGGGACAGGACAACTTCACCGCATCAAAGGGACGATGGACGGGGCCATGTACCGTCAAATCTTGGCTGAGAACCTCCTTCCCTCAGCCAGGACATTGAAAATGGGTCATGGATGAGTATTCCAGCATGACAATGACCCAAAACACACGGCCCAGGCAACAAAGGAGTGGCTCAAGAAGAAGCATATTAAGGTCCTGGAGTGGCCTAGCCAGTCTCCAGACCTTAATCCCATATAAAATCTGTGATTGCCAACAAGGGTTTTGCCACCAAGTACTAAGTCATGTTTTGCAGAGGGGTAAAATACTTATTTCCCTCATTAAAATGCAAATCAATTTATAACATTTTTAACATGCGTTTTTCTGGATTATTTTGTTGTTATTCTTTCTCTCATTGTTCAAATAAACCTAACATTAAAACTATAGACTGATCATTTCTTTGTCAGTGGGCAAATGTACAAAATCAGCAGGGGATCAAATACTTATTTCCTTCACTGTAAAGTGCCTTCAGAAAGTATTCATACCCCTTGACTTATTTTGTTCTATTACAGCCTGAATTGGATTAAACATATATATTTTTTAATCACCAATCTACACACATTAGCCCATAATGTCAAAGTGAAAACATGGTGTTGCTTTTTTGTGCAAATATATTGAAAATGAAATACAAAAAATATCTCATATCTCACACCCCTGAGTCAATACATGTTAGAATCCCCTTTGGCAGTGATTACAGCTGTGAGCATTTCTGGGTAAGTCTCTAAGAGCTTTGCACACCTGAATTGTACAATATTTGCACATTTTTATTAACATAAATCTTCAAACTCTGTCAAGTTGGTTGTTGATCTTCACTAGACAGCCATTTACAAGTCTTTACAAGTGGTTTCAAGATGATTTCAGTCAAAACTGTAACTAGGCCACTCAGGAACATTCATTGTCATATTGGTAAGCAACATCAGTATATTTGGCCTTATGTTTTAGGTTATTATCCTGCTGAAATATGAATTTGTCTACTAGTGTCTAGGATTTTTCCTGTGCTTAGCTCTATTACATTTATTTTTATCCTAAAAAACAGCCTAGTCTTTGCCGATGACAAGCATACCAATAACATGATGCAGCACCCACCATGCTTGAGAATATGAAGAGTGGTACTCAGTGATGTGTTGTGTTGGATTTGCCCCAAATATAACACTTTGTATTCAGGACATAACGTTTATTTATTTTCCATTTATTTGCTGTTTTACTTTAGTGCCTGCCCTATTACAAACAGGATGCATGTTTTGGAGTGTTTTATTTTGTACAGGCTTTCTTCTTTTCACTCTGCTAATTAGGTTAGTATTGTGGAGTAATTACAATGTTGTTGATCCATCCTCAGATATCTTCTATCACAGCCATTAAACTCTGTAACTGTTTTAAAGTCACCATTGGCCTCATGGTGAAATCCCTGAGTGGTTTTCTTCCTCTCCAGCAACTGAGTTAGGAAGGACGCCAGTATCTTGTATTGACTGGGTGTATTGATACACCATCCCAAGTCTAATTAATAACTTCACCATTTTTTATTCATTTTTTTTAACCCATCTACCAATAGGTGCCCTTCTTTACGAGGCATTGGAAAACATCCCTGGTCTTTGTGGTTAAATCTGTGTTAGAAATTCACTGCTGGACTTAGGGACCTTATATATAATTGCATGTGTGTGTGGGGTACAGAGATGAAGTAGCTGTTCAAAAATCATGTTAAACACAATTATTGACAGAGTGAGTCATGCAACTTATTATGTGACTTGTTATTAAGCATCATTTTTGCTCCTGACCTTATTTAGTCTTGCCATAAAAGGGGTTGAACACTTATTGGCTCAAGACATTTCTGCTTTTCATTCACACTGTATATTTTAGCGCTGTTGGCTTTTTTCTGGCTCTCTTTAGGAAGAGGATTGGCATTTGGAATGGCAGAGGTGATTTAATTGAATTATGTAGATTCAAGATTGAATTATGTAGATTATCAAATATGTCTGGATGAACGTTACTTAAGGTGTACACAATGCAAATGACATAAGATACAGAATGCAAATGTTAGATGAATATGTTATGACATGAAAGGCAAGCCGGTATGCAGTATATTTGAACAAATATGATATAAAAGAAAGACCTAGTCAGTTGAACAACTGAATGACTTCAGCTGAAATGTTTCTTCTGCGTTTAACCCAACCCCTCTGAATCAGAGAGGTGCAGGGGGATGCCTTACTCAATATCCAATCCTTCAGCACCCAGGGAACAGTGGGTGGACTGCCTAGCACAGGGGCAGAACGATAGATTTTTACCTTGTCACCTCAGGGATTTGATCCAGCAACCTTTCAGTTACTGGCCCAACGCTCTAACCTGCCGCCCCTACGACATACTGTACACGATACAGTATATACAGAAATGATTCAAACCCCTTCACTTTTTCCACATTTTGTTACGTTACAGCTTTACTCTAAAATTGATTAAATACATTTTTTCCTTATCATCTATAAACAACATCCCGTAATAACAATCTGAAAACCCATTTTTTTATTTTTTTTTAAATGAGGTCAGGTGCATTCCTGTTTCAGTTGATCATCCTTGTGATGTTTCAACAACTTTATTGGAGTCCACCTGTAACGGTTTTCTTCCGTTGAAGGAGAGGAGGACCAAAATGCAGCGTGGTTAGTGTTCAACATGTTTAATATAGATGATAAACGAGAACACTTACAAAATAACAAATGTGAAAACCGAAAACAGTCCTATCTGGTGCATAGACACAAAGACAGAAGACAATCACCCACAAAATACCAAAAGAACATGGCTGTCTAAATATGGTTCCCAATCAGAGACAACGACAGACAGCTAGCTGCCTCTAATTGAGAACCAATCTAGGCAACCATAGACATACAAAACTACCTAGAAAGGAAACAGCCCCATAAACATACAAAACCCCTAGACCAGGCTAAACACATAAATCACCCGTCACACCCTGACCTAACCAAAATAATAAAGAAAACAAAGATAACTAAGGCCAGGGCGTGACACCACCAGTGATAAAGTCAACTGATTGGACATGATTTGGAAAGGCACAGACCTGTCTATATCAGGTCCCACAGTTGACAGTGCAAGTCAGAACAAAAACCAAGCCATGATGTCAAAGGAATTGTCGGTAGAGCTCCATGACATGTTTGTGTTGAGGCACATATCTGGGGCAGGGCACCAAAACATTTCTGCAGCATTGAAGGTCCCCAAGAACACAGTGGCCTCCATCATTCTTAAATGGAAGAAGTTTGGAATCACCAAGACTTCCAGCCTAGAGCTGGCCGCCTGGCAAAACTGAGAAATCGAGGGAGAAGGGCCTTGGTCAAGGAGGTGACCAAGAACCCGATGTTCTCTCTGAGAGAGCTCCAGAGTTCTTCTGTGGATATGGGAGAACCTTCCAGAAGGACAACCATTTCTGCAGCACTCCACCAATCAGGCCTTTATGCTAGAGTGGCCAGACGGAAGCCACTCCTCAGTAAAAGCCACACGACATCCCGATTGGAGCTTGCCAAAAGGCACCTACAGTGCCTTGCGAAAGTATTCGGCCCCCTTGAACTTTGCGACCTTTTGCCACATTTCAGGCTTCAAACATAAAGATATAAAACTGTATTTTTTTGTGAAGAATCAACAACAAGTGGGACACAATCATGAAGTGGAACGACATTTATTGGATATTTCAAACTTTTTTAACAAATCAAAAACTGAAAAATTGGGCGTGCAAAATTATTCAGCCCCCTTAAGTTAATACTTTGTAGCGCCACCTTTTGCTGCGATTACAGCTGTAAGTCGCTTGGGGTATGTCTCTATCAGTTTTGCACATCGAGAGACTGACATTTTTTCCCATTCCTCCTTGCAAAACAGCTCGAGCTCCGTGAGGTTGGATGGAGAGCATTTGTGAACAGCAGTTTTCAGTTCTTTCCACAGATTCTCGATTGGATTCAGGTCTGGACTTTGACTTGGCCATTCTAACACCTGGATATGTTTATTTTTGAACCATTCCATTGTAGATTTTGCTTTATGTTTTGGATCATTGTCTTGTTGGAAGACAAATCTCCGTCCCAGTCTCAGGTCTTTTGCAGTCTCCATCAGGTTTTCTTCCAGAATGGTCCTGTATTTGGCTCCATCCATCTTCCCATCAATTTTAACCATCTTCCCTGTCCCTGCTGAAGAAAAGCAGGCCCAAACCATGATGCTGCCACCACCATGTTTGACAGTGGGGATGGTGTGTTCAGCTGTGTTGCTTTTACGCCAAACATAACGTTTTGGATTGTTGCCAAAAAGTTTAATTTTGGTTTCATCTGACCAGAGCACCTTCTTCCACATGTTTGGTGTGTCTCCCAGGTGGCTTTTGGCAAACTTTAAACAACACTTTTTATGGATATCTTTAAGAAATGGCTTCTTCTTGCCACTCTTCCATAAAGGCCAGATTTGTGCAATATACGACTGATTGTTTTCCTATGGACAGAGTCTCCCACCTCAGCTGTAGATCTCTGCAGTTCATCCAGAGTGATCATGGGCCTCTTGGCTGCATCTCTGATCAGTCTTCTCCTTGTATGAGCTGAAAGTTTAGAGGGATGGCCAGGTCTTGGTAGATTTGCAGTGGTCTGATACTCCTTCCATTTCAATATTATCGCTTGCACAGTGCTCCTTGGGATGTTTCAAGCTTGGGAAATCTTTTTGTATCCAAATCCGGCTTTAAACTTCTTCACAACAGTATCTCGGACATGACTGGTGTGTTCCTTGTTCTTCATGATGCTCTCTGCGCTTTTAACGGACCTCTGAGACTATCACAGTGCAGGTGCATTTATACGGAGACTTGATTACACACAGGTGGATTGTATTTATCCTCATTAGTCATTTAGGTCAACATTGGATCATTCAGAGATCCTCACTGAACTTCTGGAGAGAGTTTGCTGCACTGAAAGTAAAGGGGCTGAATAATTTTGCACGCCCAATTTTTCAGTTTTTGATTTGTTAAAAAAGTTTGAAATATCCAATAAATGTCATTCCACTTCATGATTGTGTCCCACTTGTTGTTGATTCTTCACAAAAAAATACAGTTTTATATCTTTATGTTTGAAGCCTGAAATGTGGCAAAAGGTTGCAAAGTTCAAGGCGGCCGAATACTTTCGCAAGGCACTGTAAATGACTCCCAGACCATGAAAAACAAGATTCTCTGGTCTGATGAAACCAAGATGGAACTCTTTGGCCTGAATGCCAAGCGTTACGTCTGGAGAAAACCTAGAGGAAACCTGAAGAATGGTGGTGGCAGTATCATGCTGTGGGGATTGTTTTCAGCGGCAGGGACTGGAAGACTAGTCAGGATTGAGGGAAAGATGAACGGAGCAAAGTACAGAGAGATCCTTGATGAAAACCTGCTCCAGAGTGCTCAGGACCTCAGACAGGACCTCAACAGGACACCAACCCTAAGCACACAGCCAAGACAATGCAGGAGTGGCTTCAGGACAAGTCTCTGGATGTCCTTGAGTGGCCCAGCCAGAGCGCGGTCTTAAACCCTATCGAACATCTCTGGAGAGACCTGAAAATAGCTGTGCAGTGATGCTACCATTCCTACCTGACAGAGCTTGAGAGGATCTGCAGAGAATGGGAGAAACTCCCCAAATACTGGTTTGCCAAGCTTGTAGCGTCATAACCACGAAGAATCGAGGCTGTAATCACTGCCAAAGGTGCTTCAACAAAGCACTGAGTGAAGGCGCTGAATAAATGTCATTTCAGTTTAATTCTAAAAAACAGTTTTTGCTTTGTCATTATAGGCTATTGTTTGAAGATTGATGAGGGAAAAAAACTGTTTTATCCATTTTAAAATAAGGATGTAATGTAACAAAATGTGGAAAAAGTCAAGGAGTCTGAATACTTTTCTAATGCACAGTCTATACACAAGTATGTGGACACATCTTCAAATTAATGGATTTGGCTATTTCGGCAACACCTGTTGCCTACAGGTGTATAAAATCGAGCACACAGCCATGTAATATCTGTAGACTAACATTGGCAGTAGAATGGCCTTACTGAAGAGCTCAGTGACTTTCAACGTGGCATCATCCTAGGATGCCACCTTTACAACATGCCTAAGATCACCATGCGCAATGCCAAGCGTCGGCTGGAATGGTCTAAAGATAGTCGCCATTGGACTCAGTGGAAATACGTTCTCTGGAGTGATGAATCACGCTTCACCATCTGACAGTCCGATGGACTAATCTGTCTTTACCAGGAGAACGCTACCTGCACCAAAGCATAGTGCCAACTGTAAAGTTTGGTGGAGGAGGAATAACGGTCTGGGGTTGTTAATCATGGTTCGAGCTAGGCCCCTTAGTTCCAGTAAAGGGAAATCTCAACACTAGAACATACATTGACATTCTAGACGATTTTGTGCTTCCAACTTTGTGGGGAAGGCCCTTTCCTATTTCAGCATAACAAAGCCCCCATGCAAAAAGCAACATCAATACAGAAATTGTTTGTCGAGATCAGTGTGGAAGAACTTGACTGACCTGCTCAGAGCCCTTACCTCAACTCACATCGAACACTTTTGGGATTAATTGAAACGCCGTCTGCGAGCTAGGCCTAATCTGCCAACATCAGTGCCCGACCTCACTAATGCTCCTGTGGCTGAATGGAAGCAAGTCCCCTCAGCAATGTACCAGCATCTAGTGGAAAGCCTTCCCAGAAGAGTGGAGGCTGTTATAGCAGCAAAGCGGGGACTAACTCCATATTAATCCACATGATTTTGAAATTAGATGTTCGACTAGCATACTTTTGGTTCTGTAGTTTAAATATGAGGCTCATCCTCCATATTTATCTATGGAAGATAAAGGGCATAACTTACATGGTCAATGCATTTATTTTATCCTTCAGATGGGTATCAATGTGTTATTAGATAAGGGACACATGCATGCAGAGAAACACAAACACACGCATGAGCATGCAACGCACACACACGCACACACACACACTACCATTCTGGTATTGCATTTTGATTTGATCATGGACTAGCGCCAGTCGGAACAGCAGGAGGTATGTGTGTGTATCATGGCCATAAGACTGAAGCAAGTGTGCATGTGTGTTCGTGTTGTCAAGAGGTAAATTATTGCAATGTCTTTGCAGATGTGTGTGTTTGTTGTTTGGTTTATTTCAGACGACGGGGACACGTCTTTGTGTGTGTGTGTGTGTGTGTGTGTGTGGGGGGGGGGGGGGGGGGGGGTTTCCTTGGGGTGGTAAAATCCATGTCTTTGATAGGGCCCCTCCAGACCCTGTTCCAATGCTCTCCACCAACGTTGTTGGATAGAAGGACAAGACAGGACATCCACATCATTTCTTGATTAATACTAGGAAAATACAAATAGGATAACATACCAGTAAACTAAAACTAAAAGTGTGCCCCCATTATCAACAAATGGCAATACAGTACCAACCCAACTTCCCTCACCTCACCTTCCATCCCATCCCAATACACACAGTTTTCATTTCCAGCTAAACAACAACTCACCAAGCCCCTAAAGAGCAACCAATCCCTCTGAAATTGGCCTATGTGGCATCGATATGAGTCAGAAACATTTAATCTAGTGACAAATTTGATTACCATGTGTAAATAGGATAATTTTGGTCATAAAGTCAGTCTCATTGAAAACAGAGTCTGGAACCTCAGTGTGTCACGAGTAAATAAAGGTTGGGTTTGGATTACAATTATGTCAACAAATCATACCCTCTTCTGCTAAACTCCACGTGCAAATCCACCCCTCCTCCCACTTCGCTCCCCTTTACTCGAATTAGTCTGGCCCTGGCGTGTTTTGCTTGCATTCATTTTGGAACAGGGGTGCCTCCCGGGCGTGAGCCAGGTTCCTCGTTCAATGCCAAAGGTGAAGTCGGCTCAAAAAAAGTGACTAATTAGAATGTGGAGTAATGAGTAGGATCTGTGTTTTTACATGCAAAATTACTTTTGATTAAAAAAACGATTCTCAATGAAAACAAGTTTCCAAAAATGTAAATATATATATATATTTTATGGAAAGGAGATGTTATATGTTTCTGGGCGATGCACCATGCTGCCTTGATGACAATATGACTAAGCGGCGCAGATTAATGTTAGATTTGAGAAGGGCGGTCCTCCCTCGTCGCTTTTCCCTGTTCACGTTAAGGGCCATAGACCGGTGCCTCGGGGCTCGGCATAATCGGATCCACCCATTGAATTGGGCAGAGGTGTGCAACGACCAGTGGTGGTTAGTACAACCAGAGATCCTGGAATATAATGAACTCTCTGCAGGGGAGGCTACTGAGGTGAGGACGGCTCATAATAATGGCTAGAACGGAGCAAACGGAATGGCATCAAACCATGTGCTTGATGTATTTGATACCATTCCACCTATTCCGCTCCAGCCATTACCAAAAGCCCATCCTCCCCAATTAAAGTGCCACCAACCTCCTCTCACTCTCTTGTATAACTTGGCAAATGACGTTAGATAATGTTATTGCTGGTTATATAGTTAGCTATACTTTGATAAAGCGAGCCAGGCTAGCTAACATTTTAGCTAACGTTAGCATTGCTAGCTAGCTAGATAACTATTTACCTAGCTACCGCATTATAACTTAGTTAGGTCATAGCTCATACAAGTTTCTAATGTATTTTGTAGATACTGATGGTTATGTAACGTTATCATTTGATAATCCTAGCGAGGCAGGGTAGTTAGCTAGAGGCTAGCTAACGTTAGCCTACAAGTTGAATTTGTAAGTTAGTTTGTAGGTCATCCAAGTGTATTTTGTATTGTCTAAGGCAAAACTAAATAATGGATGCTGCTATGGTGGTAGCTAACTCATGTCTGAGTCTGGCTAATACAGTGAACTAGGAGCAACAAATAATAACAGTGTCACCGGCCTGAATCTAATTCATTCTGGAACTACAGTCAGTCTACATCTGTAAAGCGTAGAATTAGGGTTTCACTATTTACTACAGACACAAAGTCACAATTGACTATATCGTATGTAAAAAATTAATGAAAACAAAAATGTGCTTTTTGGTCATAATTTAAGGTTAGGGTTAGGCATATGTTTAGCAGTGTGGTTAAGGTTCACATTTTAAGAAGACAAATTGTAGAAATAGGCCACATTACTTTTTCTGAATGTGGTAACTAGTAACAACCTAGTATTAGCTTGATCCGGGTTACTGCCCTGATGACACAGATGGCCTCATCAACAACGGTAATGTGTGTTATGTGAAAGGTTGTATACCCGGTTATATAAACTAGTAGTTTAATTATCCAGCCAAGCGGATACAAGTAGTGGTCATTTTGGTTGTGAATCGCATTATCAAAAAGCTTTGTCCTATCTTTATAACAAAATGCAATTACCACTTGACTATAAATGGAACAGGGAGGACATTTGAATCAGGTTGGTGACATTTGAACTGATCAAAGTTCAAAACTGTTTTGAGTTTTGTTCCAATTCACCTTCATAACCTATCCTGGTGGAACCAGCCTGATCTCTATGTTAACCATTATTTTTCACTTCACATATTATGATATCTGAAGTGAAATAGAAAGGTGAATGCAGCAACCAGGTTGGTTCCACCAGGCTGATCATAACAGTGGCGGTCAGTGACAACAATTGTTTTTCATGAGCATGGCCTTACTTCTATTACAGCATCTTGGATAACTCTCATTCATATTCCATTCAACCAGTTCAATGTAACAGCGATAGGTTTAAGCTACTACATGATATTCTGATTTTCCCTATACCCATCATGAGGTTGCCAGCCTAATGAAAGTTTACCACGTAGGTGCACACAAGTCAAGACACAAATTTGAGGCGACAGACAGTGACACATGGACAGACAGTGACATTCAATACCGCCTTACACATTCTTGCTTGCATCTAGCTGATCTAGGTTGTAATCATTAGTCAGTTGCAACAGTTGCAAACAAGAGTTTCTATTGGACAAATTCAGGTACGTTTATCCCTGTTTTGTTCCTGTTACGTCCGTTGTTGGAATGAGACCAAGGTGCAGCGTGGTAAGCGTACATCTTTCTTTATTTTGATGAACACCAAAAAAAAAAGAAGAATATAAACGAACGTAAAATTCTGCAGGCTATACAGCAACTAACAAAATCAAGATCCCACAACTGAAGGTGGGAAAAAGGGCTGCCTAAGTATGATCCCCAATCATAGACAACAATAAACAGCTGCCTCTGATTGGGAACCATACTAGTCCAACAAAGAAATAGAAACATAGATTTGCCCACCCAAGTCACACCCTGACCTAACCAAATAGAGAATAAAAAAGGCTCTCTAAAGTCAGGGCGTAACAGTTCCGTTTGCTTCCGTTTAAGAAATGTTTTTCAACAGAATCGGCGGAAAGAATATACCCCTGATCACGTGTAAACACAGTTCACTTTTATAACAGCCACGTTGTAGTCCTTCTATGCGTTCTCCTCCTCTTACCTTGTCCCTTCGGCTGTGGACTTCAATGCACAACACATCAGCTGTATGTGGCCAGGCAAAAAAAAAAAAAAATTCCAAGCGCGCTAAACACAGCCTACATTGTTGTCACCATATTAGCTAAAGTAAGTCAGCGTAGCTAATATAACTAGTTTGTTAGTAAACCCATAATCATGCAGTAACTTTAGTGTACAGTCAGTATGCAGTTACATGGGTGAGCCCTGGTGGCAATAAATTAGAAATACCAAAAGCTTTCCTTGACTTGGAAGAGGTCAAGTGTTGTGTTGGATAGTCATAGCCACCAAGCTAGCATAGCATCCATCTGTTTGAGCAGAGTGTTTCAGTAGGCTAAACTAGCTAGCTGCATTTGCTAGCTAAGTAAGTGAAACTGAAACTGAAAAAAATGACAAAATCTATCTATTTCTCTCTTGCTTCTCCTTCATTTTAGAATAAATTAATATTATTAATAAATTAATAACAACTATTGTTTTTCTCTCTCTTTGAGTCAACTACTCAAAGTTAGTTTAGTTTATGCTTTCAGTACTAGATTAATTATCTGATCCTCTGATTTGGTGGAGAACATGTCAGTTCATGCTGCAAGAGCTCTGATAGGCAACGTCCTCCGGAAGTTGTCATAATTACTGTGTAAGTCTATGGAAGGGGGTGAGAACCATGAGCCTCCTAGGTTTTGTATTGAAGTCAATGTATCCAGAGAAGGACATAAGCTAGCTGTCCTCCGGCTACACCATGGGGCTACCCTATAGAGTGCTGTTGAGGCTACCGTAGACCTTCTTTGCAAAATAGCGTGTTTTAATCAATTGTCTAGTGACGTGATTATATTTAGTATAGTTTTATCTAAAGAGGATAACTTTTTAAATGTTTTACGACATTTTTATGAAATTCACTGAGGAGAATGGTCCTCCCCTTCCTCCCCTGAGGAGCCTCCACTGAATCATAACCACCATTGATAATGTAATCAGTGCTCTGTGTCTGTGTGTTTGTTTGTTTGTGACCAACACGCATCTTTGATGAGGGGCCAGGAGCTGATCTACGCTGCTATGCCCATCAATGGGGCGCCGGAAAAGACCTTACCTCCAGCCTCACTCTGACAGGTTTGCCAAGGTAGCCCCATTACCACCATACAAAATGCAGATAGGCACAGTATGTGTATAGGCTGGGAATGACAATGGAAGGTGAAAGCTGCACATTGTTAAACTTTGAATGGTATTGACCTATTCAAAGCTTCCTCCGACATCTCACCATTCATCTGCTTGTAGTTATTGAGCTCAACCTGCAGGAGGTTTGTTTGTTTTGATTGAGTGGGAGGAAACAGCTGCAGGCAAGGTTCTGACAGATGGGTGTGTCTTGGTGGTGGCAAAGACACACCCAAGAAACACCCACATCAAACAACACCCCCAACTCAACTCGTTTGGCTTCTGTCATTGCCACCACCGTTTCTTGAGGAGCAAGCCCAAAAAATTAGCCAAATCAGCGGGTGTAGTTTCCCTCTCTGCATAAATCAACAGTTTGTTTTTACAACATGTAAACCAGTGTAAGGAATGGCGGGCTGTGAATGGCTGAGCCATGTCTCTGGAGTACAAGGTCTAGCGTGGGCAGGTTCTGGCCTTTTCCCCTCCTCTCCCACGTTCAACCAGCTAGCATACCCTCAACATTAACATTCCAACCACAGCTGTGCCTCTGTGCCCCATCGCTCACTTCAAACAGTTACACAACCCTGCAAAATGCACTACTCGGTGCATGCTCACTGCTCACAGCTGACGCACCAAGCTCACTGCCAAGAGAAAATGGTAACTCACACCATCCCTGCTCAAAGCGTACATCCAGCTAACACACTCACAGTAGGCTATGCAAACACACACACACACACACACACACACACACACACATACACACACACACACACACACACACACACACACACACACACACACACACATACACACACGTACCAGCCCTGTTTGCCGTAGAGGTGAGTGCTAGAGACCCCTGGTAGATATCAAGACATACAGTACATCCCACAAGGGTATACATGCATCCACATGCCACCCACACAGTGTACATCCAGTATTGTATAGCTAGCTATACATCCCACACACCAACACAGAGTATACTGTACATAAAACACTATTTATGCAGAGCCATTTTAGCCATATCAGTGCAGTCATTAACATGCATCCCAGTGAGTCTCCCAGTGAGTCTATCTGCAGTGCTAATCTATCTCAGCCACAACTTTATCACATCTAGCACAATGAGTTAACACAAAGGACCTCAGCTCCTTTGTATGGTAATCAGCATCTGTCACTGGCACCAGTGTGTGTGTGTGTGTGTGTAGGCACACAGAGAGACTGTCTCTTCTGTTATTCACGCATCGTGTCCTCCCACTGACACACGCCACCACAACCCAACATGTGAGGGGCAAATTAGAACATGTGTGTTATCGACTGCTGTCATACTAAACACACACTTAGGCGTCCAGGTCCCCCATCACAGTGACAGCTCATAGCCTCACACACGTTCAGGTTCCACTCCAGTAAATGCTATGCAAATCCGCTTAAACATTTTCGTTCTGAGTGATTCATTCTTGTTCTGTGTGGAACGCAAACATACACACACACATGCACACACACACATGGACACACACACACGTCAAAACAGGATTGCCCCACGACGCACTGGGCTTGGCATCGCTACTATTCATGCATGTAGCCCGGGCCCTGAGATCTCCATAGAAAGTGTTACCGTGCAGCTGTTAGTGCAAAGAAGGCAAGACCATGTGTTTTCTCTTTTCATTTCATCACAGATCACTCATAGATAGGTCTGTGAAAGCAACACGGCCGACTATGCAATATAGTAGAACCATGACAGTGATATACTAGGTGAAGCAATTGCTTATCTATCGAGCCATCTTAGATCTAATGTGTGGAGTGAATGACGACCGGGGAGGGGAACACTTTCTGGAATGAAACGCAGCCATGAGCCCTTTTACTGCATATCAATTCAGACTGCTGACTGCGAGTCATGAATGTGGAATGTGAATAGCATGTTTAAACAGAAAGGTGTTTCATATGTTATGCTGCAGATGTAGTTGCTGTCTCAGCCTACTTCCCTTTAGCCATGTCATTAATCCATCTCAGTCGGCAACACAACAAACAATTTACTCAATGTGGAAGGAAAGGACACGACTGTGTACGTGTTTGTGTGTGTGCATGTGTGTGTGACAGAGATGCAAAGACAGAGATGCAAAGGGTGTTTCTTATTGCACACTGCTGCAGCTGTAATTGAGAGGAGAATCTAAGCTGTAGCATGAGCATGTTTAGGAGCAGAACTCTGTCAATAATCCAGTGTATTCCCTCTGGGTACAGCAATGCTTCATGATGCAGTCGCTGCACAGCCAACGGGAAGATAGAGCCTGCTGTGCTGTGTGTGCTGTGTGCCTGGACTGGAACACAATAGCATTCTGTTTTGTGCATTATTGTTAGCTATGGGCGCTAACATGTGACGCTGTAATATACTGTATGGTTTGATTGAGTAAGCTTGTGATAGCGGGCCTATCAGTTCGTGCTGCTGCTGCTGTGCATTGGGAATTAGAATTGAGGAGCTGCCAGCTAGCGTTAGCGTGTGAAACTATGGTACGTGTACTGTGCTTTGCTGTGCATTGGGAGCTGATGAGTTAGCCATGGGAGTCAGCCTTGGGAGTTAGTGTATGGGATTTAGCCACTGGAGTTAGCCATGGAGGTTGGCATGTAAAACTGCAAGATATGTTGATAGGCCGCTAGAGACGTTTTCCCAGTGATGTATGTCATGACTCCCAAAGGACTCATGTCCTATGCTCCCCTATCTTATTCCATTCATGGACTGAGGGTGGGCTTTCATGCTCTTATGGCTTGGGTGTGTCAGTAGGTGAATGTACAATGTATCAGGTGAGGCATTCGCAATGTGTACCAGTACCTGTATGTGTCTATCAATGTATGAATGTGCACTGTATGTTTCTCTGAGTCAATATGGTTAAAGGTTATATAAATAAATCAGGGACACGAGGCTCTCCTAGGAAGTAAAGACCACTATCACGCCCACACACTTTCACAAGCACACATTGAGTGTAGTGGAGACTATGTGTGCTTGTGCAAGTGTGTGTGGGCGTGATAGTGGTCTTTACTTACTAGGAGAGCCTCTAGTCCAGGATTTATCTAACCTTAGATCTTCCTCCAAAACATTTCTTTTAGCTTTCGAACCCACTTTAAATGGCGTGCAGCTTATAAAGGAGTCATAAAACCTTCATTAACACTATATAAAGATGTCACAAATCATCTAGAACAGTATGTCATTCTATATAAAGGGTTTATAAATGTGGCATAACTGTTTGACATAACCCACTATGTCAAATATGACATAAATATGTGCTTTATAAAGGGTGGCATAAGCACTGCTTAATAAAGGCTTTACAAATCATATTAAATTGAAGCTTCAAAAAGCATTGGTAGAGCATTGCCAAGTCCACCCATACGTAAAAATCTATACACGCATGTCTGTAAGTTGCTTTGGATAAAAGTGTCTGCTAAATTGTATATATTATATTATGTTAATTTAAACATTTCTAGGATGGCCAAACCTCTTTCCCCGTTGGGTGCGTAGACAATATGTCACGCCCTGACCTTAGTTATCTATGTTTTATGTATTATTTTAGTCAGGTCAGGGTGTGACGAGGTTGGATATGTGTGTTTTTCCTGTCTAGGGTTTTTGTATATCTATGTTTTTTTTGTATGTCTAGGTAATGTAGGTCTTTGGTGGCCTGAATTGGTTGCCATTTTCCATTTTGGTTTTGTGGGTTATTGTCTATGTATAGTTGCATGTCAGCACTCGTGTCTTATAGCTTCACGGTCGTTTTGTTAGTTTATCACGCTGCGCCTTGGTCTCCTTGTTATGACGAACGTGACACAATATTGAACCTGACCTCAACTTTCCCCAAAATGCATTGGTAGGGCCTTTTAAAATCTGTCTTTTTTTTTTTGCAGAATTATTTTTTATTATTTTATTTATTCAATTTTCTCGCTTTGGTTTTTTCAGGTTTCGGATATCCCCAATTTTTTTCTGCGTTTTCCCCATTTTTCACACTGTTTTAATATATAAAAAATAACATTTGATTTTATGTGTTCACAACATGCTTAAACCACATCAGTGAACAACTTTTGAGATTATTATTTTTTTGTGTAAAGTAGATGCCCTTTTTATCTGTAGTGCAGTAAGCAGAAATGTGATGAGTTAGCAAATCAAGTGCCCACTTGTGATGCCACTGGACAGTGAAAAATGATCAAGTTAACCTTTATTTGTGCAATTTACATGAATTTGTAGTAGTTAAGAGTTAGCTACCTCAATCGTTATTTCAAATAATTTGGGTGACTTCACAGCAATTGCTAGGTAGCTACATAACACAATTTACCTAGCAGGCTTAGCTAAATTAAAGTCAGTCACGACTCATTCAGTCACAACTCATAGTCATGTCATGAGATTTGTGAAAGAAAGAGGAATATAATAATATGAATCAAATGGAGTTTCCCATCGCCCCATGTTAGAGTATTTCTAGTGCAGAACAGAAATACCCTTGTACAGATGGTGTGACAAAGGCATTTCCTAATGGTGTGTATACAGTTAGCAGGTTAACTATCTCTGTTGTCACTTTTAAGGTTGGAACCAACATGCAGTACCTCCAGCAGGCAGAGAGGCAGCTCAGGGACCAGCTACATTATTCACAGCCCTGTGTAATGTTCAATGTAATTGCATTGTTGGACTTAAAAAATAAATAAATGTAATTGTATTGTTATAAAAAAAAAAGGAAATGTATGATTTAAACATGTCTTTAATGTTTATTTGTTTTAGCTGTTAGTGATAATTGTTTTGTGTTAATACATTTGTATTTACATCATTAAGCCTTTATGTATGTGTTACTAATGACCTAAAGGGTCTCACTTCAAACAAGGTATTACAGGACACTACATGAAGTTTCAATAAATAGGTTACTAACGTTCTGCTGATTTATGAAGGTTCTCTCATGATCCACAGGTTACTGTAGGGTGTGAGAGGTATTGAAATGAATCAATGGACCTACAAAGGTTGTGCTTGTGTAAGTGTCAGAGCCAAGATGATTTGGAGGAGTCCAGCCCTGAGACTACTGCACCAGGTATTCCTCTTCTGTTCCCATGCTGGAGACCAGGGCTTGATTACAACCTGTTACAATGGTGCCAACATTTTGTGGTTGGGTGAATGTGTCAAAGACCTGACTGGGCCCAGCACCCCACAGTATGGTCTGTTATATTGTTGTGTCGAAGACCTGACTGGGCCCAGCACCCCACAGTATGGTCTGTTATATTGTTGTGTCGAAGACCTGACTGGGCCCAGCACCCCACAGTATGGTCTGTTATATTGTTGTGTCGAAGACCTGACTGGACCCAGCACCCCACAGTATGGTCTGTTATATTGTTGTGTCGAAGACCTGACTGGACCCAGCACCCCACAGTATGGTCTGTTATATTGTTGTATCGAAGACCTGACTGGGCCCAGCACCCCACAGTATGGTCTGTTATATTGTTGTGTCGAAGACCTGACTGGGCCCAGCACCCCACAGTATGGTCTGTTATATTGTTGTGTCGAAGACCTGACTGGGCCAAGCACCCCACAGTATGGTCTGTTATATTGTTGTGTCGAAGACCTGACTGGGCCCAGCACCCCACAGTATGGTCTGTTATATTGTTGTGTCGAAGACCTGACTGGGCCCAGCACCCCACAGTATGGTCTGTTATATTGTTGTGTCGAAGACCTGAATGGACCCAGCACCCCACAGTATGGTCTGTTATATTGTTGTGTCGAAGACCTGACTGGGCCCAGCACCCCACAGTATGGTCTGTTATATTGTTGTGTCGAAGACCTGACTGGGCCCAGCACCCCACAGTATGGTCTGTTATATTGTTGTGTCGAAGACCTGACTGGGCCCAGCACCCCACAGTATGGTCTGTTATATTGTTGTGTCGAAGACCTGACTGGGCCCAGCACCCCACAGTATGGTCTGTTATATTGTTGTGTCGAAGACCTGACTGGACCCAGCACCCCACAGTATGGTCTATTATATTGTTGTGTCTAAGACCTGACTGGGCCCAGCACCCCACAGTATGGTCTGTTATATTGTTGTGTCGAAGAACTGACTGGACCCAGCACCCCACGGTGTGGCTTGTTATGTGACCGACGTCAGTTCAATTATTTGAATTCCATTTCGTTCTTGTTTTTTTCTGCGAGCTCAATGTGCACATTGCACAGTTTCTCTAGAGATAAAACAGATCCAGCCTGAACTGTGTGATGTAGTAGGGAGTTGTAGTTTCAAGCAGACCAATATTCTACATAGGTTAGCACATAAAACGTGGTAATTAACTACAATTACCATAATCCATTGTGCATCTACTTCTGTCTTTCTTTTATGCCTGCTTTGGAAGAGACAAGGATGCGTGATTGTGAGGTGATAAAGAGAGTAGCTGTTGCTTCGTACGCTATCTCTACCTGAAATTACATGATGATATAAGTGATTGATAGTTGGTATTCAGCAGTCCTAAAAGTATGCCTTATTTACTTTGAAGAACTACAAAATAGTGATTTTGTCAGACAGCATAGGCAGCATCTTTATAGAGGTTAGATAAAACAAATGTAATATACACAACAACTGAAATATTTTATTAAACTGAAGTAATGTGAATAAATTATGGTTAAGAAATGATAAGCAGTAATTGGCAGTCACTACCATCATGGGACTTTTATGAATTGTTTTATTCTGTGTTGTTACACCATTCACCTTTCAACCCCACATACACCATTCACCATTCAACACCACATACATCGAAAACCATGATTATATAAGGGCACAGAGTGAGACCCAGATGCAGACACAGGAGGCAGATGGTTTGAGTCTCTGATATTTATTATAATCCAAGGGGCAGGCAAGAGAATGGTCGTGGACAGGCAAAATATCGTTAACAATGTCAGAGTCCAGGAGGTACAGAGTGGCAGGCAGGCTCGAGGTCAGGGCAGGCAGTTTGTTCAGGCAGGCGAGTTCAGAGTCAAGGCAGGCAAGGGTCAAAACTGGGATGACTAGCAAAAGAGAGATAATAAAAAGCAGGAGCATGGAAAACCACACTGGTTGACTTAACATGACAAGACAAACTGGCAACAGACAACCAGAGAACACCGGAATAAATACCCAAGGACTAATGGGGAAAACGGGTGACACCTGGAGGTGGGTAGAGACAATCACAAAGACATGTGAAACACATCAGGGAGTGACAGATTATCTTCTAATAATCGAATCGAACCACCCTCAAAAAGCCCTAATCGCTCAGCACTATCCACCAGACCTTCTGCGCATTTTGGCGGAAGTGTCTGGGAAAGAAATGAGGTGTAATGTGACTAACATGACTTGCGTTGAAGAGTGTGCATCCTTCAGCACAACATGTCACCCTTTATAAAACACAAGTTTGTATCATATTCGACATAGTGGGTTATGTCACATTGACATTGGTGATTATGTCTCACAGTTATGCCACATTATGAAGCTGAACATAGTTTAAAGCGGGACCAACTTTCTTTAACATCCTTAACCCCTTCCACCTTTCTTTCCGCCCTGTAACTTCTCCCACAGTTAGTGCTATCTGGAATCCTTGGTACGTACCTACCCTAAAACCTAACCCTAACCTTAACCCGGTGCCGACAGAGATGGCCACCTCGCTTCGCGTTCCGAGGAAACTATGTAGTATTTTTTGTTTTTACGTGATATTTCTTACATTGGTACCCCAGGTCATCTTAGGTTTCATTACATACAGTCGGAAGGAACTACTGAATATAAGAGCAACGTCAACTCACCATCAGTACGACCAGGAATATGACTTTCGCGAAGCGGATCCTGTGCTCTGCCTTCCACCCAGGACAATGGAATGGATCCCAGCCTGCGACCCAAAATAACGATGTCATAAAAGAGGCAAACAAAGCGGTCTTCTGGTCAGGCTCCGGAGACGGGCACATTGCACACCACTCCCTAGTGTACTACTCGCCAATGAATTATGGTGGAAAATAAGTATTTGGTCACCTACAAACAAGCAAGATTTCTGGCTCTCACAGACCTGTAACTTATTCTTTAAGAGGCTCCTCTGTCCTCCACTCGTCCTCCACTCACCTGTTTGAACTTGTTATCAGTATAAAGACACCTGTCCACAACCTCAAACAGTCACACTCCAAACTCCACTATGGCCAAGACCAAAGAGCTGTCAAAGGACACCAGAAACAAAATTGTAGACCTGCACCAGGCTGTGAAGATTGAATCTGTGATAGGTAAGCAGCTTGGTTTGAAGAAATCAACTGTGGGAGCAACTATTAGGAAATGGAAGAAATACAAGACCACTGATAATCTCCCTCGATCTGGGGCTCCATGCAAGATCTCACCCCGTGGGGTCAAAATGATCACAAGAATGGTGAGCAAAAATCCCAGAACCACACGGTGAATGACCTGCAGAGAGCTGGGACCAAAGATACAAAGCCTACCATCAGTAACACACTACGCCGCCAGGGACTCAAATCCTGCAGTGCCAGACGTATCCCCCTGCTTAAGCCAGTACATAACCAGTCCTGTCTGAAGTTTGCTAGAGAGCATTTGGATGACCCAGAATAAGATTGGGAGAATGTCATATGGTCAGATGAAACCAAAATATAACTTTTTGGTAAAAACTCGTCGTGTTTGGAGGACAAAGGAGTGGCCTCATAAGAAGCATTTCAAGGTCCTGGAGTGGCCTAGCCTGTCTCCAGATCTCAACCCCAAGGTTGTGGACAGGTGTCTTTTATACTGATAACAAGTTCAAACAGGTGCCATTAATACAGGTAACGAGTGGAGGACAGAGGAGCATCTTAAAGAAGAAGTTGCAGGTCTTTGAGAAAATCTTTGGAGGGAGTTGAAAGTCCATGTAGCCCAGCAACAGCCCCAAAACATCACTGCTCTAGAGGAGATCTGCATGGAGGAATGGGCCAAAATACCAGCAACAGTGTGTGAAAACCTTGTGAAGACTTACAGAAAACGTTTGACCTCTGTCATTGCCAACAAAGGGTATATAACAAAGTATTGAGATAAACTTTTGTTATTGACCAAATACTTATTTTCCACCATAATTTGCAAATACATTCATTAAAAATCCTACAATAGGGCCTCCCGGGTGGCGCAGTGGTTAAGGGCGCTGAACTGCAGCGCCAGCTGTGCCATCAGAGACGCACAATTGGTCCAGCGTCGTCTGGGTTAGGGAGGGCTTGGCCGGTAGGGATGTCCTTGTCTCATCGTGCACCAGCGACTCCTGTGGCGGGCTGGGTGCAGTGCGCGCTAACCAAGGTTGCCAGGTGCACGGTGTTTCCTCCGACACATTGGTGCGGCTGGCTTCCGGGTTGGATGCGCGCTGTGTTAAGAAGCATTGCGGCATGGTTGGATTGTGTATCGGAGGACGCATGACTTTAAACCTTCGTCTCTCCCGAGCCCGTACGGGAGTTGTAGTGATAAGACAAGATAGTAGCTACTAAAACAATTGGATACCACAAAAAAAATTCTCATTCTGTCTGTCATAGTTGAAGTGTACCTATGATGCAAATTACAGGCCTCTCTCATCTTTTTAAGTGGGAGAACTTGCACAATTGGTTGCTGACTAAATACTTTTTTGCCCCACTGTAGCTATTTTATAGATAAAGGATTCCTTGACTTAGGGATGTGTTCCTTAAAGCAAATACTGTACAGCATATGGAAGCAGACAGTAGATTAGAGGACAGCCGAAGGGAAAGTCACATTTAAACCCTGTATTACACACACACTACCCTGCCTCAGAACAGAACAAACATCCAGTGTGTGTGTGTGTTTCTCTCTCTCTCTCTCTCTCTCTCTCTCTCTCTCTCTCTCTCTCTCTCTCTCTCTCACACACACACACACACAATACACACACACACACACAATACACACACACACACACACACAGACAGACAGTAGGGATTTTCAAATAGACAAAAATACACATGGTTATTCTAAGCAAACGTTTCTAACCTGCACACTGCTGCTCATATCCTGAAAAGGTCCATATAGCACACACAATCGATCTTGTATTTCCACTCGTTCAAAACACGTTTGACTGGTTCTAGAACGTAACCAGACTTCACTATATCATTAGGGGTGCAGTAAATCCTATAGGACACCAAATTTGGTCAGAGAGCGACTCCTTCATGGCACGGCGATGAAGTGGCCGGTCTTCACTTGATCGACTCTAACTTTGTCAAATAAGCACCTATTAGGGGTCAAACAAAGCCAGCTAGATAGCCAATGAGCTGGGCTTTACGGGAGTATTATGTATCTGTCACAAAATGTTGCTGCTAACCTTGTGCGACATCATCTCTTTTTCCTTTTGGACAAAAATGATAAGAATATTCAGAGTTAGGAAGTTTTGAAAACTGGATGTTTTGCAAATTTTGAACTTATAATATGGCTACTAATACTGGAAAAGCTAAATCAATGTACAAGTATACAAATTTGACGATATTCTTGGAGAAAAAAGCAATATAAAAGCAAACGTCTCCTTCACGATTTGCCCAAATGTACCTGGTGACTTCACACTAAATGTCATGTAGTTTGCTCATACTTCAAGATATCCATCTTTGCACATACACTGTTGCCATCTTGTGGACACCATATAAATTACAACCAAAGTGGCTAGATGGCTAGAAGTGGGACCTTTCTGTTGCATTTCAAAGATGGTGGTAGAAAGAAAACGATTGTTTTTTTCTTTGTATTTTCTTCTACCAGATCTATTGTGTTATATTCTCATACAGTCAATTCACATTTCCACAAACTTCAAAATGTTTCCTTTCAAATGGTACCAAGAATATGCATATCCTTGCTTCAGGGCCTGAGGTACAGGCAATTAGATTTGGGTATGTCATTTTAGGTGAACATTTAAAAAGATTCTCAGCAAAGTCAGAGTAAATTTTTCATCAGTATGAAACAAATCATAATGTTGATACTGAGCATACTCCCATTGGTCAGCATGGTAGAAATACAGTGCCTTGCGAAAGTATTCGGCCCCCTTGAACTTTACGACCTTTTGCCACATTTCAGGCTTCAAACATAAAGATATAAAACTGTATTTTTTTGTGAAGAATCAACAACAAGTGGGACACAATCATGAAGTGGAACGACATTTATTGGATATTTCAAACTTTTTTAACAAATCAAAAACTGAAAAATTGGGCGTGCAAAATTATTCAGCCCCCTGAAGTTAATACTTTGTAGCGCCACCTTTTGCTGCGATTACAGCTGTAAGTCGCTTGGGGTATGTCTCTATCAGTTTTGCACATCGAGAGACTGAATTTTTTTCCCATTCCTCCTTGCAAAACAGCTCGAGCTCAGTGAGGTTGGATGGAGAGCATTTGTGAACAGCAGTTTTCAGTTCTTTCCACAGATTCTCGATTGGATTCAGGTCTGGACTTTGACTTGGCCATTCTAACACCTGGATATGTTTATTTTTGAACCATTCCATTGTAGATTTTGCTTTATGTTTTGGATCATTGTCTTGTTGGAAGACAAATCTCCGTCCCAGTCTCAGGTCTTTTGCAGACTCCATCAGGTTTTCTTCCAGAATGGTCCTGTATTTGGCTCCATCCATCTTCCCATCAATTTTAACCATCTTCCCTGTCCCTGCTGAAGAAAAGCAGGCCCAAACCATGATGCTGCCACCACCATGTTTGACAGTGGGGATGGTGTGTCAGCTGTGTTGCTTTTACGACAAACATAACGTTTTGCATTGTTGCCAAAAAGTTCCATTTTGGTTTCATCTGACCAGAGCACCTTCTTCCACATGTTTGGTGTGTCTCCCAGGTGGCTTGTGGCAAACTTTAAACAACACTTTTTATGGATATCTTTAAGAAATGGCTTTCTTCTTGCCACTCTTCCATAAAGGCCAGATTTGTGCAATATACGACTGATTGTTGTCCTATGGACAGAGTCTCCCACCTCAGCTGTAGATCTCTGCAGTTCATCCAGAGTGATCATGGGCCTCTTGGCTGCATCTCTGATCAGTCTTCTCCTTGTATGAGCTGAAAGTTTAGAGGGACGGCCAGGTCTTGGTAGATTTGCAGTGGTCTGATACTCCTTCCATTTCAATATTATCGCTTGCACAGTGCTCCTTGGGATGTTTAAAGCTTGGGAAATCTTTTTGTATCCAAATCCGGCTTTAAACTTCTTCACAACAGTATCTCGGACCTGCCTGGTGTGTTCCTTGTTCTTCATGATGTTCTCTGCGCTTTTAACGGACCTCTGAGACTATCACAGTGCAGGTGCATTTATACGGAGACTTGATTACACACAGGTGGATTGTATTGATCATCATTAGTCATTTAGGTCAACATTGGATCATTCAGAGATCCTCACTGAACTTCTGGAGAGAGTTTGCTGCACTGAAAGTAAAGGGGCTGAATAATTTTGCACGGCCAATTTTTCAGTTTTTGATTTGTTAAAAAAGTTTGAAATATCCAATAAATGTCGTTCCACTTCATGATTGTGTCCCACTTGTTGTTGATTCTTCACAAAAAAATACTGTTTTATATCTTTATGTTTGAAGCCTGAAATGTGGCAAAAGGTCGCAAAGTTCAAGGGGGCCGAATACTTTCGCAAGGCACTGTAACTATTTCCATCCCCATAGTACCATCTGTAGAAACTTAATGAGCATATCCTGTTGGACAAATCCAGGTGTTGACTACCTGTTTAAGTATAATTTATTCAGTTTAGTGCTTAATGAACATGACCCAGGACAAGCATCCAGATCCCACTATTTATAAGGGCATCACCTATGTTCCATTAGCATAAACCTGCTATAGTTCCTGAGTGTTATTATTAAAAATTGCAGTTTGGTAATGGATATAGGTCAACTAGATTAGGATCAGTTTCACTCTCAGGATCAGAGTTCACCTTTCCATTCACCAAGTACAGTGTCAACATTTTCAGTACACAACACCTTCTTTACCCATGTCACCATTAGCATAGCAACAATCAAAACAATCAACCCATAATACATGAATTTCTCCACTCATATCGTTATTAACATACACAAACTTACTCAAATCAAACAGTCCGTTTTAAAAAGCATAAGCTTCCAAATCCTAATTAAAACCCAATTAATTATCCAACCAAAATTAAGAAGGAAATTGCTCAGTGATTTACATTGGTTCTATCACTCAACATTTAAACCCTCAATTTAACATACATCAACACTGGCAGAATGTACATTTATATTAACATACAATGTATTCATCTTATACATTCATCTTATACCTAGCAATAACCTTCTCATCAAAATTAAAATAATTCAGACTAAATCAATTACGGCACAGTTGACCAACCCCTTCCTTCCCCGGCATTCAATTCTTCTGGCATCTCTTAATTTTCTTCTTCAGTTATGTTCACAGTTCTAAGTGGGTGGCACACGATAATTGCAATGTCTCAGGAGTAATCAGATTTTCCCAAACAGACTAACGTCTCACTTGAGCCCCACCACAACGCCTATTATGTCTTGTCCATTTGCTAACTAGTATACCAGCAACATAAGATGAGTTTTGGAATGGATCTCTCTTCATGCTCACTCCACGTGGACTCATGTCGCACCCCGAAGAGAAAGGGCATGAGAGAAAAGGCAGTTGATAGCTTCGATTGGATTCTGTGTACAGGTTACCGGCTACGACTCAGGTCTCACAATAGAAGTGATGCAGGACAGGGCCGTATTGAACGCCATTTCTTCCGCCGGTTAGAGGGGGTTTTGAGGTCCACACCGTTTGGTCAAATTATCCCTCCCATGCATCTAGATACCATGTGTAGTCACCTTCACCATATCTTCGAGAAAGGACAGATCAGAAAAACAGTTTAGTTCAGTTAATTTCTGATTCAGGAAATCCAGGCAAGCATTGACTGTATGACAAATTATTACTTTTACCAATATTCTTTATACAAATTTCTAAAACAAATATCAAAGAAAATAGCATCAAATTCTGCTGAAACAATGTTTCCAAATTGGCTTAAACTCTCCCTATGGCACTGTCAATCTCATCGCAGAGTCACAGGGTCAGGAAGTTTTCCCCATCATCCAGCAGACCCAATCTGGTGAGATTTATATTGAAACAAAACAGAACAAACAACAATATATTCCTTCATATATCATTCAATACATTCCAACATATCACTCAAGGTGTGTAAACTTCAATCCAAAAATCTCAGAGGACTGGTAATTCCCCCATTTTGACACATGACTCAAGTAGTGATTAATGTGTAAAAACAACAAGACTGCTGGCTAAACTAAACAAAACAATTTAAAATGATAAACTCGAATTAAAATCACTACCCATAACTCCATAAATATTTTCCCCCCCATAACTTCATAGTAAGAATAGACTAGAGACTATCCTTCTCATGGTCCGATTCACACATATAACTATTAATTATAAACGTAATTATCAGTATTACAAATTACCTTTAAATCATCATCCAATGTCTCTCAGCTTTCCAGTGAGGGTGATCAAACCACACTAGAAAGTCAGGATATAGGGTCATTCAAACCCTTCAAATAAGTGTTTCTTTCTCTTTTAGACAAATGATTTTAAAACAGTGAAACATGTCATACATTTTGTATCCAAGGGTTACAGTAAGTTTTTTTCAGTGCATTTATTGTTCAATTAAACTAAGAAAATAAAACTTCAGAAAATTACATGTGGGTGCCCATTTAAGATGAAAAACCCAATAAAACCAAATGAAAATAGACCACTCACAATAAATCAGACCTGATATTAAAACGCTAACAAATATTCATAACGTATGGTAAAAAAAAATGTAGGAGCTACCTTAACAGACATACTAGTGGACTACCATCAGTGCTGGAAGAAAGAATCCTACTCAGACACATCAGATAATACAGTGTTCCACTAAGTGGAATAGACACCTTTCAAAGTAAACAATCCCTGAGTGCCTTTCCGGGTATCGTATCAGTGTAACCTGTTGCATCAATTCAGTGAAAATATAAAACCTATTGGAACAAATCTAGGACCTACAAAAATGTTGCCCCGTCAGCTCAATATCCAATCAGCTCAATATTCAATACTAAAACATTCACTTGAAATACTTGACACTGTTCACATAATGGAAACAGATGATCATTTTAAATTACATTACCTTCCTGCTCCAATTAACTGGTGTTACGTAAACTACAGAACCAAGCAACAATAATCAGAAACTGTCAAATAACATGTATCATACCTCTGCTTCAAATGGCCCACTTCCTGCTTCAACCACAGCCAATCTATTTTACAATCTCAAGGCTCAATCACTAAACCTTGTTTTGGAAAGACCAACTTCTTCTAATTACTAAAATATCGCATCATTAGAGTGCTATCCAAACCCCCCCACTAATAACATATTACCATTCACATACTGGCAACACTCATTAAGTTTACATCAACCCTCGTTATCAATGTTTTCGTCACTGTCACCCCATCGTAAGGTTTATGAAAATAAAGGAAACCAAACATGATTATTCTCTCCTTAATAATAGAAGGCAATGTTTTCATTGTAGTCTACCCTAACAATACTCTATTTTTAATACCAACATCTTCTTCACACTTATTAAACATCTATTGTTTTAAGATTAATCAGTAATGCGGCAAATGTATAAAATACATCAGCCAATTCTTAAGGAAGAAACACATTTTGGTGGGCACAATACTATAGCCTCTTACTGCCCACAACTTCTATCCATTGCTGTTGTAACCTAGTTGTGTCATGATCATGGTCACAGCTCTATCGTAATTGCCTATCTGCTATTATTATAATTGTTTCGATTTAGGTAACTGTCTCTTCTGATTAGGCTACAGGTAATAAAACAAACACTTGAAATTGTTGACAAGCTTGTATTCAGTTCATGATTCAGGGATTCAAATACGACTCCATTCTCAGTAGGTTATTCCTGCAGACCATTTAGGCCACACAAAATGTATTACCTCAAAATTGCTATTAATGTTGAATAAATTAGCCTTTCAATTCGAACTAAGCAAGCTGTTAAAAGGTTCAATTTACATATTAAAACAAACACTGGCTGCTATATCTACCTAAGAACACATTGCAGGATTCAGTCAGTAACATAGACCCAATGCTAATGAAATGACAAGGAAAACCTGCAATTAACCCAATTATAAAGGTTTGCAGTCTTAACATCTGGCACATAGTAACGACACAATTACCAGGTCAACATTTTTATATATGTTTTAATAGTCAAAACAAACATAACTTCTGTTCACAGGGAGGCCACTTTAATTACTATGTTATCTCTTGTTTTGCTGGTTGTATTTTCCCATATGATGTCCTGTGACCCTGCTCTACCAAATAGTTTACTAATATGGTTATGTTTGTCGTATGAGTTTCTTTGTCTTTTTTATGCAAATATCAAATTTACTACATATTGTTTCAACACATAACTCTCAAATGTACACTATTTTCAGATTGTTTAAATGCGGCGTGATATAAAGTTTGACTATTTGTAAACATAATTCGTGCTCTCGCCCATATATACTGTCAATGTTAATATGTTACCTAATATCCACTGTCCTTGATTCTCACATAGGCAGTCAAGCACCCAAGCTAACTGGCTAAAGTTGGCTACCTTGCTAGCTAAAGTTACTTCCAGACACAAACAAGAGAACACATCTTCACTCTGACCATTCTACTCACCCTAACAGAGCTGGTTAGGCTTTTTTCATGTTATTCAAAGCATTCGTGACTAACTGTGCTGCTGGCAATAATTGAATTACGTTCTTTTCTCTAACGTTTACTGACACCAGCCATATTCAATGGGCGTTGACCGTTGGTAAATTCATCAGTTATTCTGTGCCCTGGTACACTCAGACAAGAATGCTCTGAAGTCAGAACAAATAGCCATAGCGAATTTACCAAGCACCCCATTTAACAAGGTCATTCAGAACGCACAACGATTATTCCATTTATCTAAGCTAAGAATAATGTGAAAAGTTACTATACTAGTTCGAAGAAATTATATGCTATGCGGTTCATAAGGATAGTGTAACCAACAAATCTGTTAGCCAACAACTTTATTTGAAATGTCTTTACTTTATAACATTGCTCAACATTTTCATAACATTCGTCATAATTAGTTAAAACAAAGAATTTGTATCTTAAGACAAATAAGCATACTACATACCCAAATTACTTCACAAGTAATATGGTTAGTGCGATTACGCTGATAGAACGCTAACATTGATATGCTGGTGTATTGAGCTTTTGACTCTTCTTTAATTAATGTCATTGTGGCAAGTCACAATTGCATCCATGAATTCTCTATTAGATTGGAATTGTCCTGTCAGCAGGGAAATGCTGCTGAATATTGGCCATGATTAGTTTTTTTTACCATATTCGAGCCAAATGCTCATGCGCTTCTTTTAGAGCCTCTATGGCTTTGCTATATTTCACCACGCATATGATGGTTATTTCTGCACCTCTCTCAACGATTTGAATATATGTGACCGGATTCAGGAAACTAGGCATATGTCACAAGTCATGACATCACAGGAGAGCCATTTGAATGTAAAAAAAATATTTTTTTATCAGAAATGCCTTCTCGAACATGTGAACTTTCAAGTGCCTTAATAACAAACTTGTATTCCATCTGTAAATCCGAATACAATTGTTAAATAATGAGCCTTGTTGGTTAAGCCACAGAAAAAGCCAGCAACCTTCCCACTAGCCATGATTGGCTGAGATAATCTGTGGGCTGGACATGCCGAGAGAGGAGATCAGATTGGTCTACCGTTTTGAAGGCTTCTGTCTATTTGAGCTCGTCAGTCTGTGTTGGTAATCCTGTCGAAAGCACATTTTTTATAAATGTATTGTGTAGTGGAGCTGCATAAGTGTTGCTTTCTGGAGGATCAAGTTTTGAAATCAGTGGAATTAGAGTATGATAGCTAAAGAGATGGAGAAAACACCTGTCTTCGGATTACATCTTCAAACTAAGGGCAACTGTGGTATGGCATTCCTGACAGGGAGACGCATCCATCATGCATGATGATGTATACAGGTAAGACAGTCTAGCGTTAGATTGCTACATTTTCAGATTTTGCATGTTAAGAATTTTGACAAAAAAATGTTTAATTTCAAGCTAAAGTGTACTGTTAGCTAGCTAGCTGGCTGGCTCCCTAGCTGACATTATTATTTGTTTCCCAGAGCTGTTTGCTTTTCCAGTTAGAGCCTAATGTTAGGTAGCTAACATTGGACCTGGTTGGTTAGCGCCCAGCACTGTGGATTTGTTGGCACGTTGTTCATTGTTGTTTAACTAGCTAACGTTAGCTGGCTGGCTCGTTAGATAATGTTACGTGATATATGTGATCTTTTGTTTGATTTTTTTACCATTATTTTACTAGGCAAGTCAGTTAAGAACAAATTCTTATTTTCAATGATGGCCTAGGAACAGTGAAAGAAGGCAGAACAACGGATTTTTATCTTGTCAGCCCGGGGATTCGATCTTGCAACTTTTCGGTCACTAGTCCAAAGCTCTAGCCACTAGGCTACCTGCCATGGTTAGAGTGTTGTTTACCTAGCTAGGTTCATTGTTAACCTAGCTAGCTAGCTATATGACTTAAGCTAAAGTGTACTGTTAGCTAGATAGTTAACGTTAGCTGGCTGGCTGCCTAGCGGAGGTTATTAATAGTTTCCCAGAGCTGTATGCTTTTCTAGTTAGAGCCTAATGTTAAGCATTGTTGGCACTTTTTATTGTTGTTTAACTAGCTAACGTTAGCTGGCTGGCTCGTTAGCTAACGTTACGTGACGTGTGTACAACACCCATTGAATATGGCCAGTGTCAGTAAACATCTGCAAAAAAGTGCCATAAAATTGTTGCCAGCAGAGCTGGTTAGGCTGTTTTCATGTTATCCAGAGGTAAACAAATCATTGGAGCGTCGCGTGTGCTCCAAGAGCGAAACGAGACAGGTGGGGCTAAAGCTTAAAAGGGTGTGCATGATGCTGAATGGGTGTAGACAAAGAAGAGCTCTTCACTAGATACCAAAACATTTAAAAGGTGATTTTCTCCAATATGAGTTTACAAGTTGATCAACTTTCAAAGCAGAATTACTTTCCCATTGTTCCTCAAATGCAGTGTACATTTATCCAATGTAAAAAAACAAACAATTTCACATTTTGCAACATAAGAATGAATCCAGGTGATGAGTCACATATGCCAATCTTTTTCTGAGGCTATCTCGCAGATCCTGTAGACAGTCATATCATGCTTTAACCTTACCTCTAACAAATGACCCATACGTCTACGTATGGCTTGTTTAAGTTGCATAGAATTATTAATTCCCATCATTACTTGATCAAATCTCTAGTAATAGATTATGCACACATACAATTTCAAATTATTTTCATTTCTTCACAGAAGCCATGCATAATGTTAGAAATCCTAGGTACTCACATCAACCAATCCATTTGCGTTTTCAATGACTCTCAATCGGAACCCAAAAACATTAGTTTCCCGGACACTGCCCGGCCGGTCATGGGAATAATGCTCCACACGTATCCTCAGCGGTTCTCTAGACTTCCATTAATTATAGACTTGCCGCTACTTATCTAAAATAACATCCCACACTCAATACCACCCTTTTATATTCTATAATGGGCAGTGATGGACGGAACCCCAAGATAACGCTACATATCGAAACTTATTATCAAAATTTAAATCAGCTTAATATACACATTTCTATATCTTATTAACTTCGGGTGAACACTTATTTCCACACTCACACAACTCTGATATCACATTCACAAACACAGAACACACAGGGAATAACACCTAACAATAGTAACCCAGGGCATACCTCTTTACCTCCTTTATCAAACATTTTATCAAAACACTACACTTTATAACTTTATAAGGAGTGGCTTCTGTCTGGACACTCTACCATAAAGGCCTGATTGGTGGAGTGCTGCATAAATGGTTCTCTTTCTGGAAGGTTCTCCCATCTCTAAACAGGGACTCTGGAGATCGGTCAGAGTGACCATTGGGTTTTTAGTCACCTCCCTGACCAAGGCCCTTCTCCCCCGATTGCTCAGTTTGGCCAGACAGCCAGGTATAGGTAGTGTCTTGGTGGTTCCCAACTTCTTCCATTTAAGGATTATAGAGGCCACTGTGTTCTTGGGGAATTTCAATGCTGCAGACATTTCTGGGCACCCTTCCCCAGATCTGTTGCCTCGACACAATCCTGTCTCGGATCTCTACGGACAATTCCTTCGACCTCAGGGCTTGGTTCTTGCTATGACATTCATTGTTAACTGTGGTACTTTATATAGACAGCTGTGTGCCTTTCCAAATCATTGAATTTACCACAGCTGGACTCCAATCAAGTTGTAGAAACATCTCAAGGTTGCTCAATTGAAACAGAATGCACCTGAGCTCAATTTCGAGTATCATAGCAAAGTGTCTGAATACTTATGTAAATCAGGTTTTTCAGGTTTTTATTTGTAATACATAAACAAATGTGGCAGAAATGTCTAAAAACCTGTTGTCACTTTGTCATTATGCGCTAATGTGTAGATTAAAGAGGATTTATTTTAAAGATTTTAAGATTAAAGCTTTAATATAACAAATATATTTTATTTTATTCTTCTTTTGATAGTTCTATTGAATTTTTCATGACAATTATTTTAACTATGCATCTTTTGGAAAGGGTCGTAAGCAAGCATTTCACTGTAAAGTGGACACCAGCTATGTTCGGTGGGCCATTACAATCTTTGATTGTAGTGCCCCTTTAATTGGCCGACAAAAACAAGCCACATGTTTGAAGGCTACGCATGTCATAAAAACTGCATTCAAAAGTTTGTTTTTATTAAATTAACAATTTGAAATGTCATGGTATATCCTTGTAATTAACAATGTTACATGGATATTTTAATTTAATTTAACCTTTTGATTTGCCTATCATTTTTTTTTAAATGCATGAATATTCACACAAGTAACCGAATACTGACATCCGTTCGGATATTAGAATATTCAAATAACTGTGACCATCCCTAACAGACACACACACACAAGGTGGCCATAAGGCCATGATCACTGTCAGCTACTCGCTAGACAAAAATGGAATATTGATGTTTAAAATAGCTGAATTTTGATGTATGCTGCATACAAAGGACCTGGTGTCTCACTCGCTTTCTCCCTCTCTTTCTCTCTGTCTCCCCATCTCACGCACACACGTATGCACACAAACAGACACACACACACTCACACACAGCGAGTCCTATGGACCAGTCTAGTTGAAAGCGTGGTCATTTAGAATGCGGCAACAGCAAACCAATAACAGGCCAGAAACATATAATCCTGTGTTTACAGGCCCTTTCTTCCCTCTCTGCATGACACCAGGACTTCAATCATGCTGCCATGCTCAACCGCTCCCAGTAATGAGTGTGTGTGGGGGAGTGTGTGTATGTGTCTGTGTGGGTGGGCACAAACAGTACAGAGGGGAATGTAAGTATATGTACAGGAAAATGTGCACATGCTTGGGAGAGTGTGTGTGCATGGGGGGGCAGAGTGTTTGTGCGTGTGTGTGTGTGTGTGTGAGAGATGCAAGGCATTCAGTTAAAATGTCCCCATACCACCGTAAGCACAGTGGTAGGTTACAAAGCACAATGTTGACACACAGATATAGAAACCATGGAAATAACATTATGCACTGCCATTACATAAACCCGATCAATAGCTCAGAGAGAGAAAGACAGAGAGAGAGATAGAAAATGTTGATTAAAAAATATTTTAATCAATAATAGTACTAATTGCACTATATGGGAAAAAAGTGTGAGGTCCACTTTCAAAACAAGAATTTGACAAATGGAACAAACACCCAATAGAAATCCTGCATGCAGCATTCTATAAGAGCATCCTCAGAGTACAAAGAAAAACTCAAAACAATGCATGCAGAGCAGAATTAGGCCAATTCCCTCTTCTGATTGATATCCAAAAAGAGCCACCAAATTCTGTAATCATTTAAACACAAGTGACTCCCACCTACTAGTACAATTACAAAGCCCTCAAACGCCAAAAAGTGACCATAGATAAGTGTACGCTCAACCAGCTGGTTCTTAGGCTTGATTCACTAACCACTTCCTAACCCAACAAAGCCTCAAGACAGCACTGAGAAAAGTTGGCCCAACCAAATTATCACAAGCAGAAATAAATATATATTACAGTGTTCTTGTTATAGTGTTTTTAACTATGAAGTAGTTAATGTTCGTAGCTATATCCTTTGAAAATAGACACGTACAAAGATTCTGGGGATGAGATTGCACATCTTTAATATATACCCATTGTTCCTCTTTAGTGCATTTAACTATGTCGCAAGTAAAAGCTGTGTCTTCGGTGGGGAAATTAGTATTACCGGAAAAATACAAAAACTTTGGCTGCCATGCCATTCTAAAGAGTTTTATTCTACCTATAAGATGTATTTATTTATTGGAAGATTATTCCATTCAATTAGATCTGCTTTCATATGGTTGAGTAATGGAATAAAGTTATCTTTATATATTTGTTGTTTGTTGTCACTTATTAAGCATCCAAAGTATTTCATATTTTTTTGTGGTTCACTTAAAGGATTGCTGTTAGTACACTTAAAGGATTGCTGTCGTGAGTTATTATTTTGCCTATTGCCATTATTTCGTTTTTTTTACACATTCATTTCATATTTTGACATTTATGACAATTTTATTGTCACAATTTATTGAACTTATGGGTCCATAATCAGCAGGGGACTGTCCAGATTTTCATGGTTTTAATCAGTGGAGGCTCCTCAGAGGAGTTAGGGGAGGACTATGCTCTTCAGATAATTAGATATTTTTTTTGTAAATAGTGAAATGTTAAAAAAGTTATCCTTTTTAGATGAAATTGTAATAACTATATTCACGTAATCAAATAATTGATTAAAACACACTGTTTTGCCTCAACAGAACTCTGTAGGGTATCACCATCGTGTAACTGGAGGACAGCTAGCTTCCGGAGGATGTCCTCCAACCTATCAGAGATCTTGCAGCATGAACTGACATGTTGTCCACCCAATTAAAAGATAAGTGAATTACTCTAGTACTGAAAGCATACGCTACAGCTAGCTAGCACTGCAGTGCATAAAATGTGGTGAGTAGTTGACTCAAAGAGAGAGAAAGGCAACAGTTTTCAAAAAATAAATGTATTCAAAAATGGAGAGGCAAGACAAAGAGAGATTTCGTTAAAAAAAAATCACTTTCAGTTTCACTTACTTAGCTTTCAAGTACACCCGGCTAGTTCAGTTACTCAAACACCCAGCTGAAACAGAGGGATGCTATGTTAGCTAGCTGCCTATGACTATCCAAGACAAGTTATTGCCACTGGGGCCCACCGGTGTAACTGCTTACTGACTATACACTGTAATGTTACTCCATGACTGTAACGGGTTTACACATTAGTTCTATTAGCTATGTTGACAAGGACATTACTTTAGCCAATATGGGGACAATGATGTAGGCTGTGTGTAGAGGTTATGACATGGTTTGGCTTGGAAAGTTTTTTTTGCCTGGTCACATACAGCTGATGTGTGGTACATTGAAGGCCACAAACGAAGGGAAAAGATGAGAGAAGGAGAGTGCATAGAGGCTAGAATGAATACAACGTGGCTGCTATGATCAGGGGAGTATTAATTCCACCGATTCTGTTGAAAAACGTTTTTAAAGAGAAGCAAATGAAACGGGGATAAAAATAACTGAATTTGTCCAATAGAAACTCTCGTTTGCAACTGTTGGAGTAATGATTACACCCTAGATAAGCTAGATGCAGGCAAGAGTGTGCAAGATGGTATTGAATGTGTCACTGTCTGTCCATGTGTCATTGTCTGTCATCTTACTGAACACCTCTCGGAGGTTCTGGTACTCCGCGGGAATGGCGGAGAGGTCAGGGGCAACTTCCGAGCCACCAGAAAGATGTAATGGGGCAGGCTGCGCTGACGTCAGGCACTGAGCATGGGACGGGCTCCAACCCATGATGGCACCAGCAGACCAGTCAATAAGGGGATTGTGTGGCTGGTGCCAAGAAATTCCCAGTCCCACGGGAACCCGAGGAGACCTAATGAGCAGGAATTGGATCGTCTCGCTCTGGTACCCTGATGTTGATGTTGATGGGGGTGGTATTGTAGGTGACCCAGCCTATGGCGCACCCGTCCAGTGCTCTAACGTCCATGGGAATGGAAAGGGGCTGAGTGGGGATGCCTAGCTCGGACGACAGCATGGCGTCCATAAAGCTCTGATCGGCCCCAGTGTCGATGGGTACCAATAGAAATTTAAACTGGTTTCCCCACAGCATAACAGCATGAAAAGGGGTGTGATTAAGGGGAGAGGAAAAGTTCTCTGTGTGGCCCACCAGAGTACTTGCACCTACCGGTGAGCCTGGTCTTTTAGTGGACAGGTGGATATGAAATGAACAGTAGTTTCATAATACAGGCAACTCTTAGTGTGAATCCTGTATAGCAATTCAGCTGGAGACACCCTAGCTCTGCCTATTTGCATTGGCTCGGAAAGCGGTGAATCGGCAGCCTTTGGAGACTCTCGAGGAAATTCGGGTAGCCTCGGGTTCTCTCGGCAACGGCACCATCTGGGACTTCCGTGATGCCTCGAGTAACTTCCGGCAGCCTCTCTCCCAGACAATGGAGCATTGGACACTTTCTTTACCTCCGCCACAAACTCCTCCAGGCTGAAGCATACTGCCGACTGCTGTTCCAATACTGCCGTAGTCCAGGCGAGAGCCCTCCTGGACATCAGCGTGATGAGGTACGCTATCTTAGAGCGGTCCGAGGGGAAGGAGGAGGGCTGCAGCTCAATGATGAGGGAACACTGAGTGAGAAACGCCCTTCCGGGCGAGGTAAGCAGAGTTCGTGGGAAACCACGGTGGCCGTGGAGGCAGCGCTACTAACAGCTGGGTTACTGAGGGGCTGAGAGGTTACCGTCGTGGTAGGCTGCCTGACAGGCAAAAAGCGGAATTGCTCCAGCAATGTGGTCAACGCTCAGCCATTGCGTTCGGCCAAGGTCTGGAACCCTTCCATAAGACCATGAAGCAACTCCACATGCCTTCCGATGGTCGCTCCTTGGGAAGAGATGGCGTTGCAGAGCTGGTCCAAGTCTGTTGGGTCAGTCATGGCCAGTTTGTACTATCACGTTTTACGGAAGACCCAGATGCAGACAGTGTTGAAGTAACAAACATTTATTACTAGAACAGGGGCATGCAAAATGACAGGTCAAGGGCAGGCAGAGGTCAGTAAACCAGATCATAGTCAAAAGGTACAGAACGGCAGGCAATCTCAGGGTCAGGGCAGGCAGAGGTCAATAATCCGGGGTGGTGTGACAAGATACAGAACGGCAGGCAGGCTCCGGCTCAGGGCAGGCAGAATGGTCTAAACAGGTAAAACAAGAAACCAGGAATTATAGAAAAAGACAGGAGCAAGTGGAAAAACGCTGGTAGGCTTTACGGACAAAACAAACTGGCAACAGACAAACAGAGAACATAGGTATAAATACACTCGGGATAATGGGGAAGATGGGTGACACCTGGAGGAGGTAGAGACAAGCACAAAGACAGGTGAAACAGATCAGGGTGTGACACCATGCTCATGAAAAAAATATATTCCTCCCTCATCATAAATATTGTATGACAACTTAATTACCTGGTCCTTATATTTCTTATTTTTATTTGTCATGTGTTTTTGTTCTACCTTGTCTTTACTATTACATCGTTATTGATTACTGCATTTTTGGATTTAGAGCTTGCAACAAAGGTATTTCACTGTACATGTGCATGTGACATTAAAACTTGAAACTTGATTTTGGATTGAGTTAATTATGACTTTGATTTCTTTGTCAAAGTTCCTTGTTGTATATATACTGTATATATTTGTGTTAGTCCCTTTGCCTATTTAGCATTTTTATTTACCGCTACAATTCAGTGATTATTTTGTTCGTACAATCACAATGTATTCCTTGCCTCCAGCCTCCCTGGAAGCCTACTAGACATGTTAACGTTTGAATATCAGATTGGCAGACAATAAAATAAATTCCGGCTTCGATTCCGACTTTGACTCATCTGCCCTGGGCTCTTTGTGTACCTCTGAAACAATCCTTGGGCTTCCCAAGAGGAAACGCCGGAAAAAGTCATCAAGGCAAAGGGTGACTACTTCGAAAAAGTAGGGGCAGCCAGTGGAAAATAAAGAGCGTTAGGGTTGGTAATCTTCTCTTGTTGCCATGATTGGCTCAGTGTTCCGTCACTCATGTGGACAGGAGAGCTAGAAAGTTCAAGCCCTCTTGGGTGCTGCCATATATTCACATTATAATTGCCCATCCAAGAAGGGTCAAGGTCATTGGCCACAGATAAAATGACATCAAATCCCTTTATAATCAAATCAAATCAAATTTTATTAGTCACATGAAACAAAACACCAGTCTCAACGTCAACAGTGAAGAGGCGACTCAGAGTTGCAAAGAAAAAGCCATATCTCAGACTGGCCAATAAAAAGAAAATATTAAGATGGGCAAAAGAACACAGACACTGGACAGAGGAACTCTGCCTAGAAGGCCAGCATCCCGGAGTCACATATTCGCTGTTGATCTTCACTGTTGATAAGTGTTTTGCTGGTACTATTTAATGAAGCTGCCAGTTGAGGCCAGACTGTTTCTCAAACTAGACACTAATGTACTTGTCCTCTTGCTCAGTTGTGCACCGGGGCCTCCCACTCCTCTTTCTATTCTGGTTAGAGCTAGTTTGCGTTGTTCTGTGAAGGGAGTAGTACACAGCGTTGTACGAGATCTTCAGTTTCTTGGCAATTTCTCACATGTAATAGCTTTCATTTCTCAGAACAAAAATAGACTGACGAGTTTCAGAAGAAAGTTCTTTATTTTTGGTCATTTTGAGCCTGTAATCAAACCCACAAATGCTGATGCTCATGATACTCAGCTAGTTCAAAGAATGCTGAGTTTATTGCTTCTTTAATCAGAACAACAGTTTTCAGCTGTACTAACATAATCGCAAAAGGGTTTTCTAATGATCAATTAACCTTTTAAAATTATAACCGTGGATTAGCTAACACAACATGCCATTGGAACACAGGAGTGATGGTTGCTGATAATGGGCCTCTGTACGCCTACGTAGATATTCCATTTAAAAAAATCTGCTCTTTCCAACTACCATAGTCATTTACAACATTAACAATGTCTACACAGTATTTCTGATCAATTTGATGTCATTTTAATGGACAAAAAATGTGTTTTTCTTTCAAAAACAAGGACATTTCTAAGTGATCCCAAACTTTTGAAATGTAGTGTATATTATTATCATTTATTTTTTATTAGGCATACTATTTTGATATTGATTACTGCACTGTTGGGTAGAGCTTGCAAGTTAAGTATTTTACTGTACTTGTGCATGTGAGAATAAAACTTGAACTTGATTAATCAGGCTGTAATGCACAATGAATTGGTATATACAGCCTGAAACTAATTACAGCAAAATCATGTAAATGTTCCTCACAAGCCAGAATCTTGAATAGAATTACATTTGAACTTGCTTGTATTTTCGTCTTGTGCGCGCTATGCATGTTGTTTGTGCAGTTTGTCCTTTAGCTGCTCAAAATTTGAGACAAAATATGCACAGGAAAGTATTTTTAGAGCTCCAGTACTGAAGTTGACATTTCTATCACCTGGCATATGCATAAAACCATGTAAATATCAGCTGACTTCATGCAAGACGAAAGTACAAGCATGCAATGCATGCATACTAACTGAAGTTAGCAGGTGTTTACATGGTTTTGCGCATGTGCCAGGTGATAGAAATTTCAACTTCAGAACAGCCGCTCTAAAAAGTTGGGTAAACAATACGTTGGATATATTGTCATAAAATGTTGGCCATCTGAAGGACCAACACCACAGACAACCGGTACAGTAAATGTAATTGCATTCAACATTCTGGCTTGTAGGGAACATTTACACGATTTTGCAGTCATTACTTTCAGGCTGTGTACAGTATACCAATTAAATTGTGTATTACAGCATGATTAATCAGACTACCCCAAATCATGCTGAAAATAAACCCTGCCTGCTGCGTACACTGCTTCATCTGCATTCCAAACGCAATTACCACACTCTGAGTCTCCAGGCAAGCCAAATGCAACTCACAATGTACATCTTCAACCTGAATGACCTAAAAAAAAATGGAATCCAAAAATGTTGTTTATCACCATGACCCACCCCCACCACAACTACACCACCCCAGCCCCTGCCAGCAGCAGGACTGTACATTTCTAAACATCTGCCTGATTCGGGAATGTAGCGCTTTCTCCAGAACCCCTCTCCACTCGGATTATTCCATCATTAAATTAGCATATGAGCTGTATGCCTGGCAGCGTGCAGTGAACAGCAGCCTGGTGGTTGTTGGTCTATGGAGCGTGGAAGGAATGCGGGCGCTGGTTCTCCCTCCGCCCAGCCAGCCCAGCAGAGGAAATTATTTCAAACAGCTCTGGTCTGTTCAAAGACACACTTCCAATGGAGAATGTATCAAAGTACTGCTGCTTAACGAGTGGTGAATGCCTGACACACAACTTTAATGTTTCAGAATATTCTGCCTAGCTTTAGGGGATCATTTGAAATGTTGTTGTTTTTTAAGCTGAGCTTGGCATATATTACCCCTCTCATTTTTTCTGATTTTTATTTTTTTTTACAGATATATGCTTTTCCTCAACCACTCTTTTGGATCAGTGGATGTGGATCAAGCTAAAGCTTCCCTACATCTTGAGATGGCTGTGAAGCTTGCAGTCTGAGTTTTGTGGGATGCAGTGTGCAAGAATTTAGCATGTGTAACATGAACCAAGGACATACATTACATTTTAGTCACAGAGCAGATGCTTTTATCCAGAGCAACTTACAGTAGTGAGTGGATACATTTTCAACTGGTCTCATGTGGGAATTGAATCCACAACCTTGGTGTTGCAAGGGTCACACAGTTATCAACTGAGACACACAGCTTTACCAACTGAGCTATTATAAGAAATGTAGTGTCTTAACACTTAGTACTTATTTATGTAATAAGAAAGACAAGCAATACAAGCAATTGAACTGGAGCTTCACATTTACTCAAACTAGTTAGTACCAGAATAACATAGAACAATACTGCGCATGACCAAGGGTGCTCCATCCTTAAAGGGGACATCAGTAATTAACAGAACATAACAAGAAATATGAACAAGCCCTAGGGCAACCTTTGATGTTGATTATTATGTGACAACTATTCTTCTGTACTTTACTCAGACTGACTGTAAATTACTGATTTAACACCCTCCAGAAAAGCAATATTATCACACTAATTATACAAATATTGAATTCAATCTAAGGAACACAGTCTTCTTTACAGACTTCTTTTGAAAGACTTATTTCTGGACCTGTTGGTGTACCTGTTGAAGAGGTAAGGTGAGTGGGTGATTTAGGTTGGACTCAAAGCAATGTGTTATTGGTTTCTTCCCACAAATACAGGTAATCCTACCTGACTTGAACTGACAGTGAGTAAGTTGTGCCTGGGGGTGTTCTGTTGAACTTATGGAGAACATTTTTGATTCATAGTTTAGAAACAGAAGGACATCAAGAAAGATGGATATGAACTCTGGACTTGTGTGTAGCTGCAGGGTGTGTGTGTGTGTGTGTGTTTCTCTCTCTCTCAGGCCCCATTCCTGTCAGTGTAATTGTGTAGGGACGTGCTCCATTCCCTCTTTGGATTAAGGCTGGCTCTATCTGCTCTGCTGTCAGCTCTCAGCTCAAAACTGCAGCCCAACAGCTCCAGCCTAACACCCCAACTACATCCCCCAGGAAATAACCAAATGTGTGTGTTATGTGTTTGTGTGTGTGTGTGTGATTCTGGGCATGTTTAACCATTTATTTAACTAGGCAAGTCAGTTAACCCTCCGTTGTCCTCCTATTATGCCTACCACACAGTGTCACCCCGGGTCACCCTGTCCCGTCTTGGCTAAGGCCCAGTGGGCACAAGTGTGACAGTATGCGTGTGAACAGCCTTTGCAGATGTATTTCTTACACCTGCAGCACGCGGTGTGTGTCTTGGCGTCCTTCTTGGGTGGGCAGAGCTGACACCTCTTCCTCTTACTCGCCCCCGGCGGGGCGGCAGGGGCGTCGGTGGCGGCGGCCGGGCCAGCGGCTTGCTCCTGGGCTTGCGGACGAGCCTCGGTGGTGGCACTCTGTAGGACTTTGACAAGTGCGGACGCGGTTTGGGTGCGTGGGAGACGCTGCCTTCTTTGGATCAAGGGCTTAACGAGTGCCTTTCCGAGCTGCTCCAGGAAAACCCTCCTCTTGTTCCGCTTCCCAGGCATCCAGTCGGGCTTGATCTCTCGCCATATGACAAAGGCGTTGTAGGAGGACACGTCGAGGATGTTGTGGAAGATGACCAGGGGCCAGCGGGCGGTCATCTGTCTGCAGCTGTAGGTCCCGACCACCTTGTCTAGGTTGTCCACGCCGCCCTTGTTGCAGTTGTAGTCTAGGATGAGGGCCGGCTTCCGGTCGCGGCGATCGCTAACGTCAGGCTCCGCGTGCAGCGTGCTCAGAAGTAGCACGTTCTTATTTCTCTTTGCCAGGTAGGACACTAGAGTGGCGGTGGGCGTGAAGGCGAACCTGGAGGACGAGACCTGTCTGCCCTTTGACTGGAGCAGCGCGGGAGGGAGCTCGAAGAGGAGATTAGCAGCGTCATCGTTACTGGCTCACCATGGGGGGCGCACTGCGTTTATGTTACACGCAGCCGCCGCTACTGCCGATTGCTACTACTGCCAATTGCTACTTCTGCCGATTGCTACTACTGCCGATTTCTACTACTGCTACCTCTCTATGCTACACGTACATACACAGATACATAGACGGTACCTCTGAATGGGACCAGTTGTTCGTCCACCGTCACGTCGGGCCCCGGGTTGTAGAGGGCCAGCAGCCGCTCCTCCCACAGGTCCCATACCTCTTTTATGCCCGCCAGTCTGTCGGTGGTGAGTCTCGCGGGTCTCGACTGGCGGTCGTCGAATCGCAGCAGCCACGAGTACGTGTGAAACACCTTGAGCGGCATGGTGGCACGGAACACGGTCCTGCCGCTCTCGGCGTCCCACAGGCTGGCCGCGGCCTCGCCTCGGGACCTGTAGACGCCGGCTAGGATCAGCAGCCCTACGTAGGCGTGCAGGTCGGTGGAGTCCATGGGTCGCCAGCCGTCGCTGTATTTTCTCACCCCCTGCAGATTTGTCATGTCCACAATTATCCTTTCTATCGCCGGTGTGACAAACAGCCGGAAGGTGGACGCGATGTCGAGCGCTCGCGACGCGGCGTAGGCCGTGGGGCCCGGCGTCACAACGGGGCCGGGACGGCGGATGGCGCGGGGCCGGTCCGGGCCGCGATAGGCCACAGAGGACCATTTGATTTTGCCGTGTTTTGACAGCAACGTCTCCCTTTGGGCTCGGGCGGCTGCCGCCGCGTCCTCTCTGTCTCGATCTGGCTCTCTGTCTCGCTCTCGCTCTCTGTCTGACTCTCTGTCTCGCTCTCGGGCAGCGGCCGTGTCTACCTCTCGCTCTCCCTCTCGCTCTTCCTCCGAAGAGGAGCACGACCACGAGGCCGAGTCGTCGTCGTCGTCGTCCACATCACGCTCGGGGTTGTATTCCTCACCGTCTTTATCTTCCGAAACGTCCTCCTCTTCGGATTCGCAGTAGTCTTCTTCGTCTTCTTGGTCGACACTGGAGGATATCTGTTCCAGGACCTGAGCCGCGCTGAAACAAGGACTGTGAGGCGTCGAAGGCGGATGGCTCATGCTCGGCGGGGTCGTATTCCTCCTCGTTGTCGTCCTCATCATCGTCCTCATCTTCTTCTCCTTCTTCTTCTTCTTCTTCTTCTTCTTCTTCCTCCTGACAATATTAGTAGCCTCTCTACGGCCGGCTTACAGTCGTAGACGGAGGGCTCATGCGTGGCGGGGTCGTATTCCTCCTCGTCGTCGTCGTCCTCATCTTCTTCTTCCTGACAATATTAGTAGCCTCTCTACGGCCGGCTTACAGGGGCCACGTGAATGGGACGAGGCACGCGAATGGACGAGGCGCATGGTCGGCCCTGTCTGCTCCTTCGGGCCCTTCAGCCCATCCGGTACGCTTGGCTGGCCTCCCCGTGTGATTGCACCGAGGTCGTGCACTGAGTTCTTGGGGACAAGTGGTACCAGGGTCACTCTGACCCGGCCCAGACAGAGGGGAACAACTCGTAACACAGGGCCAGGGTCACTATGACCCGGCCCAGACAGAGGGGAACAACTCGTAACACAGGGCCAGGGTCACTCTGACCCAGCCCAGACAGTGGTAGGAGGGTTACAACATACACCTTGATAACACTGCCAGGGTCACTCTGACCCCAGCGTCCGGGACAGAGGGGAACAACTCATAACACAGGGCCTACACAGGGCCCGGGTCACTATGACCCGGCCCAGGCAGGGGTAGGAGGGTTACAATATACACCTTGCTAAGGCTGCCAGCGTCACTCTGACCCACACAGACACGGGGGATCAACTCGTAACGCTGCCCGGGGTCACTCTGACATCACTCTGACCCTGCCCACACAGGGGTAGGAGGGTTACAACATACACCTTGCTGTTTGACTAGTATCCACCAGGTGGTAGTGTGGGTCACTATGACCCGGCCCAGACATGGGTAGGAGGGTTACAACATACACCTTGCTAATGCTGCCAGGGTCACTCTGACCCACACAGACACGGGGAATCAACTCGTAACGCTGCCTGGGGATACTCTGACCCGCCGAGACAACAGGAGGGTTAAGAACAAATTCTTATTTACAATGACGGCCTACCAAAAGGCAAAAGGCCTCCTGCGGGGACGGGGGGGCTGGGATTAAAAATAAAATAAAAACCGAGGACAGAACACACATCACGACGAGAGAGACAACACAACACTACATAAGAGACCTAACACAACATAGCATGGCAACAACACATGACAACACAGCATGGTAGCAACACGACATGACAACAACATGGTAGCAACACAACATGGCATCAGCACAACATGATAACAGAACAAAACATGGTACAAACATTGTTGGGCACAGACAACAGCACAATAAGGTACAGACAACAATACATCACGCAAAGCAGCCACAACTGTCAGTGAGAGTGTCCATGATTGAGTCTTTGAATGAAGAGATGGAGATAAAACTGTCCAGTTCGAGTGTTTGTTGCAGCTCGTTCCAGCCGCTAGCTGCAGTGACCTGAAAAGACGAGCGACACAGGGATGTGTGTGCTTTGGGGACCTTTAACAGAATGTGACTGGCAGAACGGGTGTTGTATGTGGAGGATGAGGGCTGCAGTAGATATCTCAGATAGGGGGGAGTGAGACCTAAAAAGGTTTTATGAATAAGCATCAACCAGTGGGTCTTGCGACGGGTATACAGAGATTACCCGTTTACAGAGGATTATAGAGTGCAGTGATGTGTCCTATAAGGAGCATTGGTGGCAAATAGTAAAGCACATCTAGCTGCTCGAGAACACCCTTACCTGCCGATCTATAAATTACGTCTCCGTAATCTAGCATGGGTAGGATGGTCATCTGAATCAGGGTTAGTTTGGCAGCTGGGGTGAAAGAGGAGTGATTACGATAGAGGAAACCAAGTCTAGATATAACTTTAGACAGCAGCTTTGATATGTGCTGAGAGAAGGACAGTGTACAGTCTAGCCATACTCCCAAGTACTTGTATGAGGTGATTACCTCAAACTCTAAACCCTCAGAGGTAGTAAGTACACCTGTGGGGAGAGGGGTATTCTTCTTACCAAACCACATGACCTTTGTTTTGGAGGTGTTCAGAACAAGGTTAAGGGCAGAGAAAGCTTGTTGGACCACAAGAAAGCTTTGTTGTAGAGCGTTTAACACAACATTCAGGGAGGGTCCAGCTGAGTATAAGACTGTATCATCTGCCTATAAACAGATGAGAGAGATTCCTACTACCTGAGATATGTTGTTGATGTAAATTGAGAAGAGTGTGGGGCCTAGGATCGAGCCTTGGGGTACTCCCTTGGTGACCCTAAACCTCCCAGTTGGTCGAAATTCTTTAAAAAGTCATATTTTTTTATATTTAAAACGTAGGCTTCCATATTATTGACACTCTTGTTTTCAATACCTCACCTTGCGAGGAAAATGGCAGTGAGCCATTGTCTAAAATGTTTAATGAGTTGGAGAACACACTGGTGCTTTTAGATATAATTCAAGCTACAGTATAGTAGATCAAATCCAGACAGGAACAATTATTTTAGCAGTCGACCTAAATCATTTGATAAGATTGACAGATGTAACAATAAAAAAAGGCAAATTCAAGGAAAGAGGCTGAAAAATTTAATCTGTACAAATAATTTAGAGGGCACCTGGAGACTACAAAAGACAACAACAACAAAAATCTCAAAGTAAGAAAAGCTATTCAAGAATTGAACTACATTTTAATTTCCCAAAATGCTCTCAACAATTAACTGGGTTAAAAAATCCATGACATCCTCCAGTATCATGCTTAATTACGGCAAGAGAAAATTGAATTAGTGACAGGATATGGAGAATGAACAGAATGAACCCAACATGTATTATGTACATAAGTGAAAAAATACAAACCTTTACCCTTGTCGTTGTATTAGTTAATATGACGACTATTGCTCATCAAATTATTAAAGTTTCTAATTGCGTGATTAACTGAATCAAGCAATTGTTAACTCATTAACCTGGGGCAACACGGGAAAACTAGTTTTTATTGAGTTTCTATTTCCCAAATGAACTCAAAGAATATCAGAATATCGATTTTACAACAGCCGCTAATTAACCAGTTGCCTCTACCAATCTCATTCTGAACGTCGTATAGCCCATGAATCTGCATGGACCCGGGTCTCACCAATGAGTTCAGACCACAACAATCTTAGTTGAATATTTATTAACTAAAAACCTAAAATGATGATAAAAGATACACATAGACAAAACACATTATAGGCTATTGATTACAACTTAGTATAACGGGCCAACACACTATGGCGCGTGTTACCCAAAATGGGGATTTCAAAGGGAGAGAGGAAAAAGAAAGTACACAAGAGAAATATACATTTGGGTGAATTTGTCAGCTATGCTATTCTAACCCTAGCCTTGCCCCAAAGTGCCGCTCTTATGGGTCAGAATATAATGATGTAATTACGCGGGAAAGATCTCTGAGGATTCTCTGCGTGGGATTGGATGCTAGGGGGTCCGGCTTGAATTCACCCGCTTAGACACAGCTACGCATCCGTAGCTTGGGTAGAAAATATTTATTTGTCTTCAAACTGGTGTTGCGTACTGGGTTCGTTGACTTGTTAGACCTTGGCTGCAGCTTGGGTCACGTAGTCTTATCTGTAAATTCTTTACTCACAGGTTTTATACCCTCATGTCAGAGTGGGGGTAAATGCCTTTAGGGCAATTCTCTGGGCGTACCAAGTTAAGAGCAAGGTCTAGGATTTTCTCAAATCCAATTTTAGACAACTAACTTAACATTTCATCTTTACCAAAACGTTCCTTCTGATTTGGACATTTTCCACACAACGTATAATGTATAAACATCAAACATATACTAGGAAAACTCTTCACTTTACAATGTTTTCGTAATAACGTAATCTATTAACATTTAATAACAAAACAAAAATGACATACATTTTCAGATTCCATCTATCGTCATGACCACCATTGTGGCTGACGGAAACCATTGTTCCAAAGTCCCTTTATTTAATGTTTAATGTTCTGAGGCTGGTTCTCCATAATAATAGAACAAAGGAATTTGTCTGTGGCCTGAGATTTACCAGGGGCATGAGAGGTCATAAAACCCCCACATCTTCAGACCCCTAGATCTCTCCTCCTCTGTTGGGGTTGAGAGATAATCTGTAGGGTTGTGGTCTCCTGTAACCTGACCTGATCAGGACAGTCATGACACCCTTATAAATGTAGACAGAGGACAGGTTAACATCTCGCAGCCCTCACGAAATGAATGCATGCCAAACCAGTAATAATTTTAAAAGATGAAGATATAAATGTGTTAATTAGAAGCAACAGAATTATTTACAATTCAAAAAAGATTATTTGAAAATCTACACTGAGTGTACCAAACATTAGGAACACCTTAATATTGAGTTGCACCCCCCCTTTGCCGTCAAGCCAGTGTGCTTGGCATCTAATACCTTACCCCATTCAAAGGCACTTCAATATTTTGTCTTGCCCATTCACCCTCTGAATGGTACACATACACAATCCATGTCTCAATTGTCTCATGTCTTAAAAATCCTGATTTAACCTTCTTTAATCTGTCTTCATCTACACTGATTGAAGTGGATTTAACAGGTGACATCAATAAGGAATCATAGCTTTAACCTGTATTCACCTTTCCAGTGTGTCATACATCCAAATTATACAACAGATGGACTGATCCTACAGCTTTCATAGAATCAACAACCCTGAAGCAATTATAAGCAGACAAAAAATAATCACGAAATACAGAGATCACCCAAAAATAAATATGAAACACTATTATAACATTTGTGTGTGGAAAAGCACAAGGAATGGACAGCTGTCCCATAGAATGATATTTGACATTATAGGACAACGTAGCGCCTCTGTTTACACAAATGTCACTCAATGCAGTGCTTCCTAGTTCTATGTATCAAACTGTTATGTCAGTTATATTAAAACCAGGAAAATCTGGAGGGTCTCCTGCTGATTACAGACCCATACATTTAATAATCTGTGACAATAAAATAATAACAAAGCTCATAAGTAATAGAATGAATAAAGTCTTATTAACCGACTTCATACCTAACAATCAAACAGGGTTAATTAAAAAAAGACACATACAAACAAATACAAGAACATGTTTGAGTTTAATACAATACGCAAAAAAACAAGATTCATCAATAATGGCGGTTGATGACAAAATGGACCATTTTGAATGGTCTTTTCTATTCAAAACTTTAGAAGCTTTCAACTTTCCATCTGAAACAATAAATGTAATACAAACATGAAATGTATTAAAGCAAAAATATAGCACATCATTTTATTTTTGGAAGATCTCTGTTTTTCGTGATTATGTTTTTCCTAAACTGCAGGACTGTTTTGCTAGCACAGACTGGAATATGTTCCAGGATTCTACCGATGGCATTGAGGAGTGCACCACATCAGTCACTGGCTTCATTAATAAGTGCATAAATGATGTCATCCCCACAGTGACTGTACGTACATACCCCAACCAGAAGCCATGGATTACAGGCAATTTCTGCTTGATATCAATATCTGAGCTAAACGGTAGAGCTGCCACTTTCAAGGAGAGGGACTCTAACCCCGAAGCTTATACGAAATCCCGCTATGCCCTCCAACGAACCATCAAACAGGCAAAGCGTCAATATAGGACTGAGATTGAATTGTACTACACCGGCTCCGACACTCGTCGAATATGGCAGGGATTGCAAACTATTACAGACTACAAAGGGAAGCACAGCCGAGAGATGCCCAGTGACTCAAGCCTACCAGACGAGCTTAGTTAATTCCATGCTCGCTTCAAGGCAAGTAACACTGAAACTTGCATGAGAGCATGATGTGAGTAAGACGTTTAACCTCTTTCAGCTAGGGGGCAGTATTTTAATGTTTGGAAAAATAACGTTCCCAAAGTAAACGGCCTATTTCTCAGGCACAGATGCTAGAATATGTATATAATTGACAGATTAGGATAGAAAACACTCTAAAGTTTCCAAAACTGTCAAAATATTGTCTGTGAGTACAACAGAACTGATATTACAGGCGAAAACCTGAGGAAAATCTAACCAGGAAGTGGCTTCTATTTTGAAAGCTCCATGTTCCATAGCCTGCCTTCGCTCCATTTAAAGAGATATCAACCAGATTCATTTTCCTATGGCTTCCTCAAGGTGTCAACAGTCTTCGGACATAGTTCCAGGCTTTTATTTAGAAAAATGAGCGAGAAAGATAACATCACGTCAGGTGTTCGCATGAGTTTTGCTTGCGCAACAGTGCTTGGGCAGCCATCGTCTCTCCCTCTCCTACTGAAAAAGACAGTGCTGGTTGATATATTATTGATTATATATTTTAAAAACAACCTGAGGATTGATTATAAAAAAACATTTGACATGCTTCTGTGGACATTACGGATACTATTTGGAATTTTCGTCTGCGTTGTCATGACCGCTCAAGCCTGTGGATTTCTGAACATAACGCGCCAAACAAACGGAGGTATTTTGGATATAAAAATCATCTTTATGGAACAAAAGGAACATTTATTGTGTAACTGGGAGTCTCGTGAGTGAAAACATCCGAAGATCATCAAAGGTAAGCGATTCATTTGATTGCTTTTCTGATTTTCGTGACCAAGCTACTTTGATGCTAGATGTTCATAATGTTTTGTCTAGTGATCGATAAACTTACACAAGCGCTTGGATTGCTTTCGCTGTAAAGCATATTTTCAAAATCGACAGGTGTATTAACAAAATGCTAAACTGTGTTTTGCTATATTGCACTTGTGATTTCATGAATATAAATATTTTTATTAATATTATTTCAAGGTGGCGCTCTGCAATTCAGCGGTTGTTGATGACAATTATCCCGCTAAAGGGATGGGTAGCGTCAAGAAGTTAATTAAACAGGTCACCATTCACAAGGCCACAGGGCCAGACGGATTACCAGGACATGTACTGTGATCATGCGCTTACCAACTGGCAAGTGTCTTCACTGACATTTTCAACCTCTCCCTGTCCGAGTCTGTAATACCAACATGTTTTAAGCAGACCACCATAGTCCTTGTGCCAAAGAACACTAAGGTAATATGTTAATATGTTAATCAGCCTAAATGACTACCGACCCGTAGCACTCACATCTGTAGCCATGAAATGCTTTGAAACGCTGGTCAAGGCTCACTTCAACATTATCATCCCAGAAACCCTAGACTCACTCCAATTTGCATACCACCCCAACAGATCCACAGATGATGCAATCTCTATTGCACTCCACACTGCCCTTTCCCATCTGGAAAAAAAGGAACACCTATGTGAGAATGTTATTCATTGACTACCTGCTCAGCGTTCAACACCATGGTGCACTCAAAGCTCACCAATAAGCTAAGGACCCTGGGACTAAACACCTCCCTCTGCAACTGGATCCTGGACTTCCTGACAGACCGCCCCAGGTGGTAAGAGTAGGTAACAACACATCTGCCACGCTGATCCTAAACACGGGGGTCCATCAGAGGTGCATGCTCAGTCCCCTCCTGTACTCCCTGTTCACTCATGACTGCAAGGCCAGGCCTTGCTTGATTTATATTTTATTTTATGTCCTCGGGGCACCACTGAAAATGAGTCTCCAGTCTCAATTGGGATCCCCTGATTAAATAAAAGTTCATAAATAGAAACAACGGTCCAACCACCGTATTTTACAGGTGGTATGGGGTTCTTTTCTGCTTATGCATTCTCATTTTGACGGCAAATCCACCACTGGTTTTGTGGCCAAAGAGTTCTATTATCATGTCATCCAACAACTGTAAATGCCTGGAGTTTGCCAAACGGCATTGGCACTTGGATTGGAACTGGAAAATAGAGCTCTTTGGCCACACAAACCAGTGGTGGGTTTGGTGTCAAAGTAAGAAGGTTGTCTCTGCCAGGAGGTTGAAACTTGGCCGGAGTGGATCGATCATCCAACAAGACAATAACCCCAAGCAAACATCAAAATCCACAAAGAAACGGTTAATTGGTCACAAAATCTACATTCTGTAATGGCCATCTCAGTCTCCGAACATGAAACCCATTGAAAACCGGTGGTTTGAATTGATGCATGCAGTCCATAAACGCAGTGGAAGGATATCAAGGCTCTAGAGGAATGGTCTGAAATCCCTCCCAATGTGATACTTTTTTTTTTTTTTTTTACAACTGTATTATAATTTTTTGACAATACAAAAAATATATACATGCACATACAAACAACAACAGATATAGACGCACACAAATATCCACAACATCACCCCTGCCCAGGCCCACCTGCTCAAATCAAATCAAAACAAATTGTATTAGTCACATGCGTCGAATACAACAGGTGGAGACCTTACAGTGAAATGCTTACTTACGAACCCCTAACCAACAACGCAGTTTAAAAAAAATATGGATAAGAATAAGAGATAAAAGTAACAAGTAATTAAAGAGCAGCAGTAAAATAACAATAGCGAGACTATATACAGGGGGGTACCGATACAGAGTCAATGTGCAGGGGCACCGGTTAGTTGAGGTAGTATGTACATGTAGGTAGAGATATTAACTTCTTGCCGCACCGATCCCTTTAGCTGGATCATTTTCGTCAACATCCGGTGAATTGCAGAGCGCCAAATTCAAATTAAATTACTAAAAATATTTAATTTTCGTGAAATCACTAGTGCAATTTACCAAAACACTGTTTAGCTTGTTGTTAATCCACCTGTCATGTCAGATTTCAAAAAAACTTTACGGTGAAAGCAAACCATGCGATTATGTGAGGACAGCTCTCAGCAGACAAAACATTACAAACAGCTAGCAGCAAAGTAGATTGGTCACAAAAGTCAGAAAAGCAATAAAATGAATTGCTTACCTTTGATGATCTTCGTATGTTTGCACTCATGAGACTCCCAGTTACACAATAAATGTTTGTTTTGTTCCATAAAGATTCTCTTTATATCCAAAAACCTCCATTTGGTTGGCGCGTTTTGTTTAGTAATCCACAGGCTTGTGCAAGTCACAACGGGCAGACGAAAATTCCAAATACTATCCGTAAAGTTCGTAGAAACATGTAAAATGTTTTTTATAATCAATCCTCTGTTTGTTTTTACAATAAATAATCGCTAATATTTCAACCGGACGGTAGTCTTTTTAATACAAGAGAGAAAGAAAAGGTGCCGCGCGCGCATGAACAAATCTAAGGACATCTGTCTATCCACTGACGCGATGTGATCATTCTCGCTCATTTTTCAGAATAACAGCCTGAAACTATGTCTAAAGACTGTTCACACCTTGCGGGAAGCCATATGGAAAGGAATCTGGTTGATATCCCTTTAAATGGAGGAAGTGAGAGGAAGAGAGATGTTTAAGAAAAACAGCACTTCCTGAATGGATTTTCCTCAGGTTTTTGCCAGCAATATCAGTTCTGTTATACTCACATACAATATTTTGACAGTTTTGGAAACTTTAGAGTGTTTTCAATCCTCATCTGCCAATTATATACATATTCTAGCTTCTGGGCCTGAGAAATAGGCAGTTTCATTTGGGCACGTATTTCATCCAAACATCAAAATACTGCCCCCTAGTCTCAAGAGGTTTTAAGGTCAACGACATCATGAATTTTACCCAGTACCAGGACATTTTAGCCAAGAATCTTCCAGCAAGATAATAACCTCAAGTACACATCAAAATCTACAAAGGAATGGTTAATTGGCCACAAAATAAACATTTAGCAATAGGAAATCTCTGTCTCCAGACTTGAAACCCACTGAAAACATGTGGTTTGAATCAAAGAAGGCCGTCCATAAGCACAAACAGAGGACATCAAGGATCTGGAAGGATTCTGTATGGAGGAATGGTCTAAGATCCCTCCCAATGTGTTCTCCAACTCATACAACATTTTGGAAAAAGCCTCAGTGCTGTTATCCTTGCAACGTGAGGTATTGACATTTACTGAAAAAAGGCCTGTCAATAAGTTTGACACATACTTTAAAAAAAAATTGGACCATACAATATAGCTCAGTATTTGAATGATTTATTTTATACAGTGATTTTTGCTTATCTTTATCAACGGTAACAATACTTTTGGACCCCACTGTATACCAGAACTTAAAATGGTGCTATGTAGAGGAGGAATACTTCTCTCTTGGTAATATTTTTGTTCAGTCCCCTGTCACTTACAGTAAACAAATTACAGAACAACTCACCATTCAGTAGCACACAGCCTTTTACTGGGGTACATGGCTGGTGGGTTTGTAATCAGGGAGCACAGAGGCTGATCAGAAAAGAGGGTTGTGATAATTGTTTTACTGGGGTACATGGCTCTTAGTGGGGAATGTGGTTTTACCAGTATACAGTGTGTGCATTGGGAATATGAATTTAGCTAGTACATTGGGGAATAGTCATTTTTATCAGGGGGGATGGCTGTTTGCAAGCAGTGGGAGTAGAAGCCAGTCATTCCTGTATTTCCAGGGTTAAATACCTTGGAGCTTGGATCAGTACATTATAGATCTGACTGCCCCTCTCCTCTCCGGCCCTGCGTTCAGAGTACTAATTGACTACTGCTGGTCCAGGGTGAGTGAGTGAGGGTGAGTGAGTGAGTGTGTGTGTGGGTATGTGCGTGCATGCATGCATGTGTGTGTGTTTTTAAAAATGTGTCCTCAGTTTGATTTTGATACAAGAATTCTCATAGTGTGTAGAGGAATGAATACTATACGTACATTGTGTGTGTGTGTTTGTGTGTGAGAGTGAGTGTGCTGTAGTGTTCGTGTTTCGACTTTGACCCCCAGATACAATCCACAGCTCAGGGGGGGGGGGGAGGGGGGGGGGGGGGGGGGTTATGGGGTAAAGCATTGCATGCACGTTATCCACAGCAGCCAGAGAGTTCCGCACAGGACAGGAAGGAGAAGATCAATAATGTAAGTATGTTGTTAAGTGAAATATGGGCCTGGTTAAGACCCATGCATAAATGACCGGAGTTGGATCAATACACCAAAAGATAATCAATTATTGACGTTTTTTTAATCAAATCACATTTTATTGGGCACATACACAAATTTAGCAGATGTTATTGGGGGTGTTGCAAAATGCTTGTGTTCCTAGCTCCAATAGTGCAGTAGTATCTAACAATTCACAACAATATGCATAAATCTAAAAGTCAAATAATGGAATTAAGAATTATATAAATATTAGAACATGCAAGTTTTTTCCAAATATACAGTGGATTCGGAAAGTATTTTTTCACATTTTGTAACGTTACAGCCTTATTCTGGATAATAATTTTAAAAATCCTCAGTAATCTACACACAATACCCCATAATGACAAAGATAAAAAAAATGTTTTTAAATGTTTGCAAATTTATGAAAAATAAAAACAATAATAGCTTATTTACATAAGTATTCAGACCCTTTGTTAATAGATTAGAAATTGAGCTCAAGTGCATCCTGTTTCTATTGATCATCCTTGAGATGTTTCCAAAACTTGATTAGAGTCCACCTGTGGTAAATTATATTGATTGGACATGATTTAGAAAGTCTCACACACGTCTATTTAAGGTCCCACAGTTGACAGTGCATGTCAGAGCAAAAACCAAGACATGAGGTCGAAGGAATTGTCTGTATTGTTCATAGACATTATTGTGTCGAGGCACAGATCTGGGGAAGGTTACCAAAACATTTCTGCAGCATTGAAGGTCCTTCAAAACACAGTGGCCAAACTGAAGAATCAGGGGAGAAGGTGCTTGGTTAGGGAGGTGACCAAGAACCCGATGGTCACTCTAATAGAGCTCTAGAGTTCCTCTGTGGAAAAGGGAGAACCTTCCAGAAGGACAACCTTCTCTGCAGCAATCCACCAATCAGGCTTTTATGGTAGAGTGGCCAGGCGGAAGCCACTCCTCAGTAAAACTTTTGAAAAATTTGTTTTTTGCTTCGTCATTATGAGGTATTGTGTGTTGATTGATGAGCGGAAAAAAATAATTTAATGAATTTTAGAATGAAGCTGTAATGTAACAAAATGTTGAAAAGTCAAGAGTCACAATATTTTTCTGAATGCACTGTATGTATGGTGATTTCATGGTACGAAACTACTAATTTCCTTCACATTTGGTTCTGTATATATCTTTAAAACAATACTCTTGAGAATTTTTTTGAAAGGGGTTCCTATTGAATGAGATTATAGTTGTGGATGAAGAATATGGAATTCCGACTTGATCTAATCATTGTTGTGGTAAAACAGAGTGAATGTCGGGATGTGTGTAGGAGGAAGGGAAAAAAATACATTTCTCAAGATTTTTCACTTTAAAATGTATGTCAAACAAAAAACAATACTAAGTTAAACAAACCATACAACTCTGTGCACAAGTACTACTTTAAACACACACACACACACACACACACACACACACACACACACACACACACACACACACACACACACACACACACACACACACAGCTGAAAGCAAGCCCATTGGAAATACATGCTGGGCCTCTCCCTGGCACCATAGTGCATTGATTATCTGCCAGGGGAAGAGCAGAGATAGGGCTGGCTGGAGAGAGATGCATGGAGGAAAGCAGAATGAGATGGACGGGGGGATTAGGGTGAGGAAGAGGGTGGGGAGGGAGAGATTAGTGAGGATAGGGGGCAAGAAGAGAGGAAGAAAGATGGGGGGCACATTAAGGAGAAGGAAAGGACCCAGTGGAGGGTGGAGAGAGGAGTGATGAGTGAGGGAGAAATAGAGGGTGATGAGAAATGGAGAGATTGGCAGAGAGAGGGGGGAAGCAAGATAGAGGGGATGTTGTGAAGAGGAACGAGAGATGCATGGAAAAGGGAGAGAGCGAGGAAAGGTGAGGGGGATAACTTAGAGGAAGTCTGGGAGAGAACACACTCCGAGGCACGCTGGAGGACAACATATCCCACACACCCACACAGTTATGCAGGCATACACACACTTAGACATACTGTACATTCATCCAGTCACACAGACATGCTCAGACAAACACACACACACCATGCAGAGCCAAACAAATGTATCTCTCAGTTGCATCTCTCCTATGTACTGTAATCATCATTGTAAATGCATGTATCATTACAACTATCATTTACCAGGTAAAGACACCATTTCTGTCCCACTTCATAACAGACATTACAGTCTATAGTGCCAGACGTAGGGGGGGTAGGGAGGTTCATTACAGCGACCCCTAGGTGTGTGTGTGTTTGTGCGTGTGTGTGTGTGTGTGTGTGTGTGTGTGTGGACTGTGAACTCTTGTTCTCTGTGGCCGATGCAAAGCTAGTGGCCTAGATGGAATCCCTAGCGGTGTCCTCAGAGCATCCCGCCCCGAGGAAGGTAGGCAACAACACCTCCACTACGCAGATCCGCAACACAGGGGTCCCATAAGGGTGCATCTCAGCCCCCTCCTGTAATCCCTGTTAATCCATCACTGCGTGGCCTTGCACGCCACCAAAACAATCACCAAGTTTGCGGACGACACAGCAGTGGTAGGCCTGGATACAAACAATGATGAGACAGCCTACAGGGAGGAGGTGAGGGCCCTGGCGGGGCGGTTCCAGGAAAATAACATCTCCCTAAAGTCAACAAAACAAAGGAGCTGATTGTGGACTTCAGGAGACAGCAGAGGGATAACTCCCCAATCCACATTGAAGGGCCGAAGTGGAAAAGATGAAAAGCTTCAAGTTCCTCAGTGTACACATCACTGACAATCTGAAACAGTCCACCCACACAGACAGTGTGGTGAAGAAGGCGTAACAGTGCCTCTTCAACCTCAGGATGCTGAAGAAAATGTGGCTTGGCTCCTAAGACCCTTACAAACTTTTACATATCCACCATTGAGAGCATCCTGTTGGGCTGTATCACTGCCTGGTACGGCATTTGCACCGTCCGCAACCGCAGGGCTCTCCAGAGGGTCGTGTGGTTAGCCCAACGCCAACGTATCACTGGGAGCACACTGCCTGCCTTTCAGGACATCAAGGAAGATCATCAAGGATCTCAGCCACCCGAGCACTGGCTTGTTCACCCCGCTATCATCCAGAAGGCGAGGTAAGTACAGATGCATCAAAGCTGGGACAGCGAGACTGAAAAACAGCTTTTATCTCAAGGCCATCAGACTGTTAAATAGCCATCACTAGCCAGCCTCCACCCAGAAGCTGTTTAGAAACCTCTTGGACCTAGACTTGGTGCTCCGGTACGGCTTGCCATGTGGAAGCAGAGAGAACAGTCTATGATTTGGGTGGCTGTAGTCTTTGACAATATTTAGGGCCTTCCTCTGACACCGCCTGGTATAGAGGTCATAGATGGCAGGAAGCTTGGCCCCAGTGATGTACTGAGGCGTTCGCACTACCCTCTGTAGTGCCTTGCGGTCGGGGGCCGAGCAGTTGCCTTGCCAGGCAGTGATGCTCTCGTTGGTGCAGCTGTAGAACCTTTTGAGGATCTGAGGACCCATGCCAAATCTTTTCAGTCTCCTGAGGGGGAATAGGTTTTGTTGTGCCCTCTTCATGACTGTCTTGGTGTGCTTGGACCATGTTAGTTTGTTGGTGAAGTGGACACCAAGGAACTTAAAGCTCAAAACCTGCTCCACTGCAGCCCCGTCAATGAGAATGGGGGTGTCCTCGGTCCTCTTTTTCCTGTAGTGTCACATGAGTTGACGCTGGAGAGAGTAAAACATTTAATAAAGAACGGACATGGAACGAGACAGGAACAGCATCAGCAAACTAATAATACAGACAAAAAACAATCAATGAAGAAGTGGGGAACAGAGCAGTGGAACTGACAAATATAGGGGAGGTAATAACAGGTGATGAGTGAGTCCAGATGAGTCCAATATCGCTGATGCGCGTGACGAGGGAAGGCAGATGTGCGTAATAGATGATGGGAGTGCGTGATGCAGGGTGAGAGTGGGAGCAGATGTGACATGTAGTCCACAGTCATCTCCTTTGTCTTGATCACGTTGAGAGAGAGGTTGTATCCTGGCACCACATGGCCAGGTCTCTGACCTCCTCCCTATATGCCGTCTCGTCGTTGTTGGTGATCAGACCTACCACTGTCATCTGCATATTTAATGATGGAGTCGTGCCTGGCCGTGCAGTCATGAGTGAACAGGGAGTAAAGGAGGGGACTGAGCCAATCAGTTGTTGTGACAAGGTAGGGGTGGCATATTGTGGCAAGAACAGCTCAAATAAGCAAAGAGAAACGACAGTCCATCATTACTTTAGAAAAAATGTTCCTCATCAATCTACACACAATACCCATAATGACAATGCCAAAACAGGTTTTTAGAAATGTTAGCAAATGTATAAAAAATAAAAACAGATTTAAATGGACTTATTTACATAAGTATTCAGACCCTTTGCTATGAGACTCAAAATAGAGATCAGATGCTGTCACGACTTCCGCCGAAGTTGGTCCCTCTCCTTGTTTGGGCGGCGTTCGGCGGTCGACGTTACCGGCTTTCTAGTCACCACCGATCCATGTTTCATTTTCGTTTTGTTTTGTCTTCATTATTCTCACCTGGTTTCCATTCCATAATCAGTGTTCCTTATTTAACCCTCTGGCTTCCCCTGCTGTTTTGTGCGTGATTGTTTTTTGTCAAGTGGTTCCGTGTACGTGATCTGGATTGTTTATGTTTATCTTCTTATGGCTGCAGGGGCAGTATTGAGTAGCTTGGATGAAAAGGTGCCCAGAGTAAACGGCCAGCTCCTCAGTCTCAGTTGCTAATTATTATTATTATTAGTATTGGATAGAAAACACTCTAAAGTTTCCAAAACTGTCAAAATATTGTCTGTGTGTATAACAGAACTGATATTGCAGGCGAAACCCTGAGGAAAATCAAACCAGGAAGTGGCTTCTATTTTGAAAAATGACATAGTTTCAGGCTTTTATTTTGAAAAATGAGCCAGAAAGATAACCGCGTCAGGTGTTCGCATGAGTTTTGCTCGCGCAACAGAGTTTGGGCAGCCATTGCCTTTCCCTCTCCTACTGAAAAATACAGTTGCGATTGATATATTAACGATTATGTATTTTAAAAACAACCTGAGGATTGATTATAAAAAACGTTTGACATGTTTCTGTGGACATTACGGATACTATTTGGAATTTGTCTGCGCTGTCGTGACCGCTCTTTCCTGTGGATTTCTGAACATAACACGCCAAACAAACAGAGGTATTTTGGATATAAAAATCATCTTTATGGAACAAAAGGAACATTTATTGTGTAACTGGGAGTCTCATGAGTGACAACATCCGAAGATCATCAAAGGTAAACTATTAATTTGATTGCTTTTCTGATTTTCGTGACCAAGCTACTTGATGCTAAGTGTACATAATGTTTTGTCGAGCGATCGATAAACTTACACAAACACTTGGATTGCTTTCGCTGTAAAGCATATTTTCAAAATCTGACACGACAGATGGATTAACAAAAGGCTAAGCTGTGTTTTCCTATATTGCACTTGTGATTTCATGAATATAAATATTTTAAGTAATATTGTTTGAATGTGGCGCTATGCAATTCAGCGGTTGTTGATGACAATTATCCCGTTACCGGGATTGCAGCCATAACAAGTTATCCTTGTTGGATTATTGTTGAATTTGAGTAAATATCGTGGCTTTACTCATACCTGTGTCCTGTGCCTGACTACGCCTTATTCCATTCACCTAGAACATTGACAGGTGCATCCTGTCTCCATTGATCATCCTTGATATTTTTCTGTGCATGTCAGAGAAAACAAGCCATGAGGTCAAAGGAATGTCCGTAGAGCTCCGAGACAGGAATGTGCCTAGGCACAGCTCTGCGGAAGGGTACCAAAACATTTCTGCATCATTGAAGGTTCCCAAGAACACAGTGGCCTCCATCGTTCTTACAGTTTTTTGCGATTGCTTACACACTTGTTGCAGAATTTGACTCATTGTGTCAAAACTCTGCACACAAGCCGAATAAGACACAACACTTGGAGATAAACTTCTCACTTTTATGTCAATATGAAACTCTGCAATCCAAACCTAACAATCCTTTTCAAAATGGCAGGTTTGCAACAAAATGATACACACATGCACCATTTTAATTACTCTTTCAAAGCAGCAACACACACTGATGTACTTGACATTGCAAGTTTTTACAACAAAAAAACAAAGGAAATTTGAATTTCAGTACAGTAATAAATACAATATGTTACTGTAAACAAAAATCATTACAGTAAAATTACTGTGCAATGGTAAACAAAAAATAGTACTGTAAGGGATTGTAACGGATGGGGTGGATGGTTTATGGATCCTGCCTTCTGTTAGGGTCTGGCCACATCACCTCATCCACATCACAAGCAATGTCATCCCTATCTAGGCAATGAGGAAATATCGCCTCGTATCCAACCCTGGACTGACCCACCTCAATGTCATCCCTGGCTAGGCAATGGGGAAATATCGCCGTATCCAACCCTGGACTGACCCACCTCAATGTCGCCGCATGCCACTTCCATCGATTACAGAAGAAGAATATGGTGTAACTCAAAACACAGGACTACAATGTCTACATTTTCACACAGGGATGGGGTGGGGGTGGAGGGAGGGTTGGGTCAGACACATTCAGTCAAAACTACAAGCTGCAGGCAACGCCCCCGTAGACAACCCCCCCCCCCCCCACCCCCAGAATGGGGCACCTGCTTTGTCTGAATGTATCTATGCAGTACCAATAGGACACAATGTACTGCCATTACTGTATTATAGTATAGTACAGTGACACTTACTTGCACAAAGGCATAGCAAAGATCTTTGACTTTAAATCTGTTCTTCTCAAATGGGACCCTGTACAGCTGCTTCATCGTAAGTTGGTGTTGACGCAAGATGTGGCAGAGTGTAGACATACTGCCACGGTTGATATTATGGAATGTTTGACCTAAGATGACTTGCTCTCGTATTTGATGTAGGCGGTTGTGTTGTTTGCCAACACTAGATTGACAATGGCCCGTTCCTGTTCATGGGTGAACAGACGTTGCCTTCCACCCTCAGGAGGCCGTCTGGCAGTTCTGTAGAAAATGCAAGAATATGATGTCATGTTAGGTTCTTCTTTACATACTGTACTGTCATACTGTACACAGTAACATCAAAACTGTCTTACATGTGCTTTACAGCACTATACCTATTTTATTTGTTCACTGAGACCTAATATTGTAGGACTACATTGTAATGTACTGTTATGCTGAATGATGTACAACAATTACATAGGTACAGTCTAGTGTAGAAAGTTGAAGACATACCCGTTCTCCAGTCTAAATGTCCATATTATAGATGCTACCATGTAGCAACTCAGGTTGGGCTGGACCCTCATCATCAGGCCATGATTTATGACATGGTCCATCAAAGTTGGCCTAAATATGTCTCCGTCTATTGCCTGGTCCCCTTCTTTGTTCTTGTCCTCGTCCTCCTCTCTCTCTTCCTCTTCCTCTCGCTCTCACTGCCTCCATGTTTGCAAAGTTCTCACAAAAGAGTTGAGCTGACCTGAGGTCTATTTGTAGTGCTAAGGCTCAGAATAGTTGGTGTTCAATTACTGCATGAGTGTTTTCATGTGTGTGTGTGTGTGTGTGGGTTTTGCCAATTTCAGGTATGTTTTGCATTTTGAATAGAAGTGTTTTCCCAATGATTCCAAGAGATTTCATTCTTGAACGAAGTGTCTAATGTAAGAAACAGTGTGCAGTGTTGCACACAGAACATGTGTTTGTACTTGTGGTGCCTTTGTTTAAGGCATGGTTACAAAAGTTTTTGATGCTTTTGTCTAAGCATTCACTTAGAGTGTGTAAGCAATCGTCAAAAACTGTTATTGGAAGAATTTTGGAACCACAAAGACTCTTCCAAGAGCTGGCCGCCTGGCCAAACTGAGCTCAGGGGGAGAAGGGGCTTGGTCAGGTCACTTAAGAACCCAATGGTCACTCTGACAGAGCTCCTCTGTGGAGACGAGAGAACCTTCCAGAAGGACAACCATCTCTGCAGCACTCCACCAATCAGGCCTTTATGGTAGAGTGGCCAGACGGAAGCTACTCCTCAGTAAAAGGCACATGACAGCCCACTTGGAGATTGCCGAAACGCACCTAAAGGACTCTCAGACCATTTGAAACAAGATGCTCTGATCTGATGAAACCAAGATTGAACTCTTTGGCCTGAATGCCAAGCGTCACATCTGGAGGAAATCTGGCACCATCCCTACGGTGAAGCATGGTGGTGGCAGCATCATGCCGGGGGGAGCAGGAACTGGGAGACTAGTCAGAATCGAGGGAAAGATGAACGAAGCAAAGTAAAGGGAGATCCTTGATGATAACCTGATCCAGAGTACTCAGGACCTCAGATTGGGTTAAAGCTTCACTTTCCAACAGGAAAACGACCATAAGCACTCGCAGGAGGCAAGACAACACTTGAGTGGCTTCAGGACAAGTCTCAATGTCCTTGACTGGCCCAGCCAGAGCCCGGTCATGAACCCGATCCAACATCTCTGGAGAGACTTGAAAATAGCTGTGTAGCGATGCTCCACATCGAACCGGACAGAGCTTGAGAAAATCTGCAGAGAAGAATGGGAGATATAAGTGTGCCAAGCCTGTAGCGTCATACCCAAGAAGACTCGAGGCTGTAATCGCTGCCAAAGGTGCTTCAACAAAGCACTGAGTAAAGGGTCTGAATTATCTAAATGTGATATAAGTTTTTTAATTTGAATAACTTTGCAAACATCTCTAAACACCCATTTTTGCTTTGTCATTATGACATATAGTGTAGATTGATGAGATTATTTTTTATTTCTTATTGATTTTACAATAAGGCAAAAAGTGATCTGAAAACTTTCTGAATGCACTGTATTTATCTGGACAAAGACATTGCTCGTCCTAATATTTGTATACTTCTTAATTCCATTATTTTCTGTTATATTTGTGTGTATTGTTCTGTATTGTTAGATATTACTGCACTGCTGGAGCAATGAACACAGGCATTTCCCTCCACCCTCAGTAACATCTGCTAAACATGTCTACGAGATCAATATAATTTGGTGTGTGTGTGTGTGCGTGGGTGCGGCGGAATGTAGCCTAGTGTTTAAGAGTGTTAGGCCAGTAACTGAAAGGTCGCTGGTTCAAATCCTAGAGCAGACTAGGGGAGAAAATATTCCAAAGTGCCCTTGAGCAAGCACTTCACCCTATTTGCTTTTATAAGTCGCTCTGGATAAGGCCGTCTGCTAAATTACTAAAGTGTGTGTGCGCCTTTCTCTCCTCTCTCTCCCGCTAGGTGGGCAGAAGGGAAAACCAGGTTGGGGAGGCTCTGTAGTGGTGTGTACAGCACGTTGTAGAGAGAAAGATTGTGTGTATGTGTTCGTGTGTGCACCTGCAGCAGAAGTTAGCGGCGTATCAACCTGTGGAAATGGGCTGACTGACTAGGGAGTCAATTAAAGAGCTGTCTCATGTAGACTCTTTCATACAGGAGTAGAGAAAGAGGAATGGGAGCAGGGGGGGTGCAGAGGAAGAGAGAAACAGTTTGGTGGAGGGAGAGCGATTACTCAAGCAGAGCAATGAGAGAGGAGTGAATGAAGAATGTGGGACGGTACGGATGTAAAGAAATGTTCCTAGAGATGAAGGGATAGATAGATGGATAAAGGGAGATGGGGGATAATGACAAAGCGAAAGGTAGAGGGAAACGAGAGTGAGAGGTGCAGAAAGGGTGTCAGAGAGAGTGGGAGATAGAAAGGGGGTACAGAGAGAGAGAGAAATAGAGAAAAGAGAAAAGACCTGGTAATGTTTATCTGGGCTATGAAATGCAATGCCGGTTTGTCAGATAGATATATGTCATCACACCACTAACTGTGGGGGGGGGGGGGCTTGTGGTTGTCCTGTGCAATTGACAGGTGAAGCCAAGCAGTCAAAAGCAATAGTGCTCTCCAGTAAGTAGGTTTGCATCAGCCTCTGCCTGGGATACGACCATCTATAATTAACTGGCTATGTGTTAATAATACATTAGCAGGCATTAATGTTTCACAGCTACATAGCGGTGGAGCGGCTCCAGACAAAGCTATCAGAACCAGCCTGACAAAACGATCGGGATGAATGGGAGAGAAAGGGAACAGAGGAAATTGAAAGGTTGAAGTAGAAAGAGTGGACGGAGGGAGAGAAAGAGGTTTCAGTTAGTCAAACTGCTAGTTTCTATTTGGAGAAGAGCAAAATAAGCAAAAAATGTCCCCAGCCATTTTCACCTTGGCTGCTGTAGGTTCATTCACCTCAGTTGATCTACAGACACATAGCCTATTAATTTTACAATTGTAATGTTATACCCCTGAAAGGGGGGAAATATGAGAAATGATTCACACTGAGACGTAGTATAAGCTTTTAGAACTGTACTGTTTATATTTTGATGGCATTTTATTGTAGGTCTACAGGGAAGATATGAACATCTCACACATGGCCTATTTTTTCCCCCCTAACTTGCTTGATAAGATTAGTACAGATTTTCTCAGAGGGGTGTAATGTACTGACATAAATGTCAACCCTGTGACACAAAAATATCAGCTATTGTGACATTTTACCTTTTTGCTGTTGTGTGTGTGTTTCACTTTGCAAGTTTCGAGAGCGTAGGTCAAGTGGTTGTGAGTTGTTTGTGGTGTGTCACACACAGAAGACACGTGAGCTGTTGGGAGAGAGATGTTGGGAGAGAGATGATCCAGAGAAGACAGCATCCACCATTAATGTGGTACATTAAGAAGTAATGAGCTGGGCCATCATTAGCTAATACAGTCAACTAACCCTTACTAACCCTAACCTTTGCCCTAACCCAAACCCCAACTGATAAAAGCAATGACTTGGCATGTTGTAAATGTGTGCATCATAAACGGAGCATGCTGCAATATAGATTTTCTACCTTGTGTGTTTTGGCTGGTCTTGAATATAAATCCCAACTGTATTGCGGCTTATCTCTCTCTTTCTACTGGCCAGACTAACTTACTACGGGGCTAGACTCAATCTACAGGAGGGTTCTTATCAATACCCTTACAGCTCTCAGGTCTTCATATTATTCACTAAAACTGAAATCAGTAGTCACATTTAGTTTAATTTAAATACATTCCACTGATATGTCTGATTTCAAGGCATTGCCTGGGGATTAGGGAGATTGTATCTCCACAGATTGAGTCTGGTTGGACTGATTGCATTCTGGTGTGGTCGTGTCCTCTCCTTAATGTTGCCTTGCATGTCATTACAAAGTGTCTGACCATCTAGCATTGGTAATGAGTGTATCCTGAAATGACCACCTCAGTTACAGTACCTGCTATCATATTCAATGTTACACATATAAACACACACATTCTCACAGACACATACACACACTTGCACACATACAGGCAGGCACCACAGGAACGCACGCACGCACACGCACACACACATGCACACACACACACACACACACACACACACAAATGAACTATGTGGGTAAGGATTATGTATGATAATGTGAACCATTATAATCTTGTTGAGTATTGCAGAATGACACACGAACACACACACACACACACACCTATATCTGTGGAAATGTGAGCAGTAGAGGCTCTACACACAGTATTGGATGAAATGCTCAGATGAGTGTGTATGTTAATGAGATCTGATTCTGTCATCGTAGAACCAGTGTGTAGTGCAACATGAATGAGAAAACTGAGAACCCCCCCATGAATCCCATGACACCACAATAGAATACAATACAATGACATACTACTTCACCAATCCCGACGGGCAATTCAGAGGGCAGCATAGGGAAAATAAGAGCACAACTCCAGACTACTCCCCTTATCACACTGCATACTAGAGAAACCATACTCTATGTAGGCATGCATATATGGCCATGAGACAAATACAGTGGCAATCTGGGATTAAAAATCAACAAAGCAGACACCCGGACACTGTCACGCCCTGATCTGTTTCACCTGTCCTTGTGATTGCCTCCAACCCCTCCAGGTGTCGCTGATTTTCCCCAGTGTACTAATCCCTGTTTCCTGTCTCCCTGTGCCAGTTCGTCTTGTATGTTTTTCCATTTTTTTCCAAGATGGGTCTGGAGAAATATTAAAATGATAGTTTTAACCATGTTTTGAAGCAATACAGTGCTTGTTTACGATTCAATTGTTTAGAAACAATTGATTACAACTAGCTTATATTTTGGGTTCTGATGGAGTAAGACAGTTGAACTCAACTTTATTGGGCATTTATTAGCAATATTCTTTAGACATTCTATAGCTGTATATGATTAATTCTACAACGGGTTGGTCAAAACAAGGATTGCTAAAAAAGCTGTTGATAAGAGCTAGGTCTATGGCACAAAAATACACTACTATTTACTGTTCTGTCTGAGAAATGCTTAGATCAGCTTTCCCAGCAGCCCAGCCAGGCAATTAATTAACTTTAAAAAGTATCTAGGCATTATTTCCTCTTGATTCCAGCCTGGCACTTGTTTTGCAGCAGCGGGGATTTGAACAAACTTTGCTGTTGGCCTCTCTGACCTTTGCCGGCCCATATATAAATCAATATGTCAGGACGAGACAGCTTTTCTGAGTCAGGGAAAAGGGATTAAATTGAGATTTTGTGTCACTGGCCTACACACAATACCCCTTAATGTCAAAGTGGAATTGTGTTTTTAAAAACGTTTACAAATGAATAAAAAGCCCATTTGTTGTGGCAAGCCTACAAAAGTTCAGGAGTAAAAATGTGCTTAACAAGTCATATAATAAGGTGCATGAACTCACTAGGTGTGCAATAATCATTATTTTTGTTGTTGTTTAATATATATACACTGCTCAAAAAATAAAGGGAACACTTAAACAACACAATGTAACTCCAAGTCAATCACACTTCTGTGAAATCAAACTGTCCACTTAGGAAGCAACACTGATTGACAATACATTTCACATGCTGTTGACAAATGGAATAGACAACAGGTGGAAATTATAGGCAATTAGCAAGACACCCCCAATAAAGGAGTGGTTCTGCAGGTGGTGACCACAGACCACTTCTCAGTTCCTATGCTTCCTGGCTGATGTTTTGGTCACTTTTGAATGCTGGCGGTGCTTTCACTCTAGTGGTAGCATGAGACGGAGTCTACAACCCACACAAGTGGCTCAGGTAGTGCAGCTCATCCAGGATGGCTCATCAATGCGAGCTGTGGCAACAAGGTTTGCTGTGTCTGTCTGCGTAGTGTCCAGAGCATGGAGGCGCTACCAGGAGACAGGCCAGTACATCAGGAGACATGGAGGAGGCCGTAGGAGGGCAGCAACCCAGCAGCAGGACCGCTACCTCCGCCTTTGTGCAAGGAGGAGCTGGAGGAGCAGAGCGAGAGCCCTGCAAAATGACCTCCAGCAGGCCACAAATGTGCATGTGTCTGCTCCATGAGGGTGGTATGAGGACCCGACGTCCACAGGTGGGGGTTGTGCTTACAGCCCAACACCGTGCAGGACGTTTGGCATTTGCCAGAGAACACCAATATTGGCAAATTCGCCACTGGCGCCCTGTGCTCTTCACAGATGAAAGCAGGTTCACACTGAGCACATGTGACAGACGTGACAGGGTCTGGAGACGCCGTGGAGAACGTTCTGCTGCCTGCAACATCCTCCAGCATGATTGGTTTGGCGGTGGGTCAGTCATGGTGTGGGGTGGCATTTCTTTGTGCTCGCCAGAGGTAGCCTGACTGCCATTAGGTACCGAGATGAGATCCTCAGACCCCTTGTGAGACCATATGCTGGTGCGGTTGGCCCTAGGTTCCTCCTAATGCAAGACAATGCTAGACCTCATGTGACTGGAGTGTGTCAGCAGTTCCTGCAAGAAGAAGGCATTGATGCTATGGACTGGTCCGCCCGTTCCCCAGACCTGAATCCAATTGAGCACATCTGGGACATCATGTCTCGCTCCATCCACCAACGCCACGTTGCACCACAGACTGTCCAGGAGTTGGCGGATGCTTTAGTCCAGGTCGGGGAGGAGATCCCTCAGGAGACCATCCGCCACCTCATCAGGAGCATGCCTTGGCGTTGTAGGGAGGTCATACAGGCACGTGGAGGCCACACACACTACTGAGCCTAATTTTGACTTGTTTTAAGGACATTCCATCAAAGTTGGATCAGCCTGTAGTGTGTTTTTCCACTTTAATTTTGAGTGTGACTCCAAATCCAGACCTCCATGGGTTGATAAATTTGATTTCCATTGATAATTTTTGTGTGATTTTGTTGTCAGCACATTCAACTATGTAAAGAAAAAAGTATTTAATAAGAATATTTCATTCATTCAGATCTAGGATGTGTTATTTTAGTGTTCCCTTTATTTTTTTGAGCAGTGTATATGAACTCAGCAAAAAATGAAATGTCTTTTTTTCAAGATAATCCGTAAAAATCCAAATAACTTCACAGATCTTCATTGTAAAGGGGTTAAACACTGTTTCCCATGCTATGTTCAATGAACCATAAACAATTAATGAACATGCACCTGTGGAGCGGTCGTTAACTTTTTATGGCTGCAGGGGCAGTATTGAGTAGCTTGGATGAAAGGTGCCCATATCAAACGGCCTGCACCTCAGTCATAGTTGCTAATATTTGCATATTATTATTAGTATTGGATAAAAAACACTCTGAAGTTTATAAAACTGTTTGAATTATGTCTGTGAGTATTACAGAACTCATATAGCAGGAAAAAACCTGAGAAGTTCCACTTCCTGTTTTTTCAGATTCTGTTCAACCAAGGTCCAGATTTTCAACCAAGGTCTTGTTGAAATTACAGCGAGATATGGATGAGTTTTCACTTCCTACGCCTTCCACTAGATGTCAGCAGTCAATAGAACTTTGTCTGATGACTCTAATGTGAAGGGGGGTCGATTGACACAGGAAATAGTCACCACAGCCATGAGTGGACCATGCTTTCACCAGGCGCATTCACAGATGAAGGACCTGCGTTCCATCGCTCATCTGAAGTCATTCTAATTCTCCGGTTGGAACGTTATTCAAGACCTGTTGGATCGGAGGTTGATGGCTAGGGCCATTCCCCCAAGAAATGTCCGGGAACGTGCAGGTGCCTTGGTGAAAGAGTGGGGTAACATCTCACAGCAATAATTGGCAAATCTGGTGCAGTCCATGAGGAGCAGATGCACTGCAGTACTCAATGCAGCTGGTGGCCACACCAGATACTGACTGTTACCTTTGATTTTGACCCCCCCTTTGTTGAGGGACACATTATTCAATTTTTGTTAGTCACATGTCTGTGGAACTTGTTCAGCTTATGTCTCAGTTGTTGAATCTTGTTATGTTCATACAAATATTTACACGTGTTAAGTTTGCTGAAAATAAATGCAGTTGACAGTGACAGGACATTTCTTTATTTGCTGATTTTTTTACTCTTTTTTCTCCCCAATTTTTGTGGTATCCAATTGGTAGTTACAGTCCTGTCCCATCGTTGCAACTCCCATACAGACTCGGGAGAGGCGAAGGTCAAGAGTCGTGTGTCCTCTGAAACATAACCCAGTCAAGCCGCACTGCTTCTTGACACAATGCCCGCTTTACCCGGAAGCCAGCCACACCAATGTGTCAGAGGAAACACTGTACACCTGGCGACCGTGTCAGCGTGCATTGAGCTCGGCCCATCACAGGAGTCGCTCGTGTGCGATGGGACAAAAACATTCCTGCCGGCTAAACCCTCACTTAACAAATTGTGCACTGGCCCATGCATCTCCCGGTCGTGGCCGGCTGCGACAGAGCCTGGACCACTGCGCCACTCAGGAGGCCCCGCAGTAATCGTGTTTAACCTCTATTGGGTAAGTGGCAGTATTTTCAACTGTTAATGAAAAGCGTGCCCAAATTAAACTGCATGCTAATAGCCCAGGAGCTAGGATATGCATATAATTAGTAGATCTGGATTGAATACACTCTAAAGTTTCCAAAACTGTTAAAATAATGTCTGTGAGTATAACAGAACTGATATGGCAGGCAAAAACCGGAGGAAAATCCAACCAGGAAGTACGATTATTTTGAAAGGCTGTTTTTCCAATGAAAGCCTATCCACCATACAAAGACTTAGGACCCAGTTCATGATCTCTATGGCTTCCTCTACATGTGGCCAGTATTTAGCCATTGTTTCAGGCTTTTACTCTGAAAAATGAGGGAGATACAGCACTTTCAATGAGTGGACAGTGGACATTTCCAGACATGAGCCAAGCATGTGATCGGGAGTACACCTTTCTTGTTTCTCCTTTTCTATTGACGAAGCTTTTGTCCGGTTTAAATATTATTTATTATTTATGACAAAAAGAACCTGAGGATTGATTTTAAACATCGTTTCACATGTTTCTATGAACTTTTATTGTATTTAAAAAAAACTTTTCGTCTGGATGTTGTGAGCGCGCATTGTTCTTTTGGATTACTGATCTAAACGCACAAACAAAACGGAGGTTTTTGGACATAATTGAACAAAACAAACATTTATTGTCTAACATGGAGACCTGGGAGTGCCACCAGATGAAGATCATCAAAGATAAGTGATTCATTTTAACGCTATTTCTGACTTTTGTGAGCCCTCTCCTTGGCTGGAAAATGGCTGTATGGTTTTCTGTGGCTAGGTGCTGACCTAACATAATCGCATGGTGTGATTTTGCCATAAAAGCCTTTTTGAAATTGGACACTGTGTTTGGATTTACAAGAAGTTTGTCTTTAAAATGGTGTATAATACTTTTATGTTTGAGGAATTTTAATTATGGGATTTCTGTTGTTTTGAATTTGGCGCCCTGCAATTTCACTTGCTGTTGTCGAGGTGGGACGCAACCATCTCACTGGTGCCAGACAGGTTAACATGATTTTTGAATGACTGCCTCATCTCTGTACCCCACACATGCAATTATCTATAAGATCCCTCAGTCGAGCAGTGCCCTTCAAACACAGATTCAAGCACAAAGACTAGGGAGGTTTTCCAATGCCTCGCAAAAAAGGGCACCTATTGGTAGATGTGTAAAAATAAAAAAGCTGACATTGAATATCCCTTTAAGCATGGTGATGTTATTAATTACACTTTGGATGGTGTATTAATACACCCAGTCACTACAAAGATACAGTCATCCTTCCTAACTCAGTTGCATGAGAGGAAGGAAACCGCTCAGGGATTTCAGCCATTAAACTCTGGTAAGATAGGAGAAAACTGAGGATGTATCAACAACATTGTAGTTACTTCACAATACTAACTTAAATGAAAGTTAAAAGAGCAAAGTCTTTACAGAATAAAATATTCAAAAACATGTCCTGATTACAAAGCATTTTGATTCAGGTAAATCCAATACAACACATGACTGAATACCACTCTTCATATTCTCAAGCATGGTGGCTGCATCATGTTATGGGTACAGTATGTTTGTCATCGGCAAGGACTAGGGAGTTTTTTTGAAAAAAATAAATGGAATAGAGCTAAGCACAGGCAAAATCATAGAAGAAAACCTGTTTCTGTCTGCTTTACAACAGACACTGGTAGACAAATTCACCTTTCAGCAGGACAATAACCTAAAACACCAAATGCCAAATATACACAGGAGTTGCTTACCAACACGACAGTGAATGTTCCTGAGTGGCCTAGTTACAGTTTTGACTTAAATTGTCTTGAAGATCTATCACAAGACTTGAAAATGGCTGTCTAGCGAAAAACTTGAAGAATGTTTTAGATAACAATGTACACATATTGCACAATCCAGGTGTGCAAAACTCTTAGAGACTTACCCAGAAAAAAAAACATGTTTTCACTTTGTTTTCACTTTGTCATTGTAGTGTATTGTGTGTAGATGGGTAAGAACTTTTTTATTTTTTATTTAACTACGCAAGTCAGTTAAGAACAAATTCTTATTTACAATGACGGCCTAGGAATAGTGGCTCAATGCTCTAACCACTAGGCTACCTAAAAAAATAATTTACTCTGTTTTGATTTCAGGCTGTAACAAAACTGGCGACCCGTGGGCCAGATCTGGATGGTTTCTGAATGTAAACTGGCCCTTTGATACAATCTGAATATTAATAAAAGAGCCAATGTTCAGTGGCAATATGACAAGTATTATGGTGGTTGTCTATTGTGTGGTTTCTAGTGGGTTTTCTAGAGGCTTTATGGCATGTTGATCATTTCTTCCATCATATACATTTGTCTGTAGTGTTTGAACGGTTCAAGCAAAAAACATATTATCACCCCATTTCTGAAAGCTATGACTCTAAGGAACACGTATGTGCCTTCTGTTTCCCTCTCTAAAACTCACCTAATGACTGAGGGAAATTCATTCAAAGCATACTTCCTTCAGACTGGAATTTGACTTTACCTGATTTGACATATCTTTGTGTTATTTATTGAGAGGCTTAGTTATTTTATGATTCTAAAATGTGGAAAATGTCCGGCTCCCCTGCAATTAACCTTTTTAACATCTGGCCCCCTTAGGAACATAGTTGAAAAGCCCTGCTGTTACACAACAAAATGTGGAATAAGTCAAGGGGTATGAATACTTTCTGTGTCTGTCACTGTACAGACACATGTCAATAGAAAAACAAAACAAAATGCAGCTGATTTGCTGCCTTTCCAGCTTCAGTTTGAAGTGACTGTGTTAGTTGTGTAGTTGGCTAGCTAGTAAGGGAGAAGAGCCTGCAAAGCAACCATCTTTGTTTGGCATAGTAACGTGACAGGAGGACGAACCTCAATGGAAACAACCAGTCGGCTTGGATGGCAATGATGCCAATCGAATGAACAACCAGTCGGCTTGGCTGGCGGCAACCCTAAATTTGTGTCGGAAATATATTCTTGTGGATGGATGAAATGGTATCACATGCATAGCTGCGGGAAGTAGGGGTACTGAGGGTAATGTAGCGACCCCTGATAAAAAATAAATAACAGTAAATGGCATCCTTTGCAGGCTCCTCTCACAGAACTATTGAACTAGGCCTTTTTTACTCCTGTATGTGCAGAGGAAATTAGTTATCGGCAGATTGGATAAAACCACTCCTCAGCACCCCCCCTCACCCTCTACCATCGGCAAAATGTTCCACAAAACGTTATCACAAGCCCTCTCGTGTACAATTGCTTTATTTAAAATGTCAAAAAATGGATGTACCAATCCCAGATTGCCCAATGCAGCCAGTTTTATCTCAATATCAAATGATTTCTGGGTAACAATTGAGTACCTTCCAGTTGTTTTTTTTCAAGCAAGAATTTTGCTAGAACTCTCTGGGAGTAGTCTGGGTGAGGGGCCTAATTGGAAGAGCCTAATGGGAGGGATCTGTACCCTGAAAACTATCTGTTATTGGTAGAGGTTTGAAATACTCTCTTATTGGTCTATTAAGTGATTTACTGCCTGGTGATGTCACCAGGCAGGCCAAAACTACATCCCACCAAAACAGGCTGAAATTTCAGGTGTTTTTTTCAAACAGCTCTTACACTAAAACGGCATTATCATCATTTTCACAGCTTGACTGTCTTTTTCCAACCTCATAGTGTGGAGATAAATATAAAATACAGGAAATCACATTTTTGACTGTACTGGTACTTTAATGTTATTAACTGTAGAGAGAGACAGGTTGCGTTCCAGGTTGTCTTTATACCGCATTGCTATATCTTATGAATGTTGTTTCTCAGATGTGGTTCCTGTTTGCACCCCAAACCGCAAGCCCCCAACTACTTACATTTATTTTCTAAGGTAAATGGATGAGAACACATCCTCATTTACAACCAAAAAGGGACGTTTTTTATTGCCTTGTTACCTATCCACATCGCTCTGGCCAAACGCCACACCCACGAACGTTTCTTCTCCATGATGTGTCTTGATTTGCTTCCTCCCCGACGACGTCTCGAATGCAAAAACATTCAAACCACTCTGATTGGTCCCAGAAACCAATGGGTTGAACCAGAGCTGGTCTACACGAACCATGAATCACATCATTTTGATGTCAACACAAACAACTTCTAGAATGGTAGGTACGGAGAGAATGATAAATGAGCTGAATTCAATTCAGGATGACTCATCAGGCAAAGTATTTTAGTATAGAGGAGGTGGATCTAAGCAGCCAAATTGCAGGCCTGGGGATGATGCCACATGGTGATATGAGGGACTATCACACACCCAGGAGGGCAGTAAAGCAGACACAACTGCTGCAAAGCTTCTTTCTCCCCTTCGGTCCTGGATGGAGCTGCTAATGTCTTCTGTCTGTGTGATGAAGAGAGCAGTGAGATGTAGACACACCTGCTCTGTTTACTGAGAGTCTCCAGGAAAACACTGCAACCTTCTCAAGGTCTGATCCTGCATATGTCACTGGTGTCTGTTAGGCTTTGTATTTTTGCTATCTGATCACGTGAAGAGTGCAGAGTCTAGTCAAAGTGCCGAGTATGTGTGTGTGCACGAGTGTGCCTGTGTGTAGATGATCAAAAGCCCACTCCCATTGCTCTCCACCTCTCCTTTACCTTCACCTTTCCATCTCTCCACCTCCTCCCCCCTTCATCCTAGCTTAAAATGGTAACCCCCCCCTCCACACACACACACACGCGCGTGGGAAAGCGTTAATTCCAATAATAAACATGTCCCTAGTAGAAAGCTGCTGAGTGTACTGTTACTATTAAAGTCGTAGGCCATTGGAGAGGAGTATTTTCCTGATCCCCTCTCTCTGTTTACCCTGGGTTAGCTAGACAGCAACAGACAGACACAGGATGAGGTTACCATCCCACCAAACACACACAAAAGGCATGCACACGCACACTGAAAGATATACAGACACACACATACTCCTTCATAAATATGCTGAATGGGTATTTTCTCAGCTGGTTGACGGAGCCGTGATTGAATCACTCTACTGGGTGCTGTTCCATCACAACAGAATTCATTAATATGGATTGGGGTTGCTCAGCCATGACGTACAGAAAGCACTCTCACACACACACAGACATGAACACACAGTATGGCCAGAGTGCTGTTAATTTGACTGATTCATTTAAAAGAGAATTCTTTCATGTAGGGCATGGGGTGACTTAAGTAGTGGTTACACAGTTCTTACCAGACAGATACAACATTTAGGCCTAAAACAAGATTATTTCTATAACCCCAAAACTGGGGTAAAGAATCTTCCTGTTCTCGACCCCAAATCTGATGGCAATGCTTTTCAGTTAATGATACGCTGTCTCTCGTGCTTCTTACTCACTCCTTTCTTGTTCATTTACCTTCACTTGACTGAAAAGTCAAAACCACACACACAAATACGCACACACAGACACACACACGTTTCTGACACCCTACATCTGATGTCCAGATCACTCAAACACCTACTCAACTGTTACCTGGGAAAAATATACAGTTAATTTGGAAACTATTCAGACCCCTTGACTTTTTCCCCATTTTATAACGTTACAGCCTTATTCTAAAATTCATTCAATCGTTTCCCCCCCTCAATCTTCACACAATACCCCATAATGACAAAGCAAAAACAGGTTCTTAGATTTTTTATCAAATTTATTACAATAAAAAAACTGAAGCACCTTTGGCAGCAATACAGCCTCAAGTCTTCTTGGGTATGATGCTACAAGCTTGGAACACCTGCATTTGGGGAGTTTCTCCCATTTTTCTCTGCAGATCCTCTCAAGCTCTGCCAGTTTGGCTGTGGAGCGTCGCTGCACGGTTATTTTCAGGTCTCTCCAGAGATGTTCAAGTCAGGCCAAATAGTTCAACCTTGGTTTCATCAGACCAGAGAATCTTGTTTCTCATGGTCAGAGCCCTTTATGTGCATTTTGGTCCAAGCGGACAGTCATGTACCTTTTACTGAGGAGTGGCTTCCATCTGGCCACTCTAGCATAAAGGCCTGATTGGTGGAGTACTGCAGAGATGGTTGTCCTTCTGGAAGGTTCTCCCATCGCCTCTCCCTCTGTACCCTCTCTTACACTACCCAACAACCTTACATAACCTCTGTTCCTCACCCAACCCCTGTCACCACTAAAAGCCTTGCAATTTAACATCCTTCCATATCCCCCCTCTCCACAAACACACACGCACACACAAACTACGACACACACAAACCATCCCGACGATGTCTCAAATGCGAAAACATTCAAACCCCTCTGATTGGTCCCAGAAACCAATGGGTTGGACCAGAGCTGGCTTACAAGAACCATGAATCACATCATTTTGACATCAACACAAACAACTTCTAGAATGGTAGGTAGGGAGAGAATGATAAAGGAGCTGAATTAAATTCAGGATGACTCATCAGACAAAGTATTTTAGTATAGAGGAGATGGATCTAAGCAGCCAAATTGCAGGCCTTGGGATGATGAGGTGCCCATGGTGATATGAGGGACTTTCACACACCCAGGAGGGCAGTAAAGCAGACATAACTGCTGCAAATGTAGCCTTTACTTTAAAGCCCCCCACACACACACAAACCACATGAGCACACGGTAATTCAATCATACCTATCCAATCTCTGCTATGCACCATTTTATATCCGCGTGATATGTTTGTGCTTTAATGTTTGTCCTCTGTGTGTGTGTCCATGAATCATTCAAACAGCGTTCAGACGCCACTCATTCATGGTGAAAAGGACAATTTGTTGACTGCGCACGTGCGCACGCACACATTGTCAACTGCGTCTCTGTATCACGTAAAACTCACCAAGCAGTACATATGATCCTCCCCTTCTCCCCCTCATGTATTACACTGTATCTGCATACTATAATACACATTCATACTGTACACATAAGCAATGTGCCCCCATCCCTATATCACCAACCTTTCCTCATCCCCTGTAGCACACCCTACCATACTGTAGATCATATGGATCTGTGTCTTTTCTTTTGTCCCCCCACCCATCCATCCATCCACCCACCATCCCTGCATCATCCACCAGCCCTCCCTTCCCCTTCCCGATCCAACAGGTTTTGGGTTGAGTGGATGTGTCGCTGCTATCAGCCCGTTCCGTTTTTATGGCCAGTAATTAAATATCTACATGGTAGCCGTCCATGGACACACGTGGCATTCATACACTAAAACACACACACACTCTCTCTCTCTCGCTATGCCATCTGAGCCCAAAATAAGTATCAGGTTCCTATTTATATCTGGAGGCAGGTGTGCGTTTGAGAAAGGGAGGGGTGGGAGGTGGAAAAAGGTAGGGTAAATTAGTTTGTGTGTGTGTGTGTTTGTGGAGAGGGGGGATATGGAAGGAGGTTAAATTGCAAGGCTTTTAATGGTGACAGGGGTTGGGTGAGGAACAGAGGTTGTGCATATAGGGGAGTGCCCACGGAGGTCCAGTCTCTCAATGTGCAAAACTGATAGAGACATACCCCAAGCGACATACAGCTGTAATCGCAGCAAAAGGTGGCGCTACAAAGTATTAACGTAAGGGGGCTGAATAATTTTGCACGCCCAATTTTTCAGTTTTTGATTTGTTAAAAAAGTTTGAAATATCCAATAAATGTTGTTCCACTTCATGATTGTGTCCCACTTGTTGTTGATTCTTCACAAAAAAATACAGTTTTATATCTTTATGTTTGAAGCCTGAAATGTGGCAAAAGGTTGCAAAGTTCAAGTGGGCCGAATACTTTCGCAAGGCACTGTAGCGCTTTTCTACATAGGTACTCAAAGCACTTTACATAGTAGGGGGAAAATCAAACCTCATCCACCACCAATGTGTGGTCTAAAAATAATATGTAGTCATGCTTTGTGGCATTTCAAAGGTTTATATTATACCGATCACACTATACCTTTTTGTGGGTGTAGATATGGTTGTCCTTGTTCAATAGAGACATTGGACATCTTTCAGCAATGTTCCTATCGACGGATTCATTGCTAAATATACAAGCAGACACATTTGTTTTCAGACTCTGAAAGACTACAACTTGTGTTTGCTATGGCCCCCATCTCTCCCCCAAGGTGGGTTTGTCTGAAAAGGAGACTAACAGGAAAATAACAACAATCATTTGGGCAAAAAGGAAAGAACTGACCAGACGCAATGACTTTAAGTGATTCCCCTCATTAACGTGTATTTGACGATGGAGCATCAATTAGATATATAAAAGGTGACATTCAACCATATATGTTTCAACCAGAATATAACGAAGAGGATTCAGAACTAAGAGTTGGATTTAGCTAACTTTAGAAGCTCAGCTACAGCCGATGCCAGCACCAAGAGGGCAGATAACAAAAACAGTGCCTAAGTAAGTTATTTTTCCTGCAAGCTACCTAACTAGCTAGATAACTTTATCAACTGAAACCCATATTGTGTATTGCTGACTAACATACTACCACAAAAATAGTTTTCTAACTTAGCTAGGTAGCTATCTAACCAGATAAGTTAGCTAGCTAAACAACACCCTGTTGCCATATATATGAGAAAAAAATATAAGAAATCAAATAATTGTTCTGTTTGCTAACTTAGCTAGCTATGTGGAAGTATCTATAGCATAACACCATCATTCTAACTGGAGAAATGTAGGCTACATCTGTCCTAGCGCTAACTGAGGAAAGATTGACACTACACAAGAGGTCATATTTTTTAACTCTCGGCTGACAAACTACAATATGACTTTACTCAATATAATTGAGTAAAACACTTTCTAGAAATCGAAAGTAATCCGAGGATGATTCATTTCAGTGCGCAGCCATTCTTTTTTCCTCACAGAAACCAAAGGTAATAGAGAAGACAAGATGAGTTTGGTTTGTTTATAGTATGCATGTTGAAGGGGTGTGTCGTCTACCATCATTCACATCCCACCATTCACTTGCTGAATTTCTCAAAAAATGAGTGAACCCTTACTCACCTCATTTTGTTATAGCATCTTTGGTCCAACAGAAGATTACGTGAAACCCAGAATGCATTGTATGTCAACAAACATGGCTCCACACACAGCTGGAATTAGCTTAGCTCATCATAATAAGTACAACCTTCAAAAAAGCATTTTTGCACACACTATGTGCCCATTTCAATCTGTGCAAGAATCGGAATGCATGATTTATCATCGGTAATTGAAAAACATGAGAATAATACAGTAAATATATCAATAATTACCACACAAAACATTTTTTATATATTTTTTAATAATATGTTTATTATTTTCCAATAAAAAATAAAATAAAAAAGACAGAAATACAAACAATGATATTCATTGTACTGTTGAATGGGATGGCCAATTTAGAGGACAAAACTAAACTTAACTCACAAATACATAAAATAAAACAAAATCCTATTAGGTGGTACATGTATAAGAAGACAGCATATAGTCATTACAAGCAGTGTAGTTAAGCCAAAAATAAACAGAGAATAGCACAGAGTAGCAGCAGATCTTCAACCCAGTTATGAAGCGGGACTAGACCATTTATCCAGTATTGGCTGCAATATTTTGAAGACACTGGACTTCTATTGGAGGTATTGTATCGAATCTTTTCCATATGTATTACATTCCATAAATCCCGTAACCACAATTCAAAGGTAGGTACAGTCTCCAATTTCCAAAATTGCAATATGATCCTTTTGGCTAAGAGAGTACAAAGAGAGATAGCTTTCCCTTCCTGGTTATTCCCATCAACTGTACCAAACAGAGCCATCAATGGGTCTGGGGCTAGAACTCTATCAAAGGCTTTATATAAGTAATCAAAAATGAGAGCCCAGTAAGCATGTAACTTAGGGCATAACAGCCACCACTAACATTGAGTGGCTGCTGCCAACACACTGACTCAACTCCAGCCACTTTAATAATGGGAGTTGATGGGAAATGTAAAATATATCACTAGCCACTTTAAACAATACTACCTAATATAATGTTTACATACCCTACATTATTCATCTCATATGTATACGTATATACTGTACTCTATATCATCTACTGCATCTTTATGTAATACATGTATCACTAGCCACTTTAACTATGCCACTTTGTTTACATACTCATCTCATTTGTATATACTGTACTCAATACCATCTACTGTATCTTGCCTATGCCGCTCTGTACCATCACTCATTCATATATATTTATGTACATATTCTTTATCCCCTTACACTTGTGTCTATAAGGTAGTAGTTTTGGAATTGTTAGCTAGATTACTCGTTGGTTATTACTGCATTGTCGGAACTAGAAGCACAAGCATTTCGCTACACTCGCATTAACATCTGCTAACCATGTGTATGTGACAAATAAAATTTGATTTGATTTGAATAAGTGGGTCAACATCCCCTGCTTGCACCTCTCACACAGTGGTGAGGTGTCCGGGAATATTGTATGCAGTTTTACTTTTGAGTAATGTAACCTGTGTATCACCTTAAACTGTACAAGGTTGTGTCTGGCATTCACTGAACTGTGATTTATATTCCTGAGAGCTTCTACCCAGTCCTCATCTGAGATTTCTGAACCAAGTTCTTGTTCCCAGGCCCTTTTAATGGTGTCTGTGGATACCTCTATGTGGGCCTGTAGCACATCATACAGTCTAGAGACAGACCCTTTTGAATGGGGTTTGGCAAGGATCAAGCTATCTAATGTAGGACTCTTTGGCTTCATGCCATACTGTGGGATATTTGTCCTTAAGAATTTCCTGATTCGGAGGTATCTGACAAAATGTGTTGTTTGGCATGTTGAACTTTCCCTGTAATTGTTGAAATGAAGCTAACTGACCATCTATGTATAGATTACCAATTGTTGTGAGCCCCTTCTCCCTCTACTGTGAAAACACCACATCATCCAATGCAGGGTGAAAAGCATGATTCAGGCAAATTGGGCTGTCAATGTAAACAGTGGGTATGTTAAGAAAATACCTAATCTGTTTCCAGATCTTAAGCGTATGACAAATTACTGGATTAGAGTCATAAGTGTCTTTTTTCTCATATGATGGGCTATTAACAAGTGCAGGGAGTGGGGAACGTTTACAGGAGGCCTGATCAATCAAAAGCCATGAAGGCATATCCTTCTGTCTCATCGCAGGTAAACCTTCCCTCCAGAAAGACAAAATGTTCAGATTAGCAGCCCAATAATACAGTTTGAAGGGAGGAAGGCCAAAGCCCCCCTCTATCTTATACTTGCATAAATGCTTCTTTGAAATTCTGGCTGCCTTGTTATCCCATAAAAATTGAGTTACTATTGAATCCAGTTTCTTAAAATAGCTTTGTGGTATGACATTGGGTAGATATTGGAAGAGGTAAAGAAACCTGGGTAGGACAACCATTTTAATAGCGTTTATACGACCAACTAAGGAAATAGGCAGAGTTTTCCAAAAATCTATATTTTGTTTAAGCTGATATATTTTCATGTCCCAATTCACTTTCAATAGCTGATCAAGGTCTCTTGTCACGATAATGCCGAGGCTTGTGAACTTGTCCCTCACTGTTCTAAACGGGGTAGATTGCATAAATTGCATATCCACAGGCCGTGATATTGGCATCAACTCACTTTTTTGCCAGTTTATCTTGTAGCCAGAGAAGGAGCCGAATGTGTTTATCAAGTTAACCTTTTGTGACTAGGGGGCAGTATTTTCATTTTTGGAAAAATATAATTGACAGCTTAGGATAGAAAACACTCTAAAGTTTCCAAAACTGTAAAAATATTGTCTGTGAGTATAACAGAACTGATGTTGCAGGCGAAAGCCTGGGAAAATCCAATCCGGAAGTGACTCATCTTTTGAAAGCCCTGCGTTCCGATGCGTCCCTATTGAGCAGTGAATGGGCTATCAACCATATTACTCTTTCTCCGTATTCCCGAAGGTGTCTGCAGCATTGTGACGTAGTTTTACACATTTATGTTGAAGAATACCCGTAAGCGGCTACATTGCGCAAGTGGTCTCCTGATGGCTCCCAGAGTGACTCTCGTGTAAAATACAGAGGTAGCCATTATTCTAATCGGTCCTACTGTAAAACTAATTGGATATAGTGGATATATTATCGAATAGATATTTGAAAAACACCTTGAGGATTGATTATAAACAACGTTTGCCATGATTTTGTCGATATTATGGAGCTAATTTGGAATATTTTTCTGCGTTTTCGTGACTGCAATTTCCGGGCGATTTCTCAACCAAACTTGAAGAACAAACGGAGCTATTTCGCCTACAAAAATAATATTTTTGGAAAAAAGGAACATTTGCTATCTAACTGGGAGTCTCGTGAGTGAAAACATCCGAAGCTCATCAAAGGTAAACAATTTAATTTGATTGCTTTTCTGATTTCCGTGACCAAGTTACCTGCTGCTAGCTGGACAAAATGCTATGCTAGGCTATTTGGCTTTGGCCGTAAAGCATATTTTGAAAATCTGAGATGACAGGGTGATTAACAAAAGGCTAAGCTGTGTCTCAATATATTTCATTTATGATTTTTATGAATAGGAATATTTTCTAGTAATATTTATGTCCGTTGCGTTATGCTAATTAGTGTCAGTCGATGATTACGCTCCCGCATGCGGGATGTGGAGTCACTAGAGGTAAGGATGTAATAGAAGTTTTAGGCTTGGATAAAAACAAAAGAACATCGTCTGCATATAGGAAAATGTTGTGCTGTGTGTCTTTTATTTTAACAGAAGCTATATCGGCACATGCCTGAATGCGAGTAGCAAGGGGTTCCATGGCTATAGAGAGCAGGCGTAATAGGGCACCCCTGTCGGCACCCCTTGAACAGGCAGAACGACTGCGACATTTCCTGATTGGGTACCACGGACGCCATTGGGTGTGCATAAATCATTCTTATCCAGTTAATAAATTCCTTTCCAAACCTGAAATGCTCCAGAACCGACATCATATACTTCCACTCAATCCGATCAAACGCCTTCTCTGCATCAAGAGCTATTACCACTGCCTCAACCTTATGATCATGATACATTACGTTGAAAAGGCGTCTCAAATTGTAGTGTATATGTCGGCCCAGGATAAAACCTGTCTTGTATGTATGATGTCGGAAATATATTTTTTCAATCGGTTTGACAATATCTTTGTCAACACCTTGTTTTCTATGGGGAGTAACGACACGGGGCGATAAGACAATATTTCCATGGAATCTCTATCTTTTTTCAAGATCAGTGCTATTGTAGCCTCATACAGTGTTTGCGGGAGTTTGGCATTTTCTTTGGATTGTTTAAACATTCGCAACATAAGTGGAGATAGACTGGCGCCATACTTCTTATAGAATTCTATTACATATCCATCGGGCCCAGGGGCCTTGCTGTTTGGAAATTGTGCTATCGCTGTGTTAATTTCCTCTAAAGTTATCACTGGATCGAGTGCAGCAGCTGCCCCCCCTGTCTAGTTTAGGAAGTTCACATTCAGCGAGAAAGCGTTCCATTGTTTGTGGATCAGTAGCATCACATTTTGATTGGTATAGCTCTGAGTAAAACTGCGCAAAGCATTTATTAATATCCTGCGGATCTGTTACTATTTTACCCTTCTTGACTTTTATTTTGTGAATGCCTGTACATGCCTTAGCTGTCTTGCTAATAATTTGTGGTTTGTCACCCAGTTCAAAATAACTTTGTTGCGTTCTAGCAAGTAAAGAGCCCACCCGTTTCGAAAGGATGGTATTGTATTCATATTTTAACTTTGAGATCTACTCAAGGACTGTATACGAGGAATTCGTCCTAAAAACGTTCTCCTGTTCCCCTAACTCTCTTTCAATTTCTCTCAGCCTAGTATTGGCACATTTCTTCCTCTCTGATGTATAAGAAATAATGTAACCTCTAATCACAGCCTTTCGAGATTCCCAAAGGGTGGAGTCGTCAACATCCCCCGTGTCGTTAGTTCCGGAAGGAAAAAGGCAATCTGCTCCTTCAAATACTGACAAAAAGCCTCATCTTTCAACAGGTATGCGTCTAAGCGCCACGGTCGCTGACCTGTCGACATATTGTCGAGTTTCATAGAGCATGGACAGAGGAGAGTGGTCCGCAATTAATAGTCAATTCTGGAATATGATTTATGAACTGATGAAAATAATGAATAATCCCTGTCTTTTGGGTGCGTCAGTCTCCAAATATCGACAATGTTAAGGTTTGTCATCAGTGTATTTAGACAGACACTGGCATTTGTTTGTTGAAGTGACCTTGATAGCTGTTTATCTAAAAGAGGATCTAAATCTAACGTACAGTTAAAGTCACCTCCCATAATAACACTTGTATCCAAGATATTTGGTATGGCCTTAAATACCATTTTAAAAAATAATGGATCATCGAAGTTGGGTCCATATAAATTGACCAAGGTTATTGGTTTCGAATTCAGTGTACCAGCCACAATAATATACCGACCATTAGGATCTGAAATCGAGGACTAAAGCGATGTTTTTCCTTATCAGGATTGCTACCCCTCTCGCTTTTTCATCAAAGTTAGACTGGTATATCTGACCGATCCAGCCAACTCGTAGCTTGGTCTGAGCGGAGCATTTAATATGAGTTTCTTGAAGAAGCACTATGTCAGCACCCAGTGATTTAAGATGAGAAAAAAACTTAGCTCGTTTCACGACATGCCCTAAGCCATTATGGTTTCAGCCGACTATCTTTATTCCACCTGGTCTACTCTGTGCTCTGTCAATATGTGGCATTTCTTATTTTAGAGCAAATTGTGCGGGAGCTTGTCATGCCACCTGTATTAATAAATGTGAACATAAAACACAGACCCCATCGCCCCTCCTCCCGTCCCTTTACTGAGTGACTTCCCCAAACGAAGCACTCCTTGGCTAACACACAAACCTTAGGGTGTCTAGACATACAGCTTGAACGAACTCGTCGTTTATAGATGCTCCGCATATAAACTGATATGCTAAACAATGCTATATTAGCCACAACATCTCACCTATCATATAAGTCCCAATTTTTGATCTTCTGATCGAAAAGACATAGGACGGAAATTCAAACACATTCCTGGCCTGTATTTGGCCATTTAGCTGGCTGACACAGCCATTCTGTATCCTCAGCCAGGGAGCTTGCTTGTCAAGAACAGATCGGCATCTTTTGGGTTGTCAAACGTACGTGTTGATCCCTCGACTGTCACCTTAAACCGGGCTGGGAAGAGGAATCCATATCGGATGTTGGCCGCCCTGCATTTGTTGCGTACCTCATCATACACTTTCCGTTGGTTCCTCACCTCCAAGGTAAGATCTGGGTAGAAAGACACCTTGGCTCCGTTGTAGTTAAGGGGGAACTTTTGACTAGCCAGCTTGAGGATGAGATCCCTGGTCTGGGCATAGTGCAGCCGTATAATGAATGGCTTTGGTGGCCCGCCCTTGGCCGGCTCCGTTGCCTGATATCTGTGTGCGCGGTCGATCAGGATGGCCGTTTTGAAGTGTTCACTCCCCAGCAATGCCAGTATCAGCTCCAAGAAAAATTCAGTGTGTTTCCGTTTCTCAGTGTCCCCCTGGATCCCACATATTCGGATGTTCTGGCGTCTTGAATGCGACTCGAGCATTTCCAGTCATGCTTTCGTTGTCATTTTTGAACATTGCGCACTGTTTCTCTATGTCCTGTAGCCTGGACTCGTGATCGGCTGTCGTCTGCTCAACCTCATGCACCCTTCCCTTAGTTGCCTTTACAGTTGTGGCCAAAGTCCCAATACTCTTTGAGATATCAGCCAACCTTGTGTCCACCTTCTTGCTTGGTGAGTTTATGGCAGCCAGTATGTCACTTTGAGTAGGATCTGTGGGGAACTCTTGGAAGCTAGCCTCTTCAGCTAACTCCTCGCGGGTCGGCGGAGTTGAAATTTGTTTGTTGTCTATCTCATTCAAATTATCTTGTTTAGCTCCCCCTTTTTTGGTGCCTTTTCACTTTGTCATATTTGTTTGAAGTTATAGGTTGTGAGAGGTTAACCTTTCTGATCTCCCCATCCCGGATCCGGGTTCGTGAATACAGACTCAAGCTCATTACCATAACGCAACGTTAACTATTCATGAAAATCGCAAATGAAATGAAATAAATATGCTAGCTCTCAAGCTTAGCCTTTTGTTAACAACACTGTCATCTCAGATTTTCAAAATATGCTTCTCAACCATTGCAAAACAAGCATTTGTGTAACAGTATTGATGGCTAACGTAGCATTTAGCATTAGCATTCAGCTGGCAACATTTACACAAAAAAACAGAAAAGCATTCAAAAAAATCATTTACCTTTGAAGAACTTCAGATGTTTTCAATGAGGAGACTCAGATAGCAAATGTTCAGTTTTTCCTGAAAGATTATTTGTTTAGGACAAATCGCTCCGTTTTCTGCGTCACGTTTAGCTATGAAAAAACCCCTGTATCCAGGATTGTGTAAATCTATCAGCAAGCTCATTGGCATAACACAACGTTAACTATTTATGAAAATCGCAAATGAAATGAAATAAATATGCCATCTCTCAAGCTTAGCCTTTTGTAAACAACACTGTCATCTCAGATTTTCAAAATATGCTTCTCAACCATAGGAAAACAATAATTTGTGTAAAAGTAGCTAGCTAGAGTTAGCATTTAGCGTTAGCATTAGCGTTAGCATCCAGCACGCAACATTAACAAAAACATAAAAGCCTTCAAATAAAATCATTTACCTTTGAAGAACTTCTGATGTTTTCAATGAGGATACTCTCAGTTAGATAGCAGATGCTCAGTTTTTCCAAAAAGATTCCTTGTGTACTAGAAATAGCTCCGTTTTATACATCACATTTGGCTACCAAAAAAAATCCATAAATTCAGTCCTCAAAACGCAAACTTTTTTCCAAATTAACTCCATAATATCGACTGAAAACATGGCAAACGTTGTTTAGAATCAATCATCAAGGTGTTTTTCACATATCTCTTCATTGATACATCGTTCTTGGACACATGCTTTCTCCCCTGAATCAAATGGTAAAGTGGAAGCAGCTGGCAATTGCGCACCGAATTCGACGCAGGACACCAGGCGGACACTTGGAAAATGTAGTCTCTTATGGTCAATCTTCCAATGATATGCCTACAAATACGTCACAATGCTGCTAAGACCTTGGGCGAACGACAGAAAGTGTAGGCTCATTCGTTGCGCAATCACAGCCATATAAGGAGAGAATGGAAAACAGAGCTTCAGAAATTCTGCTAATTCCTGGGTGATGCATCATCTTGGTTTCGCCTGTAGAATGAGTTCTGGGGCACTTACAGACAAAATCTTTGCAGATTCTGAAACTTCAGAGTGTTTTCTTTATGCATAGAATATGCATAGTCGAGCATCTTTTCGTGACAAAATATCGCGCTTAAAACGGGAACGTTTTTTATCCAAAAATGAAATAGCGCCCCTAGAGCTCTAACAGGTTAAGATGAATACTAATTTGTTTCAAAATAGAGCGGAGCTCTAGCAAAGCACGTCTACTCCATAGCACGCTCTCTAGCGCCCCCCGCTGAATTCTATTTGCTGTCTGATAGTGATTTATTGATACAAATGGCACATGCAGGCAGTTAATCACGTAACCTCTCACGCCCACTCTGAGCCATTCAGTGTTGTTGTTTATGTATGTAGCTAGTGAACTAAGCTGTAGCATTAGCAATGTCTTTCAAAAGGAGACAACTCACAAATGCAGAAAATTCTGACAATGAGTCTGAAAGTCAGGAATCAGATTCTGGCAGTGAGGAGCTGCCCCCCAGCCATTGAGAACCCTGAATCCGAGGACCCCTTGACCACTGACAAAGTCCCAGTTCCCTTTGAAGATGCTGGTGGTGATGGAGACAGACTGACAATGGATGAAGTACAGGAGTTCTGTGGTAGCTGGAAGGCTGCCAGCCATTTCACCCCTCCTGGCCCTGCTGTTTGCTTTGATGAGTCCCAGTCTGGAGTGCAACGCCCCTTGCCATTTCCATCTGAGGCAGAGTGCTTCAAGTTCTTTCTGACAGAGGAGCTGGTGGGAGACATAGCAGAGAACAATCGCTATGCCTTGAGCTACAGGAGAAGAGAGAGCCAGGAGTGGGGGGGACAACCACAATTAGTGAAATGTATACCTTGGTGACAATCCTTCTCATAGGGAGTTCTTCTTTACTATCCCCCAGAGAATACTGGAGCACAGATCATATGTTTGCACCCTCTTTTCCCAAGACAGCATTTCATCAACAATGCTACTGTCATTCTAAACGACACGTTATACAAAATAAGAAATGTCAACAGCTGGCAATAAAGTGGCATGACTAACGAGACATCCATGTCCTCTCCACTGTCCATACAGCAACCATGTCGGCCACAGGGAAGGTGGACCACCCAATGGGAGAGTGAAAAATCTAACCAGACTGCGTGCATGACTATAACCTCAAAATGGGGGCAGTGGATAAGGCGGACATGATAAACAGCTTTGTGGAATGCACTCAGAAAACGACCAAGTGGTATAAGAATATATAAAATAAAAAATCCAGGGTAGCTTCAAAATACAATAAGCCAATACTTCTCTGATGCAATTAGCATTGTCTTACCAAGTTAATAGAATAATGTAATTGGTTACATAAGCACGATTGAATATACCACCATAAAGGTTATGAAATTAGTAACGTTACCTCGCGTGTCCACGGTTATAAGGAATATACACAAATGTATTTTGCGCCATACACACAGTGAGCTACAGTAGAAACGGTATAACACGACATACAGAAATTATTATAACGTAATAAGGCACTTCCTTTGAAAGAAATGCAGTCTGGATTTGAACATGGGTGTCTGTAGTGACGCTATGTCACTGAGACGCGATGCCTTACAGCGTCGCCACTTGGGAGTCATAAGGCCAGGGTAGCTTCAAAATACAACACATGCTAATACTCCTCTGATGCAATTAGCATTGTTTTCCATCGCTAATAGAATAATGTAGCTAGCTACCTAAGCATTGAGTATAACACCATAAAGGTTATGAAATGAGTAACGTTACCTCGCGTGTCCGCGGTTATAAGGAATATACACGTAAATATTATGCTACAGTAGAAACGACATAACACGACATGCAGAAACCATTGTAAGGTAATAAGGCACTTACTTTGATAGAAATGCACACATCTCCAATGTTATTACTGGTAATGAAAACAACTGACTGCCATGCAGGCAACAGACGGGAAATGTGAACACGTGTGTGAAGGATGGGAGATGAGCAAATGTCTGCAGACTTGAACTGCACCATCAATTGGGAACTGTCAATTCAGACAGCCTATAAATAAAAACACTCTGCATGCTTTGGTTTGAGGGCAGCGTGGATTAAATGTACTGTTGCGTAACAATCACATTCTGGAATGGAGAGAACGTTCTAACATCACGGGCATAAACAATTTCACACTGGGGCGACTGTGAGAGATATTTGGAACTCACACATGAAAGGGTTTTAAGGATCAGCATAGTGGAGGTGTTGTTGCCTACCTTCACCACTTGGACGGCACATCAGGAAGTATTCCTCTTGTCCAGATGGGATAGGGCAGTGTGCACTGCAATTGCAAATGCATCATCTGTGGATCTATTTGGGTGGTATTCAAATTGCAGTGGGTCTAGGGCAACGCTGTCCAATCCTCTTCCTGGAGAGGAAGAGGCCGTCTGGGAAGGCAGCCTTGCGAGGGTTAACACGCTTAAATGTCTTACTCATGTCAGCTAAGGAGAGCAAACACTCGGGAGTGACCATGCCTGTGACACTGTTTTATGCTCAAAGCCTGTCCGGAAGCAAGATGTTGGTGTCCTCGACATGGCTGGAATTCACTTAGTAATCCATGATTGTCTGGCGTTCCTGCCACATCTCCTGTCTGAGCTGTTGAATTGCATCTCCACTTTTGTCTCTGTACTGACGTTTTACCTGTTTGATTGCCTTACGGAGTGCATAACTGGACTGTTTGTATTCAACCATATTCTCAGTCACCTTTCCATGCCTGGAGCCTGCTAACTTGTTCATACAATTATTTCTCCATGTTACTTTTACCATGTAACATTGTAGTTGAATACCCAGTTGGTTTGAGTTAACCACACTATTAAATAGTGTGGTTGTCACGCCCTGAACTTAGTATTCTTTTGTTTTCTTTATTATTTTGGTTAGGTCAGGGTGTGACATGGGTGATGTATGTGATGTATGTGTTTTTGTACTGTCTAGGGGTTTTGTATGTTTATGGGGTTGTTTACCATCTAGGTGTTTATGTATGTCTATGGTTGCCTAGATTGGTTCTCAATTAGAGGCAGCTGTCTATCATTGTCTCTGATTGGGAACCATATTTAGGCAGCCATCTTCTTTGGGTATTTCGTGGGTGATTGTCTATGTCTAGTTGCCTGTGTCAGCATTATATTTAGCTTCAGTTTCTCGGTCACTTTGGATTTTATTTTTTCCTTGTTTTCGAAGAGAACGTGAGCCGGGTGCGCCATTCTCCTTGCGGAGATGGTGCAAAATCCACCAACACGGTCGGTCCCTGGGATTGGGCTGGCCAACACGATTCGGTTTGCTTGGAAGGAAAAGGAGTTGGAGCCTTTAGTACGGGAAACTTTTGGAAGGACAATCTTGATGGGGATTCTAAAGCTGACGGTGAAGGACGTATTTTGCATCCAAGGCAACTCGTTGGAGGGAGCATACGACGTGGCACTACATACAGAGGAGAAACACGATGATATCCTGAGAAGGGCAAGAGCAGTGGGAGGTGAGAGGCCGATGTGCCACTATGAAATAACAAGCCTGGCGAGGAACAACTTTAGGGTTGTAACTGTCAACATTTACAACCCATACGTTAAGGACGAGGAGGTAACATCTCCTCAGCAAGGCACCTCAAAGACTCCCTTGGGTTTTGGAATGGGAGGAGAGGCTTCCAGGCCCTCCTCAGGGAGGACCCAAAGGGACATGGTGGCTACCTCCATCCTCCTGCTATGTTCTCCCTGGGGGCTGACAGAGGGACGTTGTTTTATGCACGTCAGCCCCCATTTTGCAGGCGCTGTATGGCCTACGGCCACATCCTCACCTCGTGCAGCACAAGAAAGTGCAGATTTTGTGGATCTGGGGAGCACGAGGCAAAGGATTGTGATGAGCTTAAGGCGTGCCACGGGTGTGGCTCGTCAGCACACCTGTGGCGGGGGTGCCTGGCTCGTCAGAGGTCATACGCATCTGCGGCTGGGGGGGGAGCAGGAGTGGGGGATGGGGGAAGAAGAGGAGGGGAAGGAAGGACGCCTCATGACCAGAGTACAGGCCCAGAGGGGAAGGCTGCAAGGAAGGAGGAGCAAGAAGCGGCCGATGGAAGAGAGAAGGAAACTGAAGGCACGGGAGTAGGAGAACCGGGAAGAGAGGAGGGAAAAGCGGCGGAAGAAGGCAAGCGAGTGGAGGAGCATGAGAGAGAAGAAAGCGAGGGAGGGGTGGTGGAGTGAAGAGGAGGGTGCGATTGGCCGACAGTGAGAGGGAGGGGATGGCCAAGAGAGCGATGGGGTTGGGAGAAACCTCTGGGTTGCTGCTGGTTTCCCCAGGCCCTCAACTCCTGTTGGGTGGGGACCCACCTAACAAGGCCCAGAACTGGGTAGAGGAGGAGGTGAGGAGTTTTTTGTTTGGGGACTCAGCCTCCCCTATTTTTTTGGGGGGTGCAATCATCGGGGGTAGGGATTTTGTGTGGGCACAGGAAGGTAAAAGTGGAGGGTTCTTTTGTGGTGATGCAGGGGAGGGTTATGGGGGTGGATGTCACGATAAGGGATTGTGAATTTAGATTAGTGGTGGTGTATGGGCCACAGGTGGCGGCAGACAGGAGGGAGATGGTGGACTGTCTGGCGCCCCTATGCGTCACAAATAGGAAATTAGTGATAGTTTTAATATAGATTTAGGAGTAGGGAGGGATAGCAGTGCAGGCGCCATCACCGGCCTAATGGCTTGCCATTGTCTGGTTGATGGTGGCCTGCACACAACTCCGAAAATGGCCGGTCCTACATGGCGCAACTCCGCAGAGGCTTGCGCGGAGGCTCGACTATATTTTTGTATCCAGGTCTTTTGGGAAGTTGTCTGGGCGGCTGTTGCCTGTTTTCTTTTCAGATCACGACGGGCTGCTCCTGCAGGTGGGGTCGCCAGTCTGTCTCTTCGGTAGGGGGTACTGGAAGTTAGATCGGGATGTGCTGGAGGAGCAGGCTTTCGTTGACGCTTTTTTTGGTTTCTTTTGGAGGCTTGAAGGCCTCCGGTCCATGTGCGAGGTGGTGTTAGAGTGGTGGGAATTGGTTAAGGTGAGGATTAGGCATTTTATAATAGGGTATTGCAAGAGGAAAAAAAGGGAGGAAAGGAGGGAGGTGGATCATTTCCAAAGGTTAATCGAACTTGAGTACGAGGCAGGCAACCTCGACGGGTCGTTTGACTGGGAGAGATCCGCAACCCTAAAGGCGCAGCTCAGGGAGCTGCAAGAGCGGAAGGCTCGAGCTTTCCTGGAGCGTGCGCATAGTGGCTTTCTAGAACACAATGAGACTTGTTCCGCTATGTTCTTTAAGTCGGTTAGGGCCAGACAGAGTAGGAAGGTAATGCATGGCGTTAGGGAAGAAAATGGTGGTATAGTTAGAAAACCAGAGGAAATGGTCAGGGTGACAACTGACCATTTCCAAGGTTTATTTAAGGAAAGGGAAATAGATGTAGAGCAGGGAAATGTGTTTTTAGAACACTTGTCCAGGCGGTTGCAGGAGGACATTAGAGAAGTGACGGAGGCCCAGATCTCACTAGAAGAGGTTGAGAGCGCTCTTAGGAGGATGGGAAAAGGGAAGGTGCCTGGGAAGGATGGGCTACCGGCTGAGTTTTATCTCAAGTTTTGGGGTATACTTGGACCAGTGGTCCTCGAAGTCTTGAAGGCCATCCTTGAGATGGGGGCCCCGGGGGGATCAATGGCTGTTGGTGTGCTGTCACTTCTGTATAAGAAGGGGGAAGCAACAGACCTTGGCAACTGGTGGCCGTTGACCATGCTGTGCGTAGATTCCAAGCTACTTACAAAGGTTTTAGCAGACCGGTTGCGTACAGCCCTTCCCTACGTCGTCCATGAGGATCAGACGTGCGGGGTAGAGGGCCGCTCTATTAGATCGAACCTACAGTTAATCAGGGACTCCATCGCTTGGGTTGAAGATAGAGGTCTGCCTTTAATGGTAGCAGCGCTAGATCAGGCGAAAGCCTTTGATCGTGTGACTAGATCTTTTCTATTCAGAGTGTTAGGTAGATTAGCATTTGGGGAGAAGTTCATAGGTTGGATCCATCCGTACATTATATGTCGGAGCGGGGTGCCGAGTTAGTGTAAATAGTCACTTGGGTGACGTTTTTGACCTCTCGTCTGGGGTCAGGCAGGGGTGCCCACTCTCGGCTCTCCTCTTCGTTCTGTACATGGAGCCTCTGGGGGCTGCCATTAGGGCAGACACAGGGGTGGAAGGCTTGTTGATCCCTGGAAGTGGTGGGCTGCGTGTTAAGATGACGCAGTACGCCGATGACACTTCCTTGCAGCTGTGCAAGGACTCGTCCTTGACAAGGTCCCTTGCCATCATTGGGGATTTCACCCGAGCGTCGGGAGCGGTTCTTGCAAAGTCGGGAGCGGAACCATGCAAAGTCTTCCGTTCAGTTTTTCGGAAGATGGCGCAGAAGGACGGATGTGCCCGGGGGGTTCTCTCTCTGTAAGGGAATACCCCCCTGAAATGGACAAAAATGAATGGCAAGATATTGGCATTGGACAAACCATATACACAATGTCCAATACCACCCAATGTGGCGTTGATTCGTGCAAAGTTGATGGCAAATGCCATATGGCAATTGCCAGTTGTAACACTTCAAAAATCCAACAGTGCGCTCCACCGGGGTTTTTCATATTGGAAATGCAACCCATTAAAAAAGTGCTTTCTGGACCGTTTTTCGAAATTCTTTCGATTTTTTTTGTCAATTACACATGTGTAAGAACTGTATGAATATACTTTTGTCCAATTTTGTTATCATCATTTTTTTTATTATTACATGCGCATAAGGCATATGTTTTGTCCATTTGCAATATGATTTAATAGGAAGTCAAAAGTCGAAAATGTGAATTTTTTTAAAAAACGTATCACCCTCGTAAAAAAAGTGCTTTCTAGACCGTTTTTCAAAATTGTTTCGATTTTAAGTCAATTAATCGTGTGTAAGAACTGTATGAATATACTTTTGTAAAATGTTATCATATTTTTTTTTTTACTTGTGCATAAGGAACATGATTTGTCCATTTGCAATATGATTTCATAGGAAGTCAAAAGTCAATTTTTTGGGGGCCAAAATTGACTGAACTGATGAACTCGGGATGGCCGGGCAGTGATAGTTGTTCATTTCATGTTCATTTGGTGATGTTTTTTCACTATAGAATCATATTGCAAATGCACGTGCATTTGCAATATGTTTCAATGGGCATTTACCATCACGAATTTGGCATGCTATAAAAATCCTGCAGGAATGTGAAATTGACTGGCCCGATGAACTCGGGATGGCTGGGCAGTGATTCTGGTTCATCTCAATCGATCGTTAGGGTTGATTTCAGAATGTCACTTTGGTGATGTTTTTTCACTATAGAATCATATTGCAAATGCATGTGCATTGTTGTGCAACTGGTAACCCAAAAATAAAAATATGGTGATTTCCTTATGTCCATTTGTTTATGTTTCCTTACTTTTGCAAAGTCACTGTGCATTTGCAATATGGTTCAATGGGCAGGTACCATCACGAATTTGTCATGCTATAAAAATCCTGCAGGAATGTGAAATTGACTGGCCAGATGAACTCGGGATGGCTGGGCAGTGATTCTGGTTCATCTCAATCGCTCGTTAGGGTTGATTTCAGAATGTCACTTTGGTGATGTTTTTTCACTATAGAATCATATTGCAAATGCACGTGCATTGTTGTGCAACTGGTAACCCAAAAATAAAAATATGGTTGTAAATGCATTTACCGGCACTCCTATTGTCCATGCCCGCTATGGGAGTACCCTACTACGGCCCTCTATCCATGGGGGCCATCCTGAGTGCTTTATGGACAGTTTAAAATATGACGATGGATGCAGATTGTGATTTTCCTCCGTGCAACTGGTGATCTGAAATGTGCATCTGGTAACCCAAAAATGTAAATACTGTTTTAAATACATTTACCGGGACTCCTATTGTCCATGCCCGCTATGGGAGTACCCTACTACGACCCTCTATCAGTGGGGGCCGTCCTGAGTGCTTTATGGACTGTTTAAAATATTCTGATGGATACGCATTGTTTTCATGATTTCATTATGTCCATTTGTTTATGTTTTCTTACTTTTTCAAAGTCACTGTGCATTTGCAATATGGTTCAATGGGCAGGTACCATCACGAATTTGTCATGCTATAAAAATCCTGCAGCAATGTGAAATTGACTGGCCCGATGAACTCGGGATGGCTGGGCAGTGATTCTGGTTCATCTCAATTGCTCGTTAGGGTAGATTTCAGAATGTCACTTTGGTGATGGTACCTCACTGTTTAAACATATTGCAAATGGACAAGAGTCAAGTGGACAAGAGTCCATCAGTCAATTAGATATCATTCTGTCACCAAACTGATACAAACTGACACCAAACCCACTTTTTCCAACTCGTTTAGTAGCCAACTATTACATACTTCAGAGCTGGCCCAAAATTCACAACGCCTTCGGTTCAAACCATAAAAAAAACATAAAACATGTAGTTACGTTCTAGCTGCGGGTCCATTTCTTATGTTATGTGTTGGCCTAGCTGAGGCGAACCCGAAACCCAAGTTTCGGGTCGATAGATCATTTGGTGTCCGAGCAAAACCCTAATTGGTGCTGAAAAATCCACTTTTTTCCATGACTTGCTATGGGGTCCTTGAATGAGCTATCGGACAGAAACATTGGGGTTTGTCTATATGGGCCGAGACGTTCGCAATGCACCTAGTCTTGCGACTCTGGGACATTTCTAAATGTCGTCATTTTCGTGATGCAAAAATTAATTGAAGGTATTGCAAATGTACGAGGCTGTTTCTCGGCCCGAGAACCTTCTAGAGCCACCTAACTCACCACGCACTATCGACATGAGGTCTAGAACAGGATTCTAAAGTTTCGGAACTCTAGGTCTGACGGTTCTTTAAAAGTTCCAACAAGGTTAACTAATGCAGGCAGTGAATGTCTCTACGCACCCCAATACGTCCCTCCTTCCAAGCTGTGTGTGTGAGTGATTTAGTTTTCCTTTGAAATTTTATGGGAAAAATGACTGATTTACAGTTCATGGGGGTTGCCTAATCACACATATGAAGTTTTGGACAGATCTGACTTTTTTAACCCTTCGAAACAGCCCCTGAGACACCAATTATGGCACTTCCGGTTGGCACAGGAAGCTATAAATCAACACATATCCTCATTGGGGTATGAGTTTTAAGTCCTTACGTTAAGAACTGACTGATTTACACAGGGTTGAATGCACTATGTCTATCAAACTGCAGGCAGGGTATGGGTATACACTTTTAGGGTGATTTTGGACTGGTACCGAAGACAGGTTCATACGGCATTCATAACCCATATAGGCTTTAGGTTGAATTTAGGAGTGCAGGCAATGTATTCCTATGGGGAGAGAAGTCAATGCAAACTGTTTGATGTAAACACCTTCTTTTAACTATTAAGAGTTAATGCCACACGGTCAAGGTTAGGCTTGCATGGATCGGGAGGACCTTAGGAACATTCCTGTGGTGAAATTTTTCTTCTCACCCTAACGGTTCTCTCACTGTCACCCAAAATCAAATGACGTTGTGGGGCAGGCTTTATTTTGGGCCTACTATTCTAATGGTTGCTGCGCTTAGACTGAGCGAGCTACGGTCAAGCGGGATATCTCGTTGAACTAGGCACGGCCTAGGGATTATGGTAATGCCATTGCCTGCTCTCTGTGTCTTTAAGCACCGCACTTTGTCACTCCATCCTTCCTGTGTGTGTGTGAGGGAGCTTTTCTTTGACATCTGTTGGGAGAAATGACTGATTTACAGTTCAGAAGGGTTACCTAGTCACACATATGAAGTTTTGGAGAGATGTGACTTTTTTAACCCTTCGAAACAGACAGTGTGACCCAATTAAAGGCACTTCCGGTTGGCACAGGAAGCTATAGGTAAACACATGTCTTGACTGAGGTAGCCTCTTACAGAATCCTGAGTTTTAAGTCTTTACGTTAAGAATTGACTGATCTACACACGGTTGAATGCACTATGTCCATCAAACTGCAGGCAGGGTATGGGTATACACTTTTAGGGTGATTTTAACCACTTCCGGTTGCTTCAGGAAGCTAAGAATCAACACAGGTAGACCTCATAGTGGCCTGATGGACTGGTACCGAAGACAGGTTCATACAGCATTCATAACCCACATAGGCCTCAGGTTGAAATTAGGGGTGCAGGCAATGTATTCCTATGGGGAGAGAAGTCAAAGCAAGCTGTTTGAAGTAAACACCTTCTTTTTACTGTGAAGGGTTAATGCCACACGGTCAAGGTTAGGCTTGCAAAGATCGGGAGGACCTTAGGAACATTCCTTTGGTGAAATGTTTCTTCTCACCCTAACGGTTCTCTCACTGTCACCCAAAATCAAATGACGTTGTGTGGCAGGCTTCATTTTGGGCCTACTTTTCTAATGGTCGCTGCGCTTAGACCGAGCGAGTTACGGTCAAGCGGGATATCTCGTTGAACTCGGCACAGTCTGTAGACTATGGTGATGCCATTTTGTGTTGATTTCAGAATGCCATTTTGGTGATGGTCCCTCTCCGTTTAAACATATTGCAAATGTACAAAAGTCAACTAGCAAGTCAGTGTCCATCAGTCAATTAGATGTCATTATGACACCAAACTGATATCAATTGACACCAAACCCACTTTTTCCTACTCATTTAGAAGCCAACTATCTCATATGTCAGAGCAGGCCCATAATTCACAGCGCCTTGAGTTTAAAACATAATAAAAAGGTAAAACACATAGTTACGTTCTAGCTGCGGGTCCAGTTCGGACATTATGTGAAGGCCTATGTGAGGCGACCCCGAATTCCGAGTTTCGGCTCGATAGGACCTTCGGTGCCCGAGTAAAACCCTAATTGGTGCTGAAAATCCACTTTTTTACATGCCTTGCTACGGGGTCCTTAATGAGCTATCGGACAGAAACGTCGGGGTACGTCTCTTTGGGTCGAGCCGGTTTCAATGCACCTAGCCTTGCGTCTCTGAGACTTTTCTAAACGTCGTCATTTTCGTAATGGTCAATGAATTGAAGTCATTGCAAATGTACGAGGCTGTTTCTCGGTCTGAGAACCTTCTAGAGCCACGTAACTCACCACGCACCATCGACCGGGGGTCTAGAACAGGTTTCTAAAATTTCGGAACTCTAGGTCTGACGGTTCTTTTTTACCTCGAACAAAGCTAACTATTGCAGCCACTGTCTGTCTCTACGCACCCCAATACGTCCCTCCTTCCAAGTTGTGTATTAGTGTGATTTAGTTTTCCTTTGACATTTTATGGAAAATTTTATGAAAAATGACTGATTTACAGTTCATGGGGGTTGCCTAATCACACATATGAAGTTTTGGACAGATCTGACTTTTTTAACCCTTCGAAACAGCCCCTGAGACACCAATTATGGCACTTCCGGTTGGCACAGGAAGCTATAAATCAACACATATCCTCATTGGGGTATGAGTTTTAAGTCCTTACGTTAAGAACTGACTGATTTACACAGGGTTGAATGCACTATGTCTATCAAACTGCAGGCAGGGTATGGGTATACACTTTTAGGGTGATTTTGGACTGGTACCGAAGACAGGTTCATACGGCATTCATAACCCATATAGGCTTTAGGTTGAATTTAGGAGTGCAGGCAATGTATTCCTATGGGGAGAGAAGTCAATGCAAACTGTTTGATGTAAACACCTTCTTTTAACTATTAAGAGTTAATGCCACACGGTCAAGGTTAGGCTTGCATGGATCGGGAGGACCTTAGGAACATTCCTGTGGTGAAATTTTTCTTCTCACCCTAACGGTTCTCTCACTGTCACCCAAAATCAAATGACGTTGTGGGGCAGGCTTTATTTTGGGCCTACTATTCTAATGGTTGCTGCGCTTAGACTGAGCGAGCTACGGTCAAGCGGGATATCTCGTTGAACTAGGCACGGCCTAGGGATTATGGTAATGCCATTGCCTGCTCTCTGTGTCTTTAAGCACCGCACTTTGTCACTCCATCCTTCCTGTGTGTGTGTGAGGGAGCTTTTCTTTGACATCTGTTGGGAGAAATGACTGATTTACAGTTCAGAAGGGTTACCTAGTCACACATATGAAGTTTTGGAGAGATGTGACTTTTTTAACCCTTCGAAACAGACAGTGTGACCCAATTAAAGGCACTTCCGGTTGGCACAGGAAGCTATAGGTAAACACATGTCTTGACTGAGGTAGCCTCTTACAGAATCCTGAGTTTTAAGTCTTTACGTTAAGAATTGACTGATCTACACACGGTTGAATGCACTATGTCCATCAAACTGCAGGCAGGGTATGGGTATACACTTTTAGGGTGATTTTAACCACTTCCGGTTGCTTCAGGAAGCTAAGAATCAACACAGGTAGACCTCATAGTGGCCTGATGGACTGGTACCGAAGACAGGTTCATACAGCATTCATAACCCACATAGGCCTCAGGTTGAAATTAGGGGTGCAGGCAATGTATTCCTATGGGGAGAGAAGTCAAAGCAAGCTGTTTGAAGTAAACACCTTCTTTTTACTGTGAAGGGTTAATGCCACACGGTCAAGGTTAGGCTTGCAAAGATCGGGAGGACCTTAGGAACATTCCTTTGGTGAAATGTTTCTTCTCACCCTAACGGTTCTCTCACTGTCACCCAAAATCAAATGACGTTGTGTGGCAGGCTTCATTTTGGGCCTACTTTTCTAATGGTCGCTGCGCTTAGACCGAGCGAGTTACGGTCAAGCGGGATATCTCGTTGAACTCGGCACAGTCTGTAGACTATGGTGATGCCATTTTGTGTTGATTTCAGAATGCCATTTTGGTGATGGTCCCTCTCCGTTTAAACATATTGCAAATGTACAAAAGTCAACTAGCAAGTCAGTGTCCATCAGTCAATTAGATGTCATTATGACACCAAACTGATATCAATTGACACCAAACCCACTTTTTCCTACTCATTTAGAAGCCAACTATCTCATATGTCAGAGCAGGCCCATAATTCACAGCGCCTTGAGTTTAAAACATAATAAAAAGGTAAAACACATAGTTACGTTCTAGCTGCGGGTCCAGTTCGGACATTATGTGAAGGCCTATGTGAGGCGACCCCGAATTCCGAGTTTCGGCTCGATAGGACCTTCGGTGCCCGAGTAAAACCCTAATTGGTGCTGAAAATCCACTTTTTTACATGCCTTGCTACGGGGTCCTTAATGAGCTATCGGACAGAAACGTCGGGGTACGTCTCTTTGGGTCGAGCCGGTTTCAATGCACCTAGCCTTGCGTCTCTGAGACTTTTCTAAACGTCGTCATTTTCGTAATGGTCAATGAATTGAAGTCATTGCAAATGTACGAGGCTGTTTCTCGGTCTGAGAACCTTCTAGAGCCACGTAACTCACCACGCACCATCGACCGGGGGTCTAGAACAGGTTTCTAAAATTTCGGAACTCTAGGTCTGACGGTTCTTTTTTACCTCGAACAAAGCTAACTATTGCAGCCACTGTCTGTCTCTACGCACCCCAATACGTCCCTCCTTCCAAGTTGTGTATTAGTGTGATTTAGTTTTCCTTTGACATTTTATGGAAAATTTTATGAAAAATGACTGATTTACAGTTCATGGGGGTTGCCTAATCACACATATGAAGTTTTGGACAGATCTGACTTTTTTAACCCTTCGAAACAGCCCCTGAGACACCAATTATGGCACTTCCGGTTGGCACAGGAAGCTATAAATCAACACATATCCTCATTGGGGTATGAGTTTTAAGTCCTTACGTTAAGAACTGACTGATTTACACAGGGTTGAATGCACTATGTCTATCAAACTGCAGGCAGGGTATGGGTATACACTTTTAGGGTGATTTTGGACTGGTACCGAAGACAGGTTCATACGGCATTCATAACCCATATAGGCTTTAGGTTGAATTTAGGAGTGCAGGCAATGTATTCCTATGGGGAGAGAAGTCAATGCAAACTGTTTGATGTAAACACCTTCTTTTAACTATTAAGAGTTAATGCCACACGGTCAAGGTTAGGCTTGCATGGATCGGGAGGACCTTAGGAACATTCCTGTGGTGAAATTTTTCTTCTCACCCTAACGGTTCTCTCACTGTCACCCAAAATCAAATGACGTTGTGGGGCAGGCTTTATTTTGGGCCTACTATTCTAATGGTTGCTGCGCTTAGACTGAGCGAGCTACGGTCAAGCGGGATATCTCGTTGAACTAGGCACGGCCTAGGGATTATGGTAATGCCATTGCCTGCTCTCTGTGTCTTTAAGCACCGCACTTTGTCACTCCATCCTTCCTGTGTGTGTGTGAGGGAGCTTTTCTTTGACATCTGTTGGGAGAAATGACTGATTTACAGTTCAGAAGGGTTACCTAGTCACACATATGAAGTTTTGGAGAGATGTGACTTTTTTAACCCTTCGAAACAGACAGTGTGACCCAATTAAAGGCACTTCCGGTTGGCACAGGAAGCTATAGGTAAACACATGTCTTGACTGAGGTAGCCTCTTACAGAATCCTGAGTTTTAAGTCTTTACGTTAAGAATTGACTGATCTACACACGGTTGAATGCACTATGTCCATCAAACTGCAGGCAGGGTATGGGTATACACTTTTAGGGTGATTTTAACCACTTCCGGTTGCTTCAGGAAGCTAAGAATCAACACAGGTAGACCTCATAGTGGCCTGATGGACTGGTACCGAAGACAGGTTCATACAGCATTCATAACCCACATAGGCCTCAGGTTGAAATTAGGGGTGCAGGCAATGTATTCCTATGGGGAGAGAAGTCAAAGCAAGCTGTTTGAAGTAAACACCTTCTTTTTACTGTGAAGGGTTAATGCCACACGGTCAAGGTTAGGCTTGCAAAGATCGGGAGGACCTTAGGAACATTCCTTTGGTGAAATGTTTCTTCTCACCCTAACGGTTCTCTCACTGTCACCCAAAATCAAATGACGTTGTGTGGCAGGCTTCATTTTGGGCCTACTTTTCTAATGGTCGCTGCGCTTAGACCGAGCGAGTTACGGTCAAGCGGGATATCTCGTTGAACTCGGCACAGTCTGTAGACTATGGTGATGCCATTTTGTGTTGATTTCAGAATGCCATTTTGGTGATGGTCCCTCTCCGTTTAAACATATTGCAAATGTACAAAAGTCAACTAGCAAGTCAGTGTCCATCAGTCAATTAGATGTCATTATGACACCAAACTGATATCAATTGACACCAAACCCACTTTTTCCTACTCATTTAGAAGCCAACTATCTCATATGTCAGAGCAGGCCCATAATTCACAGCGCCTTGAGTTTAAAACATAATAAAAAGGTAAAACACATAGTTACATTCTAGCTGCGGGTCCAGTTCGGACATTATGTGAAGGCCTATGTGAGGCGACCCCGAATTCCGAGTTTCGGCTCGATAGGACCTTCGGTGCCCGAGTAAAACCCTAATTGGTGCTGAAAATCCACTTTTTTACATGCCTTGCTACGGGGTCCTTAATGAGCTATCGGACAGAAACGTCGGGGTACGTCTCTTTGGGTCGAGCCGGTTTCAATGCACCTAGCCTTGCGTCTCTGAGACTTTTCTAAACGTCGTCATTTTCGTAATGGTCAATGAATTGAAGTCATTGCAAATGTACGAGGCTGTTTCTCGGTCTGAGAACCTTCTAGAGCCACGTAACTCACCACGCACCATCGACCGGGGGTCTAGAACAGGTTTCTAAAATTTCGGAACTCTAGGTCTGACGGTTCTTTTTTACCTCGAACAAAGCTAACTATTGCAGCCACTGTCTGTCTCTACGCACCCCAATACGTCCCTCCTTCCAAGTTGTGTATTAGTGTGATTTAGTTTTCCTTTGACATTTTATGGAAAATTTTATGAAAAATGACTGATTTACAGTTCATGGGGGTTGCCTAATCACACATATGAAGTTTTGGACAGATCTGACTTTTTTAACCCTTCGAAACAGCCCCTGAGACACCAATTATGGCACTTCCGGTTGGCACAGGAAGCTATAAGTCAACACATATCCTCATTGGGCGAGCTACGGTCAAGCGGGATATCTCGTTGAACTCGGCACAGCCTAGGGATTATGGTAATGCCATTGCCTGCTCTATGTGTCTTTAAGCACCGCACTTTGTCACTCCATCCTTGCTGTGTGTGTGTGTGTGTGTGTGTGTGTGTGAGAGCTTTTCTTTAACATCTGTTGGGAGAAATGACTGACTTACAGTTTATGGGGGTTGCCTAATCACACATATGAAGTTTTGAAAAGATCTGACATTTTTAACCCTTGGGAACTGCCACTATGACACCATTTAAGGCACTTCCGGTTGGCACAGGAAGCTATAAATAAACTAATATCCTGATTGGGGTATGCCTTTACAGAATCCTGAGTTATAAGTCTTTACATTAAGAACTGAGTTATTTACGGAGGGTTTAGTGAGTGTGTGTTATTTCAGAAAATCATAGAAAATCACAGAAATCTCGCAGAGCTCCGCAGCACACTTTAAAAAGATTCGTATGAACACCCTGCAACTGGATCTGTAACTGTTGAAAAAAAAAACGCCTATTTGTGAACATCACCAATTTGTCATTGTACAATTTCTCTTAAATGACGATAGAAAAATGGCTGGTTGTTTTTTTATTGACACCGGAGGCTCCTTGACTTTGACGTGAAGTGGAAAAATAATTTCTCTATTTCCATTTTGGACCTTTAATCCCAGAAAAATGTCCATAACTCAAAAAACGTTGAGGCCTAGATGCCATTTTGTTCGGGGCCAACTGCCCATTATGCCAAACCTACGCTCACCAAGTTTCGGCTTCGAAATATTTTCCGTTTTCGAGATAAGGCCCCGTCGTGATTCATGATGTTTAGTACAATTGCCATATGATTCCTTATGCCCTCTTCTGGGAATTTCCGGGATAGCGGAAAAATGGACCAAAACTTGTTTATTTTATAAAACGGAAACCGAATGTCCGACAAAGTTCATTCAATGACTTCCCGGTAGGTCCGGCCCTACCGCACGGCCCGAAGCCGACCGCGAATTTTACAAACGTTTTCGGACGTCTAGTAAGGGACCGTACATTTCCAATATGGACTTTCTTACTAACCATACACGAAATGTCAAAATGTTCCCTTAAGGTATGTGAGGGGGCCCTGAGGATTCTCGGGGTCCATTTTGAGACCTCCAGCTCAACGATGCTGAACTGGAACATGGGTATCGCAGTGGTACGGAGAAAGCTAGTGATGTGGAGGGCTAGATCTTTGTCTTTTTTGGGCAAGGTCCGGGTCCTAAAGGTGGATGTGTTGCCGTCTCTTTTGTATTTGGTGTACATCTACCCATTGCCGGCTTGTCTGAGGAGACCTCTAGTGAGGCTTGCCGTCTTTTTTTGTATTTGGCGTACATCTACCCATTGCCGGCTTGTCTGAGGAGAGAAAGTTAGACACATTTTTTTTTTTTAGCTTCACGCTCGTTTTTGTAGTTTGTTTGTGTTTCTTCGTCGTCATTAAAGGAACATGTATTCATATCACGCTGCGCCTTGGTCTCCTCCATTCAACGAATGTGACAGTGGTGTACACTCCTGTATTATACATTTTGACAAATAAACAAACGTTCTTTGGATATCTGAATGTCTAGCATCTGTTTGACGCTACAAAGCCCTGTACAGAGTTTATATAATTATATTCTGTGAATCCATAAGGGTAGACATTTGATATTGATATTTTGTGGTGTTTCTTACATGACGGCTCTCCAAACCTGTTCCATTAGAGCTACCATCCTGTAGTTTTTCAGGGCAATCCTGATTCTAATTATTAGCTGGTTGATACGCGTTGGAGCGAAAACCTACAGGAGGAAAGCTCTCCAGGAATAGGGTTGGAGACCCCTGTTCGACATGGTCTTATGCTGAGACACACTGACTGCGTTTACACAGGCAGCCCAATTATTATATATTTGTTCCACTAATTGGTATTAATTGCGTCAGACAATTTTCAGAACGGATCTGATTGGTCAAAAGACCAATTAATGAAACAAATATCAGAACTAGTCTGTCAGTGTAAACACAGCCATAGTCCTTTATCCAGCCTTGGTACACTGGCAATGGTGGGCTGGGGAAGCTGAGACTTTGTGCTTATTTAAATTAAAAACAATTTGTACCTTTATTTAACAAGGCAAGTCAGTTAAGAAGAAATTCTTATTTTCAATGACGGCCTAGGAACAGTGGGTTAACTGCCTTGTTCAGGGGCAGAACGACAGATTTGTACCTTGTCAGCTCAGGGATTTGAACTTGCTGGGGGGGGGTAAAGGTGTGAAAAGTCTTAGAAAGGCAGGTCTTACACCCTAATAATTGTTGTATATGCGAGATTGAGGAGAAATGGCACCTCAATCGCTCTCATACAAAATACCTTTACTGTCTAAGCACAAACCTGCACAACCAAAACCCCCTTCCTAATCCTAACGGACTGTCTGTAAACCTCCCACAGCCCATTGACTTTGACAGATCATTCTTGTCAATAGTAGATCTTTGCCGCGGAAAATTGTAGACATGCCTTTGTATTGTGTTTTGAGAATCTGCAGAGAAGATTGAGGTGGTTATGTCATTACTTTTGTAGTCTTGATTTTCTATATTTTATTGTCCCTTGCTAGTTTCTGTCCCCAAATCCTGGTGTACTCCATAACCGCAGTGTGTCCTCTCCCTCGTACCCAAAATGCCCCCGCTTTGGTGTATTTTTCAGCCGAGCACTGTGGAATGACTCCAGAAAAAGGTAAAAAAGAGGAGGGGAAGACTAAATTGATTACAAGGTCTGGAAGGTGCTCTGTGGTCCTCAGGCTACTCAAACCACCTGTAACCCCATAACACAAGCCATCCAAATATGACCCAATTCATGTTTATACCATGCTTACTGTAAATTGAGCTATCTTCGCAGTCAGCTTGTAAATATTTTGGCAAATTTACCTTTTTCACCTTGTGTAGAGCTAGGGGTTGGAAGTGCATGTTGGTGGAATCAGATTCTGTACCACCTACAATATTACACAATTTAACCATCCAACTAATTATTTTGATCTCTATTAGACTGGCTGGCTAAGCATACCGAACATGGACATTGCAATATTGTCAGCTAACTAGTGTCACTAAATTGGCAGCAAGTTTACTAGCCAGCTGAGGCTGGCTGAGAACCAACTAACTAACCATAGACAATTTATACACATTCATCATTGCTACAAACACACAGAGTAAGTTAGCTAAAGCGACAATTCAATTCATAGTGTTTTCCAGACAAGGGTGGAATAGATGGCTACCAAATGTAGATACTCTTATTTGGTAACATTAGCTAGCTTAGGTTATCTAACATCAATCAAAGATAGAATGAATAAACAAACATGTTTACTCTGCTGAAGGTAGTTACCAGTCTAGCAGTGACTAGCATGGCATAGGCCAATTGATTGACAGTGTGTATACCAAAAGATAACTAATATCATTTAGCTGATTGATTTCAGAGTTCAATACAGGGCTATAACATAAGCTAACGTAAGTTTACCTCTAATTGAGAATCTTCTGTTTTTGTAATTAAAAAAATAATAATAATGGGATTGTATCACTTCTCAGCTGTAGTTGAAATGGATTCCCCATCAGTTCAGCCTGAAAATCCCTATGACAATCTTTGGTTACTGCATCATTCTTGATAGCCGCAAGCCGCTGGCAGAATCTGGGCGAATGATTGTGATGTTTGTGATTAAAAAGTAATGTCGCTAATAGAGTAGTGACTATATGCCGTGGCAGAGCCAGGGTGAAATTCCCCCTTTAACATTTTCACATGTGAGTTCCAAATATCTCTAACAGTTGCCCCAGTGTGAGTTTTTATATACGCTTGATGTCAGAATGCGCTCACTGTTCCAAAATGTGATTGTTACGTAACAGGACAGTTAACCCACCCTGCCATCAAACCAAATCACACTGCTTGCTAATTATCTATAGGCTCTTTCAATTAGTTAATTTCAAAAGATCTTCAAACATGTTTTATTTTCTAACAGTTTGAACTTAGGTGTGTTCTGCCTCCTCATTAATTCACATAAGAAGTAGCCCATTTTACTGTTGCGGACAATTTATGTTTGAGGCATTACTGAGCCGGACAAACTTCTCTCTTCAAGTAGAGCCCAAGCACTTCCCAATGTTTACCAAGATCATGTATGAAGACATTTCGCATCTCTAGTCAGAACAAGCCTTGCACAAACTTTTTCCACTTGCCACATTTTTCAGCTGGCGCCTGCATTGCCTTCATTGTTGTTTTCTTTACAAATAATAACTTTAGACGTGCATTCCTATCAACGTAAGTATATTGTGCTGTCTTTTCTACTGTAGCATACTGTATGATGGTATGTATGTATGTATGTATGTATGTATGTATGTATGTATGTATGTATGTATGGAGCATAATGTATTGACTGTTTTATTCACATGTTTTCAAGTACTGGTGACAAATCATGCATTCCCATTCTTGCAAAGATGTAATGGACACATATGATCTGTGTGGAAAGTTGTACTGATTATGATGAGCTAATGCTAAGCTATTTCCCAGCTATGTGTGGCACCATGTTTGTTGACATCATACAATGCATTCTGGTTGTAACATAAGCGTCTGTCAGACCAAAGATGTTATAACATAACGAGATCAAGGGATAGTTCACTTGACTGACTTATGGTGCTTTCAAGACAACGGGGATGTCGGAAAAACACGAGGTCAAATCATGGCATCCGTAATCTTCAGGTCTAGAATTCCAGCTTTAGAAAGAGGCCAGAGTTCAAGTTGAAATTCCAAGTTGGATGACAGTTTAAAAGATTTTCCCAGTCGGATCTCGTTTTTCCAAGTTCCCAGTTGTTTTGAACACGGCATCAGATTGTAACTACGGTACTTCAGAGTTGCCAGCTTGGACCCCCATTTCAAGGGGTTTTATTTTTATTTAGCGTATAAACTTGTCCTGTGTTTGCCCCCCATTTATTGATCATCCCCCATTATAGCAACATTTCCTGCATCATATCCCCCCATGATACCGTTCCCCATTTTTACCCCCCATGGACTTGTAACTCCCCACAAATTAAATGAATCCCCCCACAAACCCTCCCTAAAAATGGCTTCATCACTGTTTAGCTTTCCAACTACGGTTAGGCTAGGCAGTAGGATTGTATTCGGGGTGCGTGAGGTGAAAACATTTTACTTGCTTTGTGATATTTCAAAAACAGTAAATGACTTGTCAAGTTACGTGCTCCGGTTCTTGTGTGTACACTGTAACAAGTACATTGAAGATTTGTAATATGCTGAAAAAGTGGCCAAACTAAAATCATATTTTTCAGGCAATGAGCACAGCTATCTTTGACAATGTTTATTTGCATCTTATAGTGAATGGCAGTCTGGGATTAGGGAGTTTTTGCTTGTCAAACATAACCAAACATGGTTGCCATCATTAAGAATTTTGCTGCTTTTAGCTTAGCTGACATGCTTCTCTTGTCTAAACAATATTACATTTCTCCCTTGTGCTCACCGGAGATGTCGTACATTGTATATATGTCTAGCTGTTAGGTCGCTAACTTATGTTTTGTTTATTGTCAAAGCAACTGTTATTTAGATGGGTTTATAGAATGAGTTTGGCTGTGGTGTGACCATAGAGAGCTTTTAATGTCTCTATTTTTGGTTTGGTCAGGGTGTGATTTGGGTGGGCATTCTATGTCCTTTTTCTATGTTTTGTATTTCTTTGTTTTAGCCAGAGTGGTTCTCAATCAGGGACAGCTGTCTATCATTGTCTCTGATTGGGAACCATACTTAGGTAGCTTTTTCCCACATGGGTTTTGTGGGTAGTTATTTTCTGTTTAGTGTTTGCACCTTACGGGACTGTTTCGGTTTAATTTATTCTCTTGTTATTTTGTATTAGTGTTCAGTTCAATAAACAAACATGAACACCTACCACGCTGCGCTTTGGTCCGACTACTCTTCCTCATCGACGACGAAAGCCGTTACATGTGGATGTGTTCCGTGTGATGTTTGGATGATAAAGTTCGCTTTTATCTTTTACAATAAATGGTGAAATTAAGGAACAAAGTAGTGAATATACTTATTTCCCATCAATACACATCAGTACACATTGTTTAGATGCTTTTCAGACAACAATGCTGTTTAGACGTGTTCAGTGTAAGAACCCACCAGTCGTCTCACACCCAGAGTAATGGGAAAACACATGTCACACTGTCCCATTCTCACTGTGTGTATGTATCTGTCACACTGTCACGCCTAAAGCATCAGTAGGGAAATATGTCACACCAACGCTTCAGTTTCTCTTAAACCTGCCTGTCCCCATTTATTTTCACTTTCCATTTCACCCTCTAGCTCCACGTCCTCCTCTTTCACCCTTCTTCCTCCTCCCATCTTCCTTCCTATCTCATGTGCCATTCTCAACCTCTATCTCTTCAATATGACCTCCCTCTCTAATTTACTTCCCTTCTCCTTTCTCATCCCATCCAAGCCTGCTTGCTCTGACCTGGTTGAAGGTGGAGATTCTTGCTCACTGGTGACCCATTTTGGCCAACCTGTATCCCTCAGTTAATGTGAACTCTATGTACATTTCAACTGGCCAACACCTAATTTTTTTTTTGTTTACCTTTATTTAACTAGGCAAGTCAGTTAATTAAGAACAAATTCTTATTTTCAATGACGGCCTAGGAACAGTGGGTTAACTGCCTCGTTCAGGGGCAGAACGACAGATTTGCACCTTGTCAGCTCGGGGATTCGAGCTTGCAACCTTTCGGTTACCGGGCCAATGCTCTAACCACTAGGCTACCCTGCCGCCCCATTTAATGATCATTTAAAAAACAAAATGCTTGGAAACACTGGTGAGACTTGTGAGTCAATCTTTTCCTTCTCTATTTTAGTCTTCAGGAATAGTAATGAGCAGGTCGTACAGTACATGAGGTAGTTGTGTTAACGTGTTTGAAGCTCTACCTGCAGCCTTGGGCAGTGTGGAAGTAATGCCTACTGTGTGTTTATCATTTGATACGTCTGATGTGAGTTGACTTCCCCCCGGTTTAGAACAACAAAGCCTTTATTTTTCCACACACGTCTCTTCTCTGCTCTGGGTGCTCTGCTCTTTCACAATAAAGCTGTTATTTTTCATAGGCCAACATAAACATAGGCTCTATTAAGGAATAAAGATTCCTTGGCAGCTAAGTCAAGTCCCTCTAAATGAAGAGAAAAACCTTTGTCTAACACAACCTATACCCCCCCACCCCAGCCAACTGTTTGTTATCTAACACAAGACAACAGATGATAAACGAGCACACACACACACACACGTATAAATGCACACGCACACATGCAGCCATAAACACACACACCTATCCACCCACTACTGTATTTGTTTCCTAGCACAAACACACAGAGCGTAGAAGTTGTGTTCACACTATAATTCACAAGCACAGAGAAAATCCTTATGGACAGAAACTGGCTGGAGAGAGGGAACAGTGAAGTGATTAGTTTAAGCCAATCTGATCAGCCTCAAGGGTGTGTGTGTGCATTTCTGCATGAAACTGCTTGCATAATTCTGTCAACATCACCAAGCACACTCTTAGATAAAAGCTCTTCAAAATAAGCAGTAATCAAAACTAAGTGAGGGAGAGAAGGGAGAAAACAGAATATCATTCAATATAATTAAGCAGTTTTATACGGCGATAGCCGTATAGGGACAGGATATTATCTCGAATCAATGAGTGAATATGAATGAAGAAGTTTCACCATTTCATTGTGCCCATGGCATATATCATGTGAATTAAATATGGGAAATCACATAAAGTGTTGTCAGCCATTGAATAATGTATGGTTCATATATGGCCTCGCTCTTTGGCCCATGCATATAGATCTTGGCCAGGTCGCAGTTGCAAATGAGAACTTGTTCTCAACTAGCCTACCTGGTTAAATAAAGGTGAAAATAAATTAACAGAAATTAATAATAATTGACCAATATTTCTATGACAGGGGAAGAGCACTCAAACCCTGGGGTTTCTCTCTCTCTCTCTCTCTCTCGCTCTCTCTCACACACACAAACACTTTCCTAAATAAAACATTTAAAGGGTGAAATGGACTTAGAAATTAACAAATGTCCTATTCCTCATCAGTTCTACTCTGATATTCCTATTGCTCAGTATTTTCCTGGCTAGGGTATGTTTTTCCCAGGATATTCCGGTGTTATTTTCCACCTGTTCCATCAGTGTGGAACGTCTGCGTTTGTGTCCTCACAACTAGCTAAACACGGTCTGTTCCCACACACACAGTCCGCCCAATCCCCTGGTAGGATTGTGTAATCAGTCTAGTCAAGACTTTTCCCTGATAAATGATCTCCATTATCAATATGAACGCGCACAGCTGGCCATACACACACACACTTCCTCCCTCTATCTGCAACTTGCTTATTGGAAGCAGAACCTGTACAACACCAACAAGGAAATGTATTTCCACATCATATCCAAGGACTGTGGTCAAAAATGTGCACTTTTAAAGAAACGTTGATGAATGTGCACTGTCCCTGTATAAATAAACTGAATAAAGTAAAGTACCTTTTAACATGTTTTTCTTATTGTCTTAGCTAATTGTCTGATTTGGTTTTGACAAAATGACCTGCATCAGAGGGTTTCCTTCTATGAAAGAGTAAATAGGCCTGATTAAATTCCGACCACTCACTCCTTTCCCTATGTGTTTTTAATTGACTTACATTCGGCCCCATTCTCATCGACGGGGCTGTAGTGGAGCAGGTTGAGAGCTTCAAATTCCTTGGTGTCCACATCAACAACAAACGAGAATGGTCCAAACACACCAAGACAGTCGTGAAGGGGGCACGACAAAGCCTATTCCCCCTCAGGAAACTAAAAAGATTTGGCATGGGTCCTGAGATCTTCAAAAGGTTCTACAGCTGCAACATCGAGGGCATCCTGACCGGTTGCAACACTGCCTGGTATGGCAACTGCTCGGCCTCTGACCGCAAGGCACTTCAGAGGGTAGTGCGTATGGCCCAGTACATCACTGGGGCAAAGCAGCCTGCCATCCAGGACCTCTACATCAGGCGGTGTCAGGGGAAGACCCTAAAAATTGTCAAAGACCCCAGCCATAGACTGTTCGCTCTACTACCGCATGGCAAGTGGTACCGGAGTGCCAAGTCTAGGACAAAAAGGCTTCTCAACAGTTTTTACCCCAAGACATAAGACTCCTGAACAGGTACCCAAATGGCTACCCGGATGATTTGCATTGTGTGCCCCCCCAACCCCTCTTTTACGCTGCTGCTTCTCTCTGTTAATCTTATATGCATAGTCACTTAAAAAAAAAAAAATTAACCTTTATTTAACCAGGCAAGTCAGTTAAGAACTGATTCTTTCCGGTTACTAGTCCAACGCTCTAACCACTAGGCTACCCTGCCACTTTAACTACACATTCATGTACATACTACCTCAATTGGGCCGACCAACCAGTGCTCCTGCACATTGGCTAACCGGGCTATCTGCATTGTTACCCACCACCCGCCAACCCCTCTATTTACGCTACTGCTACTCTCTGTTCATCATATATGCATAGTCACTTTAACCATACCTACATGTACATACTACCTCAATAAGACTGACTAACCGGTGTCGGTATATAGCCTTGCTACTCTTATTTTCAAATGTCTTTCAACTGTTGTTTTATTTTTTTACTTACCTACACACACACACACACCTTTTTTCCCCGCACTATTGGTTAGAGCCTGTAAGTAAGCATTTCACCGTAAGGTTGTATTCGGCCCACATGACAATAAACTTTGATTTGATTTGAGTAATCAACCCCAGGGACACTCCCTACTGAAGCTCCCCTGCTCATCAAATAAACACTTCGGAAAGTATTCCGACCCCTTGACTTTTCCATATTTCGTTACGTTGCAGCCTTATTCTAAAATGGATTAAACATAAAATATTCCTTAGCAATGTTACAATCTGCAATACCCCATAATGACAAAGTGAAAACAGTTTAGACATTTTTGCAAATCTATTAACAATTTGAAACAGAAATACCTTATTTACATAAGTAATCAGACCCTTAGCTATGAGACTCTAAATTGAGCTCAGGTGCATCCTGTTTCCATTGATCATCCATGGAGATGTTTCTACAACTTGAATGGAGTCCACCTGTGGTAAATTCAATTAATTGGACATGATTTGAAAAGGCTCACACCTGTCTATAAGGTCCCACAGTTGACAGTGCATGTCAGAGCCAAAACCAAGCCATGAGGTTGAAGGAATTGTATGTAGAGCTCTGAGACAGGATTGTGTCGAGGCACAGATCTGGGGAAGGGTACCAAAAACTTTCTGTTGCATTGAACGTCCAAGAACACAGTCGCTTCCATCATTCTTGAATGGAAGAAGTTTGGAACCACCAAGGCTCTTCCTAGAGCTGTCCGCCTGGCCAAACTGAGCAATCGGGAGGAGAAGCGCCTTGGTCAGGGAGGTGACCAAGAACCTGATGGTCATTCTATCAGAGCTCTAGAGTTCCTCTGTGTAGATGGGGGAAACTTCCAGAAGGACAACCATCTCTGCAGCACTCCACCAATCAGGCCTTTATGGTAGAGTGACCAGACGGAAGCCACTCCTCAGTAAAAGGTACATGAAAGCCCGCTTGGAGTTTGGCAAAAGGCACCTAAAGACTCTCAGACCATGAGAAACAAGATTCGCTGGTCTGATGAAACCCAGATTGAACTCTTGCGCCTGAAACTGCCAAGCGTCACATCTAGGGCAGCATCATGCTGTGGGGATGTTTTTCAGTGGCAGGGATTAGGACACTAGTCAGGATTGAGGCAAAGATGAATGGAGCAACATACAGAGAGATCCTTGATGATAACCTGCTCCAGATCACTCAGACTCAGTAGCAGCCGTATTAGTATGCCAGCTCACACAATTAGTGTTGGGGGACAGCTCCCATAACCTGTGTTGCAGACGACTAATTATGTTCATTAGCAGCTCTTAACTGGTCAACTTTGTAAAGGATTCTCCCCCTTTCCACTAGCACACTCTGGGCTCTATTATAACAAACCTGGTAAATTGCAGCATTATAGGTTCTGGGTTATGTCAGAAATATAGTTGCTTTTTTCACAGCGGAAATTATGGGTGCAATAGCTGGCGGTGGTGCGAAAGGTCTGGGTTTTGATGAATAAACAAGTTCTGGGTGTGTCGAGGCTTGGCCCCTAACTGGCCAATCAGAACGTGCTCCATGGCTAAATATGTGGTTGCTTCGAATTGTTTCATTTAGTTTTTTAATGTATTGCATTGTCATGAACTCCAATTTAAATGTTAGTCCATTATAGCCTAGTTCGGTAAACAGTCTGCCCGTATTTGCTAAACATGTTGAACATTTTTGCAGTCCACATTGTTCTAATTGCATTGCATCAATATGGAAATACATTGTTAAACATAGGCTATAGCATTCATACCAATGAGGGGACTATGCCTACTGTAATTTGCAGTCTAGACATGGACATGCCAAACATATTCAATAAGCAAGATTAAATTAACTAGGCTACTGATGAGGCCTAAAAAGGCCGTTTGTATAATTCTAAGCAAACAAAATAAATTGTTTGAAATAGTTGTCTAAATACAGTTACACGCACCATAATTGCTTCCCGTGGGTGTATACTACAGACAAGGCAACTTAGACTATGGAGGTTTTAACACACATTCAAACTTTTCACAGAAGCTGGATAAAGATCAAATATCAGGTGAAATTATGCTGCTTGCAAATGCCATGTTTTATAAACAACATGGAACCATCTTAGAGATCATATTTGCATTTCTCCAGAAACAGGTAACAAAATTGTTTTGCATTGGAGCCATGTACGTTCTCACCATAAAGCCATCGATTTAATATTTCTTAACATTTCTAATATGTTTTGTTTTTAATCAAATTAAAAAGAAAAAAATTGTATCTGTTTTTTCAACCAACATTTCAACTATATTTCTAAATAGGACCAGGTCAGAAGCATGATATTATCAGTCACTTCTCTCGGTCTTTCCACTGTGTGCACAAGTGGCCTAAATGTCTTTACGCATAACATTCAGACGTCCATAAAATAAAACTAGGCTACTGTCAATTGTATCGTTGCCTATGTGCGAGACCGATGTTAAACAAATCTGCCGTTTGATATGGTATTATAGGAAACCAATCGTTTTTTACGTTTCTAAATATGAAATTCACTGGAACAAAGGCACGCCTTTCCTTCCATGGGCACTGTTCATCATGGCTGGATGGGCTGCGCTTATGCTCTCAACATCCATGCCAGTATCAAATGCGTTACTGTTACGACCTGCTTTTTGTGGGTCTTAAAACTTCCCGTTACCGCTGCATGAAATTGTAACTTTTGCGCTTGTTTATAAGGACACACCTCAAATATTGCCACCCTCCCAACTCAGCGCAAGTGCCGAACCTGGCGTTAGGGCTGGAAAATGCCAGTGCGCCTGTCTTTACATAACAATATAGCAAACTAACGTGCGTTTGACACTGGCACCTCCTTAGCGACAGCCGAGAAATAGAGCCCTACATCTCTCTCTCTATGATTCTTTCTCTCTCTAACTCAGATTTTCTCTCTGATTCTCTCGCTCTCTCAATTCAATTCAAAGGGCTTTATTGGCATGGAGAACACATGTTTACATTGCAAAGAAAATGAAATAGATAAAAATTAACAGTAAACAGTACACTCACAAAAGTTCCAAAGGAATAAAGATATTTAGAATGTCATATTATGTCTATATATAGTGTTGTAAAGATGTGCAAATAGGTAATGTACAAAAGACAAAATAAATAAACATATGCGTTGTATTTGCTCTCTCCCTCTGTTTGATTCTCATTTTCCAGTCCCATGCATTCCGAATGTGTGTGTAAGCTTGTGTGTGTGTGTATGTGCACTATATAATGTACAGTCAGTCTCAGGTGGAGTGGTGGATCCTCAGGGTTCATCCTCTCGTGGCTCCATAGGTTGGAATTTATTAATATTTTTCCTAATTTCCTAATAAATCAACGTTATTTCAAAAAACCCGCCGGAAATCTGGTGTTTCTATGTCAAACAGGCCCTCGGTCAGCCAAAGCACGAGTTGAGTCTATCAGTCTCTCTCCCCTCCAACACAAGGTCATAAATCACCAGCTGCACAGTACTCCCAGTTTCCCTGAGACCTACATTTCAAAATCAAAACCAAAATTACCAATTTAAAAAGTGGAATAATAAAATCCATATTATATGTATTTTCCCTGCACAGGTCAGCCATTGAAACCCATGCACATCTGGTATAATCACAGCAGTACATTTTCCAATAAACCAGCAATAAGCTATTGGTTAAAAAAACATAATGACACATTTTACTGAAGCTTCGGTTGTTATTTAATTAGTCCATGACAATGTTTTGATAATCCATTCAGATATACCTGAAAATATGTCCTCATTCTGTCACGCCCAGGCTATAGAGTGGCTTTTATTCTCTATTTTGGGTGGGCCAGGGTGTGACCAGGGTGGGCATTCTAGTTTCTTTATTTCTATGTTTTCTGTTTCTTTGTTTTGGCAGGGTATGTTTCTCAATCAGGGACAGCTGTCTATCGTTGTCTCTGATTGGGAATCATACTTAGGCAGCCTTTTTTCCTTTGTATTTTGTGGGTAGTTGTCTTTGTTAGTGGCACTAAAGCCTTAGTAAGCTTCATGGTCGTGCCTTTGTTTCTTGTTTTGTTGGCGACATTTACATAAATAAAGGAAAATGTACGCTCACCACGCTGCACCTTAGTCCGGTCATTTCCATGACGACGTCCGTGACACATTCGCTTAGTCCAAAATGCGGAATGCTAATGTATGACGGTTTGGCTATGTGTAAATCGATTTCTGGGAAAGATGTGCAGGTATTCTGTGTAGCACCTATGCACATTCAGTTTCTACAGTTTCTACAGTTTCTACCTTACCAATTATTTTTTTTTGTCGTATTTGGTCAAAGTATCAAGACATAGCATCTGTTCATATCTTTCTCTCTGCGGCTTGTGTGCCAGGCACAGGCGAGCTATTATCTCTCGACCCCAACAGAGGAGGAGAGATCTAGGGGTCTGAAGATGTGGTGGTTTTATGACCCCTCACGCCGCTGGTAAATCTCAGGCCACAGACAAATTCCTTTGTCCTGTTACTATGGAGAACCAGCCTCAGAACATTAAACATGAAATAAAGGGACTTTGGAACAATGGTTTCCGTCAGCCACAATGGTGGTCATGACGATAGATGGAATATGAAAATGTATGTCACTTTTGTTTTGTTATTAAAGGTTAAGAGATTACGTTATTACGAAAACATTGTAACGTGAAGAGTTTTCTTAGTAGATGTTTGATGTTTATACATTGTACGTTGTATGGAAAATATCCAAATCAAAGAGAATGTTTTGGGGAAGATGAAATGTTAAGTTAGTTGTCTAAAATTGGATTTGAATGAAATCTAGACCTTGCCTCATTAACTTGGTACGCCCAGAGAATTGCCCTAAAGGCGGTTACGCCCACTTCTGACCCAAGGGTATAAAACCTGTGAGTATAGAATTTACAAAAAGACTACATGACCCAAGCTGCAGCAAGGTCTAAAAAGTCAACGAACCCAGAACGCAACGCAAGTTTGAAGACAAAGAAATCCTTTTCTACCCAAGCTATGGATGAGTAGCTGTGTCTAAGCGGGTGAATTCAAGTCGAACCACCTAGCCTCCATCTCCCATCGAATCATGGTATCTAAAGGGTTTCATTCCTACGCTGTGAGCTCTGAGCTACAGAGCTATCTGTCCTCAGAAGACCCCTTCCAGAGCAAAGGGTGAGGGAACAGACACCTAAGCCAAAAAGACACTGACATCGGGAGGACGGTCAGAGAGGTGCGCCGAAGTAGTGCATCATCGAGTAGCCTGGACGGTCCACGCAGAGAATCCTCAGAGATCATCCCCACGTAATTACATCATTATATTCTGACCCAAAAGAGCGGCAGTTTGGGGCAAGGCTAGGGTTAGAATAGCATAGCTGACAAATTCACCCAAATGTATATTTCTCTCGTGTACCTTTTTTAGTGTGTTGGCCCGTTAAACTAAGTTCTAATCAATAGACTATAATGTGTTTTGTCCATGTGTATCTTTTATCATCATTTTAGCTTTTTAGTTAATAAATATTCAACTAAGATTGATGTGGTCTGAATTCATTGGTGAGACCCGGGTCTGTGCAGATTCCTGGGCTATAAGACGTTCAGAACGAGATTGGTAGAGGCAACTGGTTAATTAGCGGCTGTTGTAAAATCGATATTCTGATATTCTTTGAGTTAATTTGGGAAATAGGAACACAATAAAAACTAGTTTTCCCATCATGCCCCAGGTTAATGAGTTAATAATTGCTTGATTCAGTTAATCACGCAAATTGAAACTTTAATCATTCGATGAACAACAGTCGTCACATTAACTAATACAACGTAACGACAGTAGCATAATGTATTTACAGTTTCATTCACAAGAAACTGGTGACAAATAATGCATTCCGATTATTGCATATATTGTAATGGACACACCTATGATGTGTGTAAAATACTTTTTTGAGGGTTGTACTGATTATAATGTGCTAAGCTATTTGCCAGATACATATGGCACCATGTTTGTTGACATTATACAATGCATTTTGGGTGTCAAACCAAAGATGTTATAATGAGGTGAAGGAATGGTTCACTCATCTTTTGGGTAAACCTCCGGAAGTGAATGAAGGGAAGTGGATGATCGTAGACGACACACCCTCTTCAACATCCATACTATAAACCAACCAATCTCTTCTTGTCTCCTTATCTTTGGTTGATGCCAAAAAACAAACATTCCAGCGCGCACAAACTACCCATCGTCGGATTACTTTTGATTTTTAGAAAGTGTTCGACTCAATTATTTCGATCAATGGTGAGCTCACCCGTGATGTGATTAATTATAAAGTAGTAATTGCTATTAGCTAATTCATATAATAGTTTAAGTCAGCCGAGAGTTATAAACATATGACTGCTTGTGTTATGTCAATCTTACATCAGTTAGTGCTCGGACAAATGTAGCTTACATTTTCCGGTTTGGATGACATTCTGTGAATGTCTGAACATTGCATCCAAAAATAAACTGGTCACATTCTGGACATAACTTTGTAAAGGACCATGTTTGTGCAAAATGTTCCTATGAAAAAAAGTGCTGCCAGCTCAAATGCTGATTGTTGCGTCAATTGAAAATGGACGTTCTAAGTCAGCATTCTAATCAAGCGTTCTAATCACACTGGTTTGATCATACGCAACAGGGACCACTATAAAATGATCACACCCATTTGTTGGTACGTGTGAAAAGGTTAAGGGAATTGTTCAAACTTTTGCACATTCTAAGATCTGATGACAATATCAGTAATGTGTTTGTCGTATTCAAGCGGGGCAGAAATCTGAGAGATCAATTGGTAAACTCGGATTTACCACCCCCAAAATATCCCTTCTCAACATCTAATTGCACATCTACCGAATGGAAACTACAAGCGCTATGACTGCGCTCAATGCAATGGCACTTACAAATGTAGATCCATCAAATACCCCCAAACAGGGAAACAGACCCCAATCAAAGTTATCACGTGCTCCACCAAGGCAGTTATTTAACGTATAACTTGTCCTTGTGGTAAAAAATTATATGGTTCAAACAAAGTGCGAATTAAAAATGTGAATCTTGGAGCATCATAGCACTATCAGCTGCAAGAACTTGACTAACCCATTTGCGGCTCACTTTTTGGAAGCGAACCCCTCGATTTCATCTCTACGTTATATCGACATCAAACATGTCACCCTCCCTAGGAGAGGAAGTGACCTCAACAATTTAATGTTAAAACAAGAAGCTGCCTGGATCTTTAATTTAAAGACACTTGCTCCCTTCTGTCTCAACATAAGACTTTGATCTGAAGCCATTCTTGTGATTATCGTGATTTTGCTATTCATTGTAAATATTTGTAGGCCTATGTAGCCAAATTGTATCTACGATCGAACGCTATCATTCATGTTTTTTTTGTATGTTATTTTTATATCTAAGAATTAACCAATGATTTCAGGCCACACCCAGCCATGATTACAGACACCTGAGTGTGTCCTTTGACAATCTATGAACTAGTGACCCGCAATGTTTGTCATTATACCCTGATGAAGACAGCTTGTCTGTCGAAACATTGGTTATTAGGTTATTAAATTATTGCATCTGAGCTCCTAGAGTGTGCGGCTCTGCTTTTCTTTTTCAAGTGTTCTACTCCGCTAGCCAGCACCTCGCCTAAACATGTGTGCATTTCTTTCGCGTCCAGATTTGAGTCATATATACACATAAGCAGCACTGAACAGCTACTAGTTGCGGTAGAAGACTCATTTGAGCAAGGGATGGTCTTATTGCTTCTGGACATGACTTGTAAGTAGGAACATTGGATATTTGTATTTATTATTGGTGTTATTGTTATAGCTGGAATGTGTAGTTATTGCTATAATGTTAGTTACATTGTGCGTTGAGTATTCATAGAATCCCATTGTAGCCTGTGTAGCAAGTAGCTTAGCCTAAAGAAAAGGGCACAGCGTTAACATAAGACACATTACAATGCGAACAAAACATTTAGATTGAAATGTATTGAACACTATGTGTCTAACATGTAAAATATAGTATCCTATCTGCTCTATTTATGACATTTCTTTCTGTCACAGAAAATGGATAACTTTATCACCGGAGAAACTTGAATCAAAGATGCTATTCTACCAAGAGACCCAATTAGCAATTCTATTACTTCCTGTGCAAAAAAAGAATAATGCAGAAGTGATAAGTAAATTGTGTTCTAAGCTACAGGAAATAATCTCATTTAGAGTCAAAGTTGGGAATGTAACAGTATAACTTTAGACTGTCCCCTCGCCCGAACCAGGGACCCTCTGCACACATCAACAACAGTCACTCACTACTACCAACTACCTACTTCAAGGCCTCAAAGCAAGTGACGTCACCGATTGAAACGCTATTTAGCGCGCACCACCACTAACTAAGCTAGCCGTTTCATATCCGTTACACTCACCCCCCTTTTGACCTCCTCCTTTTCCGCAGCCACCAGTGATCCGGGTCAACAGCATCAATGTAACAGTATAACTTTAGACCGTCCCCTCGACCATACCCGGGCACGAACCAGGGACCCTTTGCACACATCAACAACTGACACCCACGAAGCATCGTTACCCATCGCTCCACAAAAGCCGCGGCCCTTGCAGAGCAAGGGGAACTACTACTTTAAGGTCTCAGAGCAAGTGACGTCACCGATTGAAACGGTATTTAGCGCGCACCACCGCTAACTAAGCTAGCGTTTCACATCCATTACATTGGGAATCTTGTTATTTAGTCTAGCTGGAGAGTCGTCTATATAAAACAACAAAGTAAATCACTAAAGAACACATTTATGAAGTTAGACATTAGTATTTAGGCCAGTCTTGAACATGGATTCTTCAATATCAAACTATGCAGTATTTTTTTTTTTTTTTCATGTATTATTTCTTACATTGTTACACCAGGAAATCTTAAATCGTAATACAGACAGCCGAGAACAACTTTTGGATATACAGTGGGGAGAACAAGTATTTTATATACTGCCGATTTTGCAGGTTTTTCTACTTACAAAGCATGTAGAGGTCTGTAATTTTTATCATAGGTACACTTCAACTGTGAGAGACAAAACAAAATCCAGAAAATCAGATTGTATGATTTTTAAGTAAATCATTTGCATTTTATTGCATGACATAAGTATTTGATTCATCAGAAAAGCAGAACTTAATATTTGGTACAGAAACCTTTGTTTGCAATTACAGAGATCATACATTTCCTGTAGTTCTTGACCAGGTTTGCACACACTGCAGCAGGGATTTTGGCCCACTCCTCCATACAGACCTTCTCCAGATCCTTCAGGTTTCGGGGCTGTGGCTGTGTAATACGGACATTCAGCTCCCTCCAAAGATTTTCTATTGGGTTCAGGTCTGGAGACTGGCTAGACCACATGACCTTCTCCCATTCCTCCTCTGGATCATCCAGATGGTCATTGGCAAACTTCAGATGGGCCTGGACATGCGCTGGCTTGAGCAGGCGGACCTTGCGTGTGCTGCAGGATTTTAATCCATGACGGCGTAGTGTGTTACTAATGGTTTTCTTTGAGACTGTGGTCCTAGCTCTCTTCAGGTCATTGACCAGGTCCTGCCGTGTAGTTCTGGGCTGATCCCTCACCTTCCTCATGATCATTGATGCCCCACGAGGTGAGATCTTGCATGGAGCCCCAGACTGAGGATGATTGACCGTCATCTTGAATTTCTTCAATTTTATAATAATTGCGCCAACAGTTGTTGCCATCTCACCAAGCTGCTTGCCTATTGTCCTGTAGCCCATCCCAGCCTTGTGCAGGTCTAGAATTTTATCCCTGATGTCCTTACACAGCTCTCTGGTCTTGGTCATTGTGGAGAGGTTGGAGTCTGTTTGATTGAGTGTGTGAACAGGTGTCTTTTATACAGGTAATGAGTTCAAACAGGTGCAGTTAATACAGGTAAGGAGTGGAGAACAGGAGGGCTTCTTAAAGAAAAACTAACAGGTCTGTGAGAGCCGGAATTCTTACTGGTTGGTAGGTGATCAAATAATATTGTCATGCAATAAAATGCAAATTAATTACTTAAAAATCATACAATGTGATTTTCTGGATTTTTGTTTTAGATTCCGTCTCTCACAGTTGAAGTGTACCTATGATTACAGACCTCTACATGCTTTGTAAGTAGGAAAACCTTTAAAATTGGCAGTGTATCAAATACTTGTTCTCCCCACTGTAAGAGCGACGTCAACTTACCAACATTACAACCAGGAATACGATTTTCCTGAAGCAGATCCTCTGTTTGGACCACCACCCAGGACAATGGATCTAATCCCAGCAGCTGACCCAAGACAACGGCGCAGCAGAAGGGGTAGACGGAGCGGCCTCCTGGTCAGGCTCCGTAGATGTGCACATCGCCCACCGCTCCCGAGTATACTACTCGCCAATGTCAGGTCTCTTGAAATTTGCGCAAGGGTTGCCTTCCAGAGAGACATCAGAGATTGTAGCATTTTCTGTTTCACAGAAATAGTTTTGAAACAGAGATGTTTCAGAGATGTTGGAATCAGTTCAGCCACTGGCCTTCTCCATGCATCGCGCCGACAGAAATAAACACCTCTCTGGGAAGCGGAAGGGCGGGGGTGTATGCCTCATGATTAACGACCCATGGTGTAATCATAACAACATACAGGAACTCAAGTCCTGCTCACCAGACCTAGCATTCCTCACAATCAAATGCCAGCCATATTACCTTCCAAGAGAATTCTGGTCAGTTATCATCACAGCTGTGTACATTCCCCCTCAAGCAGATCCTACGGTGGCCCTAAAGGAACTTTACTTGACTCTATGTAAACTGGAAACCATATATCCTGAGGCTGTAGATGGGGATCTTAACAAAGCAAATTTTAGAACAAGGCTACCTAAAATCTATTGCACTACACGCAGGGGTAATATGCTCAACCACTGCTACTCTAACTTCCGCGATGCATACAAAACCCTCCCCTGCCCTTCCTTTGGCAAATCCGACCATGACTCCATCTTTCTCCTACCGTCTTATAGGCAGAAATTCAAACAGGATGTACCAGTAACTAGAACCATTCAACACTGGTCTGACCAATCGGAATCCATGCTTCAAGATTGTTTTGATCATGCGGATTGGGATATGTTCCGGTCAGCCTCAGATAATTAAGTATAGAAAGACAGCCGACTGAAGGAAGGTGAAAATGAATGCAACACCCAAACAAAGACTAGAACCCTGGACCCTCACATTAAAAGTCTGATGCTCTACCAACTGAGCTACCCAGGCTCGTCATTTGCTTATTTTCATACACCTAACCTGCCGGGCATAGGCATGTGCTGACAAGGGGGCATTGTCAGATGGTACATTTCCCCAGAGAACCAGGCCTTCATTCCAAATGATACAGTCAATGAAATCTGAACTAACCATCCCCTCCAAAGAAGCATTTTGTACAAGACCTTGTGGCACAATGGTAGAGTGTTTGACTCCAGATCAGGAGGTTGTGTGTTCAAATAATGTAATTGTCAGGGTTTTTATGTGTGCAATCTCTGCCTTCTTTACACAGCGAAGTCAATAAATCAGCACAAGTACCAATCTCTCACGAAAACAACCAAGTCAATGTTATTTTGGCTCTGGGAGTGTATTGTCCACAGGTGAACATGTCATGGAAAGTCATAGAAAATGTAAGTATAGAAAGACAGCCTACTGAAGGAAGGTGAACATTAAAGCAACGCCCAAACAGGGACTTGAACCCCGGACCCTCAGATTAAATGTGTTAACCCTCGCAAGGCTGCTGGCCCAGATGACATCCCTTGCCGCGTCCTCAGAACATGTGCAGACTAGCTGGCTGGTGTGTTTACGAACATATTCAATCGCTCACTATTCCAGTCTGCTGTCCCCACATGCTTCAAGATGGCCACCATTGTTCCTGTACCCAAGAAGGCAAAGGTAACTGAACTAAATGACTACCACCCAGTAGCACTCACTTCTGTCATCATGAAGTGCTTTGAGAGACTAGTGAAGGATCATATCACCTCCACCTTACAGGCCATCCTAGACCCACTTCAGTTTGCATACCACCCTAACAGGTCCACAGACGATGCAATCGCCATCATACTGCCCTATCCCATCTGGAAAAGAGGAATACCTATGTAAGAATACTGTTCATTGACTACAGCTCAGCATTCAACACCATAGTACCCTCCAAGCTCATCATCAAGCTGGCGCCCTGTGCAATTGGGTCCTGGACTTTATGATGGGCCGCCCCCAGGTTGTGAAGGTTAGGAAACATCACCACCTCACTGACCCTCAACACTGGGGCCCCACTAGGGTGCATGCTCAGCCCCCTCTTGTACTCCCTGTTCACCCACGACTGCGTGGCCATGCGCGCCTCCAACTCAATAACCAAGTTTGCAGACGACACAACAGTAGTGGGCTTGATTACCAACAACGACGAGACAGCCTACAGGGAGGAGGTGAGGGCACTCGGAGTGTGGTGTCTTGAAAACAACCTCCCACTCAACATAAAAAAAACAAAGGAGATGATCGTGGACCTCAGGAAACAGCAGAGGGAGCACTCCCCTAGCACTCCCCTAACGTTTTAAGTTCCTCGGCGTACACATCAACGACAAACTGAAAGGGTCCACCCACACAGACAGTGTCGTGAAGAAGGCGCAACAGCCTCAGTAGGTTGAAGAAATGTGGCTACTTTGTAGCGGTATTTATTAGAGAGGGGTAAAGAAAGATTTTGTTCGGGCGCCAGGCAGGTATTAACCATGCCGAAAGGAAAAGAGTAGAATAGAGAGTACCACTACCAGACCCACACACATCAGCACAAGAGACTGCCTAGAGGGTAGCCTGTTTACCAGATAGCCAGTGGAGAGAAAAAATAATACACACCATATAAAACCCACATCACAGCACAGGGGTAACCCAAACAAGAATACCTCATACAATAATACTAATACTAATAATGGCAGAGCAATTCAACAGCAACTTCATACAAGAACGAACCCAGTCATCAACATAGGATTTGGAATAATCTGTATTATTTTCTAGTGGATGAGTGCAAAGGGTATGAATGTGGGGGGTGTTCATCGACACAACAAAGGCCTTAAAAATGTCCACAGTCTTCTCGGCCACATGTCATTAGTACACCTCAATACAGTTCACATAACAATACACAACTTGCAAGCAACCTCCCTTTTAACTAAAATGTCCAAATCCTTCTGGCAGGGCAATAATAGTCCAGCTCTAATGAACTTCAACAGGAAGTGCATTGGAAAAATAGAGAGTCTGTTGCAGGGTAAAGCACTGGAACGATAGAGGGAAGATACAAAGAGAAAGCGAACAAGAGAGATCTTAGCTGTGGTTCCGGCGTGCAGGTGTACTGTCTGACTGTCCGATGGTTTGTTGGTTTGTATGTTAAAGCTTCGCAACAATGTTGCTACTAATCCATGCGATCCATAACGGGCGTGGTCCCAAACGAAAACAACCACGACCTAGAGCGATTACACCGATGATTGAGTTAAATACTCTATAAACTACACACGCTGAAAACAAACAAAACTTCTGCAGCACAGCACACACAATCAAACTGTCGCTCCACCAAAGAGCCCCTCCCCAAAGAGCTGAATGAGCTCTCTTCATTTCTTCCTTCCTTACTGCTCATGCGCTCTTAAAGTGGCGGTGCACGGTGAAGGCTCCGTGCAGATTTCGCCACACTCTTCCCCCCATGAAAAAACAATGCCTGTAGAAACAGAGAGGATGCAGGCTTTGACAGGTTCATGTTCCTGCTACACAAAACCAGGGAAGTCCTCCTCATCAGAGTCCTCCACGAAGAGGTCCTGCAGGTGTTGCTTTTGCCTGCGATCCAGCTCTTCTGCCTTAGGGTAGCAGGGCTTTAGGTCAACAACATGCACTGTCCTGACATCTTCCCCAGTGTCCTCCAAACAGACCAAGTAGTTCACTGGTCCCAACTGCTGCACTACACGGTATGGACCTTTGACAGATGATGTGAACTGGTAAAAACCTCCATCTCGAAGCTAGCTTGGCAGTGAACTTCTTAGTTGTCTTTGACAGATGATGTGAACGTACCCAGACTCGAGAGTGGAGTGGAAAACACACGTCTCGTCTATGTTTGTCATAGTTTCTCAGCTGTCGTTGTTTGGCTTTCGTTTTGCTGGCCTCCACTCTGGCTAGCAAGGTGTGGTGGTGTTGTACGGCATCAAACGCTGGGCAGTCAGGTGAAACATTCGAACTTTGCAAGACCCTGTCCATCGGACATTTTAGTGGTCTTCCCAGGTGGAGTTCGGCGGGAGTGACCCCAGAAGTTTCCTGCACGGCAGAGTTCAGTGCAAAGCGAAATTCTGGAAGATGCTGATCCCACCTTGTGTGCTGATCCCCCACGAATGAAGCAATCATCCCCTTCAGGGTTCGGTTTACCCTCTCGGTCAGGTTGGTCTGAGGATGGTAGGCTGTGGTCAGCTTGGCAATTACACCCCAGTAGGTACAGAGCTCTTTGTATATTCCTGATATGAACTGCGGACCTCGGTCAGAGAGGATTTGGTCGGGAATTCCGAATCTGGTAAAAACCTCCCTTCGCAGAATTAGAGCAACGGCTGATGCAGTGGCTTTGCGGAGGGGAAACAACTCCACCCAGTGTGTGTGGTAGTCCACTACCACCAATAAAAATTCATTCCGTGTCCCCCGGCTGGGAGGAAAAGGTGTACTGTCTGACTGTCCGGTGGTTTGTTGGTTTGTATGTTAAAGCTTCGCAACAATGTTGCTACTAATCCATGCGATCCATAACGGGCGTGGTCCCAAACGAAAACAACCACGACCTAGAGCGATTACACCGATGATTGAGTTAAATACTCTATAAACTACACACGCTGAAAACAAACAAAACTTCTGCAGCACAGCACACACAATCAAACTGTCGCGCCACCAAAGAGCCCCTCCCCAAAGAGCTGAATGAGCTCTCTTCATTTCTTCCTTCCTTACTGCTCATGCGCTCTTAAAGTGGCGGTGCACGGTGAAGGCTCCGTGCAGATTTCGCCACAACTCTTTTTACTGTTGTTTTTATTTCTTTACCTACCTATTGTTCACCTAATACCTTTTTTGCACTGTTGGTTAGAGCCTGTAAGCAAGCATTTCACTGTAAGGTCTACACATGTTGTATTCGGCGCACGTGACAAATAAACTTTGATTTGATTTGAATGTTAGCTAAAAATACTGGTAGCCTACCCAGACTACATATTGTGTATGTAGGCTACCATTGGAAATATTTCATTAATAGATGAGTATACTGTGTCTGATCATCACACTGAACCTTGAAGAAAGGCATTCTTGGCATTTTATTCTGATCTCTTCTTTATAAATCCTACCGTTTATTATTTTATGTTGTGTTCTTCCTCCCCTTTATCCTCCTCTGCCCAACAACTCAACTGGCCAAGCAGAGTATAAGGTCACCTGTGAAACAGTTATTTTAAAAACAATTTGTTTGCGTACTGTAGGTGCTTGCTACATGATGACTTTCACATTTCTATAATTTAACATTTACACACACTTTAAAGACATATCTGTTTTATCGTTCCAGGGTATGTATCAATGTGTTTGTGCATGCGTAGGTGGGATGTGTGTGTGGGAGGGTAAGTGCACTGATGCTTGTTACAGTGTGTCTATTCATCCATACAACATTGAAACAGATATAACTGCTTGTTGCCTGTGTGGTTGAGGATATAGTATAGATGAGGAGAACACTGGGTCTCAGTACATCTGATAAGTCACTGCTAGTTTTCATTAATGTCCTCTTGATTACAGAAGATCTGTAATAAAGCTAAGCAGGTATTTATGTCTAGCGCAGCCACAATGTTTAAATCTGACCAGACTAAGAGTTGCTCTCAGACCTGTTCATGCTAACTCAATGACGCAAGATAAGTCAATATGATCTGTTCTGAGACGCTAAATCAATGAGTCTAGGAGATTATCTGACCCTCAAAGACCTTAGGTCACAGAGTGGGTGACTAAAACCCACCAGCTATTCTCAGCCTATACCATGTGGATGAGCTCAACTCTCTCTCTCTCTCTCTCTCTCTCTCTCTCTCTCTCTCTCTCTCTCTCTCTCTCTCTCTCACACACACACACACACACGTTCAATTATTTTTGACTCTCTCCCCTGCCCTCTCTCTCCTTGTTCGACCACTTCCCCTCTCTCCCCCACTCCATCCCCCGTCCACCCCTCTTTCCCTCCTCCCTATTTCTTTCGCTTTCTGTCTTTGTCACTCTCTCTGCCTCTCTCCTCCTAGTTTGACACTTCTGTAACCTCTCTCTCAGGCACTGCTCATGACTCACCTGATGAATAAATAATGTGTGAAAAAGCATTGCTCTCTCTTCCCCTCCTCCTAAAAACACACATACACACACTCAAACACAAAACACACTCATGTGTGGGTAGGGGGATGTGGGGGGTGTTTGAAGCCTAAACATCAGTGACTAATTGGAACATAAAACGGTGGTGTGAGAAAGCGGAGGAGGGAGAGAAAGACGAGGCGGGCTGTAAACAATCACCACACAAATCTTTCTGTGTAGCCTTAAGGAATATAAACTCCAGCCCTCTACCACTGCCTGCTCTCTCTATGTTCATTTTCTCACCCTCTTTCCTTCTTCCTCTTTCCAACTTCCCCTCCTCACACTCTCTGCCCTCTCTCCCCCCTTTGTCACTCTCTTCTACGCTCCCTTCTGTCACAGCTCTCTCTTTTCTCTCCTTTAGTTCCATATCGCCAGCACTATTCCCCTCTCTCTTCAACCCTGACTCATGTTTCTCAATCTCATTCCTTCTTTCTGCTTCCCCTCCCACTCTATCACAGTCCTCTCTCCTCCTTTCATCCCTCCCTCTCCCCATCTGTCTCTCTCTGTATGAAGGTGACCTTGTTGTCTCTGCTCGTCCATCGATTTCTGCACTCCTCGTCCATCAATCGCTGCACTCTGAGGACCCGGGGACTCCCACCCACTCATTTCCGGAAGAGAGATGGAGGGAAAGATGGAGGGATGGAGTGAAGAAAGGGCGAATATGCAAGGGAGCATACGGCAGTGCATAGGTGAATTATGTGCAGGAGTGTACTCAGTCCTGCATGTGTGTGTGTGTGTGTGCGAAGATGTATCCAGAGGTTCAAAAAGTTGGAACCAATCTGAAATGGACCTGGGGCTTTCCCACCTGGACTCAATATGCATGAATTACAAACGGACCCGAGGAAAAATAGATCCGTTCTGTATAGACTTGGTTGGATCCAGACCCGGTTTGATCCGATCCAAGTGAGGGAAGCAGCAGAAAAGTCATTTTTCAAGCTACTTTATTAACCAGAGTTGATACAGCTCCAGAGGTAGAGAGAGGTAGAGAGAGGGGCGACTCTAGTAGGCGGGGAGGGGCCATACTGTGATAGGAGGAGGGAGGGAGAGACAGCAACCAACCAAGCCGATTCGCACTATAGTACACTAATAGCTGCCACAGCTACGTTATTTATCATCAAACCAGGAAGAGCTAGCTAAGGTTAACGAGTTGGCTCTTTTAGGCTTCAGTGCGTGTGCTTTCTCATTCTACAGTTACAAATAACAACAAGTCCATTCAGAATAGCAGCCTACCTGTTGGCTCTTGGTATAAGGGCACAGGGCGAGACCCAGATGAAGACACGGGAGGCAGATGGTTTGAGTCACTGATATGTATTATAATCCAAGGGGCAGGCAAGAGAATAGTCGTGGACAGGAAAAAGATCATAAACCAGGTAAGAGTCCAGGTGTTACAGAGTGGCAGGCAGGCTCGAGGCCAGGGCAGGCAGTATGGTCAGGCAGATGGGTTCAGAGTCAAGGCAGGCAAGGGTCAAAAACCAGGAGGACTAGCAAAACAGAGACAAGGAAAAAACAGGAGAGCGGAAAAACACGCTGGTTGACTTGACAAAACAAACTGGCAACAGACAAACAGGGAGCACAGGGGAACACAGGTGACATCTGGAGATGGGCGAAGACAATCACAAAGACAGGTGAAACAGATCAGGGCGTTACACTTGGTCGTTGTAGCTACTCCTTTTCCTTGTATCTTTTTTATTCAGTAATTATAATTCCATCTTTTATTGATTAGATACTGTATCTCCTAACTGTAGCCAATTGCCGCTTTGATTACTTACGATTGGCCAACAACAACAACAATCTACACGCGTTAAGTGTGCAAAAGCCACAGCAGCAGCATAAATGAAAAAATGTCTCTCTCTACTGCACGGGCCCCTCCGGACAAGTCAGTTAAAATTGCACATACCTGAGAGCTGTGACAATCATATCAGATATGACGCAGACCAGTGATATTATTTCACATTATGGATCCAGACCCGCTTGAATCCCCGATTGGGTCTCGGGTATTCAGGTACAGGTGGATCCGTGAAGACCTCTAATCCATACTGCTTTCTGTGCTCCAGCTTGCACAGAGCCATCAGATAATTGAGTCGAGCCTCCCTCTGAAAATTACAATGCCAAGCTAGCCCCTACCCTCCCACACATACAGTATACGCACATATTGAGAAGGTTTTGGGTGAAATACTTTCCATCTCTTCCAGAAGAAGGTTAGCATTAGCATCTTCACTAACGGCTACACGAAGTGTAGACATACGCGGGCACCGTTCACACACACACAGACACATGGTCACTCATGTGCCGTTTCAGAAAGTTGCAGGACAGTACAAATCAGTGATGCATTTTGTTTAATGTTTTAGGATTAACTTGGGCAAATTAATACATTTTCGAAACTGTTGAACATCAATTCATGTTGTTTAATTCCAGTTTAAAGTCTGGATTCTGTGATTCTGTCCACATTCTCCCCAATGGCCCTATATGCCATTATTGTACTTGGCCCCACTTTGATGGGAACAGGCATGGACCATTTATGGTTCAGTGTATTACTTATTTCACATATGATTCATGGTATGTTGCCTGTAAAAAATATTTTGAAAAGCTGCCAATGTTTTAAAGAACCCAATTCTTACAGTCCCATTTTGACCACATTCTTGCCGGGATAAGTCTTTTAAACCTCCAGGCACATTTAGGAGTGTGAGTAGGTGTGGGCCGATCTGGCTGAGCTTTTATTTGTAAAAATTCAGTGAATATACACCATCATAAAGAAATCCATTATTCGTTCATTTAGTCAGGTCCTAAGAAACATTATAAGACTAATAACATTTTCAAAAGAGTAGAATAACATAATTTCAGTGTAATTATGTTACTGGTCTATGCAGCCTACGTGGCTGCACCATGCAAATGAAATCAATAGTTTTTTGTTTTGTTAATTAAACAGACAAGACACACTTACCTTGATCAGAGTCAACATACAAATATTTTATACTAATAATATAATGGAAAATAACAGAATAAAAAAAAAAATCCCACACAACTTTTGTCACATTAAAGTGTGGAACCGCTGTCATATAACAAAAGCATTGTATTTTAAAACATTTAGCAGATGCTCTTATCCAGTGCGACTTACAGGAGCAATTAGGGTTATGTGCTCTGCTAGAGGGCATATCAACAACAACAAAAAAAGCAGTATCAGCTCAGGGATTTGAACCAACAACTTTTAATTACTGGCCAAATTCTCTAACCACTAGGCTAACCTACCACCCAAGCAGATGTCATTTTGATCCACGTTTAATCTCTTTCCTACCCTTAGGCCAACTCTGCTTTGTTAGGGAGCAGGCGCAGGGTCTCGCATTGAGAGTACCTTCATCATGATACCGTTAGAAAATAATAACGATCTATATTTTCAAAAGCATGTGAGTATCGTGTTCATATTTCACAACCTGTCGCAGGCTTTCACAGTTGCCTATACGTGATCAAGCAAAATAATAGACCTACAAATGATTTAGGCTACATTATTGCATGCTAAATGTTTCTGAGCAGTGATAGATGAGAAAACAAATAGATTAGCTATAGGCCTACCACCTCTACTTATTAACCAAATACACAGACGGAGACTCGGTGAAACAAAATCACATTGATTGATCAGGCAAGTCACAGACTTTTGGTTGGGAGTAGACATTGGTTATTAAGCGACTGCGAGTGAAGAGCAAAATAATCCACGTTAATTAAGCTAAATAACATACTGGCAACATTTCAGATTAGTTATAATAAATGAGCCAACTAGACAAGATGATCATGAGCATACACTCACTCACCTCAACTTAGCTAACATTTTCTCAGCCTAATTGCAGCCTATAACCAATATCCAAATGCAGATTCAGTGAAAACACGCTTGTCTCAAATCAGCGTGATGGCGTTGTCCCAATCAAAACAGTGCTGAAATTATCATCTACTTGACCCACTGGAAGTTTTAGTAATCAACAATTTGATACATGCCTTCAATTTAATTATTAGCCTACTTTATTCCTATAATTTAATCATTCAGTGATGTTCATTCCCACAGTAGTTCTTTATAGATCCATCAAGTTGCGATTAAGAAAACAGTGCATGCTTAGTGGTCTGCTATGCGAAGAGATGGGCAAAGTGACATGCCTCGCAATGCTTCGAATTGTCAGGAGGATGGTAGGAGCCTAGTAACGGCTGCTGCCTAGCAACCATCAAGAGCATAAGGGCATAGTGCGTGCCAATGCAGCTTCAGCATTACGGCTACATTTATACTAAGCTGTAAGCAGAACTTTACCGCAATCATGAATAGGTCGCTTGGCAGAAAATAAAGAGAAGTTGGCAAAACGTTGCAGGCATGCTAAAGTTGCTGATAAATGTATTGGTTTGAAAGGTACTATATATGATAGATGACTTGAGGCACAGTGCAAATAGAGCTGAGGCCAGTCTCTTTCTGTTTGCCAAGAAAACATCCTGGTGGGAGAGACTCCCTCATCTCTGACCACCCAGCCCCCAGTCTCAACCCTCCCTTGGAGCCCTCACCCACTATGCAACAATCACAATACACACACACACTGCATGCACTGCCTAAACTGTATCGCCTAGAAATCAATTCACACGTTTAAAAACTTCTTATGGCTTGGGGCAGTATTGAGTAGCTTGGATGAATAAGGTGCCCAGAGTAAACTGCCTGCTCCTCAGTCCCAGATGATAATATATGCAGAGTATTAGTATATTTGGATAGAAAACACTCTGAAGTTTCTAAAACTGTTTGAATGATGTATGTGAGTATAACAGAACTCATATGGCAGGCAAAGATCTGAGAAAAAATCCAACCAGGAATTGGGAAATTTGAGGTTGGTCGATTTTCAACTCATTCCCTATTGAAGATACAGTGGGATATTGGTCATGTTGCACTTCCTAGTACTTCCACTAGATGTCAACCATCTTTAGAAACTTGTTTGAGGCTCCTACTGTAAAGGAGGGGCTCATAAGTGGTCTTTGAGTCAGTGGTCTGGCAGAGTGCCACAGGCTTGTGACGCTCGTTCACGTGCTTTTCTACAGACAAAGGAATTCTCCGGTTGGAACATTATTGAAGATTTATGTTAAAAACATCCTAAAGATTGATTCTATACATCGTTTGACATGTTTCTACGGACTGTAACGGAACTTTTTGACATTTCGTCTGCTCCTAGTGAATGCCCCTCGCGACTTTGGATTTGTTTACAAAACGCGCTAACAAAAGTAGCTATTTGGACATAAATGATGGACATTATCGAAAAAATCTAACATTTATTGTGGAACTGCGATTCCTGGGAGTGCATTCTGATGAAGATCATCAAAGATAAGTGATTATTTATAATGTTATGTTATTTTACAGTGTACTTGTTACCCCTCTCAGCAGATTACTTTCACTGTAGAACATTGTATTGAATTGAAGATATAAGCCTATGAAAGACCAAAGAGCTTTAGATTTAGAACAACAGTGTCTACATGGTATATCCAAAAATGTACTATTATGAAAGCAGTGTTTGCCATTTGATGCAAATGCTTCATTCTGACATGTGTTTATGGCATTTTGAATGCAGTGTTACATTTTGAAGGAGATGTGAGGCATTTTGCATTTTGTGTGTGCAGTTTTGGGATTTGTGTGAAGAGTTTTGAAAAAGGGAGACAGTTTTGAAAAGGTATATGAGCAGTTGGAAAAAACTGTATGTGACAAACTCATTCCACGGCTGGCCGAGTGTCTGGGTTTTTGCTCCTACCTTGTACTTGATTGATTTAAGGTAACTAATTAGTAAAAGCGCTCTCCTCACCTGGTTGTCGAGGTCTTTATTGAAAGGGAAAAATAAAAACCTGTAGCCATGGAATGAGTGATACCTTTATGCCATCAATTTCCATAAAATAAATCACAAACATTTGCAAAATGGGATTGAAACATTGCAATGTATTTGAGTAGTGGTTGAATGTGTCAGCATGTGTAGTTATTTGTTGGGATATTGTGGATATCACAGGCACTATGTCGAATGATGGAACTTCAAAGTAGACATTAATTCTGCTGCAGTGCTCACTTGTATCAATGTCCCCAGTCGAGAGAGAGAAGAAAGGAGAGAGGGGGAGGAAGAGAGCAAGAGAGAGGGGAATGGTATAGGGAGAGTATAGAAAGAAAGAGTGGATGTGGATGAGAGCAACAGAGACAGATTAAGAGAGAGGAGAGAAGAGGAGAAGAGAGGGAAAGGAAGACTGCTACACTGCTGGCAGGTGCGTGGGAGGATGAGTGGGTGTGTTCAAGCACATTTACAATCAATAACAAAACACAGGAGCGGACAGAGGGAGAGTGAAAGGGAGAAGGGGAGAGAAATAGAAAAAGGAAGATCAAGAGAGGGGGAGATGCAGAGGGAGATATGCAGAGAATGAAACAAAACTTATTTGCGTTCAATTCACAATACTCATCTGAGGGAGTAGGTAAGTTCCCTCTTATGGCACTAGATTATATGAGGGAAAGAGTGGTGGAGGAAGAGGGAGAGAGAGCAGGGTTGGGATATAGATTGAGTTGGAGTGGGCGACAGGGGGAAAAGGAAAGGGCGAGAGAGAGAGAGAAAAAACGATTCCCCCTGGTAAAGTGCAGTGGAAAGTAGATGTATTTCTTTGATCGTGAATTTGTTTCAACAAAAGTATATAGATATCAAACGATATTCAAATCACTCAAATCATCAATCATATTCATCCATGTCTGATGACGTCGGGAGATGACGTGGAACCCGGCCACTAGGGGCAACAGTGAGAGCTGTTAGTTTCAAGTAGATTTCGGTTTTGCTGCGGCGTTGTGGACGGGTCATCTGATTCCAAAGGTTGCAAGTTTCAATCCAGCGATAGTTGTTTTTGATATTTTTTTTTTAAGCCTGTCCCAAACCTTAAATGAAGACTTTTAGTTTTTATCAAAGATTATATAATTATAATTATACTAATTATACTAATTATACTAATTATACTATAATTAGTATTACGCGATTAAGCTGATTAATCATGTAACTGTAATTAACTAGGAAGTTGGGGCACCAAGGAAAATATTCAGATTACAAAGTTATCATTTCCTAAAATAACTTTTCAGATATGTTATATCTGATCAAATAGTCTTGTGATTAATTAATTATTGACTTTACCTCACGTTAGTCTCATTCCAAACGTCGTAAATTGTTGGTTATCTACACGAACCCAGTCTTCACTATGAGTCATCCATACATCAGTTAATAAATAAATGATTTAAGACAATTAAGTAATTCACAGAAATACATAAACAAAGTAAATATGGTTACAAGAAATGATAGGAGAGTGTGCCCTAGTAGGCTAAACCTGCATGGCGGCTTGTTAGACAAAGGGAAGTGGGGGTCAACTAAGAAGTCACTACAGAGTTAATAATTATAACTATTGAAATGCTAACCCTTTACAAATGACCGCTCACTCATTCTCGAACAATTGCAATCAATATATATATTTACGCTCAGTGTGTCGTCTTGATATCTGTTAAAGTTTGTTTCTTTTGTAGAGTTGTCTGTCTCTCTGTCATGGTTATAGTGGATAGTTCAGAGTGACATTCATTCATGTGGTAGAATGGATGTTTCGGCGGTTGTCGTTCTTCGCGTTCAATGATACCGAATTACTAGCTGCAGACTAGTAATTAATATCAAATACTTGTTCTTATTCTGTCGGTATCGATAGTCTAAGAGTTTAACCACATGGTATGGTTAAAAGATTCAGCAATGGTCTGCAATCTTCGTCCTCCCGTGATTGAAAGAAACATGGTCTACTTGAGGAATTCTCAAGATTGTGGTTTTATTCGGAATTGCAGAAAAGGGACTGTCCCAGGATGCCTGACCCTAACTGGGCTCATTGACGGTCCTCTGATTCAGTTCAACTCAAAAGGGAATTGGAGTTTCCTTCATTGAACAGTCCAATATCACATTACACAATTTTACAAACAGTATCATACTCACTCATTCATCTTATACAACAATTAGATGTAAACCTCATATCTGAGGCTATTATATAAACAGCGTTATGTTAATGTGGCCGCACCATCTCCCATGAGCTTCCCAAGTTGTAACAAACGGACCAGTTCGTAGCTGGATTCTTCACCGACCTTTTATACCTTCTCCGGAACGTAAACGTTGTTCGGACCTTAAGTTCTGTGAGGTGGAAGAAATTCCTTTGTTCTCTATGAAACTTCACACTATCTCTATACTGTGTGGCCATGAGGAGATCCCCTCCTCAGGAATTTACGACCTCTCTCTGACCACAGCAGCCTAGTTGAAGGAGGCAAAGGGGGGACAGGGAGAGGGGGATGGGGCTTGCTGTACCCAAAGAGGGCAACATCATGACATGAGGTAGTATGTACATGTAGATATGGTTAAAGTGACTATGCATATATGATGAACAGAGTAGCAGTAGTGTAAAAGAGGGGTTGGTGGTGGGTGGGACAATGCAGATAGCCCGGTTAGACAATGTGCGGGAGCACTGGTTGGTTGGCCCAATTGAGGTAGTATGTACATGAATGTCTAGTTAAAGTGACTATGCATATATGATAAACAGTAGCAGCAGCATAAAAAAGGGGGTTGGGGGGCACACAATTCAAATTGTCTGGGTAGCCATTTAATTACCTGTTCAGGAGTCTTATGGCTTGAGGGTAAAAACTGTTGAGAAGCCTTTTTGTCCTAGACTTGGCACTCCGGTACCGCTTGCCATGTGACAGTAGAGAGAAGTCTGACTGGGGTGGCTGGGGTCTTTTACATTGTTTAAGGCCTTCCTCTGACACCGCTTGGTGTAGAGGTCCTGGATGGTAGGCAGTTTAGCCCCAGTGATGTACTGGGCCATACGCACAACCCTCTGTAGTGCCTTGCGGTCAGAGGCCGAGCAATTGCCGTACCAGGCAGTGATGCAATCAGTCAGGATGCTCTCGAAGTTGCAGCTGTAGAACCTTTTGAGGATCTCAGGACCCATGCCAAATCTTTTTAGTTTCCTGAGGGGGAATAAGCTTTGTCGTGCCCTCTTCACAACTGTCTTGGTGTGCTTGGACCATTCTAGTTTGTTGTTGATGTGGACACCGAGAAACTTGAAGCTCTCAACCTGCTCCACTACAGCCCCGTCGATGAGAATGTGGGCGTGCTCAGTCCTCCTTTTCATGTAGTCCACAATCATCTCCTTAGTCTTGGTTACGTTGAGGGATAGGTTGTTATTCTGGCACCACTCTGCCAGGTCTCTGACCTCCTCCCTATGGGCCCTCTTGTCATTGGTGATCAGGCCTACCACTGTTGTGTCGTCTGCAAACTTAATGATGGTGTTGGAGTCGTGCCTGGCCATGCAGTCATGAGTGAACAGGGATTACAAGAGGGGACTGAGCATGCACCCCTGGGGAGCTCCAGTGTTGAGGATCAGCGTGTCAGATTTGTTGATATCTACCCACACCACCTGGGGGCAGTCCGTCAGGAAGTCCAGGATCCAGTTGCAGAGGGTGGTGTTTAGTCCCAGGCTCCTTAGCTTAGTGATGAGCTTTGAGGGTACCATGGTGTTGAACGTTGAGCTGTTGTCAATGAATAGCATTCTCACAAGTGTTCCTTTCCAAAAGTGTTGAGTGCAATAGAGATGGCATCATCTGTGGATCTGTTTGGGGGGGTATACAAATTGGAATGAGTCTAGGGTTTCTGGGATAATGGTGTTGATGTTTGCCATAACCAACCTTTAACCTGTTGCGTCTACCAAACCCGGATCCGGGATTCTATTTACAGACCTAAGCTCATTACCATAACGCAACGTTAACTATTCATGAAAATCGCAAATGAAATGAAATAAATATGCCATCTCTCAAGCTTAGCCTTTTGTAAACAACACTGTTATCTCAGATTTTCAAAATATGCTTCTCAACCATAGGAAAACAATCATTTGTGTAAAAGTGTCTAGCTAGCGTAGCATTTAGCGTTAGCATTAGCGTTAGCATCCAGCACGCAAGATTTCAACAAAAACATAAAAGCCTTCAAATAAAATCATTTACTATTGAAGAACTTCAGATGTTTTCAATGAGGAGACTCTCAGTTAGATAGCAGATGCTCAGTTTTTCCAAAAAAATATTATTTGTGAATTCGAAATAGCTCCGTTTTCTACATCACATTTGGCTACCAAAAAAAAACGAAAATTCAGTCCTCAAAACGCAAACTTTTTTCCAAATTAACTCCATAATATCGACTGAAAACATGGCAAACGTTGTTTAGAATCAATCCTCAAGGTGTTTTTCACATATCTCTTCAATGATATATCGTTCATGGAAGCATGGTTTCTCCCCTCAATCAAATGGAAAAGTACAAGCAGCTGGCAATTGCGCACCGAATTCCACGCAGGACACCAGGCGGACACTTGGAAAATGTAGTCTCTTATGGTCAATCTTCCAATGATATGCCTACAAATACGTCACAATGCTGCTAACACCTTGGGGGAACGACAGAAAGTGTAGGCTCATTCCTTGCGCAATCACAGCCATATAAGGAGACAATGGAAAACAGAGCTTCAGAGATTCTGCTAATTTCCTGCTTGACGCATCATCTTGGTTTCGCCTGTAGAATGAGTTCTAGAGTTCAGAGTGTTTTCTTTCAAAAACTGTCAAGAATATGCATAGTCGAGCATCTTTTCGTGACAAAATATCGCGCTTAAAACGGGAACGTTTTTTATCCAAAAATGAAATAGCGCCCCTAGAGATCCAAGAAGTTAAAAGCACTTCATGGCTACGGACGTGTGTGCTACGGGTCTGTAGTCATTTAGGCAGGTTGCCTTTGTGTTCTTGGGCACAGGGAGTATGGTGGTCTGCTTGAAACATGTTGGTATTACAGACTCAATCAGGAACATGTTGAAAATGTCAGTGAAGACACCTGACAGTTGGTCATCACATGCTCGGAGCACACGTCCTTGTAATCCGTCTGGCCCCGCAGCCTTATGTATGTTGACCTATTTAAAGGTCTTACTCATGTCGGCTATGGAGAACGTGATCACACAGTTGTCCAGAACAGCTGATGCTCTCATGCATGCCTCAGTGTTACTTACCTCGACGCGAGCATTGAAGTGATTTAGCTCGTCTGGTAGGCTCGTGTCACTGTTCATCTCGCGGCTGTTCTTCCCTTTGTAGTCTGTAATAGTTTGCAAGTCCTGCCACATCCGACGAGCGCTGGAGCCGGTGTAGTATGATTCAATCTTAGCCATGTATTGCCAATTTTCCTGTTTGACGGTTTGTTGCAGGTCATAGAAGGATTTCTTGTAAGCTTCCGGGTTAGAGTCCCACACCTTGAAAGCGGCCGCTCCACCCTTTAGCTCAGTGCGGATGCTGCCTGTAATGGGGGCTGTGCTTTAGAAAAGTGGGTGGTGTTATATCCTTCCTGTTTGGCCCTGTCCGGGGGTGTCCTCGGATGGGGCCACAGTGTCTCCTGACCCCTCCTGTCTCAGACTCCAGTATTTATGCTGCAGTAGTTTGTGTCGGGGGGCTAGGGTCAGTTTGTTATATCTGGAGTACTTCTCCTGTCCTATTCGGTGTCCTGTGTGAATTTAAATGTGCTCTCTCTAATTCTCTCTTTCTCTCTTTCTTTCTTTCTCTCTCTCGGAGGACCTTAGCCCTAGGACCATGCCTCGGGACTACCTGACATGATGACTCCTTGCTGTCCCCAGTCCACCTGTAAGTGCTGCTGCTCCAGTTTGAACTGTTCTGCCTTATTATTATTGGACCATGCTGGTCATTTATGAACATTTGAACATCTTGGCCATGTTCTGTTATAATCTCCACCCGGCACAGCCAGAAGAGGACTGGCCACCCCACATAGCCTGGTTCCTCTCTAGGTTTCTTCCTAGGTTTTGGCCTTTCTAGGGAGTTTTTCCTAGCCACTGTGCTTCTACCCCTGCATTGCTTGCGGTTTGGGGTTTTAGGCTGGGTTTCTGTACAGCACTTTGAGATATCAGCTGATGTACGAAGGGCTATATAAATACATTTGATTTGATTTGATTTGTAATCCATGGTTTCTGGTTGTGGTATGTACACACTGTCACTGTGGGGTGAGTTCCTTGATGAAAACCTGCTCCAGAGTGCTCAGGACCTCGGACTGGGGCGACGGTTCACCTTCCAACAGGACAATGAGGATCAGCGTGCGGATGTGCTGTTTCCTACCCTTACCACCCGGGGACGTCCTTAGCTCACTGATGAGCTTTGAGGGCAGTAAGGTGTTGAACACTGAGCAGCAGTCAATGAATAGCACTCCCACATAGGTGTTCCTTTTGTCCAGGTCGGAAAGGGCAATGTGGAGTGCAAAAGAGACTGCATCAGCTGTGGATCCGTTGATGCGGAATGCAAATTGGTGTGGGTCTAGGGTTTCTGGGATAATGGTGTTGATGTGAGCCATGACCATCCTTTCAAAGCACTTTATGGCTACAGACATGAGTGCTATGGGTCGGTAGTCAGTTAGGCAGGTTACCTTGGTGTTCTTGGGCACTAGCACTATGACGGTCTGCTTAAAACATGTTGTTTATTGCATACTCGGACAGGGATAGGTTGAAAATGTCAGTGAAGACACTTGCTAGATAGTCAGCGCATGCTCGCAGTACATGTCCTGGAATCTGTCTGGCCCTGCAGCTTTGTGAATGTTGACCTGTCTAAAGGTCTTACTCACACCGGCTGCGGAGAGCGTGATCAGTCTTCAGTTCAGCTGGTGCTCTCATGCATGTTTCAGTGTTATTTGCCTAGAAGCGAGCATAGAAGTTGTTTAGCTCGTCCGGTAGGCTCATTTCACTGGGCAGCTCTCAACTGTGCTTCCCTTTGTAGTCTGTAATAGTTTGCAGGCCTTGCCACATCCGACGAGCGTCAGAGTCTTTGTAGAACGACTCGCTTTTAGCCCTGTATTGATGCTTTGCCTGTTTGATGCTTCGTCGGAGGGCATAGCGGGATTTCTTATAAGCTTCCGGGTTAGAGTCCCGCTCCTTGACAGCGGATGTTCTAGCCTTTAGCTCAGTGAGGATGTTGCCTGTAATCCATGGCTTCTAGTTGTGGTATGTACGCACAGTCACTGTGGGAATGACGTCATCGATGCACTTATTGATGAAGCCATTGACCGATGTGGTGTACTCCTCAATGCCATTGGAGGAATTCTGGAACATATTCCAGTCTGTGCTTGCAAAACTGTCCCGTAGTTTAGCATCTGCTTCATCTGACTTTATTGATCTGACTTTATTGATCTAGTCACTGGTGCTTCCTGTTTGTAAGCAGGAATCCGGAGGATATAATTATGGTCAGATTTGCCTAATGGTGGGTGAGGCAGATCTTTTAACTTCTTGATGCTACCTACCCATCCCTGTCGCGGGATCATTTTTGTCAACAACCGCTGAATAGCATAGCGCAACAGTCAAATAATATTACTAAAAAATATTCATATTCATGAAACCACAAGTGCAATATTGCAAAACACAGCTTAGCCTTTTGTTAATCCACCTGTCGTCTCAGATTTTGAAATTATGTTTTACAGCGAAAGCAATCCAAGCGTTTGTGTAAGTTTATCGATAGCCTAGCATAATTATGTACACTTAGCATCAGGAAGCTTGGTCACGAAATCAGAAAAGCAATCAAATTAACTGTTTACCTTTGATGATCTTCGGATGTTTTCACTCACGAGACTTCCAGTTACACAACAAATTTTCCTTTTGTTCCATAAAGATTATTTTTATACCCAAAATACCTCAGTTTGTTTGTCGCGTTAATTTCAGAAATCCACAAGAAAGAGCGGTCATGACAACGCAGACGGAAATTCCAAATAGTCTTTATAATGTCCACAGAAACATGTCAAAAGTTTTTAATAATCATTCCTCAGGTAGTTTTTAAAATATATATTCGATAATACATCAACCGGTTTGTAGGTTTTTCAATAACAGCGGGAGGAACAATGGTGGCTTTACTGTGTAGCGCAAAAACTCACTCTGAGAGCCCCACCTATCCACTTACGCAATGTGATCTTTCACGCTCCTTTTTCAAAATAAAAGCCTGAAACTATGTCTAAAGACTGTTGACACCTTAGGGAAGCCAGAGAAAAATGAATCTGGTTGATATCGTTTAAATGGAGGATAGGCATGCATAGGAACAGAAGGGTTTCAAAATAAGAGGCACTTCCTGATTGGATTTTCCTCAGGGTTTCGCCTGCAATATCAGTTCTGTTATACTCACAGACAATATTTTGACAGTTCTGGAAACGTTAGAGTGTTTTCTATCATAAGCTGTCAATTTCATGTGTGTTCTAGCATCTGGTCCTGAGAAATAGGCTGTTTACTTTGGGAACGTTATTTTTCCAAACATAAAAATAGTGCCCCCTAGCTGCAAGAGGTTAGTGACTCTCTGTGTGTGGAGTATAGCTGGTCCAGAGTTCTTTTCCCTCTGGTTGCACGTTTAAAATGTTGATAGAAATGAGGTAAAACTGATTTCAGTTTCCCTGCATTAAAGTCCCCAGCTACTAGGAGCGCCACCTCTGTGTGAGCGTTTTCTTGTTTGCTTATGGCGGAATACAGCTCATTCAATGCTATCTTGGTGCCACCCTCTGACTGTGGTGGTATGTAAACAGCTACAAAGAATATAGACAAAATCTCTCGGTAAGTAATGTGGTCTGCTTATGAGAAACTCTACCTCAGGCGAGCAATGGCTCGAGACTTCCTTAGATATCGTGCACCAGTTGTTGTTTACAAAAAAACGTAGACTGATGCCCCTTGTCTTACTACACTCCACTGTTCTATCCTGCCGGGAACATTGTATAACCAGCCAGTATGTTGATGTCGTCATTCAGCCACGACTCCATGAAGTACACTGCTCAAAAAAATAAAGGGAACAATGAAATAACACATCCTAGATCTGAATGAATGAAATATTCTTATTAAATACTTTTTTCTTTACATAGTTGAATCTGCTGACAACAAAATCACACAAAAATTATCAATGGAAATCAAATGTATCAACCCATGGAGGTCTGGATTTGGAGTCACACTCAAAATCAAAGTGGAAAACCACACTACAGGCTGATCCAACTTTGATGTAATGTCCTTAAAACAAGTCAAAATGAGGCTCAGTAGTGTGTGTGGCCTCCACGTGCCTGTATGACCTCCCTACAACGCCTGGGCATGCTCCTGATGAGGTGGCGGATGATCTCCTGAGGGATCTCTTCCCAGACCTGGACTAAAGCATCCCAGATGTGCTCAATTGGATCCAGGTCTGGGGAACGGGCGGGCCAGTCCATAGCATCAATACCTTCCTCTTGCAGGAACTGCTGACACACTCCAGCCACATGAGGTGGCTTGCAGTAGGAGGAACCCAGGGCCAACCACACCAGCATATGGTCTCACAAGGGGTCTGAGGATCTCATCTCGGTACCTAATGGCAGTCAGGCAACCTCTGGCGAGCACATGGAGGAAAGAAATGCCACCCCACACCAAGACTGACCCACCGCCAAACCGGTCATGCTGGAGGATGTCTGTTACATGTGCTCAGTGAGAACCTGCTTTCATCTGAAGATCACAGGGCGCCAGTGGCGAATTTGCAAATCTTGGTGTTCTTTGGCAAATGCCAAACGTCTTGCACGGTGTTGGGCTGTAAGCACAACCCCTACCTGTGGACGTCGGACCCTCATACCACCCTCATGGAGTCGGTTTCTGACCATTTGAGCAGACACATGCACATTTGTGGCCTGCTGGAGGTCATTTTGCAGTGCGCCTCCTGCTCCTCCTTGCACAAAGGCGGAGGTAGCGGTCCTGCTGCTGGGTTGCTGCCCTCCTACGGCCTCCTCCATGTCTCCTGATGTACTGGCCTGTCTCCTGGTAGCGCCTCCATGCTCTGGACACTACGCTGACAGGCACAGCAAACCTTCTTGCCACATCTCGCATTGATGTGCCATCCTGGATGAGCTGCACTACCTGAGCCACTTGTGTGGGTTGTAGACTCCGTCTCATGCTACCACTAGAGTGAAAGCACCGCCAGCATTCAAAAGGTGACCAAAACATCCGCCAGGAAGCATAGGAACTGAGAAGTGGTCTGTGATCCCCACCTGCAGAACCACTCCTTTATTGGGGGTGTCTTGCTAAATGCCTATAATTTCCACCACTATTCCATTTGCACAACAGCATGTGAAATGTATTGTCAATCAGTGATGCTTTCTAAGTGGACAGTTTGATTTCACAGAAGTCTGATTGACTTGGAGTTACATTGTGTTGTTTAAGTGTTCCCTTTATTTTTTTGAGCCGTGTATAAGATGTTACAGTTTTTACTGTCCCGTTGGTAGTTTAATCCTCCCAATAACTCATCCATTTTATTGTCCAAGAATTGCATGTTTGTTAGCAGAATTGAAATGATTGGGGGTTTATTCGATCGCCTTTATTCGATCGCCTCCTACTCCTCAGAGGGCCTGCCCTCCGGCCTCTCTTTCTCTGCCTCCTCTTCACGCAGATCACTGGGGTCGGGGGCTGTTCCCGAGGGAGCCATATGTCCTCCGCCTCAGGCTTGTCAGAGTCGTGAAAGAAGAAAAAGGATTCTGCTAGTCCGTGGTGATTAATCACTGTTCTGATGTTATTTTCAGCCATAAGTGACGGTAGCGGCAACATTATACACAAAAATAATTGTAAAGAAAGTTACAAACGCAGATAAACAAACAAAGAATTGTTGGGGGCACGTAAAACGTCTGCCTTCTGTTCCGGCACCAAGTTTCTTCTTATTTTTGGTGTCCTATAGTAGTGGTTTCTTTGCAACAATTCAACCATGAAGACCTGATTCACGCGGTCTCCTCTGAACAGTTGATATTGAGATGTCTGTTACTTGAACTCTGTTAAGCTTTTATTTGGCTACAATATGAGGTGCAGTTAATTGTTGATTTCTGAGGCTGGTAACTCTAATGAATTTATCATCTGCTGCAGACGTAACTCTGGGTCTTCCTTTCCTGTGGCGGTCCTCTCTCGCCAGTTCACCATAGCTCTTGTTGGTTTCTTTAAAAGTTCTTGAAATGTTCCAGACTGACTGACCTTCGTGTCATAAAGTAATGATGAACTGTCATTTGTCTTTGCTTTTTTGAGCTGTTCTTGCCGTAATTTAGACTTACCAAATAGGGCTATCTTCTGTATACCACACCTACCTTGTCACAACACAACTTATTGGCTCAAACGGATTAAGAAGGAAATAAATTCCAGAAATTACCTTTTTACAAGGCACACCTGCTAATTTAAATATATTTTTTGATACTTAAAGGGTTCCTAAAATTCTAAATCAAATAGCTAAATGAGTTTTGGCATGACCTTAAAACAATTCCATATGTTAGCTTGCTAGAAGTGGGTTAAACTGGAACCCGGCTACCTTCAGGCAAGTCTTGTATGTGTTCGTGAGAAGATGCATGTGTTTGTGAGAACATGCACGTGTTCGTGAGAGTCTCATCTTTCCATACAGTGGTCATATTAGTTTGTAGATCAAACCATTCAGATGCTTCAGACATTTTCATTGGAAGACTGATTTTCGGAATGTCTCATGGTCTGACAAACACCGCTGTAGCTCGACCACCTTCCACCGCAGATGCAAAAGGCTGCCATTGGCAGATGTGGTGGATATAGAGACGCATCTCTAGCTTAGGGATGCATTGAAATTTACAGAATGGGTACCTGCAGGAAAATATGGGAGGGTCATGCTTTTTCAATTTCAATTTATTAAAATCTAGACCAGTGGATTTTTATGTAATTTGTAATTGAAATGTCAATATTTCTCAGCATTTTAGAATTAGTTGCTTAGGCTATATATCGATGTATGCCCGTTGCCACCCCTTATCTCTGATTTTCTGCTGTGAGCGTAATATTCAGTGTTTCTATAGGCTATTTAGTGTGGTCAAATCAAATTCAATCAAATTATCCATAGCCTATAGGTTATATGCTATGAAGTGCATGCTCAGAGAAGCACAGAGCAAAGTTATATTTTGAAGAAAATGTACTTCCTTCCTTAGTCTTTTGCACTGCTTGGATGGCCTAAATCAGTGGTCACCAACCTTTTCTGAGTCAAGATAAAGAAAAATGTAACGCAAAACTTTATTGCTGGGTTTTTTACAGAAATGTTTGGTGATCATCTAGGAATGCCTTGGAGATCGACCAGCCGAACATGGGGCATCCCTCCTTTGTTAGTGAGCATTCCTCCTTTGCCAAGATCCATCCACCTAACAGGTGTGGCATATTAAAAAGCTAATTAAACAGAAAGATCATTACACAGGTACACCTTGTGCTAGGGACAATAAAATAACTATAAATGTCTAGTTTTGTCAAACAACACAATGCCACAGATGTCTCAAGTTTTGAGGGTGTGTGGAGTTGGCATGATGACTGCAGGAATGTCCACCAGAGCTGTTGCCAGAAAATGTAATGTTTATTTCTCTACCACAAGCCACTTCCAGCTCCATTTTTAGAGAATTTGACAGTATGTCCAACCAGCCTCCTAACCACAGACCATTTGTAGAATGGCTGGTCCTGGCTCCCAAGTGGGTGTACCTATGCCCTCCCAGGCCCAAACATGGCTGCACTCCTGCCCAGTCATGTGAAATCGATACATTAAGGCCTTTTTTTTCAATTGATAGATTTCCTTATATGAACTGTAATTCATTAAAATTGTAGACATTGTTGCATGTTTCATTTATATTTTTGTTCAATATATATTAAACACAGGAAAATCACATTTTTGCCTGCACTGGGCCTTGAAGTTAGAACATTTTCCTATCAATCTAATTTGCATAACATTGTGATTGGATGATAGCTGTGAGGGTTCAGGATCAAACACTTTTATCTCCTCAAAATCATTATTGATATAATGTTCATATTTGAAGATTGCCAAAAGGCCAGTCTCTTTGGCAAATTACAGGAGTGGCAAGGTGTGGAATGTAATAGCTGAACAGAGACAGCAGCCAGGGTAGTCAATATGGTGGGTACCCCACATCTCAAAACATTGCTTTGAATGGAAATGTCTTTTCACACAGTCTTTCTGTTCAGTTGGGTCCCTGGCCAGCAGCCACCATTCAGAAAACCTAAGGAGAGATCGCCCTCAGGTGGTGAGTTAATGCATCCACACCCAAGTGGAGAGGCAATAAGGGCTGTGAAACCTTATCAATTTGGAGATTATTTGAACATGCTCATATCTTAAAACAATGCTTTAATTTGACTCGTGCCAAGACGATAAAATATACCTACTGTCCAAATAATGGATGAATTGCAAATACCTTAGTTGGTGTTAGACTTGAGAGATGTTACTAAGCAGCTTGTTCCCTCATTTATTAATTAACATAACAGGGATGGGGTCTGGCATCTGAATTAATATTTAAAATACTGAGATATATTGTATGCAATTTTTTGTTGAAATTAGATAATTTTATGCAAGTACAATTGAGTACCACAGTATGAGTTAAACATAGTGGTAAAACCTGGAAGTGGTTCCTATCGTTTTTTCACCATTAATTTTTATGTCTGGGATTTTTGACCTACTTCATATAAGGTCTGTGTTTTGCGTAGGCTTACCCTCAAGTGACGTTTTGATAACCGTGCAAATCTCTCTCGGATAAGGTAACGTGTATCAATATATTCGCCTGTAATTACCCCCCCCCCCCCAAAAAAAATATGAAATGCTAATGTGCCAATCACACAGAACTACACAACCTGTCATAAGCTAAAACGTCATCCCTCAAGGCCCATTTCTCCATGCAGTAAGCTAGAAAGTATGCAGATAGCCTTTTTACTTTGATATTGTGCATTTCTCGTGTGTGTTGTTGTTTAGCATTTTTCAAATTACCTAGCTTGTTAACTAGAATTAATTACCCTCTGGCCTTTGTAGTGAACAAGCTAACCTAAGTTCTCTCCGTTGATCTGAAGCCAGCTGCCAGGATGGTTCTGTGCAATGTATCGGATTGTAACCACTAAATCATATCAAATTGTATTGGTCACACATGGTTAGCAGATTCTATTGCGAGTGTCGCGAAATGCTTATTCCTCTAGATCCGACAGTGCAGCAGTATCTAACAAATTCCACAACAAAATCTAATACACACAATCTAATAAAGGAATGGGATGAGAATATATATGAATGATCAGTGACAGAGTGTCTAAGATGCAATTGATAGTAAAGAATAGATAGCGAAGGTAACTTTTATCAATATGCTGATTGGAGAGTTACTGCCACTCTGAAATCCATAAGTTACTCCCATAAGCACATGTGCATTTTATTGTTTTCCGACCTCTTTAATTCAAGAGGCGTCGCTGGAGCCGCATGACAAGGTAGACCCAGTTTGCTAGCTGCACAGAAGCTGTTTTGGTTATGTCAATGATATGTGGTTAGCTAGTTGCTTATGAAAATTCTCTAGATAATCACTACTTAAAAAAGTCTGACTACACATACCGTGAGTTAATGTTCACCAGCTAGCTACCTAAATATCACCTGGCGGGCTAGCTAGTTAGGCACCTTTGTTAGCTATATTAGCTAAAGTTGGCTAGCTAGCTCACAAAGGACTTGTTATTACATAAAGCCGGAAATAACTTTTGGATATCAGAACGGTGGTAACTCACCAGCATTACTACTGGGAATACGGCTTTCCCGAATTGGATCCTTTGTTCGTACCCACCAAGGCAATTGAACTGATTCCGGAGGCTGATCCAAAACACTGCCGGCAGAGGAGAGATATTTGGAGTGGACTTCTAGTCCAACTCAGGAGGCATGCACCCCATCCATTACTTCCAAGTATATTTCTCCGTAATGTTCAGTCACTGGATAATAAGGTAGACGAGCTCAGGGCGAGAATCCCCATTCAGAGACATCAGGGATTGTAACATGCTCTGTTTCACGGAAACATGGCTCTCTCGGGATATACTCTTGGGATACAGTCTTTGTACATACACACCTGGGTTCTCAGTACATCGCAAAAAAAAGATCTCTGGCCTCGTGAGTGGCACAGTGGTCTAAGGCACTATTAGTTGTTAGCTGTACCACTAGAAATCCTGGTTTGAGTCCAGCCTCTGTCGCAACCGGCCGTGACCGGGAGATCCATGGGGCGGCGCACAATTGGTCCACCGCTGTCGGAGCTAGGGGAGGGTTTGGCCGGCAGGGACGTCTTTGTCCCATAGGATGCATGGCTCTCTGTGCGGGAGTTTCAGCAATGAGACAAGACTGTAACTGCCACTTGGATATCATGAAAAAGGGGTAAAAGTAAAAATAAATAATTTATTATAAATGATTAAATAAATCATTTATTAATTAAGAACACTCTGGGAAGAAGAAAGGTGGGGGTGTATGGTTCATGATAAACCACTCATGGTGAGATTGTGATAATACACAGAAACTCAAGTCTTTTTGTTAACCCGAACTTGAATAGCTCACAATCAAATGCCGACCGTATTAGCTCCCAAGAGAATTCTCTTGGTTATGGTCACAGACATGTATATTCCCCCTCAAGCCAATACCATGACGGCCCTCAAAGAACTTCACTGGACTTTATGCAAACTGGAAACCACATCCTGTGGCCGCAATTATTTCATCTGGGGATTTTAACAAAGCAAACTTTTATTTTTTTATTTTTTTATTTTACCTTTATTTAACCAGGTAGGCAAGTTGAGAACAAGTTCTCATTTACAATTGCGACCTGGCCAAGATAAAGCAAAGCAGTTCGACAGATACAACGACACAGAGTTACACATGGAGTAAAACAAACATACAGTCAATAATACAGTATAAACAAGTCTATTACAATGTGAGCAAATGAGGTGAGAAGGGAGGTAAAGGCAAAAAGGCCATGGTGGCAAGGTAAATACAATATAGCAAGTAAAACACTGGAATGGTAGTTTTGCAATGGAAGAATGTGCAAAGTAGAAATAAAAATAATGGGGTGCAAAGGAGCAAAATAAATAAATAAATTAAATACAGTTGGGAAAGAGGTAGTTGTTTGGGCTAAATTATAGGTGGGCTATGTACAGGTGCAGTAATCTGTGAGCTGCTCTGACAGTTGGTGCTTAAAGCTAGTGAGGGAGATAAGTGTTTCCAGTTTCAGAGATTTTTGTAGTTCTTCTTGAGGAACTTGAGGAAAACGCAACCGAAGTTCTACCGACACATTGACTGTAGCACTCGTTAGACCACTGCTACTCAGCTTTTCGAAATGCCTACAAGGCCCTTCCCCGCCCTCTGTTTGGCCAATTTGATCATGATTCCATTTTACTCCTCCCTTCCTATAGGCAGAAACTCAAACCGGAAGTACCTGTGCTAAAGACTATTTAACACTGGTCTGACCAATCGGAATCCACGCTTCAAGATTGTTTTGATCACATGCACTGGGATAAGTTCTGCGTAGCCTCTAAGAATAACATCGACAAAAACACGGATATGGTGACAGAGTTTATCAGGAAGTGTATAGGAGATGTTGTATCCACTGTGACTATTAAAACCTACCCTAACCAGAAACTGTGGTTGGATAGCAGCGTTCGCGCAAAACTGAAAGTGCAAACCACTGCATTTAACCATGGAAAGGTGACTGAGAATATGGCAGAATACAAACAGTTTAGTTATTGCAATCGAACAGGCAATCGAACAGTTAAAACATCAGCATAGAGACAAAATGGAGTCGTAACTCAATGACTCAGACACTAGATGTACAGCGCTTCCTCATTTAAATGTTGTGTCATACTGCGGCACACCTTGCGGTCTGCTGCAGCATTATTTCTGTTACTGCTAGTTTGACCACCAGAGGGCATCTTTGAGAAGCATTTGATAGTCTTCCATATTGGCATTACCAGAGAAGGGGAGGGCACGCGGGAGACCGGGGTTCAATTCCCCGACGGGGAGCAAGGAGTAGGCAGTCCTTGTAAATAAGAATTTGTTCTTAACTGATTCCGTATGTGTTATTTCATAGTTGTGATGTCTTCTCTACAATGTAGAAAGTAGTGGCCCCATCCAACAATACTCCCAGACAGGGCCAGTCAGGCAGGATATAACCCCACCCACTTTGCCAAAGCACAGCCCCCACAGGACTAGAGGGATATCTTCAACCACCAACCTACCATCCTGAGACAAGGCTGAGTATAGCCCACAAAGATCTCTGCCATGGCACAACCCAAGGGGGGAGGGCAACCCAGACAGGAAGATCACGTCAGTGACTCAATCCACTCAAGTGACGCACCCCTCCTAGGGACGGCATGGAAGAGCACCAGTAAGCCAGTGACTCAGCCCCTGTAATAGGGTTAGAGGCAGAGAATCCCGGTGGAGAGAGGGGAACCTACCAGGCAGAGACAGCAAGGGCGGTTCGTTGCTCCTGTGCCTTTCCGTTCACCTTCACACTCCTGGGCCAGACTACATTCAATCATAGGACCTACTGAAAAGATGAGTCTTCAATAAAGACTTAAAGGTTGAGACCGAGTCTGTATCTATTACATGGGTAGGCAGACCATTCCATAAAAATTGAGCTCTAGCTGTTTGCTTAGAAATTCTAGGGACAGTTAGGAGGCCTGTATTTACGCCAGGACCAAATCGGAAAGATATGTAGGTTAGCAGTTAAACCTTGAAATCAGACCTTGCCTTAACAGGAAGACAGTGTAGAGTAGCCAGAACTGGAGTAATATGATCCAATTTTGGGATTCTAGTCAAGATTCTAGCAGCAGTGTTTAGGACTTACTTTTAGTGCCTTATCCAGGTAGCGGGAAAGTAGAGCATTGCAGTAGTCTAACCTGGAAGTGGCAAAAGCATGGATACATATTTCTGCATCATTTTTGGAAAGAGTTTCTGATTTTTGCAAAGTTACGTAGATGAAAAAAGCTGTCCTTGAAACAGTCTTGATATGTTCGCCAAAAGAGAGATCAGTGTCCAGAGTAACGCCGAGGTTCTTCACAGTTTTATTTGAGACGACTGTACAACCATCAAGATTAATTGTCAGATTCAACAGAAGATCTCTTTGTTTCTTGGGACCTAGAACAAGCATCTCTGTTTTGACAGTTTAAAAGTAGAAGATTTGAAGCCATCCACTTCCTTATGTTTGAAACACAGGTTTCCAGCTAGGGAAATTTTGGGGCGTCACCATGTTTTATCGAAATGTACAGCTGTGTGTCATCCGCATAACAGTGAAAGTTAACATAATGTTTCCGAATGACATCACCAAGAGGTAAAATATATAGTGAAAACAATAGTGGTCCCAAAATGGAACCTTGAGGAACACCAACATTTACAGTTGATTTGTCAGAGAACAAACCATCCACAGAGACAGATAAGATCTAAACCAGGCCAGAACTTGTCCGTGTAGACCAATTTGGGTTTCCAATCTCTCCAAAAGAATGTGGTGATCGATGGTATCCAAAGCAGCACTAAGGTCTAGGAGCACAAGGACAGATGCAGAGCCTCGATTTGATGCCATTTAAAATGTAATTTACCACCTTCACAAGTGCAAACGCTATGAGCGTTTCGAATACATTGTTTGTCTTCAGGAAGGCACTGAGTAGCGGCGCAACAGCTTTCTCAAAATTCTTTGAGAGGAATGGGAGATTCAACATAGGCCGATAGTTTTTTTATATTTTCTGGGTCAAGGTTTGACTTTTTCAATAGGCTTTATTTCTGCCACTTTTGGTTTGGTACACATCCGGTGGATAGAGAGCTATGTATTATGTTCAACATAGCAGGGCCAAGCACAGGAATAAGCTCTTTCAGTAGTTTAGTTGGAATAGGGTCCAGTATGCAGGTTTAGAGGCCATGGTTATTTTCATCATTGTGTCAAGAGATATCGTACTAAAACACTTGAGTGTCTCCCTTGATCCTAGGTCCTAGTAGAGTTGTGCAGACTCAGGACAACTGAGCTTTGGAGGAGATTTAAAGAGGAGTCCGTCATTTGCTTTCTAATGATCATGATCTTTTCCTCCAAGAAGTTAATGAATTTATCACTGCTGAAGTGAAAGCCATCCTCTCTTGGGGAATGCTGCTTTTTAGTAAACTTTGCGTCAGTATCAAAAATACATTTTGGATTGTTCTTATTTTCCTCAATTAAGTTGGAAAAATAGGATGATCGAGCAGCAGTGAGGGCTCTTTGATACTTTCCAAGCTAGTCGGAAGACTCCCAGTTTGGTAAGGCGCCATTTCCGTTCCAATTTTCTGGAAGCTTGCTTCAGAGCTTGGGTATTTTCTGTATACCAGGGAGCTAGTTTCTTATGACAAATGTTTTGTTTTTATGGGTGCGACTGCATCTAGGGTATTGCACAAGGTTAAATTGAGTTCCTCAGTTAGATGGTTAACTGATTTTTGTACTCTGACGTCCTTGGGTAGGCGGAGGGAGTCCGGAAGGGCATCTAGGAATCTTTCGTTGTCCGAGAATTCATAGCACGATTTTTGATGTTCCTGGTGGATGGTTGTTTTTGTTTTTTTTGTAAATTGAAATTTATGAATGTTAGCAACACCTCCGCCTTTGCGGGATGCAAAGGTAAAGTATATGGTCACTAGTGTAACCAGAAGGTGAGGCCTCATTTAACACAGTAAAGTCATCAGGTTTAAGCCATGTTTCAGCCAGGCCAATCACATCAAAATTATGATCAGTGATTAGTTAATTGACTATAACTGCCTTGAAAGTGAGGGATCTAACATTAAGTAGCCCTATTTTGAGATGTGAGGTATCCCAATCTCTTTCAATAATAGCAGGAATGGAGGAAGTCTTTTGTCCAGTGAGATTGCTAAGGCGAACACCGCCATGTTTAGTTTTGCCCAACCTAGGTCGAGGCACAGACACGGTCTCAATGGGGATAGCTGAGCTGACTACACTGACTGTGCTAGACTCCACTAATCTGGCAGGCTGGCTATCTAAATGTGGAGCTAGGGGAGTTAGAGCCCTGTCTATGTTCGTAGATAAGATGAGAGCACCCTTCCAGCTAGGATGGAGTCCGTCTCTCCTCAACAGGCCAGTCTTGGTCCTGTTTGTGGGTGAGTGCCAGAAAGAGGGCCACTAACTGTATCTACAAATTCTATATTTTGGGAGGTGCAGCAATTGAGTTGTGAGACTCTGCTGTAGAGCTCATCACTCCCCCTAACTGGGAGGGGGCCAGAGACAATTACTCGATGCCGACACATCTTTCTAGCTGATTTACACACTGAAGCTATGTTGCGCATGGTGACCTCTGACTGTTTCATCCTAACTTCATTGGTGCCGAAGTGGATAACAATATCCCTATACTCTCTACACTCGCCAGTTTTAGCTTTTAGCCAGTGCCATCTTCAGATTAGCCTTAACGTCGGTAGCCCTGCCCCATGGTAAACAGTGTATGATCGCTGGATGATTTGTTTTAAGTCTAATACTGCGGGTAATGGAGTTGCCAATGACTAGGGTTTTCAATTTGTCAGAGCTAATGGTGGGAGGCTTTGACGTCTCAGACCCCGTAACGGGAGGAGTAGAGACCATATATGGCTCAGTCTCTGACTTCGCTGCTTAATTGGGAGAACCGGTTGAAAGTTTCTGTTGGCTGAATGAGCGACACCGGTTGAGCATTCCTACAGAATTTCCCTCCAGAAGCCATGAGAAAGTTGTCTGGCTGCAGGGACTGTGCGAGGGGATTTATACTACTATCTGTACTTACTGGTGGCACAGATGCTGTTTCATCCTTTCCTACACTGAAATTACCCTTGCCTAACGATTGCGTCTGAAGCTGGGCTTGCAGCAAAGCTATCCTCGCTGTAAGACGATCGTTCTCCTGTATTATGAGTACAGCGACTGAAATTAGAATGCATCATGTTAATGTTACTACTTAGCTTCGGCTGGTGAAGGTCCTGAAGAACCATGTCCAGAAAAAGCGTCCGGAGTGAAAAAGCTGAATGAAAAAAAGTTGAGCGAGGGAAAAACAAAAGATTTAAACTGTAATTAAAAAGTAAAAAACGTAAAGTTGTCAGGTAGCAAAGTAAGGTTAGCATCAAAATGCACAGCAGCACGTAAACAAGTCTACAAGTTGTGACCGGAAATTACGTGAAAAATTCAACTGAATCTGATCACAATATGTCTGTAAGGGAATGCTATTCTGATATGTCAGATGAAGAGTTAGACCAGAAAGTCAGGGTCATTAAGGCAAGGATGCAGGCTTTAGAATGGTTAAAAGAAGTCTCCAAGCAATGGGCCATCGGGTACAATGGCGAAGAGTGAGGGAGTCTTTGCAAGGTGTAGATGGTGCAGGTATCGTTGCCAGAATGATCCAGCTTTGTTGCATTGCTCAGCAAAATTACTCAGTTCCTGCTCCTCTCATCCACAATGATACAAATCATGAATTGATATGGTACTAAGATGTATAATGTCTCCATCAAATCTAAGAAATTATTTAAACTTTTTTATTCTTACTTATTCATAGACACATTTTCAGTGATGTATGAAATTGGAGTCCTTCAACAACTGGTAATACATACATTTTTTTTTTTATTTTTTTTTATTTCACCTTTATTTAACCAGGTAGGCTAGTTGAGAACAAGTTCTCATTTACAACTGCGACCTGGCCAAGATAAGGCATAGCAGTGTGAACAGACAACACAGAGTTACACATGGAGTAAACAATTAACAAGTCAATAACACAGTAGAAAAAAGGGGAGTCTATATATACATTGTGTGCAAAAGGCATGAGAAGGTAGGCAAATAATTACAATTATGCAGATTAACACTGGAGTGATAAATGATCAGATGGTTATGTACAGGTAGAGATATTGGTGTGCAAAAGAGCAGAAAAATAAAAATAAATAAATAAAAACAGTATGGGGATGAGGTAGGTGAAAATGGGTGGGCTATTTACCAATAGACTATGTACAGCTGCAGCGATCGGTTAGCTGCTCAGATAGCAGATGTTTGAAGTTGGTGAGGGAGATAAAAGTCTCCAACTTCAGCGATTTTTGCAATTCGTTCCAGTCACAGGCAGCAGAGAACTGGAACGAAAGGCGGCCAAATGAGGTGTTGGCTTTAGGGATGATCAGTGAGATACACCTGCTGGAGCGCGTGCTACGGATGGGTGTTGCCATCGTAACCAGTGAACTGAGATAAGGCGGAGCTTTACCTAGCATGGACTTGTAGATGACCTGGAGCCAGTGGGTCTGGCGACGAATATGTAGCGAGGGCCAGCCGACTAGAGCATACAAGTCGCAGTGGTGGGTGGTATAAGGTGCTTTAGTGACAAAACGGATGGCACTGTGATAAACTGCATCCAGTTTGCTGAGTAGAGTGTTGGAAGCAATTTTGTAGATGACGTCGCCGAAGTCGAGGATCGGTAGGATAGTCAGTTTTACTAGGGTAAGTTTGGCGGCGTGAGTGAAGGAGGCTTTGTTGCGGAATAGAAAGCCGACTCTTGATTTGATTTTCGATTGGAGATGTTTGATATGGGTCTGGAAGGAGAGTTTAGAGTCTAGCCAGACACCTAGGTACTTATAGATGTCCACATATTCAAGGTCGGAACCATCCAGGGTGGTGATGCTGGTCAGGCGTGCGGGTGCAGGCAGCGAACGGTTGAAAAGCATGCATTTGGTTTTACTAGCGTTTAAGAGCAGTTGGAGGCCACGGAAGGAGTGCTGTATGGCATTGAAGCTCGTTTGGAGGTTAGATAGCACAGTGTCCAAGGACGGGCCGGAAGTATATAGAATGGTGTCGTCTGCGTAGAGGTGGATCAGGGAATCGCCCGCAGCATGAGAAACATCATTGATATATACAGAGAAAAGAGTCGGCCCGAGAATTGAACCCTGTGGCACCCCCATAGAGACTGCCAGAGGACCGGACAGCATGCCCTCCGATTTGACACACTGAACTCTGTCTGCAAAGTAATTGGTGAACCAGGCAAGGCAGTCATCCGAAAAACCGAGGCTACTGAGTCTGCCGATAAGAATACGGTGATTGACAGAGTCGAAAGCCTTGGCAAGGTCTATGAAGACGGCTGCACAGTACTGTCTTTTATCGATGGCGGTTATGATATCGTTTAGTACCTTGAGCGTGGCTGAGGTACACCCGTGACCGGCTCGGAAACCAGATTGCACAGCGGAGAAGGTACGGTGGGATTCAAGATGGTCAGTGACCTGTTTGTTGACTTGGCTTTCGAAGACCTTAGATAGGCAGGGCAGGATGGATATAGGTCTGTAACAGTTTGGGTCCAGGGTGTCGCCCCCTTTGAAGAGGGGGATGACTGCGGCAGCTTTCCAATCCTTGGGGATCTCAGACGATATGAAGAGAGGTTGAACAGGCTGGTAATAGGGGTTGCGACAATGGCGGCGGATAGTTTCAGGAATAGAGGGTCCAGATTGTCCAGCCCAGCTGATTTGTACGGGTCCAGGTTTTGCAGCTCTTTCAGGACATCTGCTATCTGGATTTGGGTAAAGGAGAACCTGGAGAGGCTTGGGCGAGTAGCTGCGGGGGGGGGGGAGCTGTTGTCCGAGGTTGGAGTAGCCAGGCGGAAGGCATGGCCAGCCGTTGAGAAATGCTTGTTGAAGTTTTCGATAATCATGGATTTATCGGTGGTGACCATGTTACCTAGTCTCAGTGCAGTGGGCAGCTGGGAGGAGGTGCTCTTGTTCTCCATGGACTTCACAGTGTCCCAGAACTTTTTGGAGTTGGAGCTACAGGATGCAAACTTCTGCCTGAAGAAGTTGGCTTTAGCTTTCCTGACTGACTGTGTGTATTGGTTCCTGACTTCCCTGAACAGTTGCATATCGCGGGGACTATTCGATGTTAGCGCAGTCCGCCACAGGATGTTTTTGTGCTGGTCGAGGGCAGTCAGGTCTGGAGTGAACCAGGGGCTATATCTGTTCTTAGTTCTGCATTTTTTGAACGGAGCATGCTTATCTAAAATGGTGAGGAAGTTACTTTTAAAGAAAGACCAGGCATCCTCAACTGACGGGATGAGGTCAATGTCCTTCCAGGATACCCGGGCCAGGTCGATTAGAAAGGCCTGCTCACAGAAGTGTTTTAGGGAGCGTTTGACAGTGATGAGGGGTGGTCGTTTGACTGCGGCTCCGTAGCGGATACAGGCAATGAGGCAGTGATCGCTGAGATCCTGGTTGTAGACAGCGGAGGTGTATTTGGAGGGCCAGTTGGTCAGGATGACGTCAATGAGGGTGCCCTTGTTTACAGAGTTAGGGTTGTACCTGGTGGGTTCCTTGATGATTTGAGTGAGATTGAGGGCATCTAGCTTAGATTGTAGGACTGCCGGGGTGTTAAGCATATCCCAGTTTAGGTCACCTAACAGAACAAACTCTGAAGCTAGATGGGGGGCGATCAATTCACAAATGGTGTCCAGGGCACAGCTGGGAGCTGAGGGGGGTCGGTAGCAGGCGGCAACAGTGAGAGACTTATTTCTGGAGAGAGTAATTTTCAAAATTAGTAGTTCGAACTGTTTGGGTATGGACCTGGAGAGTATGACATTACTTTGCAGGCTATCTCTGCAGTAGACTGCAACTCCTCCCCCTTTGGCAGTTCTATCTTGACGGAAGATGTTATAGTTGGGTATGGAAATCTCAGAATTTTTGGTGGCCTTCCTGAGCCAGGATTCAGACACGGCAAGGACATCAGGGTTAGCAGAGTGTGCTAGAGCAGTGAGTAAGACACACTTAGGGAGGAGGCTTCTGATGTTGACATGCATGAAACCAAGGCTTTTTCGATCACAGAAGTCAACAAATGAGGGTGCCTGGGGACATGCAGGGCCTGGGTTTACCTCCACATCACCCGCGGAACAGAGAAGGAGTAGTATGAGGGTGCGGCTGAAGGCTATCAAAACTGGTCGCCTAGGGCGTTGGGGACAGAGAATAAGAGGAGCAGGTTTCTGGGTATGGTAGAATATATTCAGGGCATAATGCGCAAACAGGGGTATGGTGGGGTGCGGGTACAGCGGAGGTAAGCCCAGGCACTGGGTGATGATGAGAGAGGTTGTATCTCTGGACATGCTGGTTGTATTGGGTGAGGTCACCGCATGTGTGGGGGGTCGGACAAAGGAGGTATCAGGGGTATAAAGAGTGGAACTAGGGGCTCCATTGTAAACTAAAACAATGATAACTAACCTGCACAACAGTATACAAGGCATATTGACATTTGAGAGAGACATACAGCAAGGCATACAGTAATCACAGGTGTTGAATTGGGAGAGCTAGCTAAAACAGTAGGTGAGACAACAACAGCTAATCAGCTAGCACAACAACAGCAGGTAGAATGGCGATTGATTAGGCAGAGAGGGTCGGATTAACTACACACAGAGCCTAAGTGCGGCTGGGGCCGACAGATAAAACATAAACAAGCAGAATGGATTACCGTGAATTAATGGACAGTCCAGCATGCATCAGCTATGTAGCCAAGTGATCAGTGTCCAAGGGGCAGCGGTGGATGGGGCAGGGAAGCTGGACTGGCAAGTGTTATCCAGGTTAGAAAACTAACAATGACTAAATAGCTTGTAGCCAGTTAGCTGGTTAGCTTCTGAAGGTTCTTGAGTGTGTTCTAAAAATGTAAAGATAATAGCGGTTCCGTATCACATTGGGTGAGGCAGGTTACCGGAAGGTATAAACAAATTAAAAATCGAAAAGGGATAGAAAGTAAATATGGGTTCAGTGAGTGTTTGGGACGCGGCGATTCAGATGGTTAGCAGGCCTGTGCTAACAAGCTAACAGTTAGTAGACGGTGCTAAACACGGTAGCAGTTAGCGGACCGGGCTAAACAAGCTAGCAGTTAGCAGGCCGAATTTGCAAGCAAGGAGATAGCAAGGGCTAGAGAGTTAGCCTTTGGGGACGTCGCGATGGGGGGAGTCTGTTTATTCCTCTTCATGCGGTGACATCAATGGACCGGTCGTGGGTCTGGATATTGTAGCCCAGGAGCTCAAAATGTTCCGTTTGCGATGGGAATCCGGGGGTGAAAAATAAAAATAAAATAATAGATAGGTCCGTTATGCTCTGGTTAGAGTCGCGTTGTTCGAACTGGCGAGAGCTTTCCGAGCTAAAGGTTAGCTGATGACCGGTTAGCTGACCGGTTAGCTGAAGACCGCTAGCAATGTTTTGCTGAAGCTGGTAGTTAGTTGGCTAGTTGGCTAGCTTCAGTTGAGGGGTTCCAGATCCGAAGTAAATATAAATACTTTAGGAAAAAAAAGCTACGTTGGGTGAGGCGGGTTGCAGGAGAGTATTTAGAAGAAGTTGAGGTTCAGCAAAAAGTTTTAAAGATATGTGAAGAAAAAAAACGAAAACGAAACGAAAACAAACGATATATACAAGGGACACGACAACACGTCCTACTGCTACGCCATCTTGGATCTTGGTAATAATGAAGCAAGTTAATAGGTTAACCTCTCTGGGATATGTGGGACACCTGGCCAAAAGCCAGTGAAAATGCAGAGTGCCAAATTCAAATAAATTACTTTAAAAATCAAACTTTCTTGAAATCACACGTGTAAGATACCAAATTAAAGCTACACTTGTTGTGAATCCAGCCAACATGTCAGATTTTCAAAAAGCTTTTCGGCGAAAGCAAACATTGCTATTATCTGAGGGTAGCACCTCCTTAAACAAAGAGAGAAAGCATATTTCAACCCTGCAGACGCGACACAAAACGCCAAAATACAACTATAAATCATGCCTTTGACGAGCTTCTTATTTTAACGTAAATAATTGATAAAATTGAAGACGGAATGATCTGTGTTCAATACCGGAGGAAAACAAACTTTAGCTAGCTTTCTGGTCACACGCCTCTATCTAACAGTACACTTGAAGTGACCCTCGTTTTGAACAGGGCTACTTCTTCATTACACAAAGGAAAAACCTCAACCAATTTCTAAAGACTGGTGAAATCCAGTGGAAGCAGTAGGAACTGCAAGAAGGTCCCTTAGAAATCTGGAAATCTGAATGGTTTGTCCTCTGGGTTTCACCTGCTAAATAAGTTATTTTATACTCACAGACATGATTCAAACAGTTTTAGAAACTTCAGAGTGTTTTCTATCCAAATCTACTAATAATATGCAGATATTATCTTCTGGGGATGAGTAGCAGGCATTTGAATTTGGGCATGCATTTCATCCGGATGTGAAAATACTGCCCCCTGTCACCAAGAAATTAAACATTTCACTTTAATTCCAGTGCTTTTTTCCAAGATACAACATTGTCATCTTTGGTGGTATAGATGGATTTTCAAGGAAGGTAAGTATATTATTTTGTATACATATTGTTCATTAGGTGATGGGAAATATGCAATCACAATACCAGTCTGGTGTTAAGCTTTCTGTGCTCTATTGACGTATCCTGAAAATGATATCTGCTGCTTTAAATTGTAACGGTCATATCTCAGTTATTGTTTTCATATCTACAAAAAATAAGCTATTTTCTTTACTTTCAGAGTGCGAGCTGATCAAGGGGTCAAAATGTAGATATTGGCAGATGTTCACTGTCAGCTTTATTGCTGGCAAAAGTGTCCATAATCAGAGGTAATTAAACTGTTCTGTGTTTTTTTCTCTCTTCCTCTCTGCCTGTCTTGTTGTACATGGAACCTGTCTCACATGCACAGTTTGGAGGAAGAAGGATGCCTTGACCTGTCAAATTCTATCCACCTCTTCTGTTTGGGATATGTGTTCCTACCTCGTCTGCGGGCAGATCTGCAGCATTTCACAGAGTTGGAATATTCACCCTTTATTAAGTACAGAGGCGAACCAGACCACGTGACCTCCCATTCCTCCTCTGGATCATCCAGATGGTCATTGGCAAACTTCAGACGGGCCTGGACATGCGCTGGCTTGAGCAGGCGGACCTTGCGTGTGCTGCAGGATTTTAATCCATGACGACGTAGTGTGTTACTAATGATTTTCTTTGAGACTGTGGTCCCATCTCTCTTCAGGTCATTGACCAGGTCCTGCCGTGTAGTTCTGGGCTGATCCCTCACCTTCCTCATGATCATTGATGCCCCACGAGGTGAGATCTTGCATGGAGCACCAGACCCAGGGTGATTGACCGTCATCTTGAACTTCTTCCATGTTCTAGTAATTGCGCCAACAGTTGTTGCCTTCTCACCAAGCTGCTTGCCTATTGTCCTGTATTCCATCCCAGCCTTGTGCAGGTCTACAATTGTATCCCTAATGTCCTGACACAGCTCTCTGGTCTTGGCCATTGTGTAGATGTTGGAGTCTGTTTGATTGAGTGTGTGGACTGGTGTCTTTTATACAGGTAATGAGTTCAAACAGGTGCAGTTAATACAGGTAAGGAGTGGAGAACAGGAACAGAAACAGTTTTTCTTAAAGAAAAACTAACAGGTCTGTGAGAACCGGAATTCTTACTGGTTGGTAGGTGATCAAATACTTATGTCATGCAATAAAATGCAAATTAATTACTTTAAAACCATACAATGTGATTTTCTGGATTTTTGTTTTAGATTCCTTCTCTCACAGTGGAAGTGTACCTATGATAAAAATTACAGACTTCTACATGCTTTGTAAGTAGGAAAACCTGCAAAATCGGCAGTTTATCAAATACTTGTTCTCCCCACTGTACATGCAGACAAAGCATCATTCAAAGAATGGAGTTTGATACACCCGGTATTGGATAAAAATAATGTTTCACAGAGATTTATAACTGCAACTTTATTTGCCAAAGAAGAGTACATGATCAGTGAATATATTCAATATAATGTCACGGCCGTCTTCCTCTTCATCCGAAGAGGAGAGGCGAGATGGATCTGAGGACCAATACGCGGCGTGGTAAGTGTCCATGGTCAATCTTTAATAAAGAAAGTAGTGAACACTGAAAACTATACAAAACCAGTAAACAAAATAACAACCGTGAAGCTAATCATATGGACTGTGCTGAAACAAGCCATCAACATAGACAATCACCCACAAACAAACAGTGCAACCCAGGCTACCTAAGTATGATTCTCAATCAGAGACAACTAATGACACCTGCCTCTGATTGAGAACCATACTAGGCCGAAAACATAGAAATGCCCCAAAACATAGAAAAACAAACATAGACTGCCCACCCAACTCACGCCCTGACCATACTAAATAAATACAAAACAACGGAAATAAAGGTCAGAACGTGACAGTACCCCCCCCCCCCCAAAGGTGCGGACTCCGGCCGCAAAACCTTGACCTATAGGGGAGGGTCTGGGTGGGCGTCTGTCCGCGGTGGCGGCTCTGGCGCGGACGCGGACTCCACTTCATCATTGTCTTAGTCCGCCTTATTATCCGCCTCCGTGGCTTCCTCACCATGGCCACCCTACTTAATGACCCCACTGGACAGAGGGGCTGCTTGGGACAGAGGGGCAGCTCGGGACAGAGGTGGGGCAGCTGCTCGGGACAGAGGGGCAGCTGCTCGGGACAGAGGGGCTCCGGCAGCGGCGCCGGACAGGCGGGAGGCTCCGGCAGCGGCGCCGGACAGGCGGGAGGCTCCGGCAGCGGCGCCGGACAGGCGGGAGGCTCCGGCAGAGGCGCCGGACAGGCGGGAGGCTCCGGCAGAGGCGCCGGACTGGCGGGAGGCTCCGGCAGAGGCGCCGGACTGGCGGGAGGCTCCGGCAGAGGCGCCGGACTGGCGGGAGGCTCCGGCAGAGGCGCCAGACTGGCGGGAGGCTCCGGCAGAGGCGCCGGACAGGCGGGAGGCTCCGGCAGAGGCGCCGGACAGGCGGGAGACTCCGGCAGAGGCGCCGGACAGGCGGGAGACTCCGGCAGAGGCGCCGGACAGGCGGGAGACTCCGGCAGAGGCGCCGGACAGGCGGGAGACTCCGGCAGAGGCGCCGGACAGGCGGGAGACTCCGGCAGCGGCGCCGGACAGGCGGGAGACTCCGGCAGCGGCGCCGGACAGGCGGGAGACTCCGGCAGCGGCGCCGGACAGGCGGGAGACTCCGGCAGCGGCGCCGGACAGACAGGACCACCTGCAGGGAGGAGACAGAGAGACAGCCTGGTGCGTGGGGCTGCCACAGGAACCACCAGGCTGGGGAGACCTTCAGGAGGCTTGGGGTTAGGAGGAGGCACCTGAAGGACCGGGCTGTGGGGGAGCACTGGAGCTCTGGTGCGCAACCTTGGCACCACTTCCCCAGGCTGGATAACCACTCTAGCCCGGACCCTCCAGAGTGCAGGCACAGGTTGAACCGGGCTGTGGGTAAGCACGGGGGATCTAGTGCTTACTACACGCACCTCTCCCTTAGGCTCCATTCCCACATTCGCCCGGCACGAGCGGAGCGCAGGCAGAGGAAGCACTGCACCCTCCCAGCGCCCCGGAGACACAGCACGCAGAGCCGGCGCAGGATACCCTGGACCAAAACTGCGTACCGGCGACCAGACCCGCTGAGCAGGCACCATACGCCCTGGCTCGATGCCCGCACTCGCATGACACTCTCGGGGGGCTGTCCTATAGCGCACCGGGCTATGGCCACGTACTGGCGACACCGTGCGCTTAACCGCATAACACGGTGCCTGCCCAGTATCGCGCTGCTTATAATAAGCACGAGGACTGAGCGCAGGTCTGCTACCTGGCTTAGCTCCACCCCTCGTGTGCCCCCCCCCCAAAACATTTTTGGGGCTGTCTCTCGTACCTGTCGCACTGCCGTGCTGCCTCCTCATATCGCCGCCGCTCAGCTTTCGCTGCCTCCAGCTCTGCTTTGGGGCGGCAATATTCCCCAGCCTGTGCCCAGGGTCCCTCTCCGTTCAGTATCTCCTCCCATGTCCAGGAGTCCTGTGATACCGGCCGCTGTTGTTGCTGCTGCTGCTGCTGTCGTCGCTGCTTTCTACCACGCCGCTTGGGCCTTGGTTGGTGGGTGATTCTGTCACGGCCGTCCTCCTCTTCATCTGAAGAGGAGAGGCGAGATGGATCTGAGGACCAATACGCGGCGTGGTAAGTGTCCATGGTCAATCTTTAATAAAGAAAGTAGTGAACACTGAAAACTATACAAAACCAGTAAACAAAATAACAACCGTGAAGCTAATCATATGGACTGTGCTGAAACAAGCCATCAACATAGACAATCACCCACAAACAAACAGTGCAACCCAGGCTACCTAAGTATGATTCTCAATCAGAGACAACTAATGACACCTGCCTCTGATTGAGAACCATACTAGGCCCAAAACATAGAAATGCCCCAAAACATAGAAAAACAAACAGACTGCCCACCCAACTCACGCCCTGACCATACTAAATAAATACAAAACAACGGAAATAAAGGTCAGAACGTGACATATACAGGCTACAATGTGGGGATCTCATTGGTGGTAATAACTACAGTACATGTATTAAAGGACTTGCATCCTTGGCACATCAAAGTTATTATATTCTACTCTAACCACAGGCTTCATTAATGCCATTCAGTTGATACAACTATGATAGCTGAGGTTCATAGATTGGTATGAATATTAGTTTAGAACCTACATACTGTAGCTAGCTACACATCCATAGGCATACAGTTATTTTTATCCTCCACTACACAATAAGAAAGTAAATAGTTAGCTAGCTACATTACTTCAGCTGCATTGCAAGGCAAGCTTACGCAACTGTACATTCAATTGGCAGTAAATGCTTTAGCTAGCTAGATTATTTACATCCACTGTTTCGCAAGATAAAAGCCTGGTTTGCTGGTTTTCTCAGGAGTCCCTAAAACATAAAACAACACAAATTACAAATTCATACTCATGTCATAACACCAGCTGGCTAATGTTAGCTAGTCAGCTAACTTGCTAAATAGCGATTTTCGTAAATGAACTTTATGACCAAAAAATATGCACAATCGTTTGTCTCTACATTAACTAACATATTCCTCTCAATAGTACACTTACATTTGCTTCCACCGTAATGTTTTGTCAGCCATCTTTGCTGAAGAATGTCACCAGGGACGGGTGGCTCGCGTTAAATTTGTCAATGGAACCACTCAATATGATTGGTCATACAAAAGCCTTTGGACCCAAATGCATAATGAGTGCTCTAACTATCCCTTGGGGTGGTCTGCAGCAATGACGCTGCCGTGATGCTGGGTACCTCTAAGTCCCAGGGTGAAAGAACCACCATTTTTAAAGGAGGAACCACTATGTGGCAGGGCCTACTGACAATCACGGACTACAAAACTGACTTCTTGCTTCCAGACAAGCTAAACACAGAATGCAATGGTACCTGGACTAAATGACAATCGCCCCGTAGCACCCACTTCCGCCATCATGAAGTGCTTTGAAAGGCTAGTTAAGGATCATATCACCTCTACCTTACCTGACACCCTAGACACACTTCAATTTGCTTACTGCCCCAATAGATCCACAGACGATACAATTGCCATCGCACTGCACACTGCCCTATCCCATCTGGATAAGAGGAATACCTATGAAAGAATGCTTTTCATTGACTATAGCTCAGCATTCAACACCAAAGTACCCTCCAAGCTCATCACTAACAAGCCCTGGGTCTGAACCCCGCCCTGTGAAACTGGGTCCTGAACTTCCAATAATTTTTTTTAGTTAATATTTTGTAGCGCCACCTTTGGCTGCGATTACAGCTGTAAGTCGCTTGGGGTATGTCTCTATCAGTTTTGCACATCGAGAGACTGACATTTTTTCCCATTCCTCCTTGCAAAACAGCTCGAGCTCAGTGAGGTTGGATGGAGAGCATTTGTGAACAGCAGTTTTCAGTTCTTTCCACAGATTCTCGATTGGATTCAGGTCTGGACTTTGACTTGGCCATTCTAACACCTGGATATGTTTATTTTTGAACCATTCCATTGTAGATTTTGCTTTATGTTTTGGATCATTGTCTTGTTGGAAGACAAATCTCCGTCCCAGTCTCAGGTCTTTTGCAGACTCCATCAGGTTTTCTTCCAGAATGGTCCTGTATTTGGCTCCATCCATCTTCCCATAAATTTTAACCATCTTCCCTGTCCCTGCTGAAGAAAAGCAGGCCCAAACCATGATGCTGCCACCACCATGTTTGACAGTGGGGATGGTGTGTTCAGCTGTGTTGCTTTTACGCCAAACATAACGTTTTGCATTGTTGCCAAAAAGTTCAATGTTGGTTTCATCTGACCAGAGCACCTTCTTCCACATGTTTGGTGTGTCTCCCAGGTGGCTTGTGGCAAACTTTAAACAACACTTTTTATGGATATCTTTAAGAAATGGCTTTCTTCTTGCCACTCTTCCATAAAGGCCAGATTTGTGCAATATACGACTGATTGTTGTCCTATGGACAGAGTCTCCCACCTCAGCTGTAGATCTCTGCAGTTCATCCAGAGTGATCATGGGCCTCTTGGCTGCATCTCTGATCAGTCTTCTCCTTGTATGAGCTGAAAGTTTAGAGGGACGGCCAGGTCTTGGTAGATTTGCAGTGGTCTGATACTCCTTCCATTTCAATATTATCGCTTGCACAGTGCTCCTTGGGATGTTTAAAGCTTGGGAAATCTTTTTGTATCCAAATCTGGCTTTAAACTTCTTCACAACAGTATCTCGGACCTGCCTGGTGTGTTCCTTGTTCTTCATGATGCTCTCTGCGCTTTTAACGGACCTCTGAGACTATCACAGTGCAGGTGCATTTATACGGAGACTTGATTACACAGGTGGATTGTATTTATCATCATTAGTCATTTAGGTCAACATTGGATCATTCAGAGATCCTCACTGAACTTCTGGAGAGAGTTTGCTGCACTGAAAGTAAAGGGGCTGAATAAAAGGTGGCGCTACAAAGTATTAACTTAAGGGGGCTGAATAATTTTGCACGCCCAATTTTTCAGTTTTTGATTTGTTAAAAAAGTTTGAAAAATCCAATAAATGTCGTTCCACTTCATGATTGTGTCCCACTTGTTGTTGATTCTTCACAAAAAAATACAGTTTTATATCTTTATGTTTGAAGCCTGAAATGTGGCAAAAGGTCGCAAAGTTCAAGGGGGCCGAATACTTTCGCAAGGCACTGTATCTCATATGTACACACTGTATTCTATTCTACTGTATTTAGTCTATGCCACTCCGACATTGCTCATCCTTATATTTATATATTCCTTAATGACATTATTTTACTTTTAGGTTTTGTGTATTGTGTGTATTGTGGTGAATTGTTAGATATTACTGCACTGTTGGGGCTAGAAACACAAGCATTTTGCTACACCCACAAAATAACATCTGATAAACATGTGTATATGGCAAATACAATTTGATTTGATTTGGGATCCATTTTTTCCCCCATGCAAAACACAAACTCATCAAATATGATACAATATTGTGTAAAAAATTGCATTTGTAGAATTTGACTTTGTTTCCTTTTCCCCCATGTTTTAAACATGAGGCGTGACATGCGGAACATCAGGCTCACCCCATGAAAAGCAGTGCATGATCAATGCCAGCCCGTGCTGAATCCAGATCTGCTGGAAGTGATGTACTATCTCTCTCACTCTGGGGTAAGACATAATTCAAACATCACAGATATACATTCCCACTGTGACCATGATAAAATGTTATGTGAATTTTTACATACTCCTGAATAAAACTGTGAGGAGATGCTCTCAGACCAGCCTTTGTGATTGAACTTATGCTAACTATATTACTTTAGTTGGCTGCTTTGACCAAACGTTTAATGTAATATAACCTATTCTAGGAATCTATTGTTTGTCTATGATCTTTATTCATTGTACGCTTGTTTTTCAACAATGTCCAGTACAGACAGGGATGACAGAGAGGGCAGCGTTGTTCTGGCTCAGGTTCCAGGAGCCACGCCATTCCACTGAACCTGCCCCAGAGATGGTTCCTTAGCCACTGAAGATCCTCCTCTGTGGACAGATGGTTGTAGTCTTTGGCCGGGTACAGGTCCTCCATTGACTGCACCTGGTTTGGCACGGCTGGCTTCCTCCACTAGCATTCCACTTAAGTACAGTCGATATTGTGAACTGCAAAAAAATAGCCAATGCAGCTGCATGGCTACACTTATGAACTCCACGGAGGCATTCACATGTGGTAGAGAGAATCCCCTGGTCACCTATAGATGATACCTGTTAAGAGCCACATGCCTTTCAATCTATGACTTTGAACACCTTGAAATGCATTTGTTGTAAGAAATGTGCTACATGAATAAAGTTTGATTTAATTGATGACATTACAGCTGTAGAATATGTAATCAACTGTACTTTTCATATGACTTTTAATTGCTCATTTGGGATTTTATCACTTGAGGTAGTGGGAAGGATCATATAAATCAAGGCTGTGTGAATGCATGTACCACCATGAATAAACAATACTGCCTTTGAAGATTTGTCTCTGGTCATGAACCTACAATACAGGATGGATGTCTCGACAAAGTCAATTATGAATGCCAATTATGAATTTAAATTCATTCTCCTCATTGACAACATTCTAGAACTGAGTTATCTCTCATCCACGTCTGGTATACGGGGAAATCTGTTTAATGATTATGTAAATTATTAAGTGGCTCTTTCTTTGTAGAAAGTTGATAGCTGTATAGAACATGTATTGTATATGTTTTATTATGATGCTCAAACTTAACTTAATAACTACAGACACGGGATAAACTTTATTCCTCATGCTGGCCCTGACCAAACCGGCAAGTTGCCCCATTCACTATAGCTGCACTGCTCCACATGGCCAGACTTATATTGGTCTTCTCCCCTTTTAATGCTCTTATGCTCATCCTTGAAAAAACGATTGGAATCATTATCAGGTTTTGTCACTAGGTATTATGGGTATTATGAAATGTCCACTGTGTAGACTATTGCTCAGATAGAGATTTTGTTTAACAGTATTTTTTTATTCTAAAAAATGTAGGAGTCAAAAATCATGGACACACTTTTTTTTCAATACCTTTCAATACCTCACCTTGCGAGGATAACAGCACTGAGCCTTTCTTTTAAATGTTTCATGAGTCGGAGGGATCTTAGACCATTCCTCCATACAGAAACCTTCCAGATCCTTGATATCTTTTGTCTGCACTTACTCATTTGAAAAGAAAACAACATTCACAATATATTTTTCGATGCATTTTTTAGGATACATGCAAAATATTTAAATCTTTGTTACGATCGCACCATGACACCGCTAACCATCCACTGTAGAGCCTTATAATACAACTCATTGGAAGCATAAGACATAGAGCTTCACTTTAACATATTGTGGAGCATTGTAGAATGTATAGCATTTGTTTAAATGTATTTAAAAAATGAATAACAAGAAGAACATCCTAGTGCCCGATCTCTCCTTATTTAACTAAGCTGAAGAAAGGCACTTACTATAGACTTTTTTTTTACCTCTTGAGATGGGAAAACATATCAAAAAATGAAATTTAGTTTAACATTTTCTCTTTATGATGGAATGTTAAAATGTGAGTTTTTTTCTCACCATCACAATTTAAATTATATCGCTGCCAAAGTTTTAACTTGGTGGCGCAACAAATTATCTCCATTGATCAATATGTAAAGAGTAATTTAAGAAGCCACTACACTAGATGCATGCATTTTGAGCGAAGCTCCAAATGTACAGTGCATTCAGAAAGTATTCACACTCCTTTGTTTTTTCCACGTTTTGTTGTGCTACAGATTGAATATAAAATAAATTGAGATTTTGCGTCAATAGCCTACACAATACCCCATAATGTCAAAGTGGAATTATATTTTTAGATATGTTTACAGGCGTCCTTCCTAACTCAGTTGCTGGAGAGGAAGGAAACTGCTCAGGGATTCCACCATGACACCAATGGTGACTTTAAAACAGTTACAAAGTTGAATGGCTGTTGTTCCACAATACTAACCTAAATGACAGAGTGAAAAGAAGGAAGTCTGTACAGAATAAAAATATTCCAAAACTTGTGTTCTGTTTGCAATAAGACATTAAAGTAATAATACAAAACATGTGGCAAAGAAATTAACTTGATAGCCTGAATGCAAAGCATTATGTTTGGGGCAAATCCAACACAACACGTCACTGAGTACTACTCTTCATATTTTCAAGCATGGTGCTATGGCTTCATCATGTTATGGGTATGCTTGTCATTGGCAAGGGCTAGGGAGGCTTTTAGGATACAAATAAATGGAATAGAGCTAAGCACAGGCAAAATCCTAGAGGAAGACGTAGTTCAGTCTGCTTTCCAACAGACACAATCAGCTTTCAGCAGGAAAAAAACCTACAACACCAGGCCAAATATACACTGGAGTTGCTTACCAAGACAACATTGAATGTTCCTCAGTGGCCTATTAACAATTGTGACTTAAATTTGCTTGACAATCTATGGCAAGACTTGAAAATGGCTTTCCAGCAATGATCAACAACCAACTTGACAATACTTGAAGAGTTTTAAAAATAGACTTTCCCAAAAGGACTTGCCATTGTAATCGCTGCCAAAGGTGATTGTAACATGTATTGTCCAAGGGGTGTGCAAATACTTATATTTATGTATTTAATTTTCAATATATTTGACAACATTTCATAAAACATGTTTTCACTTTGTGATTATGGCGTATTGTGTGTAGATGGGTGAGAAAACATATATTTAATCAGTTTTGAATTGAGGTTGTAACACAGCAAAACGTGAAATAAGTCAAGGGGTATGAATACTTTCTGAAGGCACTGTATTGAAAGACTGTGAGGAAAAGAAAATCGAAGTGTGTAATCTGACTTAGAATCATTATTTTGTTGACTACATGAGTAGGTGACTGTGAAGGCTTCTGTGGGCATAATGTACCTTAAACAAGGCTTGGCACTGCACTTTCAAATGTTAATCGAGGCCTTTTCACCACAGTTAGTTCATATGGAAATCCAAAGAGATCCACCGCTGTAAAGATCTGATCTCCACATAGTTTGCATTCAATTCATATCTATGTCATCAGTCTCTTTGCATAGCTAGCCCTCTACACACTATGCACTTGTGGAGATCTGAGAATATTGGGGAGGTAAAAGCACTTTGGCGGAAATTACACCTAGCCAATCAGTAGGGAAAGTGGACCAACACTAAATTGTAATCGCTCCCCACAGATCTACACAAATGCATAAGGGACAGGGGCTATAGGGTTCAATTTGCGATTGGTAGATGTTTCTCTCTGACTTCACTGCTGTTTTACTGATCACAACCCAGTGATGAGATAATAAATGGAATTGAAAATAAACAAAATATCATGTTGATCTGGCTACTCTACCTTTAAATTATATTAATACACGGGAAGTGACAATAATGGAGCAGTGTTTATACTTTAATTGATGAATTTACATTGTCGATTAACAACCAAACTAAGTGAATCACAGTTGTTTTTATTATGGTCAACCTATAATAAAGAATGACGATCTCATTGTGAGGTGACACACATGTTTCAGTTGGTCAAAAGTAGCAGTCAGACAGGCAGACATACAGACAGTCGATGCAGTGGCAGCTGTTTTCCTCTGCCCAGGTTGGATTTCAGCGTGATTGATATCTGTCAGATGCAAGCAAACAGCCCCTCATTTTTCTGGCCATCTGCCAATCAATCATTCAGTCTCTTACTGGCGTGACATCACAGGTGTCTCAGGATTGAGTTAGCAGCTAATATTAAAGAGATAGCGAACCAGAATAGAATTAATTAATTAACAACTCCCCCTTTCCATCCTTCCTTTCCCCACCCCTCACGCTCATCTCTGTCTTTGATTTGCTTTTTAAAAATGAACATTTTCTCTTTCCTTTTCCTCCCTCACCCTCCCTACCACCGCCTTTGTAGACCCATCCCTGCCTCCCTCTCTGCAGAGCCCCTCCCTGGCCCCCTCAATGCTCCCCTCAGTGACTCCCGATAGGCAGGCGAGGCAGGCAGATGTAGGACGAGGCAAACAGGTTGATGTTGACAGGGTTTCCATCCAGCCTGATGTCCTCCAGGGAGCGACGTATGTAGTTACGGTCGTGGCTGTTACAGAATGTGTCCACATGAAGATTCTGGATGTTGTTGTTCTGGTGGGGAGAGGAGAGGAGGAGAGAGTGAGACAGAGAAACAGAGAAAGACAGACAGACGGACAAACAGAGAGACGGGGCTGTGTGTGTGTGTGGGGGGGTTATGTGTTACTTTGAGGAGGAAATTAAACTGGATGAAGCAGAGACATGATGGCAGACGTCATTAGAGTAATTAATTTAATCTGGAGAGCTGCTCCAATTTGACTCTGTGCCCGTTGTGAATCCATGACTACAGAGGAGAGGAGAGAGAAGCCAGGTCGTCACTATCTGACCAAGTTGCAATGTCGGAAGCTCCTCCTTGTTCTACAATTTCTCTTTTTAAATTATGATTTTAAACCTAACTCTAACCCAAATCTTAACCACACTGTTAACCTTATGCCTTCCTAAATTAAGACCAGAAAGCAAATGTTTGTTTTCAGAAGTCATGACGACTTTGCAGCTTGGCCACTTAGTGGGAATCGAAAAGCCAGGTTATACTGGATCTGAAACAGTATGGGGGACAGCGTGAGGATTGCTGTAGAGATGTGTGGGGTGAAAAGTTAGTCTCCTCTATTTTCAGCCCTCAGAGAATACTAGGTTTGAGACAGAGTCTGCAGAAATGTGTACGCTAGTCTGGTTGTGCTGGGTGTGGGGAGTACCACAGGAAAAAAAAATGAAGTATACAGTACTGGAATTACTATATTTATATATTATACTATTCACTCTAGTGTTTTTGCGCAGTATTTTTGTACAAAAACACTAAAGTGAATACTGTAGTATTTAATTTAGTGTTTTTACAGATATGACTAGTATATTGTAGTGTTTACTGTGTTTTTTTTGAAGACATTGCTGTAGTACTTACAGTAGTATTTTTGCAGACATTATTGCAGAATACTGTAGGACAGTACTATTTTTTTTGCTATCTTTTGGGGGATTTGTCCTTGAGTGAAACCTACTGAACAAATACAAAAATAGAAAATTGTCCATAACCTGTAAGGAGTTAGAATTGGGAACTGAACGGCTGCTCCTTTCAGTAATCTGTAGGTAGGTAGGACTAGAGCCTGATTGGATAGTTCAAAGCTTCTGCTCTTTTCTATCCATTTCATCTCATGGGATGAGAGGAGGAGGCAAGGCAGGCAGGGGCAAGGAGGGCGTGGTTGACTCAAGGCTTGGTATTAAGTGTGCATTGAGGTGCGGGGGTCGCTGGAGTTTGCAGATTTTTTTTTTTAACAGTACGGCCTTTTCTTAGTCATTCTCTATGGGTTGACCCTGTGACCTCAGTGTCGGGATTGTGTTGTCCTTTGTATTTCCATTAAGACTCTTTATTGTCTGCCAGAGATGCATGGGTTGGAGTCTTTGCCAAACTGTTTCTAGAATGAGGTCCAGGTATTCTGGTTCTGCAGGGTAAACAGGGTAAATTGTTATTTGATATGTTTCTGAAGCTGGTTTATTTATGATTTGGTGTGGGGGGGAATCTGGTCTTGATGTATTTTCTCCTTAATTATATTTGGACAAGGTAAGGTGGGATTTGTTGTTTTGGTAGCCTGATGGTAGTTAGAGAGATGGTATCCTCCCATACCTGGATAAGGACATTCCCCAGACTCTCCACCAGCTGATACAGCAAAAATTGGGATATGGGCAGGGGAATGGGCAGGGTATATGCTAATGAAATATTAGCATATCTGTAGCCATGAAGTGCTTTGAACGGCTGGTCATGGCTCACATCAACACTATTATAACAGAAACCCTAGACCCACAAAAATGTGCATACCGCCCCAACATATCCACAGATGATGGAATCTAATTTGCACTCAACACAGGGGCCCCTCAGGGGTGCGTGTTCAGTCAGGGGTGCAGTCAGTGGTGCGTGTTCAGTCCCCTCCTTTACTTCCTGTTTACTCATGACTGCACGGCCAGGCACGACTCCAACACCATCATTACATTTGCCGATGACTCAACAGTGGTAGACCTGATCACGACAACGACGAGACAGCCTATAGTGAGGAGGTCAGAGACCTGGCCACGTGGTGCCAGCACAACAACCTCTCCCTTAACATGATCAAGACAAAGGAGATGATTGTGGACTAGAGGAAAAAGAGGACCAAGCACGCCCCCATTCTCATCGACGGGGATGTAGTGGAGCAGGTTGAGAGCTTCAAGTTCCTTGGTGGCTACGTCACCAACAAAGTAACATGGTCCAAATACACCAAGACAGTCGTGAAGAGGGCACAACAAAGCCTATTCCCCCCCAGGAAACTGAGAAGTTTTGGCATGGGTCCTCAGATCCTCAAAAGGTTCTACAGCTGCACCATTGAGATTATCCTGACAGGTTGCATCACTGCCTGGAATGGGAACTGCTCGGCTTCCGACCGCAAGGCACTACAGAGGAGAGTGTGAATGGCCCAGTACATCACTTGGGCAAAGCTTCCTGCCATCTATGACCTCTATATCAGGCGGTGTCAAAGGGAGGCCCTATAAAAATTGTCAAAGACTCCAGCCACCCTAGTCATAGACTATTCTCTCTGCTACCGCACAGCAAGAGGTACCGGAGCGCCAAGTCTAGGTCCAAGAGGCTTCTAAACAGTTTCTACCCCCAAGCCATAAGACTCCTGAACATCTAATCAAATGGTTACCCAGATTATTTGCATTGCTCCCCCCACCCCGCTTTACACCGCTGTCATCTATGCATAGTCACTTCAATAACTCTATCTACATGTACATACAACCTCAACTAACCGGTGCCGCCATACATTGACTCTGTACCGGTACCCCCCTGTATATAGTCTCGCTATTGTTGTTTTACTGCTGCTCTTTAATTACTTGTTACTTTTATCTCTTATTCTTGTCCATGTTGTTTGGAAACTGCATTGCTGGTTGGGGGCTCGCAAGCAATTATTTCACTGTAAGGTCTAAACCTGTTGTATTTGGCGCATGTGACAAATACAATTTGATTTGTAGTATATTATTCTACAATATATTACAACTTTTATATAGTAAGTACTACACAATTGAGGGATACTACAGTATACTACAGTGTAGAGTATTCTACAGTATTCTTCAAAATGCTACAGCAAGTACTACATGTGATCGAGGGGTCCTTTTTTGTTGTTGAGGATTTTAAAGTTTACTAGAGTTTACTACAAAATGCAATAGAATGATAGAGTAAGTACAATAATATTCTATAGTAACCTGTAGTATTTTCTATGTGGGGCGTGTGAGGTGTATGGGCGGTGTGTGTGGGATGCATGAGGAGTGTATGAGAGGTGTGTGCAGTGTGTGTGAGCTGTGTGAGGGGTGTGAGTGAGGTATATGAGGAGTATGAGCGGTGTGTGAGGTATGTGAGGTGTATCATGCATGTTGATACCTGCAGGTGTAGTACTCGGAGGCTCTCAGGTAGTGGGACAGGGATGTAGTCCAGCTTGTTATCAGACAGATACAGGAACTCGAGCAGGCTCATCTCCTGTTTAGGCCAGATGGAGTAAAACAACAATGTAAAACATCAATAAAAGCCACCAGAGGGAGCTCGATCTCTATTCAGTCAAGAGGAACTGTATCCTACAATACTGCTTCAGCTACTTTGGTATTTACTGTTCGATGATGTTGTCAAAAGGAATTTCTTCTGGCATTTACATCAAAGAATTAATCAAAATTATAGCTAGAGTGTGTGTGCGCATGTAAATGTATTTATGTGTGTGTGTGCAAATGTGTGTGTGTGCACCTTAAACCCATCTGTATGTAGTCCATTGCTGATCAGTCTGTTGTTGCGCACATCAATGTATCTGAGGGTGGGTGGGAGTTCTGGCAACGCCTGCAGGTTGTTATCAGCCAATAGGATGTCCTGGAGCTGTGATAGGGGTCGGAACGCATCTTCATCCACACCAGAGATCTGGTTCCCTGTTAAGTCGATGCTCTTCAGCTTGTCTGGAACGTACAGACCAGGGGGTTGAGGTGAACATATACTGTATCACACACAGTGTTGGGTAGGTTACGTTCTGAATGTAATCCGATACAGTTACTAGTTACCTGTTCAAAATTGTAATCAGTAATGTCATTTTTGGATTACCCATACTCGGTAACATAATCTGATTACTTTCAGTTACTTTTGGATTACTTGCATTATGCCCCCCCACACACATGCTCACCTCCTTCTTTGACTTTTCCTAAGTCTGTTTAACAAATGTATGTTAGAATTTCGACATCACAAACAGAATCTGTGGTATAAGCAGTCTTAAGAGGACATTATTTTCCCTGAGTGCCAAAAAATTACTTTTTCAAATCTTTCTACAGAGTCACATGCAGGTAAGAAGTTTTGATTTCTGTATATTTGATTTGTACATATAGTATCCGAAAGATCAGAGGATAAGGTTTCCAAAATACTTGCCATTGTCAAATAACTCTCAAAAGTGAAGAGATGAGCTCTATTTCAAAATATCACTGTTTCCAAGAATAACTACTGTTCCCACTCCACACATGTCAAAAGACAGGCTACAGCAGGGGTACTCAGCTCTTACCCTACGAGGTCCAGAGCCTAATTAGCATAATACAAAAATCTCCATAAGAATCTGTCAAATTGACCTTTTCACGTGTGAGTTCCAAATATCTCTAACGGTCGCCCCAGCTTGAGTTGTTTTATTCACATGTCAGAATGCACTCACCGTTCCAAAATATGATTATTTCGCAACAGGACAGCGCTGCCTGCTAATTATCTATAGGCTATGTTTCAACTTGTCAATTTCAAATTATTTTCTAACAAATTGTATTTTCGAACAACAGTTTGAATTGAGGTGTGTTCCGCCGTCTCATTAATTCACATAGAAGTAGCCCATTTCAGCGTCGCGGGTCATTTATGTTTTAGGCTTTACTGAGCCAGATAAAATTCTCTCTTCTAGGAGAACACACCAAACTTCACACGTTTGCACAGATCAAGTATGCAAATAATTGCGCAGTTTTGCAAGGATTTGAAAATGTTCTTGCTGGTGCTCGCTTTCCCTTCCTTGTTGTTTTCCTTATTTTCTGTATATCGTGTTCTCGTTTCTACTGTAAGCGCATACAGTATGTATGTACAGTTGAAGTCGGAAGTTTAAATCCACTTTTGTTGGAGAAATTAATACTCGTTTTTCAACCACTCCACAAACAAACTATAGTTTTGGCAAGTCGATTAGGACATATACTTTGTGCATGACACAAGTAATTTTTCCAACAATTGTTTACAGACAGATTATTTCGCTTATAATTCACTATATCACAATTCCAGTGGGTCAGAAGTTTACATACACTAAGTTGACTGTGCCTGTTAACAGCTTGGAAAATTCCAGAAAATTATGTCATGGCTTTAGAAGCTTCTGATAGGCAAATGTACATCATTTGAGTCAATCGGAGGTGTTCCTGTGGAAGTATTTCAAGGCCTACCTTCAAACTCAGTGCCTCTTTGCTTGACATCATTGGAAAATCAAAAGAAATCAGCCAAGACCTCAGAAAACAAATTGTAGACCTCCACAAGTCTGGTTCATCCTTGGGTGCAATTTCCAAATGCCTGAAGGTACCACGTTCATCTGTACAAACAAGAGTACGCAAGTATAAACACCATGGGACCACGCAGCCGTCATATCGCTCATGAAGGAGACGCGTTCTGTCTCCTAGAGATGAATGTACTTTGGTGCGAAAAGTGCAAATCAATCCCAGAACAACAGCAAAGGACCTTGTGAAGATGCTGGAGGAAGTACAAAAGTATCTATATCCACAGTAAAACGAGTCCTATATCGACATATCCTGAAAGGCCGCTCAGCAAAGAAGAAGCCACTGCTCCAAAACTGCCATAAAAAAAGAATTTTTTTGCAACTGCACATGGGGATATGTGTATCGTTCATATCTGCTGGACATATGCGACACAGTCCCTCTCCAAAACAACACATATTTGGTTAGTAGAGACCCTACTTAGTATTTTCCACCCCACTTTAGCTAAGACAGATAGAAAAGTTTACACTATACTGTTTGGAATTGAAAACCTGGTCTAGGTGTGGAGAAATGCTAGATGCGAAATATAAGGCAAACAACTTCTATATTTAAATGTTTAATAGACAAATACAGACAGAGACAGACAAATACAGACAGACATAGACAGTATAGTATCCCGGGAAGTCTACCCTAGGGGTTGGTGATAGAGGGAAGGTACATGCCGCGACGTTGGCTCCTTCTGCTGGGAGTACACGGGCTGGGCACCCCAACGCGGATGGCTCCATGTAGAGGTAATTAGGGGAGAGCCACATAAAGGGAGCACCGTGGCACACCGCGAGGAGGGACAGAGAGACAGACAGAGCAGAACTTGAGAAGAAGGACCGAGCCAAACCCACGTTATTTTGTGATGTTTATTTTGTTGCCTTGTAAAGTCGTGTTTTCTGACTAGAACCTCCCTTTCTCTGTGTTGATCTCTGCAGGCACAACCCAAACCCCCACGGTTTACCACAACAATTTGGACAGACGTAGAAAGACAAATACAGACATGGACAGACGTAGACAGATGTATTGGAAGACAGACACATTCCTCTAAGAGATTTGTTCACAGCAAATCTCTCCCCCTCCAGCTGGCAGGGCTGACCTAAATACTCTTGCCTTCGCTGTTTGCTGTTTCACCCTTTTGTGCCTGGTGCCAAAGCATTAAATCAAGGCTGAGATCTTGGGGTTGAATAGACTATACATTTGAAACATAATTGCTTAAGGACACCTACGGCTGATTTTATGACTCAGGGGCCCATATACCAGTTACTGAGGCCTGCTTTACGGTGACCTCTGGCCTGAGAGAGGGTACCTAGAGGCCAAATTCCAATAGGGAATAAATATTGGAAAATATAATTATTAACACTACAAGCCAATTTGTATCCCATGTACAGTCCATTGGTGGCTATGGAGAGGGTGGAGAATTAAGTGCTACTGGATATATACGACACAGTCCCTCTCCAAAACGACACATATTTGGTCAGTAGAGACCCTACTGAGTATTTTCCACCCCACTTTAGCTGAGACAGGCAGAACATTTCTCTCTCTACAGCCCAATATTCTCAACATAAGTGTGAACCTACACTGATTGTACAAAACAGTAAGAAAACCTGCTTTCGATGACACAGACTGACTAGGGGATTGCAGGTGAAGGCTATGATCCCATATTGATGTCACTTGTTAAATCCACTTAGATCAGTATATATGAAGTAGAGGAGACAGGTTAAAGAAAGAGTTTTAAGCCTTGAGACATGGGTTGTGTATGTGTGCTATTGGAGGGTGAATGGGCAAGATAAAATATTTAAGTGCCTTTGAACGGGGTATGATAGTAGGTGCCAGGCGCACCGGTTTGTGTCAAGAATTTCAACGCTGCTGTTTTTTTTGCACTCAACTGTTTCCCGTGTGTATCAAGTAATTGTCTTGAAAATAAAACACTCTAGGAGCTCAGATGCAAAAATGTAATACCAACGTTTCGACAGCCAAGCTGTCTTCATTAGGGTATAAAATCAAATAAAATCAAATTTTATTTGTCACATACACATGGTTAGCAGATGTTAGTGTAGCGAAATGCTTGTGCTTCTAGTTCCGACAATGCAGTAATAACCAACGAGTAATCTAGCTAACAATTCCAAAACTACTACCTTATAGACACAAGTGTAAGGGGATAAAGAATATGTACATAAAGATATATGAATGAGTGATGGTACAGAGCGGCATAGGCAAGATACAGTAGATGGTATTGAGTGCAGTATATACATATGAGATGAGTGTGTAAACAAAGTGGCATAGTTAAAGTGGCTAGTGATATATGTATTACATAAAGATGCAGTAGATGATATAGAGTACAGTTTAAACATATACATATGAGATGAATAATGTAGGGTATGTAAACATTATATTAGGTAGCATTGTTTAAAGTGGCTAGTGATATATTTTACATCATTTCCCATCAATTCCCATTATTAAAGTGGCTGGAGTTGAGTCAGTGTGTTGGCAGCAGCCACTCAATGTTAGTGGTGGCTGTTTAACAGTCTGATGGCCTTGAGATAGAAGCTGTTTTTCAGTCTCTCGGTCCCAGCTTTGATGCACCTGTACTGACCTCGCCTTCTGGATGATAGCGGGGTGAACAGGCAGTGGCTCGGGTGGTTGTTGTCCTTGATGATCTTTATGGCCTTCCTGTGACATCGGGTGGTGTAGGTGTCCTGGAGGGCAGGTGATGCGTTGTGCAGACCTCACTACCCTCTGGAGAGCCTTACGGTTGTGGGCGGAGCAGTTGCCGTACCAGGCGGTGATACAGCCCGACAGGATGCTCTCGATTGTGCATCTGTAGAAGTTTGTGAGTGCTTTTGGTGACAAGCCGAATTTCTTCAGCCTCCTGAGCTTGAAGAGGCGCTGCTGCGCCTTCTTCACGATGCTGTCTGTGTGGGTGGACCAATTCAGTTTGTCTGTGATGTGTACGCCGAGGAACTTAAAACTTACTACCCTCTCCACTACTGTTCCATCGATGTGGATAGGGGGGTGTTCTGCGGGATGACTCGTTTATATAGTGTCAAAAGACACAGGTGTCTGTAATCATGGCCAAGAGTGGCCTAATATCATTGGTTAATAATCAAATATTAAAATGTCATACAAAGAACAGCATACAAACAACAAATGGATAGCATACGATCATAGATTAATTTGACTACACAAGTTTACAAACAATTACAATGGCAAAGTCACAATAATCACAAGAATGGCTTCAGATCAAAGTCTACGTTGAGACCGAAGGCCGCAAGGGTCTTTAAATGAAAGATCCAGGCAGCCTCTCGTTTTAACAATAAATGATCAAGGTCACCCCCTCTCCTAGGGAGGGTGACATGTTCGATGCCAATATAACGCAGAGATGAAATCGAGTGGCCTGCCTCCAAGAAGTGGGCCGCAACTGGATAAGTAAAGTTTTTACACCTAATGGTGCTACGATGCTCTGAGATACGTACTTTTAATTCGCGCTTTGTTTTACCTACATAATTTTTACCACAAGGACAAGTTATGAAATGAATAACTGCCTTAGTGGAGCACGTAATAACACCTTTTATTGGGATCAATTTCCCTGTTTGTGGGTGTTTGAAGGATCTACATTTATAAGTGCCATTGCATTGAGCACAGCCATTACATTTGTAATTTCCATGCAATGGCACTTATAAATGTAGATCCACAAACAGGGAAATCGATTAAGGTTAAGGTTAAGATTTGGGTCAGGAGTTAGGTTAAATGGTTAAGGTTTGGGGAAGGGTTAGCTAACATGCTAAGTTGTTGAAAAGTAGCTAAAAAGTAGTAAATTGTTGCAAGTTGTTAATATTCTAAAATGGTCCATGATGAGATTCAAACAGGCAACCTTTGAGTTGCTAGACGTTTGCGTTATACAGTCGTGGCCAAAGGTTCAGTCCTGTGTCATGCCAACAGTAAAGCATCCTGAGACCATTCATGTGTGGGGTTGCGTCTCAGCCAAGGGAGTGGGCTCACTCACAATTTTGCCTAAGAACACAGCCATGAATAAAGAATGGTACCAACACATCTTCTGAGAGCAACTTCTCCCAACCATCCAGTAACAGTTTGGTGACGAACAATGCCTTTTCTAGCATGATGGAGCACCTTGCCATAAGGAAAAGTGATAACTAAGTGGCTCGGGGAACAAAACATTGATATTTTGGGTCCATGGCCAGGAAACTCCCCAGACCTTAATCCCATTGAGAACTTGTGGTCAATCCTCAAGAGGCGGCTGGACTAACAAAACCCCACAAATTCTGACAAACTCCAAGCATTGATTATGCAAGAATGGGCTGGCATCAGTGTGGACCAGAAGTTAATTGACAGCATGCCAGGCCGGATTGCAGAGGTCTTAAAAAAGAAGGGTCAACACTGCAAACTCTTTGCATCAACTTCATGTAATTGTCAATAAAATACTTTGAAACTTATGAAATGCTGTTAATTATACTTCAGTATTCCATAGTAACATCTGACAAAAATATCTAAAGACACAGGCAGCAAATTTTGTGGAAATTAATATTTGTGTCATTCTCAAAACTTTTGACCACAACTGTACACCTAACCATCCACCCTGACTAACCACCCTACTTTAGTTTGCGCTTTAAGTAACCTTCTGTCTTATGTAACTAAACCAAAGGTAACATCATACTAACTTGAGTGTCATAAATTTACATTTACTATGTCATGTCTAGTCTATGAGACCAGACTGATTGATGGCCTGGTCTCTCTATTAGACCAGGCTGATTGATGGCCAGGAAACCTCTCTTCACTTCAACCTGTTTTGCGATGGTCTATGGAAATTGTATGTAACTGTTCATTTTGCTGATGATTGCATCCAAAACATTGGCTCATCGAGGGCTGTGAAATACCCATCGTCAAGTTCCAGCTGAAAAGTGCCTGTTGACAAAAACCTGAGGGTGGATATAGCACTTAGATGTGCACCGGAATGGCATGCATGTTTGTCTTTCTAAAGTAGGTTTTAAATCCTCGCAAAAAAATATTGGTTTTGGGAAACGATATCTGATGAGCCAATCCCACCTTTCTCTAAAAATGGGCTCTCTGCTAAATACAATATGTCCAAAATCTTCCAACAGAGAAAGATCAGCCATCTCTCATTCAATGCCCCATTATCTCAGTCTTTTATAATATTTCAACAATAAATTAACTTTCACACGTGCCTCTAATTTAAGAAGTTGCTGTACTTTACATGGATTATTATTTAAAAATGTAAAATGATTTACTCTCACAATTTCACACATGTTCAACATACATTTTCCCCATTCACTAGGCTATGCTTGACAAGCAGTCCCCCTATTCCACCAATTGGCACTGTGCGTCATGATCATGGCTGTGAGTAATTTATGCACACGCTCAAGCAAACGTTCATAGTGATAGATCTCACACTTTGTAAATGATCCCATTCATGGTATCACTCAGATATAGGACAGACACTTCAGGGCAAACTTCCTTTTGATTTTATTTTGGGACTATCTGTTGTGCTATGTTTGTAACGACTAATAGCAGTAAGGCCAATAAAAATTTTCATCAAATATTTTTTATACAGTGCATCAAAGTATTCAGATCCCTTGACTTTTTCCACATTTTGTTACGTCACTGCCTTATTAGAAAATATATTCAATTGTTTTTTCCCGTAATCAATCTACACACAACACCCCATAATGAGAAAGAAAAAAACTGGTATTTGATGCTATTTTTGTTAGCAAATGTATAACAAACCCCCCCCGAAAAAAATCACATTTACATAAGTATTAAGACCATTTACTCAGTACTTTTGGAAGCACCTTTGGTAGCGATTACAGCCAGTCTTCTTCGGTATGACACTACAAGCTTGGCACACCTGTATTTGGGGAGTTTCTCCCATTCTTCTCTGCAGATCCTCTCAAGCTCTGTCAGGTTGGATGGGGAGTTTCGCTGCACAGCTATTTTCAGGTACCTCCAGAGCTGTTCGATCGGGTTCAAGTCCGGGCTCTGGTTGGGCCACTCAAGGACATTCAGACACTTGTCCCAATACCACTCTTGTGTTGTCTTGGCTGTGTGCTTAGGGCTGTTATCCTGTTGGAAGGTGAACCTTCGTCCCAGTCTGAGGTCCTGAGCACTCTGGAGAAGGTTTTCATCAAGGATCTCTCTGTACTTTCTGATCTGTTCTGTTCATCTTTCCCTCGATCCTGACTAGTCTCCCAGACCCTGCCATTGAAAAACATCCCCACAGCACGATGCTTCTACCACCATGCTTCACCGTAGGGATGGTGCCAGTTTTCCTCTACACGTGATGCTTGGCATACAGGCCAAGGAGTTCAATCTTGGTTTCATCAGACCAGAGAATCTTGTTTCTCATCGTCCTAGAGTCCTTAAGATTCCCTTTGGCAAACTCCAAGGGGGCTGTCATGTACCTTTTACTGAGGAGTGGCTTCCATCTGGCTACTACCATAAAGGCCTGATTGGTGGTGTGCTGCAGAGGAGGTTGTCCTTCTGGAAGGTTCACCCATCTCCACAGAGGGACTCTGAAGCTCTGCCAGAGTGACCATCGGGTTCTTGGTCACCTCTCTGACCAAGGCCCTTCTAAGGCCCTTCTCCCCGATTTCTCAGTTTGGCCTAGTGGGTAGCTCTGGGTAGAGTCTTGGTGGTTCCAAACCTCTTCCATTTAAGAATGATGGATGCCACTGTGTTCTTGGGGACCTTCAATGCTGAAGAAATTTTGTTGTACCCTTCCCCAGATTTGTGCCTCTACAGAATCCTGTCTTGGATCTCTAATAACATTTCCTTCCACCTCATGGCTTGGTTTTTGCTCTGACATGCACTGTCAACTGTGGGATTTTATATAGACAGCTGTGTGCCTTTCCAAATCATGTCAAATTAATTAAATTTACCAGAAGTTGTAGAAACATTTCATGGATGATCAATGGAAACAGGATGCACCTGAGCTCAATTTATTTTGTGTCTCATGTCAAGGGGTCTGAATACTTATGTAGATAAATAATTCTGATTTTATTTGTAATACATCTGCTTGCTCTTTGTCATTATGGGGTATTGTGTGTAGATTAATGAGATAAACAAGTGATTTAATTTGTTTTGGTACTAGGCTGTAATGTAACACAATTTGTAAAAAGGGAAGAGGTCCGAATACTTTCAGAATGCAATGTATATAAAAACAAAGATCTAAATTCAGTAGCAAAATTATCCTTGCTATGACCTACCTAAAACAATACCATATAGCTTAGTAGAACCCCCCCCCCCCCCCCTAGACTGTAATGGATTAGTCATACAAAGAGCATCAATGTCTCCACCACCACTACTGACCCCATCGTAAACCTTAGCACGCACTGTGTCAAAGGTGCACTTGGTAGAGATGGATTCCTGCTCTTTCAAATCTAAATCAAACTTGGTGCCATCCTTTAGAAGTATGCCTGCAGTGCCATACTTGTGTCCAAACTTACTAGTAGCATCAGTGCAAAGGGTGAGCTTATTCAAAGCATCCTCCAGATGTCACATTGAAACCTGTCATGCCTCCAAAACCATGTACATGCAGAATATTGGACCTGGTCACCTGTCAACCTGTGACCCACCAAGTTTTTCCAAAACAACCTTGACAACCAGTGCTGCTTTTACTGAAACAACACACATGGTAGTGATAAAATCCATACATACCTCTCTAACAGCATCTGTGTAACAGCTTCAGCCTCATCTATCCTTTCCTTGTACAGCCTCTCTCCTCCCTGAGACGCTCACACTCCTTTTCCAGGCTCCTCCTACCACCAAGTTCCCAATCTAACTCCTCTACAACAGAGTCTGTCTCCCGAGCACATTCCAACACAGCGACACTGTCATCTTCATCACAATCTCCTACAAAAAAAGTATATCCTGACTCTAGCATCTTTTAGGAAGATGAAACACTCTCTTATTTTGTTTTTGTTTATTTCGTTTTGCTGCAGCACATCTAAAATCAAGTTATTGCATGACTCTGACGGTGGGACAGTCACCTGAGCCCGGTTGCTTATCTCCAGCATAATGCCATTGGTCAGCACCAAACTTACATGGCCCTTATATAGACAAATAAAACTAAATTGCAAAATCCTGACTTCCCCTACCGTCCATACTACAACTGCTGCTGTGTCTCCACCTCCCCACAGGCCGAAGTAACAATTATCCCTGGCAGTGCATTTGTTTAGCTGGACACATTGTGCCTCATTGGCTAAAATACAGACAATCAGATCATAAAAGCCAGTGGTATAGACATGTAAACACAGACAACCCACTACTCTCTTCAAACACACACCTGGCAGTTATTTGGGGAAAAAGTTCAACAAAATATAGCTATGAGCAGTAGGACCTGGGGTTCACAGGATGACAGAAAGGACACAGGAAGTGTAGGATAACAAAACGAGCACTCTATCATGTATGAACTATCTTCAAATATGTACAATCAGTGAAAGCATTACTATGTGTACTTGTCTATACCACAAGGATGACGCAAGTTTAGTCTAGTGCTTTAGGTTGGTTATCTTTGAATGCAGCAGGTAATCATTCTTAAAGTCAATGCTTAATGTATTGAGTTTATATTCCAATTCTGGGGTCAATTTGACTAATGGTTTCTGTTAATATTTGTGTAATATGTTCAGCATTACTTTGAATTCAGTAGCGAATTATTCTCAAATTCATTAGAAGCTAATTCGTTGAGTTCAAATACCACATGGAGTCAATTTCAAATCAAATCAAAATGTATTTGTCACATGAGCTGAATTACCGAACAGTGAAATACTTACTTACAAGCCCTTAACCAACAATGCAGTTTTAAGACAAATACGTGTTAAGTAAAAAATAGACAAGTATAAGAGTAAAATAGATAAGTATAAAATAAGAAAGAAAAGTAACCGCTTTACATTGCAGTAGCAGAGAGAACAGTCTATGACTAGGGTGGAAGGAGTCTTTGACAATTTTTAGGACCTTCCTCTGAAGCCGCCTGGTATCGAGGTTCTGGATGGCAGGAAGCTTGGCACCAGTGATGTACTGGGCCGTACGCACTACCATCTGTAGTGTCTTGCGGTCAGAGGCCGAGCAGTTGCCATACTACGATGGTGCAGCTGTAGAACTTTTTGAGGATCTGAGGACCCATGCCAAATATTTTCAGTCTCCTGAGGGGGAATAGGTTTTGTTGGGCCCTCTTCACGACTGTCTTAGTGTGTTTGGCCTATGTTAGTTTGGTGTTGATGTGGACACCAAAGGACTTGAAGCTCTCAACCTGCTCCCCTGCAGCCCCGTCGATGAGAATGGGGGCGTGCTCGGTCCTCCTTTTCCTGTAGTCCACAATCATCTATTTTGTCTTGATCATGTTGAGGGAGAAGTTGTTGTCCTTGCACCACACAACCAGGTCTCTGATCTCCTCCCTATAGGCCCGTCAGGAAGTCCAAGATCCAGATCCAATCTTAGTCCTGTATTGCCTGTTTGATGGTTCGTCAGAGGGCATAGCGGGATTTCTTATAAGCTTCCGGGTTAGAGTCCCCCTCCTTGACAGTGGCAGATCTAGCCTTTAGCTCAGTGCAAATGCTGCCTGTAATCCATGGCTTCTGTTTGGGGTACATACGTACATACGTGTACTACTCAATGCCATCGGAAGAATCCCGGAACATATTCAAGTCTGTGCTAGCAAAATAGTCCTGTTGTCACGACTTCCGCCGAAGTTGGCCCCTCTCCTTGTTCGGGCAGCGATCGGCGGTCGACGTCACCGGTTTTCTAGCCGCCACCGCCACTGTTCATTTTCCATTTGTTTTGTCGTCATTGTACACACTTGGTTTCCATTCCCATAATTATATGTTCCTTATTTAACCCTCTGGTTCCCCCATGGTTTTGTGCATGTTTGTTCGTTGTAAATTGGTCTGTATTTCTGACCTTGATTATTTTCCTTCTTGGAATATTTGATGTTTTGAGTAAAGTTACGTGAATTACTCATCTCTGTGTCCTGCGCCTGACTCCGCCTTACCTGCTATACCTAGACGCCTTACAGAAACACGCACCTTAAAATGGAGTCAGCAGGTGCACAAAGCCCTCCTTTGTTAGTAGAGGAGCGTGTCCAGCAGCACTCGACCATGTTGCATAGTCTCGGCACAGCCATGGATCGTGTTGGACCACTATGAGGATTTCACCCGCCGCTTCGGGCGGTTTTCGACCATCCGCCTGAGGGTAGAGCGGCAGGGGAACGCTTGTTTCACCTAAGGCATAGGTGATATTTGTTGTTGTTTTGAGTAAAGTTACGTGAATTACTCATCTCTGTGTCCTGCCTCTGACGCCGCCTTACATGCTACACCCAGATACCTTACACCTGTAGCTTAGCATCTGCTTCATTTGACCACTTTTTTATTGACTGAGTTACTGGTGCTTCCTGCTTTAGTTTTAGCTTGTAAGCAGGAATCAGGATAGAATTATGGTCTGATTTGCCAAATGGAGGGTGAAGGAGAGCTTTGTATGCGTCTCTGTGTGTGGAGTGAAGGTGGTCTAGAGTTTTTTTCCCTCTGGTTGCACATTTAACATACTCGTTGCTTCGAGGTGAGCAAAACCTCGAGACTTCCTTAGATGTCGTGCACCAGCAGTTGTTTACAAATATACATAGACCTCCACCCCTTGTCTTTACCAGAGGCTACTATTCTGTCCTGCTTATATAGTGTATAACCCACCAGCTGTATCTTATTAATGTTGTCGTTCAGCAACGACTCAGTGAAACATAAGATATTACAGTTTTTAATGTCCCGTTGGTAGTATATATGTGCTTGTAGTTTGTCTATTTTATTATCCAATTATTGTACGTTGGCTAATAGGACTGATCGTAAAGGCAAATTACCCACTCGCCGCTTGATCCTCAAAAGGCACCCCAACCTTCGTCCTCGATATCTCTGTCTCTTTCTTCTGTGAATGACGGGGATGAGGGCCTTATCGAGTGTCTGGAGTAAATCTCCCTCCTTCGACTCGTTAAAGAAAATAATTGTCTTTCAATACGAGGTGAGTAATCTCTGTCCTGATTTCTAGAAGCTCTTTTCGGTCATAAGAGACGGTGGCAGAAACATTATATCCAAAATAAGTTACAAATAACGTGAAAAAACACACACAATAGCACAATTGGTTAGGAGACTGTAAAACGTCAGCCATTCTCTCCGGTGCCATTCTGACTAAGACAATTGGACTTACGGTTCATGAGAAGATTTTTAAAGTATTTTTAGAATTAGCATATGTGCATCTATAGGTACAGTGTGACCATATTTGAATGCAGGATTTTTTCAAATCAAAACCATAAATACCTAGTCATTTGCACAACTGCATCCAGCCAAAATGTGTCTTCCGCATTTATGGCAAATTGGCATAATCTGAGAACGGCGCTCAGAGCCCAAAACAGCCAGAGAAATATCCACCATTTTGGAGTCAACAGAAGTTAGAAATAACACCATAAATATTCACTTACCTTTGATGATCTTCATCAGAAGGCACTCCCAGGAATCCCAGTTTGACAATAAATTACTGATTTGTTCCATAAAGTGCCATAAAGTCCATCATTTATGTCCAAATAGCCACTTGTTGTCAGCTTGTTCAGCCCGAAAAGTTCCGTTACGGTCCTTTAGAAACATGTCAAACGATGTATGGAATCAATCGTTAGGATGTTTTTAACATAAAACATCAATAATGTTCCAACCGGAGAATTCCTATGTCTTCAGAAAAGCACTGGAACAAGAGGTAACTCTGTCGGGAATGCACGTCATGAGATCAAGGCACTCTGCCAGACCACTGACTCAAAGGTCTCATGAGCCCCTCCTTTATAGTAGAATCCTCATTCAAGTTTCTAAAGATGGTTGACATCTAGTGGAAGCCGTGGAAGCCGTAGGAAGCCGTAGGAAGTGCAACTTGACTCCATAGACACCATAGACACCAAGCTTTGAAAAACTACAAACCTCAGATGTCCCACTTCCTAGTTGGATTTTTCTCAGGTTTTCGCCTGCCATACGAGTTCTGTTATACTCACAGACATCATTCAAACAGTTTTAGAAACTTCAGAGTGTTTTCTATCCAATACTAATAATAATATGCATATATTAGCATCTGGGACAGAGTAGGAGGCAGTTCACTCTGGGCACACTATTCATCCAAAAGTAAAAATGCTGCCCCCTATCCCAAAAAGGTTAACTGCTAGGCTACCTGTCGCCTTGTCTAGAATGATGCAATGAGTTTAAAGACAACATCTGGAATGAATCTGACTTATGGTTCCTTGGTGTTGGAAAACATACCCAATTGTCATACTTAATAGAAAAGTACTCAAGTAAAGTGAAAGTCATCCAGTAAAATACTATTTGAGTAAAAGTCTAAAAGTTTTTGGTTTTAAATATACTTAAGGTTCAAAATTAAATGCAATTGCTAAAATACACTTAAGTATCAAACGTAAAAGTATAAATCATTTCAAATTCCATATATTAAGCAAACCAGACAACAACAAAAAAATTACATTTATTTACGGATACCCATGGGCACACTCCAGCCCTTAGACATTAATTGAAAAATGATGCATTTGTGTTTAGTAGTACACCGGATCAGAGGCAATAGGGATGACCAGCGTTGTTATCTTGATTAGTGTGTGAATTTGACCATTTTCCCTGTCCAGCCAAGTATTCAAAGTGTAATGAGTACATTTAAATGCATATGGTTTTGAGCGTTAGCGTTACATATGCTAAGAATGAGTTGTTAATAGTTTCCTTGTATTTTTTTTTAGCTATCAATACCAAATTCAGTGTTATCCATCTTTTACATGGACAAAATATTTTAGATAATATACGACAATTACTTGAAAGAATTAAATATTATGAAACATCAAAGATACCAGGCCTGGTTTTCAGAGCAAATTTTGAAAAGACATTTGATAAAGTATGACTGTAATTGATATAAAAATGCCTGGGTACTTTCACTTTGGTGAATCTCTTCTGCATTGGGTTAAAGTTATGTACAGCAACCCCATATGTAAAATAGTCAATAATAGTTACTTCTCAAAGTATTGAGCTTTTAAGAGGAGTAAAACAGGGCTGTCCATTGTCTCCATATCTATTTATAATGGTCATTGAAATGCTAGCTATTAAAATTAGGTCCAGCAACAACATCAAAGGGTGAGAAATCCAGAGATAAAACAAAAGTGTCAGTGTATGCCGATGACTCAAGTCCACAATCTGGATCCCTGCACAGTCTCATTGAAGATTTTGATCACTTATCTAGCCTCTCTAGAATAAAACCTAATTATACTGTACCTTGTGGTTTACCAATAAAATGGGCAGATGGTGTAGTAGACATACTTGGTATTCACATCTCAAAAAATATTTATTAATTTATCACAATCAATTTCAATAGAAGGTTTGCAAAAATTGATACGATTCTGCTACCATGCAGAGGAAATTACTTGTCTGTTTGTTGAAAAATCTCATTGATTAACTCTTTGTTCCTATCACAGTTTACTTACTTACTAACTACTCCAGACGACTCGTTTTTTAAATCATATGAACAAAATTTATTTCACTTTATTTGGAATCCTAAGCCAGACAAAATTAGACGTGACTAATTATATAATGAATATTAGTTTGGGAGACAAAAATGGTTCTCTAGTAGATTAATTTCAATACATTTCTAAAAACATATTTTCACTTTGCCATTATGGGATAATGTTTGTAGATGGGCATTTATTTAATTCATTTTGAATTTAGGCTGTAACACAACAAATATGGAATAAGTAAAGGGGTATGAATACTTTCTGAAGTTACTGTAGATTTAGGCCATACACTATATCTCCTAGATATAGGCCATACACTTCAAATCCTTATTCCTTAAGAGGTATTTTTAGACTGTCTAAAAATGTATGCATTTGTATGGGCTATAGTAGTAAATTATTATTTTTATCAAGTCATTGGATACCGAAGAAAAAGTGCAGGGAAGCAAAAGATTGAACTTTCCCCCTTTAGTTAACACTATCAACGTTTCGCTCTACTGTGGGAATTGTGCTCAAATCAACACAATATTATCCACTTTCAATGTAACAAACTGAAACAAAACAAACTATGCAAGACTTATTTTGCAAAACAAACTGTGCAAGAGATTCTATTGCATTGACATGCAGGACTCATGGACCGACTCTACACAGACCGGTGTACCATAACCAATCAGAACTGCAGTAGGACTATATGCAAATAACTATTGCCATATCTGGATCTGTGCCATTCATTTTGACCTGGACTGTGTTAACTTCTTATGGCTGCAGGGGCAGTATTGAGTAGCTTGGATGAAAAGGTGCCCATTGTAAACGGCCAGCTCCTCTGTCTCGTCAAGGGGCAGTGTTGTATTTTGAGACTGTCTTTAATAAGCTAAGCAGCCAATAGGCAGAGGGTAGCATAATTTGTCTTATTCTCTGTAATAATGGTGTGGGAATAATAATGAGTTTTACTTTGTAAAGTGGTTTCTTGCATCAAACAACACAACATTTTCAGCCACTGCCTTGTCTGAAGGACAAGTGGATAAACAGGTTAATGTCAAGCCGTGTACGTTTTTTTTCCAAAAGTATTATGGATTGTAGGCCTACATTGAACACCAAACCTTTTCTGCTGCTGTAGGCCGAATGATAGAACAGCTATTTCTATGTTAAAAATTTATGAGATGCATTTTTATCCATTGTTTTCCACTTTTATCCATTGCAGGCCACTCTGGTAGGTCTACATTATGATCAAATAGCCGCAGCAGCCTGTGTAATCACCCTCACTACTTGCAGGGTGATTTGTGTGTGTGTGTGTGTGTGTGTGTGTGTGTGAGTGTGTGTGTGTGTGTGCATGCCTCCGTGCCTGTGAGTGTGCGCGTGCCTGCATATATCTTACTGAGGTTGATGAAGTCAGTGTTCTTGACGTGTCTGATACTGTTGAAGCGTCCATAGAAGTGTGTGGTATCTTTAGGCAGTGGAGGAATCTGCTCCAGGTTAGCATCATCACAATACACACTTCCACTGATGCACACACACAGCAAACATGTAGGCATACCTGCACAGAGACAGAGAGAACATTACACACACACTCCTACTGGTATGCAGGCATGACTGTAAGTCACTTTGGATAAATATTATTAATACTATTATTACACATATAATTACCCTCTTGCTCTTTTGCACCCCAGTATCTCTACATGCACATAATAATCTGCACATCTATCACTCCGGTGTTAATGCTAAATTGAAATTATGTTCACCTCTAGGGCCTATTTATTGCCTACCTCCCTACTCTTCTACATTTGCACACACTGTAAATAGATTTTTCTATTTTTCTTTCCTTTTGTACATTTGTTTATGTGTAACTCTGTGTTGTTGTTTTTGTCGAACTGCTCTGCTTTATCTTGGCCAGGTCACAGATGTAACTGAGAACTTGACTTGTTCTTAGCTGGCCTACCTGGTTAAATAAAGGTGAAATAAAACATGTACAAAAATGTATGTGTCTGCTAAATGACATATTATTATTATTATTATTATTATTATACACACAGCAGACACGTAGGCATACCTGCACAGAGAGAGATTACATTTTGCGCACGCACACTAGCACACACGCTCACACACACACACACACACACACACACACACACACACACACACACACACACACACACACACACACACACACACACACACACACACACACACACGGCTCACCCAGGCCAGTGTCGGGTCCAAACAGGCCTGGTCCTTTGAAGTCCAGAGTTACTGGAGCCAGGGGAGGGGTCGGCCTGGGGGACAGGGTCATCTCCTCCTCATACTCAGGAGGGGGCATGTTGGCTGGGGGAGGGGTCATGTTGGCTGGAGGAGGGGTCTCAGGAGCAGGGGGGGCCACCGTCCCCACCTCGATCTGCTCTCACAGAGAAGAGTACATTAGTAGATTGACCAATTCACCTCTCTCAACCACTCTCTCTAGTTTCCCTTCTTTCACTCCCATCATTCCTCCCTTCCGTCTCACACCTATCCCTATCTCACACCTATCCCTATATTACTTTTCTTCTCTCTTTATCTTGCCTCTCCTCTCTTGTTCCTTCCTCTTCTTTCTCACCCTCTGCTAGTCTCTCGTCTCTCCTCCTCTCCTTCTCACCTCTTGGTCTAGGTCTTCATAGTCATAGTTTTCTCCATTGAGGTCCAAGTTTTCCCAGTCTGTCTCTCCATTCATATCAAAGTCATCCAGGTCATAGGGCTGTTCGTCTGGCTCTGCCCCCCCCTGAGGGGCACACACACTGGGGCAGGGGCCTAGCAGAGTCAGGGCAAAAGCCACAACCACACACAGCAGGGCCATTCTCAGGCTACACACCTGTGATAAGAGATTGTCAGTCAAAGCGTTAAATTCAGTAAGCTTTGGTTAGTGCTAATGCTAGCATCTAAAAATGTACCAAATCATCTTAAAAATACAGCACTTGGTTTCAATTCATATCACAACCATATCACCTCTTAGGATAAACAGTTGTGATAAAGCGAATGTTGTAAATTAATTCTGTATGATCGCAATCAGCGATAGTAACCTGGTAGATTTTTTGGTTAGTAAACCCCATCTGCATGGTAATTGATCTTTATTTTACAGGCTCTTCTATTTTGTTTTTAACAAGGGCATTAGTCCAATGTTTGCATGACCTCTAGGGTCCACCTCTCCCTACTGCCTCCGGCCTGTCTAGCCTAAGTATAGCTGGAGATGTATTGGTTCACACACACGCACACACAGACACAGATTCACACACACACAACTCCAGATGTCCACTGTCTCAGACACAACCGCCTCCAAGGGCAAATACAACTGGATATTTCAAACGATGTACAGTCTTTTTAGGTTAGATCTCCACATTTCCCTGTTCTCCGAATGTGACCCTGTATGTTTTGGTGTTTGTTTCTGCACCTCAGATCTGACCTCAGATCAGACCTAAGGTTGCCAAGAGGTCACATCTAGGATCCCTATTGCTTTGGAACCAAGGGAGTATTGTTGAGTTGTTGGTAAGAATGCAGATGGAATGTTTGCTCTGAAAGCAGACATGAGTGTGTGAGTCTGGCCTTGGGTTTGTCTGGTGCCAACAGAACTTAACACAAGTCATACACAAAACAGGATTATGCACCAGAAGTTATACTATTTGATGACCAATAAGGTCTATTGAATGGAATATTGAGATGACTGATATTATCAACAAACTGAGTGCTGATATTGTACTACTCAAGCTACAGCTACAGAAACAGCAGGGATGAGTTTCAAGGGATGTCAATTGAATGACTTAAACATGTGCATAAATATAAATTATATTGTACTTAATGAGTCAGCAAAATCACAGTAATGTTGTTGCCAATCAGACAAATATCCAAATCACACTCTTGGACATGACACTAACAAAAGTGGAATTACACCACTTTATGATGATGTGTACCGATTGACATGACCAGTTTATTGTATTAGTCCCTTAATAAAACCAAACCCCATTGGCCCTTGAGTCATTCTCTAGTGACAGTGGGGTTTAGCAGCACAAGAGTATGCTTAGAGAGAAACCCAAAAACACTGTGTAGTAGTCATGAAATAGAACTTACCAGTGTCAGGAGTTAACTAATCCCCTTTTTATCCTCTCTCTTCTCCTGTTATCTCCTTTAGTGCTGGTCCAGCAGTGTTAAATAATACCCTCTCCTCCTCTCTCCTATATTGTCTTCTCCTTTAGAGTGCTGGTCTAGCAGGGTTAGCCAGTGGAGGGATGGACCCCTGTTGTTCAGTTGGCTGGTGAGGGACGTGGCCAAAATAATGGGTCATTATCAGGAGAGGTACATGGGAGGGGGGAGAAAAGGGTGCATTTGCGGGAAGGCAAGGTCATTTAGGTCAACATGTACTCAGCTGTTACTAATCCCCCCCTCCCACCACACACACACACACACACACGTACAAACTCTCACACATGCACACATTCCTACTTCTCCCAGACCCCCCCCCTCTAGTCTTTTTGAAGGCCTGATTACGCTAGCCAAAAGACCAATGTAATGTTTGAATAACACAAGGATTATATGGTTTATATGAAAAATTCCAGAACAATCAGAAACATTCACCTTCCCGAAATGGTTCTATCCAGCTTCGTCCAATTTATGTCAACAAAGAAGGCACCATATGGGAGTTAGGGTTAGGGTTAGAGGTTTGCTAGGATTCTTGGACTAACTTTGCAAAAGGAGATGCTCTACCTTGGCTGGAATCGGCCGGGTTCTAACCTGGAACTCCACATCCAAGCCTTTTCACCAGTTACAGTACCTTCAGAAAGTATTCACAACCCTTGACTTTTTCAACTTTTGGTTGTGTTACAGCCTGAATTTAAAATTGATTAAATTAATATTTTGTGCAACTGCCTTACACACAATAACCCATAATGTCAAAGTGTAATTATGTGTTTATAAAATTTTACAAATTAATTAAAATGAAAAGCTGAAATGTCTTGAGTCAATAAGTATCGAAACCCTTTGTTATGACAAGCCTAAATCATTTCAGGAGTACAAATGACCTTAACAAGTCACATAATACGTTGAGTAGACAAACTCTGTGTGCAACAATAGTGCTAAACATGATTTTTGAACGACTACCTCTTTGTACCCCACACATACAATTATCTGTAAGGTCCCTCAGTCGAACAGTGAATTTCAAACACAGATTCAAGACCAGGGAGGTTTTCCAAGGCCTCGCAAAAGGCACCTAAATGGGTAAAAATGTAAAAAGCAGACATTGAATATCCATTTGAGCATGGTGAAGTTATTAATTACACTTTGGATGGTGTATCAATACACCAAGTCACTAGAAAGACACAGGCGTCCTTCCTAACTCAGTTGCCGGAGAGGAAGGAAACCGCTCAGTGATTTCACCACAAGGCCAATGGTGACTTTAAAACTGTTACAGAGTTTAATGGCTTTGATAGGAGAAAACTGAGGATGGATCAACAACATTGTAGTTACTCCACAATACTAATATAAATGACAGAGTGAAAAGAAGGAAGCACTTACAGAACAAAAATATTCCAAAACATGAATCCTGTTTGCAATTAGGCAATAAAGTAAAACTGCAAACAAATTGGCAAGGAAATGATATTTATATGCAGAATACAAAGCGTTAGGTTTGGGGAAAATCCAACACAACACATCAGTGAGTACCAGTCTTCATATTTCCAAGCATGGTTGTGGCTGCATTATGTTATGGGTATACTTGTCATCAGCAAGGACTAGGGAGTTTTTCAGGATGAACAAAATGGAATAGAGCTAAGCACAGGCAAACTCCTAGAGGAAAACTTGGTTCAGTCTGCTTTCCAACAGACACTGGCAAACAAATTCACCTTTCAGCAGGACATAAAATAAAATGGCAAATATGCACTGAAGTTGCTTACGAAGACGACATTGCATGCTCCTGAGTAGCCTAGTTACAGTTTTGAGTCAAATCGACTTGAAAATTGATGGCAAGACTAGATAATGGTTGTCTACCAACTTGAGTTTGAAGAATTTAAAAATAACAATGTGTACAATCCAGTTGTGCAAAGCTCATAGAGAAAGCCTCACAACTGTAATTGCTGCCAAAGGTAATTCTAAAGTATTGACTCAGTGGTGTAAATACTTATGTAAATTAGATATATATGTATTTAATTTTCAATACATTTGCTAACATTTCAAAAAATATGTTTTCACATAGTCATTAAGGGGTATTGTGTGTAGATGGGTGAGAAAAATAATCTATTTCATACACTTCTTATTTAGGCTGTAACACAACAAAATATGGAGTAAGTCAAAGGGTATGAGTACTTTCTGAATCCTGGATGAGATTTTTGGATGAATATTTGGATGAATATGAATATTTATTTTTATTTTTGCCCACTTATTCTAAGCGTCCTATCTACCCCAAATGTGTTGCAATGGGTTAGAAGAGGTTTCAAATGTACTATTCAACATTAGGTTTTTCTAAATGTCCCATCTTTCCAAATGTTTTATTTGTGACCGTAGGCATCCCCCCCAAGGACTAGGGTAAGAGTGAGGGTTAAGGTTGCACTGAATGACCTAAATCTGTTTCAACACATCTCCCCCCGTGAACATGACCCAGGTCACCAGCACAAGGAACTCTACCCAAACAGAACCCTTCTCTCATTCTCTTTCAGAAAACAAATGGATGGCATTGGAAGTTTAGTGGATGGCAGTGCATGAGGTGATTTCCCCCTCTCTCAATATAACACACTTTGAGCTCTTAGGAAAAACATGTGCTTTATGTATTTTACCTAATGGAGTTGTGAAAGCTGAACTCTCAAGCTAAACTCTAAACCTGTTCTCTTATCCCCAGATTCTCCTGTGGTCACTAGTCAAAGGGCTTGACATTAACCCTTGTGTGGTGTTCAAGTTTTTGTTATTCACCCAATGTTTGCGGGTCTGATGAACCTACAACATTATTTGGTTTTCAAAACCACACAGCCATAATAGTTTATGTAAAAATACTTTATTCTTAATACATAGATGTTGACTTACATCAATTACAAGCAATATAGACACCATTAACTGTTCATATTTTCCATTTACCTCTGCTAGATCACATTTATTAAAAAGCACAATAAATTAAATTATAATGAAGACATGGGTGGAATAAATCATGTTTGTCTTGAACAAATATAAATGAAGCAAGGTTTCCATCGCTATTGATGTTTTGCTTTGAACTGAACAAATTTTACATACAGTATTTTATGGAAATGATAAATGAGAACCGTTGAAAACAAATTAAGGTCAGTTTATAAACCACAGAGTTTTACTGGGTGTGTGTTGCAAATATACTTGCAAGTGTACTGTGTCTTCTTGTTCTTCTTGGGTCCACACACATTGCAGCGCTTCTTCTTTTTGATACCGGATGAAAACACTTAGCTTAGGAATTTTACAAACATCTCGCTCACTCACTCACTCATATAGTCACAGCAGGTAGGAGAGTCAGACACACACACATGCAACAACATCACTCACACTTACTTCTGGTATTGGAGTTGCTGGTTCTGTGGGTCGGGCAGATGGGGCACCAGCATCCTCTTCCTGAATCCTCCTCACGATGGCTGCAGAAGCTGGCGTCATTGGGATATGTTAAATTTGAGGTCTTGCCCAGCACCTCAAGAAAGAGCCGTCACCTCTGGAGCTTTCCCTCTTTTCCAATCTGGGTTCAATGCCATCCAGATGATAAACGCATTGTACGCCGAGATGTCCAGGATGCTGAAGAATATCCCAAGTGTCCAGTGTAGGGTCCTTCTTTTGCAGCTGTAGCCAGTCACGAGCTTGTCTAAATTGTCCAACCCTCCTTTTTGAGGTCCATTATGATTTCTGTTTTTTATGTTCCTGGCCACAGATTCTCCCATCCCTATGGAGCTTACCCATGAGTACCACATTTTTGCCTTTCTTTGGCACATAGTACACTAGGGACGTGTTGGCCATGAACACGAAACTTAGTGGAATCGATAGGCCTGTTCCGTGTAATCAACAGTTGAGTTGGGAGCTCTGGCTTGTTATATCGTACTGTTCCTACCATCATTAGCTTCCTCTTGAGGAGCTCCTGTCCCAGCTTGTGCGAAGTACAAAAGTTATTGCTTGTTATGTCTTGGCCACGGAGTCCCTGCTTCACGTCCAGGACAACCCGCATCACTTGGTTCATCTCAGGGGCTCCTCCATCTTGCTTCCTCGTACACACTTGCAAGTTCGACGCATATGATGAAGCAGCATCACAGGCAGCCCAGATCTTGATTCCATATTTTGTGGGTTTGGACGGTATGTACTGCCTGAGGGGGCAGCGGCCCCTAAATGGCATGAGCTGCTCATCAACAGTAACATTGGGCCCAGGGTTGTAAAACAGGGGAAGCTGGTCCACCTACTTGTCCCACACTGACCTGATTGCAGCTAGCTTGTCTCTCTGCCACCGAGCTGGTCTGGTGTCTCGGTTATCGAGGCGGATAATCCTGGAAATAATGTGGAAGTTTTCCAGAGACATTGATGCACAGAAAAGTTATCTGTCAGTTTCTGCATCCCACAGGGATTCTGTGGATTCCCCATTGGATCTGAAAACACCAGCAAGGATAAGAACTCCAAAGTATGCATGTAAATGAGTTTGGTCCATCCCTTTCCATCTCTCTCCAAAAACATGCCTTCCCTCCAAATTATTGCAGTCCAGATTGATTTTCTGGATGGTTTCTGGGTTGAATAGTTCAAAAGAAGACTTTATGTCCTACACATGAGTAACCACCACCCTTGTTGGCCCTGGTTGCATCCTTATCACATTGGCAGCCATGTGGGGTGGTTCATTCCTTGGGCAAGAAGACTATTAAATTTCACAATTTTTTTACATCTACATTTCTCCTGCAGGCTGCTGATGAGCTGGTTGCTGACGGGCTGGTCCTGGAGCTGGCTGAGGGTCAACCTCACCCTCTTCAACCAACTCACTGTCAGACTCCAAATTGACAGTGACATTATCCTCATATCTTCCAAAGTGGAAGACGCTCCTTCCACACTAACTTTTCTCTCTGCAAAAAAGGCCCTTTGAGCAGAGATAATTTTTTTGCCATACTAATTGATTGTGGTAAGGAGCCACACATGCAACGCTATTTATTTGTTGTGTCCCTCCCCCAATTGGCACCTGACTGGGGTACAGTGTGGGAAAATACAGATTTGTTTTTACAATGGTTGAAAATAATATATTGTAATAACATTGTGTAGGTTCCCACAAGACATTGTGTACAGTTTCACACACTACAAAGGGTAAAGAGTGCGAGAAAAGCAGGAGACAGGCAGTGAGACAGACAGGTTCTTCGTGCTATGTTGAAACAGAGGGCCCGGGGAGGAGGAAGACAGAGTGAAGAGTGAAGGCACACAGCAAACCTTTTTGTTTCATTTTTACTTGTCTTCACCTACACACACACCTACACACACACACACACACACACACACACACACACACACACACACACATACACACACACACCTACACACACACACACACACACACTTTTCCACAATTTGATTACCCTCGGGTAATAGTGGACCCGAACATCACATATGTAGTATAAATGTGTAGGGGGGTGCACAATGTGCACAATGCAAATGTTTCTTTACAGAAAATGAGCCAAGGTTAATGAGTCTCAAGTTCAAAAAAAATTCATTGTATCATTTCTCTTTTAGGAAACATTGAAAATGGGTGCCACAGACCCGAACACCACCCAAGGATTAAGTTCGAAATCCATTCAACTAAAGTATGACAGACACTATGATGTGTGATTTGTTTCATTCTATGAACTTCATATTGTTTTCAACTCACTTCATTTAGCTTTCTGTCTCAGTTTCTGCTTCACAACACTTTTCAATTGCTCTTTGATTTCCATGTTTTGGCTGCCATAACTCGCAATACACTTCCTCTGCATTCCCACAAAATCGCATTAGGATTACCATAAAATTTGAATTATTTAGGAATCCAGCACTCACCTGTCACATTGATTACTTGAGAATATTCCAGGTATTCCTCATGATAGTTCTGTCAGACTCGAGTTCTAATAGAGAAATTGTGTGTGGTGCATGCATGCGTGCGTGTGTGAGCGCGTACGTGTGTGTTTGGCTGGATTAGCCAAAGAATGAACTCAGCCCCCTGGCAGCAAAGAAAGCTGGGAACAAAGTAGAATATAAATGGGCCAATATGGCATTATGATTAGAGGGAGATTGAGAGAGACTGTGTCAAGGGCTATACTGATTCAGTAAATGTGACTGTTACTGATCAACTATTTCAAGAGGGTATCTAATACATTACGATTACTAGTGGTGTAAAGTACTACTTAAATCGTTTTTGGGGGGTATCTGTACTTTTACTTTTACTCCACTACATTCTAAAAGAAAATATGTACTTTTTACTCCCATACATTTTCCATGACACCCAAAAGTACTCGTTACGTTTTGAATGCTCAGACAGGACAGCAATATGGTCCAATTCACACACCTATCAATATAATGCGTTGTCATCCCTACTGCCTCTGATCTGGCAGACTCAGTAAACACTGAGTAGAAATCAAAACAGGAAGTGAGAAATCTGAGGTTGGTATGCATTCAACACAGTTCCCATTGAAATCTCCTTGAGATATTGATGAAATTGCACTTCCTAGGGCTTCCACTAGATGTCAACCGTCTATAGAAATTTGAATGAGGCTTCTACTGTGTTGTGGGACTGAATGACAGCAGAATGATTCAGGTGTCTGGCAGTCAGCCATTTCCAGGTCACGCGCATTTCACTTGATAGCGACCTGCGTTCCATGGCTCCTCAAGACACAAAGGAATACTCCGGTTGGAACTTTATTGAAGATTAATGATAAAAACATCCTAATAATTGATTCTGTACTTAGTTTGAAATGTTTCGTCGACCTATAATATAACTTTTTTATAAAGTTTTTGTCCGACGTAAAGCTGAGCGAGTGTTTGGATATGTATACCAAACGCAATAACAAAACTAGCTAATTGGACATAAATAACGGACATTATTGAACAAATCAAGCATTTATTGTGGACCTGGGATTCCTGGGAGTGCATTCTGATGAAGATCATCAAAGGCAAGGGAATATTTAGCATGTAATTTATCGTTTATGTTGACTACAACATGGCGGCTAATTTGACTTGATTGTTTTGAGTGCCATCTCAGATTATTAAATGGATAGCTTTTTCCGTAAAGTATTTTGAAATCTGACACAGCGGTTGCATTAAGGACAGGTATATCTATAATTCCATGTGTATAACTTGTATTATCATCTACATTTATGATGATTATTTCTGTTGAATTGATGTGTCTATGCAAAATCACTGGATGTTTTTGGAACTAGTGAATGTAACGCGCCAATGTAAACTCAGATTTTTTTTATATAAATATGAACTTTATCAAACAAAACATACATGTATTGTGTAACATGTAACCCATTTGCCATGCGTGGGGGCACAGCGTGTTATTGTCCAACCCTGCTCATTCTCTCGACTCCGCTATCAACAACTAATTGCCTATAGAACCCATAACCTGTATCACTAGACACTTCATAGGGCCGACGTTAGCCAGGATGCTTTTTAGGCTAAGCTAGGCTAGCTAGACTCTTTAACTGCAGCACGTTCCATTTATAATAACCAAGGGACTTAACGCTACGTATACTAAAAAAGAGAGCTACCCAGAAACCCCATCTTGGGGAGGCAGGAACAGTTAGCCATAGCTAGCACACCTCAGGGAGTGAGCCAACCTGGCTAGCACGGTATGCAGCGCATGTTTAGCTAGACCTGTCTCGAAAGTTCACGAAGGACTGGATCACCGAGGTGGAACCGGACCCTTCATTAACACGTTTGGCAAGCACTGGGTGCCAATCGGTTCCCGGAACACATCTTACCGCCTAAACTCGTTGTGACAACATTAACTTCAAGTGGCATGGCCAATCAGGGTACGGCAAATAGCCAGAGCCTGTGTACACAGAGTTGGTCTGGCTTTAGGCAAACCTTGGAACCCCGGGTTCCACATTGTTCACAAGCGTTAAAAGTGTTGTCTCCCGCATGAGAGTTCGATTAAAAGTGTCCCTTTTCCATTTTCGGACACACGGTTGTGGTGGAAATGGAAAAAGAAGCAATCTCACCCAGTCCGCAACGTGGCGTCCCGACCCTTCAGCTCGCACTTCAAAGGAGTTGCGATGTCTATTCCGACCAATGTCTTGCATGCGCAGTGTCACCCTGGATCATGTGAACAGTGATGTCAGGGAACAGGATACAATTTGTTGTCTGCGCCCCATGCTTCTGCAGCATCATCGCGTTGACAGTTCGCAAGGCTTCAGGAAATATCCTCCTGTCTCCAGAAGCAGGCAATCTGAGTTATTCCTATGTCGAAGATCCAGGACGGCTGATACAGCCGGTATTCCTGGTTATGAAAAGTGATTAGACCTACGTACCCCCAACAAGCACCTCAGAGTTTACAAACTCAGAATGCTCACACACTGCTGGGCTATTACAGTGATTGACTGGTGATAGTGTTTCACACATCCATGCTAGTGTCCCGTATTATGTTTCTAGGCGTCATAGGAAACCAGAAAAAGAGCTGTCTGACTCCATCTCAGCGCATTCCATTTCTGGGTCTCAAGCTAGATTGCGATTTTTCTGTCCCCACGGAGGGTGTCTGGGTTCCGGCTCTGCTTAGCCAAATTTCGGCTGCGTCACAGTATGTTTTCGCCAGTGCCTATGCCTACTGGGGAGGATGGCTTCTTTGAGAGAAGTTGTTCCAATGGAGCTATTGTTGATGAGGGCCTTCCAGCGCTGAGTGCCAATCTCTTTTGGAAACAAAACACATTTTATAAGGAGGATGGGATCCACCCAAATCATTTGGGTTCCTGGATCCTTTCTCAGACAATGATTTATCAGCCCAGCTCAGCTAATCCCTACCATTGTGATGCAGAGTTGTCATAATGCTTCAACAAATTACACAAGGGGCCTTGGTAGACACAATGTAAGTAACCTAATTTATTTCCCCCGAACTGCCCTGAAAGCCTCTGCTGATCCTACAGTAGTAATCATGTGCCTATGAACCAGATTTATACTGTTATCACTGAGGCGGTGTGCCCCCGGAGGAAGTCCACCGTGTGCAGCTCACCCTGCACTTTCATAAATAACATGAGCATATCTACTTCTGCTAAGCTTCCAAGTAAAGGGTTGAAAACAAGTTACCGTCCTGGAAGAAAAGTGCTTAAGATAGCCTAAGTTAACATACAAGGTTAATGAAATCAATAATTTGCTAGTAACAGATGACATTCATATTCCGGCCATCTCTGAAACTCACTTAGATAAAACCGTTGAGGATACAGTGGTAGCAATACAAGGTTATAGCATTTACAGAAAAGATAGAAATGCCAATGGTGGAGGTGTTGCTGCTTATATTCAGAAAGATTAGAGAGGATCTCATGTTAAATAGTCTTGAAGTAACATGGTCAAAGGTTCATCTTCCTCACCTAAAGCCCATTCTTGTGGGAAGCTGCTATAGACCATCAAGTGCTAACAGTCAGTATCTGGATAACGTGTGAAATGCTTGATAATGTATGTGATACCAACAGAGGTATATTTTCTGGGGGATTTAAATATTGACTGGCTTTCATCAAGCTGCCCACTCAAGAAAAAGCTTCAAACTGTAACCATTGCCTGCAGCCTGGCTCAGGTTATCAGTCAACCTACCATGGTAGTTACAAACAGCACAGGAATGAAATCATCAACATTTATTGATCACATCTTTACAAATGCTGCAGAAATTAGCTTGAAAGCAGTATCCACATCCATCGGATGTAGTGATCACAATATAGTAGCCACATCTAGGAAAACCAAAGTTCCAGTGGCTGGGCCTAATATAGTGCATAAGAGGTCCTACAATGCATTTTGTAGTGATTTCTATTTTGTTGAATATTTCTTGGCCCGTGGTGTGTAATGAGGATCAAACAAACAATGCACTTGACACATTTATGAAATTGCTTATTCCAGTTACTAATAAGAATGCACCCATTAAGAAAATGACTGTAAAAACTGTTACATCCATGTGGATAAATGAGGAATTGAACAATTGTATGGTTGAGAGGGATGAGGCAAAATAAATGGCAAATAAGTCTGGCTGCACAACTGATTGGCAAACATATTGCAAATTGGGAAATCATGTGACTAAACTGAATTAAAAGAAGAAACTAAACTATGAAACAAAGATAAATTATATAAAAAGCTTTTGAGCACATTCAATAACATTTTGGGAAAAAAGGCAAACTCAGCTCTATCATTCATTGAATCAAATGGCTCATTCATCACAAAACCAACAGATATTGCCAACTTCTTTAACCTCTATAGGATTTTCCCACCCCTGTTTTGATTACAAGCAGAGGGATGGGCCTGGAAAATGTAACCACTCAAATTCACATTATGAGCTATGGATGCAAAGACTGACTATCCATGATGTCAGTGTATTTTTATTTATTTAGGGGGTAAATCAGCTTTAATATTGCAGATATATTGTAGTTTCCAATTGTCTGCATAATTTACAATCCCCAATATATATTTTTTCTAAATATATACAGTACCAGTCAAAAGTTTGGACACAACTACTCATTCAAGGAGTCTTCTTTATTTGTACTATTTTCTACATTGAAGAATAATGTATGTGTTATTTCAACAGTATGAAATAACACATATGAAATCATGTAACCAAAAAATTGTTAAACAAATCAAAATATATTTTATATTTCAGATTCTTAAAAGTAGCCTTGATGACAGCTTTGCACACTCTTTTCATTCTCTCAACCAGCTTCACCTGGAATGGTTTTCCAACGTTCTTGAAGGAGTTCCTACATATGCTGAGCACTTGTTGGCTACTTTTCCATCACTCTGCAGTCCAACTCATCCCAAATCATCTCAATTGGGTTGAGGTTGGGTATTGTTGAGGCCAGGTCATCTGTAGTAGCACTCCATCACTCCCCTTCTTGGTCAAATAGCCCTTTACACAGCCTGGAGGTGTGTTGGGTCATTGTCCTGTTGAAAAACCAATGATAATCCCACTATGCGCAAACCAGATTGGATGTTGAATCGCTGCAGAAGCTATAATGGTTAAGTGTGCCTTGAATTCTAAATAAATCACAGACAGTGTCACCGGCAATATACGCTGCCGTACACGTCGATCCAAAGTATCCCAAACATGCTCAACGGCTGACATGTCTGATGAGTATGCAGGCCATGGAAGAACTGGGGCATTTTCAGCTTCCAGGAATTGTGTACAGATCCTTGCCACATGGGGCAGTGCATTATCATGCTGAAACATGAGGTGATGGTAAGGGGATGAATAGCACAACATTGGGCCTCAGGTTCTCATGGTATTTCTGTGCATTCCAATTGCCATCGATGAAATGCCATTGTGTTTGTTGTCTGTAGCTTATTCCTGCATATGCCATAACCCCACCGCCACTGATAAATATCAGTATTTATGCTGCAGTAGTTTGTGTCGGCGGGCTAGGGTCAGTTTGTTATATCTGGAGTACTTCTCCTGTCCTATTCGGTGTCCTGTGTGAATCTAAGTGTGCGTTCTCTAATTCTCTCCTTCTCTCTTTCTCTCTCTCGGAGGACCTGAGCCCTAGGACCATGCCGCAGGACTACCTGACATGATGACTCCTTGCTGTCCCCAGTCCACCTGGCCGTGCTGCTGCTCCAGTTTCAACTGTTCTGCCTTATTATTATTCGACCATGCTGGTCATTTATGAACATTTGAACATCTTGGCCATGTTCTGTTAAAATCTCCACCCGGCACATTCAGAAGAGGACTGGCCATCCCACATATGCTCTCTCTAATTCTCTCTTTCTTTCTCTCTCTCGGAGGACCTGAGCCCTAGGACCATGCCCCAGGAATACCTGACATGATGACTGCTTGCTGTCCCCAGTCCACCTGACTGTGCTGCTGCTCCAGTTTTAAATGTTCTGCCTTATTATTATTCGACCATGCTGGTCATTTATGAACATTTGAACATCTTGACCATGTTCTGTTATAATCTCCACCCGGCACAGCCAGAAGAGGACTGGCCACCCCACATAGCCTGGTTCCTCTCTAGGTTTCTTCCTAGGTTTTGGCCTTTCTAGGGAGTTTTTCCTAGCCACCGTGCTTCTACACCTGCATTGCTTGCTGTTTGGGGTTTTAGGCTGGGTTTCTGTACAGCACTTTGAGATATCAGCTGATGTACGAAGGGCTATATAAATAAATTTGATTTGATTTGATGGGGCACTCTGTTCAAAACGTTGACGTCAGTAAATTGCTCGCCCACACGACGCCATACACGTGGTCTGAGGTTGTGATGCCAGTTGGATGTACTACCAAATTCTCTAAAACAACATTACAGAATAAGGAATACATTCAATTGCCCTGGGGGCTACGAACAATTGGGGAAAGTCGTATTCCTGGTAGTAATACTGGTTACCGCTACTCTGATAACATAAAGTTGTTTCCGGCTGTAGATAATGACACAAAACAATTCTGGGCTAATTATGTAAGAAATAACACACAAAAAAACAAAATATTGCAAATTTGCATCAAGAGCTAGAAGCAGAGCTGCCATATCTGTTGGCACCAATTTATAAACCACAAGCTGCATTCAGAAAGACTGTCAGGGTTAGGAACATTGTGAGGTGACTACCTAACCATTTAAAACTGGAACAACTATATCAGCAATGATTGAACATTTTTGGATTTGATTAGTTTAGAAATATGCATGTTAAATATCTTTGTGTATCATAAGATTAATCAGTCTATCGATGTACATGCAAAACACAGATATTACAAAACATTTCAAAAAATCTATTGTTTTACAGTAACTTACAGGTAACTTGCTGCCAGTAAGTTACCACAAATAAAACAGTTTTACAGTACCAATGCTGTTACTGTAATCCATTGACAGTACCCTTACTGGTACTGTAATTTATTGTAAGGGATGAGGGACCCTTGTTTGTATTCAGGATGTGATGTTGCAATTTGAGTAATTTCCACAAGTATTTTGTGTGTTTGGTTTATAATGGAAAATGATTTATTTGTATGAGGTGCCTTTCTGATTGTGTTTTCTAAAACATAAAACAGTACTGCCACAAACAAAGTAATGCATATAACATAACAGAACAGGTACCAATTAACTAAGAATAAAATATAACATAAAAATAATAAGCTAATAATGTTTTCTCTCCTGTTTCAAAAGATGTGCTTTGATTGTGTTGCCCGTGTGTTTTTTTGTCTGTTGTGGCATTCTATTGTGAATATTCACAAATAAAGTGAGTCAACTGCTACTGTGTTTTCCGTTTTTTTTTACAGTAATGTCCATAATACGTCAAAGATTTCCTGGACTTAGATTTGTTCCCCAACAGTGCAATGTAATTTACGGTACTCTACTGTATTCCGTTTATACAGTATGTCACGGTTTCTTGAACAGTAATTTACCTTGACTATTAAAGGATTTATTTCTTCAGTATAGGCATAACCTATAACCATTACTTTTTTGTGCTATGTTGCTCTGTCTGCATGCTATGTCTTGCTTGTCCTATGTTGCTCTGTCTGCATGCTATGTCTTGCTTGTCCTATGTTGCTCTGTCTGCATGCTATGTCTTGCTTGTCATATGTTGCTCTGTGTGTGCTCACTGCTCAATGATTGTCTGTATTGTAATTGTTTTTAATAACCTGCCCAGCGACTGCGATTGAAAATTAACCGGCTGGCTAAACCCGGCACTTTTACCGAAATGTTGATTCATGTGCACTGTCCCTGTAAAAATAAAAATACACTCAAACTCAAACCAATGTAGGCATCATTTTTAACAATGTGATATTGTGCTCCAAAGGGATAACTTGAAATCACATGATGTTGGTTAATCAGGAGCGGACTGGGACCAAAAATAGTCCCTGCCATTTCTAACAAACCAGACCATGTTTTTTATTGAGATCTGCACAACAACCCTTTTTTAAAAGTTTGACTCAAGTTAGACAGGCCCACTATGCTCAAAATGGATCAGCCGATCTGAGTTTAATAAAATAATAAAATAAAATGTTTTTGATTATGTATTAGCCTAGTAATATTTAGGCATAAAATGTGAATTTGGCCTCATGAAATCCTTGCCAAAAACACAAGATATAGTCTACTGTTACAGGTAGGTCTACATTATCTATGAGTTGATCATATAGAAATGTTTCCATCCAACGATTTTCTGTGAGTAAAGTCGTACCGAACGAACCGTATACCATATCAAATCAGCCTTGAAGGAAACAGAAACTGTGTTTGTTCGACATGGTGGAATCTTTTTGTGTCCGAAACGGTGGTGGAAACTCCTTTATGCTCAAATATCGATATAATAACCATCATATCGGAGTAAAATGGTCAAAGGTGTGCTCCTCACACTACAACTCAAGAAAACCCTGTAGTTTATTAACCTATAGATGAAATACATTTTTTGATGAACTTCACAGGGGGGTGTTCTGCACAGTGATCTGATGCTCTTGTCCAATAAATATTGAGGGTCTTATTCTGCTGATTTGATGATTAATGCTTGACTGCCATTTTGACAAATAATGAACTCATCATGTAGAGCAGCCTACCCTTACAGCCTACACATTCTGTATTTGCGAAGCTGTTGGCTAGAGCGCAGGTGCCAAGACCAGAGTAGGAACATTTGCTATTTAACGCAACAGTTTGTCACAATACTACTTGTGGAGTTGAAAATGAAACACAGTGAATTTAAGATTTTTATTCTGTACATGAAAACTAAATTTTGTGTCCACTATGTCATCACGCACTGAATTTTAAATCAAATCAAATCAAATCAAATGTTATTTGTCACATACACATGGTTAGCAGATGTTAATGCGAGTGTAGCGAAATGCTTGTGCTTCTAGTTCCGACAATGCAGTAATAACAAGTAATCTAACTAACAATTCCAAAACTACTGTCTTGTACACAGTGTAAGGGGATAAAGAATATGTACATAAGGATATATGAATGAGTGATGGTACAGAGCAGCATAGGCAAGATACAGTAGATGGTATCGAGTACAGTATGTACAAATGAGATGAGTATGTAAACAAAGTGGCATAGTTTAAAGTGGCTAGTGATACATGTATTACATAAGGATACAGTCGATGATATAGAGTACAGTATATACGTATGCATATGAGATGAATAATGTAGGGTAAGTAACATTATATAAGGTAGCATTGTTTAAAGTGGCTAGTGATATATTTACCTCATTTCCCATCAATTCCCATTATTAAAGTGGCTGGAGTTGAGTCAGTGTCAGTGTGTTGGCAGCAGCCACTCAGTGTTAGTGGTGGCTGTTTAACAGTCTGATGGCCTTGAGATAGAAGCTGTTTTTCAGTCTCTCGGTCCCAGCTTTGATGCACCCGTACTGACCTCGCCTTCTGGATGATAGCGGGGTGAACAGGCAGTGGCTCGGGTGGTTGATGTCCTTGATGATCTTTATGGCCTTCCTGTGACATCGGGTGGTGTAGGTGTCCTGGAGGGCAGGTAGTTTGCCCCCGGTGATGCGTTGTGCAGACCTCACTACCCTCTGGAGAGCCTTACGGTTGAGGGCGGTGCAGTTGCCATACCAGGCGGTGATACAGCCCGCCAGGATGCTCTCGATTGTGCATCTGTAGAAGTTTGTGAGTGCTTTTGGTGACAAGCCTAATTTCTTCAGCCTCCTGAGGTTGAAGAGGCGCTGCTGCGCCTTCTTCACGATGCTGTCTGTGTGAGTGGACCAATTCAGTTTGTCTGTGATGTGTATGCCGAGGAACTTAAAACTTGCTACCCTCTCCACTACTGTTCCATCGATGTGGATAGGGGGGTGTTCCCTCTGCTGTTTCCTGAAGTCCACAATCATCTCCTTAGTTTTGTTGACGTTGAGTGTGAGGTTATTTTCCTGACACCACACTCCTAGGGCCCTCACCTCCTCCCTGTAGGCCGGCTCGTCGTTGTTGGTAATCAAGCCTACCACTGTTGTGTCGTCCGCAAACTTGATGATTGAGTTGGAGGCGTGCGTGGCCACGCAGTCGTGGGTGAACAGGGAGTACAGGAGAGGGCTCAGAACGTTGAGGATCAGCGGGGAGGAGATGTTGTTGCCTACCCTCACCACCTGGGGGCGGCCCGTCAGGAAGTCCAGTACCCAGTTGCACAGGGCGGGGTCGAGACCCAGGGTCTCGAGCTTGATGACGAGCTTGGAGGGTACTATGGTGTTGAATGCCAAGCTGTAGTCGATGAACAGCATTCTCACATAGGTATTCCTCTTGTCCAGATGGGTTAGGGCAGTGTGCAGTGTGGTTGAGATTGCATCGTCTGTGGACCTATTTGGGCGGTAAGCAAATTGGAGTGGGTCTAGGGTGTCAGGTAGGGTGGAGGTTATATGGTCCTTGACTAGTCTCTCAAAGCACTTCATGATGACGGATGTGTGTGCTACGGGGCGGTAGTCGTTTAGCTCAGTTACCTTAGCTTTCTTGGGAACAGGAACAATGGTGGCCCTCTTGAAGCATGTGGGAACAGCAGACTGGTATAGGGATTGATTGAATATGTCCGTAAACACACCGGCCAGCTGGTCTGCGCATGCTCTGAGGGCGCGGCTGGGGATGCCGTCTGGGCCTGCAGCCTTGCGAGGGTTAACACGTTTAAATGTCTTACTCACCTCGGCTGCAGTGAAGGAGAGACCGCATGTTTTCGTAGCAGGCCGTGTCAGTGGCACTGTATTGTCCTCAAAGCGGGCAAAAAAGTCATTTAGTCTGCCTGGGAGCAAGACATCCTGGTCCGTGACTGGGCTGGATTTCTTCCTGTAGTCCGTGATTGACTGTAGACCCTGCCACATGCCTCTTGTGTCTGAGCCGTTGAATTGAGATTCTACTTTGTCTCTGTACTGGCGCTTAGCTTGTTTGATAGCCTTGCGGAGGGAATAAATGCACTGTTTGTATTCGGTCATGTTACCAGACACCTTGCCCTGATTAAAAGCAGTGGTTCGCGCTTTCAGTTTCACACGAATGCTGCCATCAATCCACGGTTTCTGGTTACGGAATGTTTTAATCGTTGCTATGGGAACGACATCTTCAACGCACGTTCTAATGAACTCGCACACCGAATCAGCGTATTCGTCAATGTTATCTGACGCAATACGAAACATCTCCCAGTCCACGTGATGGTAGCAGTCTTGGAGTGTGGAGTCAGCTTGGTCGGACCAGCGTTGGACAGACCTCAGCCTGGGAGCCTCTTGTTTTAGTTTCTGTCTGTAGGCAGGGATCAACAAAATGGAGTCGTGGTCAGCTTTTCCGAAAGGGGGGCGGGGCAGGGCCTTATATGCGTCGCGGAAGTTAGAGTAACAATGATCCAAGGTCTTTCCACCCCTGGTTGCGCAATCGATATGCTGATAAAATTTAGGGAGTCTTGTTTTCAGATTAGCCTTGTTAAAATCCCCAGCTACAATGAATGCAGCCTCCGGATAAATCGTTTCCAGTTTGCAGAGAGTTAAATAAAGTTCGTTCAGAGCCATCGATGTGTCTGCTTGGGGGGGGGGGGGATATATACAGCTGTGATTATAATCAAAGAGAATTCTCTTGGTAGATAATGCGGTCTACATTTGATTGTGAGGAATTCTAAATCAGGTGAACAGAAGGATTTGAGTTCCTGTATGTTTCTTTCATCACACCATGTCACGTTGGCCATGAGGCATACGCCCCCGCCCCTCTTCTTACCAGAAAGATGTTTGTTTCTGTCAGCGCGATGCGTGGAGAAACCCGTTGGCTGCACCGCTTCGGATAGTCTCCCAAGTGAGCCATGTTTCAGTGAAGCAAAGGACGTTACAGTCTCTGATGTCCCTCTGGAATGCTACCCTTGCTCGGATTTCATCAACCTTGTTGTCAAGAGACTGGACATTGGCAAGAAGAATGCTAGGGAGTGGTGCACGATGTGCCCGTCTCCGGAGTCTGACCAGAAGACCGCCTCGTTTCCCTCTTTTTCTGAGTCGTTTTTTTGGGTCGCTGCATAGGGTCCACTCCGTTGTCCTGTTTGTAAGGCAGAACACAGGATCCGCGTCGCGAAAAACATATTCTTGGTCGTACTGATGGTGAGTTGACGCTGATCTTATATTCAGTAGTTCTTCTCGACTGTATGTAATGAAACCTAAGATGACCTGGGGTACTAATGTAAGAAATAACACGTAAAAAAACAAAAAACTGCATAGTTTCCTAGGAACGCGAAGCGAGGCGGCCATCTCTGTCGGCGCCGGAAGTAAGAATTTTATCCACAACAAGTCTGTTTGGTGGAAACACCACTGGTGGAAAAATGTGCACATTTTCTTAATGAGGATTTTAGAATATTCACATGAAATTCTGTCACCAATTGGATGAAAACATAACTATTGGAGCATGAACAACTGACTCGTCTTATTATCAAGACACCTGCTGGTAACTCTTAACTGGTTAGGACAGCTCATGAGGTGTCATAAATATCTGTATACTAAATGGGACTCGTATGACTAAAGAAGCTTCAGGCTTAGCTCCTACACACGCGCACATACACATGAAAACACACACACACACACACACACACACACACACACACACACACACACACAAGCTCTCTCTTTCTCGCTCACTCTTTTCACTCCATGTACCAATTAAGCTCTGTTATCTTCCTTCACACATTCCTCTGCTAAGTGTTTTTTACAGGCGGGCACAGGCAAAGATAAAGAAAGAGAGGAGTTAAGGGAAAGTAGAGAGAGGTCAAGAAAAGGAGTGAGGGACTAAGGTCATGGAGGAGGCGGAGGAGGAGGAGTAGGAGGACATTAATTAGACTGAAGAAAGGAGAGTAAACAATAATATGCTGGGTTGTTTGGTTGACCCAACAGCTGGGTTGCAGGTGTTGGATCCCTTAGTTGGGTTGCTTTCTTTAAAAACAGCTGGGGTTTGCTGCTGGGTTATTGAGATATGACCCACCGGGTCAGATCAGAAGACTGGAGGCATAGTTTAGTAGGGATGTGGTTTCCAGATAGTTCTTTTTAGCCACCCATAATAGTGTGAATGTGTTCCTTAAAATCAAAGGCATTTTTGTTGATATTATGTGAGCTCTGAAACGCTGCAGGGTCTGTATGCATGAGTGCAATCAACAGATGTTAAATATCCCCAATTGCCTTTAAAACCACTGGGAAATATACCATTACTTTTAATTGCCATGAAAAAATGCATGCAGTCAGTATATAAATGCCAATAAATCTATCTCTTCCTATTAAATGGATGCACTTGAATAAAACAATATGGTTCAAGGATGCCTCTCTTTGTCTAGAATAACCATGGCAACAATGTATTTAATTATTGTGCAAAAAAATGTTGTAAATATGTGTAGAAAACACAACACTAAATATATGAATATATTGCAATGGAAATGTATAACATATTTGCCAGTGGCATTATAAGGCATTACAATTTGTGGCTATGTACAGTGGGGCAAAAAAGTATTTAGTCAGCCACCAATTGTGCAAGTTCTCCCACTTACAGTTTTTTTCTATTTTTTTCTATTGCTGGTATTTTGGCCCATTCCTCCATGCAAATCTCCTCTAGAGCAGTGATCTGCATGGAGGAATGGGCCAAAATACCAGCAACAGTGTGTGAAAACGTTGTGAAGACTTACAGAAAACGTTTGACCTCTGTCATTGCCAACAAAGGGCATATAACAAAGTTTAGAGATAAACTTTTGTAATTGACCAAATACTTATTTTCCACCATAATTTGCAAATAAATTCATTAAAAATCCTACAATATGATTTTCAGGATTTTTTTTCTCATTTTGTCTGTCATAGTTGAAGTGTACCTATGATGAAAATATCGGGCGTCTCTCATCTTTTTAAGTGGGAGAACTTACACAATTGGTGGCTGACTAAATACTTTTTTGCCCCACTGTATTTATGAGTAAATTGAGTGAGTGTGTCTAAGCTATGTGAACTAACTCTCTCACACCATAACACATTAAAGCTGCTCTGACCTTGGCTGCACTGGCAAACATGTGTAAGAAGACATTAGTCAAAATGTTGACAATGAACATGAAGTAAACATACTACAAGCATGATTGTTTAGTAAGTAAAGCTACTAAATCACAATGTTACTTTGTATCACATTTTTACTTCACTCTTGTAAAAGTAATCCAGTCCAGCACCAAAAATACATTGAAATACCAAGGTTTTTCTCAGGTGATAAACTATTTAGTTAAGAAAGAAATTTATTTTTCCAAAGAACGAAGGGATATTACAAGAAAGTGTTTCTATTTTGCGGAAGCAACAGAGTACTTCAACTGAGAACATCTGTAAAAACAATAATATATATATATATAAATATAAAAAAAATGTTTCTACAAATGCATTCTCTTTTCTATTGGACCATGTTCTTTACCTGACCTGGCTTTCTCAATCACCAGGCCTCTGTTTGGAGATCTGCTTTCACACATATCAGACCGACAGTTATTCACTGCCCAACCGCTTGTCTGTTGCTCCACTGGCATTCACAGGGACAATTTATCAGTGAGTTGCATGCTGAAGTGTAAGTTATTGTTTCTAGTCGGGCTACCATGGCCAGCAAATCATTCCCGGCTTCTAATTGGATCAATGACGGCCAACCCCGGCCGAACCCAACGCTGGCCCAATTGTGCACAGCCCAATGGGACTTCCAATCATGGCCAGATGTGATACAGCCTGGAATCGAACCAGGGTCTGTAGTGACGCCTCTTGCACTGAGATGCAGTGCCTTAGACCGCTGTGCCACTCAGGAGTCCATTTGAGCTGGCAGTCATATTTGATCTACATAATGCATTTCTATCTGAACATTCTGTAAGTGGCCTTTCTCCTGAATGTCCATTGACCCAGACGTACATGATCAAGTCAAACCAGTTAACCAATGATATTTTGTACAGATAAGTATAAATACGTTGTGACGCTCAACTATTGTATGACTCTGTCAACATGCCCTTGAAAAGGTCGAAATCACTAAGGACTTAAAATTGTACCCTCACTGCTGTACAGACCTGGGCAGAAAATAGTAGCATTTTGCAGTTTATTTGAAAATACCATCTTTTCAAATACTTGAGGTTTATATAGAGTTTCAACTAAATAGTGAATGATACTTATTTCACTTATGTAATAACTTCATTATTATGTAATTATAAATCAAGTCACATTTATTTACAAAGCACTTCTTACATCAGCTGATATCTCAAAGTGCTGTACAGAAAACCCAGCCTAAAACCCCAAACAGCAAGCAATACAGGTGTAGAAGCACGGTGGCTAGGAAAACTCCCTAGAAAGGCCAGAACATAGGAAGAAACCTAGAGAGGAACCAGGCCATGAGGGGTGGCCAGTTCTCTTCTGGCTGTGCCGGGTGGAGATTATAACAGAACATGGCCAAGATGTTCAATTGTTCATAGATGACCAGCAGGGTCAAATAACAACAATCACAGTGGTTGTCAAGGGTGCAACAGGTCAGCACCTCAGGAGTAAATGTCAGTTGGCTTTTCATAGCCAATCATTCAATGTATTTCTACCGCTCCTGCTGTCTCTAGAGAGTTGAAAACAGAAGGTCTGAGACAGGTAGCACGTCCGGTGAACAGGTCAGGGTTCCATAGCCGCAGGTGGAACAGTTGAAACTAGAGCAGCAGCATGGCCAGGTGGACTGGGGACAGCAAGGAGTCATCAGGCCAGGTAGTCCTGAGGCATGGTCCTAGGGCTCAGGTCCTCCGAGAGAGAGAAAGAAAGAATTAGAGAGAGCATACATAAATTCACACAGGACACCGGATAAGATAGGAGAAATAGTCCAGATATATCAGACTGACCATAGCCCCCCCGACACAAACTATTGCAGCATAAATACTGGAGGCTGAGACAGGAGGGGTCAGGAGACACCGTGACCCCGTCCGACGATACTCCCGGACAGTGCCAAACAGGCAGGATATAACCCCACCAACTTTGCCAAAGCACAGCCCCCACAGGACTAGAGGGATATCTTCAACCACCAACTTACCATCCTGAGACAAGGCTGAGTATAGCCCACAAAGAAAGCAATACCCAAAGTCTTATGTAGCAACAATGTTAACAACATGGTGTAGCCGGAGGACAGCTTGCTTCCGTCCTTTTCTGGCTACATTGACTTCAATACAAAACCTAGGAGGCTCGTAGGCCTCACCCCCTTCCATAGACATACATGGTAATTATGACCACTTCCAGAGGACGTCCTCCAACCAATCAAAGCTTTTGCAGTATGAACTGACATGTTGTCCATCCAATCATACAATTAGGATCAGGGAACGATCCTATTGAGTTGTTTTGGGATTGTACCACCGAGCATTATTGGGGGTTCTTGTTGAAGAACCCCTTTCATTCTCTGGGGTCCACGGAAAGGTGTGAATTAAACGCGAGGGTTGACCTCTGCCTGAGATCAGTTTCATGAAGAAGGATGAAAATGTGAGGGCATTCAATATCACCTGGTATCAAATGTATAGCTGGTTAACAGGGAGCCATTCATCAAGCCGCCTGTATTGCTGGCTTGTCTGCGTTTTTGTGCGTGCAAGAATTTGCTTTTAGAGGACACGACAAGATGGAAGATTCCACCGACAAGGGCAACTACAACAAACTTGCAGCGGTAATCGCACGTTACGATGCTTTACTTGCTGAACATATCGAACTTTCGACTGTCTTTTCTAGGATGTCGAAAACAATTCCGAATGATTTGATAACTTCCATCCCATCATCCATTAAAAGATTAAAGAGAGTTTGACGCAGCACATTTTTTCCCCTTTCCTCCGGTATCTATTTAGCAAAGATGATAACACATAATTACTCCGGACAAACACAAGCAAAAACTCATGACATAAATCTTGCAGCAGCCTAGGCTACACATAAACATTATAAAATCTGACATGCTGTATGAGATGAAAACTATACTATTTTTCAGCCTGATCAGTTGTACGCTACTAATAAGAGCAATTACATACAGCCTATGCGCCCTGTCCACCTGGTCAGGGTAAACTAATTGGTAACGTTAGGTATTTAAAGTCCATTTGTGTGTCTGGAGAAAATGTGAATGTGATCAAATTTAGTTTGCATAAAAACTTGGGCTTGCTAAACTGCATATATGTTTTTAATCCATAATGATTAAGTCTAATTAATGAATCAACATAATAGTGATGACGATGTGAGTAAATGTTTTGTAAGGCCTACAGTTGCATAGGCCTGCATGATGCAAACATGCATAAAGCAAACTCAGCCCTGTGAGTTCTATTGTCTATCAGTTGTTGTCTATGTGTCTGGGTAGAGGAAATCCCCCTCCTAATTTAGTTTATATGAACAAATATAAGGTAGCTGCAGTTTGACAGGGTTTAAAGCCCCAGGAGTTCTTTCAGGAGTTTAAAAAAATAATGTGACCTGATTTAGAAAAACTGGTCCCATCATAGCACATATAAACCTTTCTACAACTGAATAATCACTGTCATACCTTATAGGGTCCAGAGTTGTCCTAGTTAGGTTAACATATAAGGAAAAACTCCAGGCCCCAGTGGGTAAAAATTGCCCCACCGCTCTGGGACCTACGGTGGTCAGTTATCGTCAGGTATGTGACAGATCAGGGCTTTATTCAGGAACTTTTCTTGGGATACTTTGATGTGTCAAGTGGGCGAGATGTGCAGTCTATGTTTAACTTTATGAATTTTGAGATGTCTGAGTTTAAGTTCATAGAGAAACTCTTTTTCCAAACCTACGATGGCGAAGCTGTAATAGAATGCATCTCCTATTTGTATTTACAGCTAAGTCCCCTCCTGTTCCCTAATTAAGAGGGGATGACTACTCCACTCCACTACCTTTCTCAACTCTCTCCTGAGATGAACTGAAGCCATGTCTCATGTGCCCGCTCATTCACTGGCACATTGAATTTATAGAGTTCCCCTATATACGTATTTTCTCTCATTCCTGTATGTGAAGTCAATCGCGTTATTACACATCAATGGCTTTACTCCTTGCTTGGAATAACTAATTCTTAGGTCTTTTGTCTAACTGTGTAGTGTGTTGTGTTATTGTTTTGTGTCTCCCCAGTCAAATCCTGTCCAGTCCTGTACTGGTCAAGCCTCTGACCAGTACAGTACAGCCTTTCACTGCTGTGATCCCTTTCCAACACGGTGTAAGTATCCCTCTCATTCCAATTCTCCATAATATGATACTATAAATGTCTTTATTAAATTCTTTAGGTTAAAATAATTAGTCTTTGATGATTTTTGAGACACACTTTGTAGTTTCTGTGTGTTACGTGCCTATATAAGGTAGCTGCAGGTAGTGTCCCATCCTCCTCAATTTTTCAAGTCACCAGCCTCCACTCATGGAAATATATATTTTTTTGTCATTTTGAAACTGCAAAAGTGGTCTATGTTGGAGTGATTCCATGTCCCTCATGTATTTGATTCTTGGCTATCGGCTATGACATTAATATCTAATAGCACTCCAAACCTTGTGATTATGGTAATATATTTAGACTAATTCAACTAACTTTTTCACATGACTGGGCAGGGGGCAGGAATTGATGGGCCTGGGAGGGCATAGGCCCACCCACTTGGGAGCCAGGCCAACCCACTGGGGAGCCTGGCCCAGCCAATCAGAATGAGTTATTCCCAACAAAATGGCTTTATTACAGACAGAAATACTCCTCAGTTTCATAAGCTGTCTGGAGGCTGGTCTCAGACAATCCCACAGGTGAAGAAGCCAGATGTGGAGGTCTTGGGCTGGTGTGGATGAGGAGGAGGAGGGGTGGGAATTAGGCTGAAGTAAGGAGAGTAAACACAAAAACATGCTGGGTTGCAGGTGTTGGGTCACTTAGTTGGGTTGCTGGATTATTGCTGCTGGGTACTGGGTTATTGGTGCTGGGTTATTGAGATATGACCCACCGGGTCAGATCAGAAGACTGGATGCATAGTCTAGTAGTGGTTTTCAGATAGTTATTTTTAGCTACCCATACGAGTAAATGTTATTCCTGTGAATGTGTTCTGTTGTTTAGGTCAAACAATGACATTGGTATACCTTATAACAATATGTAATAAATTATCTTAATATTATAGAAGAACGTGGAAATGCAAAAACATATAATGAAAGTTTGAGTTTTCAGTAGGTAAACTTAACATGATGAGCCGGAATTACATTTACTCTCACAGGTCTCCTAACTGAAAGCCTTGACCCTAATAAGCAAAGCCTCCTGAAAATAACCTAAGGATGACATTAAAAAAGACCAAGCTACTAGGTCAACCCAGCATGAGAGTAAAAAAATACCCAACTGATGCTTAAGTTAACCCATGTTTGGGTAATCCCAACAATCCAACTTGTTAGGTAAAGGTGACTTTTTTGGGATATAAAGAAGGACTTTATCGAACAAAAGGACCATTTATTATGTAGCTGGGACCCTTGGGATTGCAAACAGAGGAAGCTCTTCAAAGGTAAGTGATTTATTTTATTGCTATTTCTGACTTTCGTGAGGCCTCTGCTTGTTTGGAAAATGTTTGTAATGCTTTTGAATGCGGGGCGCTGTCCTCAGATAATTGCATGCTATGCTTTCACCGTAAAGCTTTTTAAAAATCTGACAACGCGGCTATATTAACAAGAAGTTAAGCTTTTAAATGATGTAGGACACTTGTATTTTCATGAATGTTTAATATTACGATTTTGTATTTTGAATTTGGCGTGCTCCGATTTCACCGGATGTTGTCGAATTTTATCCCGCTAGAGGGATTTGACACTAAGACGCTAAAGCTTCTTCAGGATCGGTGTCCCGTGAGCTAGGCTAATATGATTAGCATGAGGTTGTAAGTAACATTTTCCCCGGACATAGGCATATCTGAAAGCTTAAATTCTTATTCATCTAACTGCACTGTCCAATTTACAGTGAAAACATACCATGCTATTGTTTGAGGAGAGTGCACAGTTTTGAACATGAAAGTTAATAATAAACAAATCAGGCACATTTGGGCAGTCTTGATAGAACAATTTGAACAGAAATGCAATGGTTCCTTGGATCAGTCTAAAACGTTGCACATACACTGAGGCCATCTAGTTAGTTTTTTCTCTGTATTATCTTTTACGATCTATTGTGTTATTCTCCTACATTCCTTTCACATTTCCACAATTTTCATAGTATTTCCTTTCCAATGGTACCAATAATATGCATATCCTTGCTTCAGGACCTGAGTTAGGCAGTTAGATATGTCATTTTAGGCAAAAATTTGAAAAAAACGAGCAGATCCTGAATAAACAATAATATTTGTAGTATGTTTACAGCATGTTCATTGTCAACATTTTGACTACTGCCTTCTTATACGTTTGCCAGAGCAGTCAAGGTCAGAGCAGATTTAATGTGTTATGGTGTGAGAGTTAGTTTTCACATAGCTTAGACAGGCTCACTCAACTTACTCATAAATACATAGCCACAATTTCTAATTAGTTCTAGTGCCGCTGGCAAAGAGTTTACAGATTTCCTTTGCAATATATTCATATACACTGCTCCAAAAAATAAAGGGAACACTTAAACAACACAATGTAACTCCAAGTCAATCACATTTCTGTGAAATCAAACTGTCCACTTAGGAAGCAACACTGATTGACAATAAATTTCACATGCTGTTGTGCAAATGGAATAGACAACAGGTGAAAATTATAGGCATTTAGCAAGACACCCCCAATAAAGGAGTGGTTCTGCAGGTGGGGACCACAGACCACTTCTCAGTTCCTATGCTTCCTGGCTGATGTTTTGGTTACTTTTGAATGCTGGCGATGCTTTCACTCTAGTGGTAGCATGAGACGGAGTCTACAACCCACACAAGTGGCTCAGGTAGTGCAGCTCATCCAGGATGGCTCATCAATGCGAGATGTGGCAAGAAGGTTTGCTGTGTCTGTCAGCGTAGTGTCCAGGGCATGGAGGCGCTACCAGGAGACAGGCCAGTACATCAGGAGACATGGAGGAGGCCGTAGGAGGGCAACAACCCAGCAGCAGGACCGCTACCTCCGCCTTTGTGCAAGGAGGAGCAGGAGGAGCACTGCCAGAGCCCTGCAAAATGACCTCCAGCAGGCCACAAATGTGCATGTGTCTGCTCAAACGGTCAGAAACAGACTCCATGAGGGTGGTATGAGGGCCCGACGTCCACAGGTGGGGGTTGTGCTTACATCCCAACACCGTGCAGGACGTTTGGCATTTGCCAGAGAACACCAAGATTGGCAAATTCGCCACTGGCGCCCTGTGCTCTTCACAGATGAAAGCAGGTTCACACTGAGCACATGTGACAGACGTGACAGTCTGGAGACGCCGTGGAGAACGTTCTGCTTTCTGCAACATCCTCCAGCATGACCGGTTTGGCGGTGGGTCAGTCATGGTGTGGGGTGGCATTTCTTTGGGGGGCCACACAGCCCTCCATGTGCTCGCCAGAGGTAGCCTGACTGCCATTAGGTACCGAGATGAGATCCTCAGACCCCTTGTGAGACCATATGCTGGTGCGGTTGGCCCTGGGTTCCTCCTAATGCAAGACAATGCTAGATCTCATGTGGCTGGAGTGTGTCATCAGTTCCTGCAAGAGGAAGGCATTGATGCTATGGACTGGCCCGCCCGTTCCCCAGACCTGAATCCAATTGAGCACATCTGGGACATCATGTCTCGCTCCATCCACCAACGCCACGTTGCACCACAGACTGTCCAGGAGTTGGCGGATGCTTTAGTCCAGGTCTGGGAGGTGATCCCTCAAGAGACCATCCGCCACCTCATCAGGAGCATGCCCAGGTGTTGTAGGGAGGTCATACAGGCACGTGGAGGCCACACACACTACTGAGCCTCATTTTGACTTGTTTTAAGGATATTACATCAAAGTTGGATCAGCCTGTAGTGTGGTTTTCCACAGTGTGACTCCAAATCCAGACCTCCATGGGTTGATACATTTGATTTCCATTGATGATTTTTGTGTGATTTTATTGTCAGCACATTCAACTATGTAAAGAAAAAAGTATTTCATAAGAATATTTCATTCATTCAGATCTAGGATGTGTTATTTTAGTGTTCCCTTTATTTTTTGGAGCAGTGTATTTTATATAGTGTTTTATACACATGTTTACAAATTGTTATGCACATTTCTTTACGTAACATTGTTACCATTGTTATACAACACAAAGATAGGCATTCACAAATCATTATGTTGTATTCAAGGTCATCCAAGTAATAGAAAGAGATCGATTTATTGGCATGTACATACTGACTGCATGCATTTTTCCACGGCAATTCAAATTATTGGAATATTTACCAGTGGTTTTAAAGGCAACTCTGAATACTTAACATATTTTGTTTGCTTTCATGCATATACACCCTGCAGAGTTTCAGAGCTTACAAAATATCAGTCGTTCATACCTCGACAAAAATGCCTTTGATTTGAGGAGGCAGGTATATGCTTGTACCTCTTTTATTTACAAGATGTAGCAATGCCTTCCATTTGGTGTTTGGTGGTCATAATGAGGGTGTTGTTGCTCTTTGATTTATACATTATAAGGATTCTGCAATAACTCACGGGACACCGATCCCGAATACGTTTTTAGTATAGCTATTAAATCTCAATGTTACTTTGCATCAAATTTTTATTTCACTCTAGTAAAAGTAATCTAGTCCAGCACCAATAATACAATGACATACCAAGGTTTTTCTCAGCTGATAAACTATTTAGTTAAGAAAGAAAATGGGCTTCTTATAAAATGTTACACAAGAACAAAGGGACATTACAAGTTAGTGTTTCTGTTTTGCAATAGCAACAGAGTACTTCAACTGATAACCTTTGGAAATTTGTCTTTAAAAAACTTTTCTACATATGCATTCTCTTTTCTATTGGACCATGCTCTTTTCCTGACCTGGCAGCTGCCTTCCCAGTCACCAGGCCTCCGTTTGGAGATCTGCTTCCACACACACCAGACTGAGATTATTCACTGCCCAGCCTGTTGTCCATTGCTCCACTGGCATTCACAGGGACAATTTGTTAGTAATTTGCATGCTGAAGTGTACAGTAAGTGATCTAGTCGGGCTACCATGGCCAGCAAATCATTCCCGGCTTGTAATTGTATCATTTAACCTCTCTCTCTTTTTATTTTTTATTTCAACCAAGTAGGCTAGTTGAGAACAAGTTCTCATTTCCAACTGCGACCTGGCCAAGATAAAGCATAGCAGTTTGACACATACAACAACACAGAGTTACACATGGAATAAACAAACATACAATCAATAATACAGAAAAATCTATATACATATATCTATAGATAGAAAATCTATATACAGCATGTGCAAATGACGTAGGATAAGAGAGGTAAGGCAATAATTAGCCCATGGTGGCAAAGTAATTACAATATAGCAATTAAACACTGGAAAGGTAGGATGTACAGAAGATGAATGTGCAAGATACTGGGGTGCAAAGGTGCAAGATAAATCAATACAGTATGGTGATGAGGTAGATTGGATGGGCTATTTAGAGATGAGCTATGTACAGGTGCAGTGATCTGTCAGCTGCTCTGACAGCTGGTGCTTAAAGCTAGTGAGGGAGGTAAGAGTCTCCAGCTTCAGAGATTTTTATAGTTCATTCCAGTCATTGGCAGCAGAGAACTGGAAGGAGAGGCAGCCAAATGAATAATTGGCTTTGGGGGTGACCAGTGAGATATACCTGCTGGAGCGCGTTCTATGGGTGGGTGCTGCTATGGTGACCAGTGAGCTGAGATAAGGTTACCTAACAGAGACTTGTAGATGACCTGGAGCCAGTGGGTTTGGCGACGAGTATGAAGCGAGGGCCAGCCAACGTGATCATACAGGTCGCAGTGGTGGGTAGTATGCGGGGCTTTGGTGACAAAATGGATGGCACTGTGATAGACTGCATCCAATTTGTTGAGCAGAGTGTTGGAGGCTATTTTGTAAATGACATCGCCGAAGTTGAGGATCGGTAGGATGGTCAGTTTTACAAGGGTATGTTTGGCAGCATGAGTGAAGGATGCATTGTTGCGAAATAGGAAGCCAATTCTAGATTTAATTTTGGTTTGGAGATGTTTTAATGTGAGTCTGGAGAGAGATATTACAGTCTAACCAGACACCTAGGTATTTGTATTTGTCCACATATTCTAAGTCAGAACCGTCCAGATTAGTGATGCTGGACGGGCGGCCAGGTGCGGGCAGCGATCGGTTGAAGACCATGCATTTAGTTTTACTTGCATTTAAGAGCAGTCGATGGCCACGGAAGGAGATTTGTATGGCATTGAAGCTCATCTGGAGGTTAGTTAACAGTGTCCAACGAAGGGCCAGAGATATACAGAATGGTGTCGTCTGTGAGGTGCACCCATGACCAGCTCTGAAACCAGATTGCAGAGCAGAGAAGGTACGGTGAGATTCGAAATGGTCGGTAATCTGTTTGTTAACTTGGTTTTCAAAGACCTTAGAAAGGCAGGGTAGAATAGATATAGGTCTGTAGCAGTTTGGGTCTAGAGTGTCTCCCCCTTTGAAGAGGGGGATAACCGTGGCAGCTTTCCAATCTATGGGAATCTCAGACGATACGAAAGAGAGGTTGAACAGGCTAGTAATAGGGGTTACAATAATTTCGGCAGATCATTTTAGAAAGAGAGGGTCCAGATTGTCTAGCCCAGCTGATTTATAGGGGTCCAGATTTTGCAGCTCTTTCAGAACATCAGTTATCTGGATTTGGGTGAAGGAGAAGCTGGGGAGGTTTGGGCAAGTTGCTGTGGGGAGCGCAGGGCTGTTGGCCGGGGTAGGGGTAGCCAGATGGAAAGCATGGCCATCCATAGAAAAATGTTTATTAAAATTCTAAATTATTGTGGATTTATCGGTAGTGACAGTGTTTCCTAGCCTCAGCACAGTGGGCAGCTGGGAGGAGGTGCTCTTATTCTCCACGGACTTTACAGTGTCTCAGAACTTTTTTGAGTTTGTACTACAGGATGCACACTTCTGTTCGAAAAAGCTAGCCTTAGCTTTCCTAACTGCCTGTGCATATTGGTTCCTAATTTCCCTGAAAAGGTGCATATCATGGGGGCTATTCGATGCTATTGCAGAACGCCACAGGATGTTTTTTGTGCTGGTCAAGGGCAGACAGGTCTGGAGTGAACCAAGGGCCATATCTATTCCTAGTTCTAAATGTTTTGAATGGAGCATGCTTATTTAAGATGGTGAGAAAGGCACTTTTAAAGAATAACCAGGCATCCTCTACTGACGGGATGAGGTCAATGTCATTCCAGGATACCCCGGCCAGGTCAATTAGAATCGCCTGTTCGCAGAAGTGTTTTAGGGAGCGTTTGACAGTGATGAGGAGTGGTCGTTTGACCACAGACCCATTACGGATGCAGCCAATGAGGCAGTGATCGCTGAGACCTTGGTTGAAAATGGCAGAGGTGTATTTGGAGGGGAGTTAGTTAGGATGGTTGTATCTGGTAGATTAATTGATCATTTGTGTGAGATTGAGTGCATCAAGCTTAGATTGTAGGATGGCCGGGGTGTTAATTTTCTAACGGAACCCCCCCCCCCCCCCCCCATTCAGCTGAAAAGGTGGCGCGGGAAATTCAAAAATATATTTTTTAAATATTTAACTTTCACACATTAATGTCTGTGCCTACTTGTTAGCTAAATTTTTTGTATTAGTTTGTTATCCAATAGGCCACATCCTATCCTAGACCATAATTTACCCATCCCCCCTTTGATACCTGACTCTGCCCAGGTAACAACCTTGCCTACTCTAAACAATGACTTAGGTAAGATTAGTAAATTATCCTTATGTCTGACATCATCATGTAGGAGCGCCCCTTTCATTCTCCACATGTCCAATTCTCCCTTGGGTGTCCATTCATATCAATCCTGTACCAATTCTCTGTCAAGTGTCTTATCTACTTTAAGCATGTCCCAGTTTAGGTCACCTAGCAGCACAAGCTCAGAAGATAGATGGGGGGCAATCAATTCACATATGGTGTCCAGGGCACAGCTGAGGGCAGAGGGTGGTCTATAGCAAGTGGCAATGGTGAGAGACTTGTTTCTGGAAAGGTGAATTTTTAGAAGTAGAAGCTCAAATTGTTTTTGTACAGACCTGGATAGTAAGATAACCTGCAGAGTTCTATCTCTGTAGTAGTAGATTGCAACACCGCCCCCTTTAGCAGTTCTATCTTGTCAGAAAATGTTATAGTTAGGGATGGAAATCTCAGGGTTTTTGGTGTTTTTTCTAAGCCAGGATTCAGACACGGCTAAGACATCCGGGTTGGCAGAATGTGCTAAAGCAGTGAAAAAAGCCAACTTAGGGAGTAGGCTTCTAGTGTTAACATGCATGAAACCAAGGCTGTTAAGGTTACAGAAGTCAGCAAACGAGAGCACCTGGGGAGTAGGAGTGAAGCTAGGCACTGCAGGTCCTGGATTAACCTCCACATCACCAGAGGAACAGAGGAGAAGTAGGATAAGGTTACGGCTAAAGGCTATAAGTACTGGCTGTCTAGCACGTTCGGAACAGAGCGTAAAATGAGCAGGTTTCTGGGCACGACAGCATAGATTCAAGGCATAATGTACAGACAAAGGTATGGTAGGAAGAGAGTACATTGGAGGTAAACCTAGGCATTGAGTAATGAAGAGAGATATAGTCTCTAGAGACATTTAAACCAGGTGATGTCATTGCATATGTGGGAGGTGGAACAACATAAGGCATATTGAGCAGGGCTATAGGCTCTACAGTGAAAGAAGACAGTAATCACTAACCAGTACAGTAATGGACAAGGCATGAGTAGCAAAGTGATTGTATGGGTTAAGTCAGTGGTTGGGCTGGCTGGGGACACGGCGATTCAGACAGTTAGCAGGCCGGGGCAAGCAAGCTAGCAGTTAGCAGGCTGGGGCTAGCAAGCTAGCAGTTAGCAGGCTGGGGCTAGCAAGCTAGCATGAGGGTCTTAGAGGGACGTCGCGATGGGGGAAAAGTCTGTTTTTGCCTCCTCGTGCGGTGAAGTCGTTAGACAAGTCATGGAAATAGTAGGGTTCCAAGTAGCAGAGGGGTCCAATTGGAAAAATGGGTATAGTGGTCCAAGAAACTGGCCAGTGGATCAGCTAAAAGTCCAATATGCTATAGATAGCTAGCAGGCCGGGGTTAGCAGAATGAGCCTTCAGGGGACGTCGCACCTGAGGGGCCTGTTGGGATCCTCGGGCAGATTATGTCGGTATTCCAGTCCTGAAGGATCGGCGGGGTTCCGTGCCCCGTACCGGCAGTAGAAGGGGTCCGGATATTGTAGCTGAGGAGTGGGCTACAGGAGTAGCCCAGGAGCCCTAGCCGGGAGATGGGTCTAGCATGGGCTAGCCCCAGGCTAGTTGGTGCTTGCTCCAGGATGGAAACGTTTGCCAGGAGTAGTCAACCTGGCTTGCGGTTAGCTAGCTGCCATGATCCCGATGAAAGGGTACAGAGTTTGCGATAGGAATCTGGGGATATGGAGAGAAAAATACATCCGGTATGCTCTGGTTTGAAATGCGTTCTACGAACTGGCGAGAGCTTTCCGAGCTAAAGGTTAGCTGACTGATAGCTGGTAGCTAGTTAGCTAGCTAGCTTCAGTTGAGGTATTCCAGATTCAGAGGTAAATAGAAATACTTTAGAAAAAAAACAGATCCATGCCACATTGGGTAAGGCGGGTTGCAGGAGAGTCTTTTGAAGTTGCCAAAATATTAAAAAGAATGCGACGAAAAAGATACAAAAACATATATACATGGGACGAAACAAGACAAAGACGTCTGACTGCTACACCATCTTGGAATGCTCTGTGGCTTGCTACTCTTCCAGAGACTGTGAGATTGTGTGATCTGTCATCTAAGATTGTAACGGTTTTCTTCCGCTGAAGGAGATGAGGACCAAAATGCAGCGTGGTTAGTGTTAAACATCTTTAATATAGACGAGAACACTACAAAAATACAACCCAATAAATGTGAAAACCGAAACAGTCCTGTGTTGTGAAACAACCACCCACAAAACAGGCTACCTAAATATGGTTCCCAATCAGAGACAATGACTAACACCTGCCTCTGATTGAGAACCATATCAGGCCAAACATAGAAATAGACAAACTAGACACACAACATAGAATGCCCACCCAGCTCACGTCCTGACCAACACTAAAACAAGGAAAACACAAAAGAACTATGGTCAGAACGTGACAAAGATGGTAAAATATATATATATATATGTGTGTGTGTGATTATATCCCTAATTGTTTTCTCTGTTTTATTTTTTCTTGTTTTAGATTTGTTTTTGTTTTTCAATCTAAAAATTACAATTGTTCATAGAGTAACAACACAATTGGATGTTCTGAGTCCATGTCAATGGTTAAATCACATCATAAGACAATTTTGTTTAGGTCTTGAAGAATATGCAAATGATATACTCAATCATGATATACCTTTGCCAGGTAAGCCTACTTATCAGATAACATTTAATTAGAAGGTTTTGAGAAATGTGATAGACAAACATGCACAGCTCACAGACAGACAGACAGACAATATTGGCAGATATTGTGTTAGGTTTAGCATTTTACGCCATTAGTGGATAACCAGGGCTGGGATAATGTCAATGTTGCATTGCTCAGATAGTAGCTGGGAGCTTGCGGTGTCGGATACTTGTGAGATTTGTTTATGATAGTTTGTGATGTAAAACAAATAAGAAACATTGCACATACTTTAGGAACTATTTGCTGAGCTACTTGGTGGTTACACTCAGTGCATTCAGAAAGTATTCAGACCCCTTGAATTTTTCCACGTTTTCTTATGTTACAGCCGAGGTGCACCTGTGTAATGATCATGATGTTTATTTTATTGATTTTTTTTGCCCTTTTTCATGATATCGAATTGGTAGTTACAGTCTTGTCCCATCACTGAAACTCCCATATGGACCCGAGAGAGGTGAAATTCGAGAGCCATGCGTCCTCCAAAACACGATCCTGCCAAATCACGCTACTTGTAAGACACAACTGGCGACAGAAGTCAGCGTGCAGGCGCCTTGAGTCACTAGAGCGCAATGGGACAAGGTCATCCCGGCCGGCAAAACCCTCCCCTAACCCCGAGAACGCTGGGCCAATTGTGCGCCGCCTCATAGGTCTCTCGGTCACGGCCGGCTGCAACAAAGCCTGGGATTGAACCCAGGTCTGTAGTGACACCTCAAGCACTGAGATGCAGTGCCTTAGACCGCTGCTCCACTCGGGAGGCTCCATGCCCCCAGATGGTGAAGGTAGGAAACAACATCTTCACTTCACTGACCCTCAACACTGGGGCCCCACAAGGGTGCGTGCTCAGCCATCTCCTGTACTCCCTGTTCACCACGACCATGTGGCCATGCATGCCTCCAACTCAATTATCAAGTTTGTAGATGACACAACAGTAGTGGGCTTTTTTATCAACAATGATGAGACCGCCTACAGGAAGGAGGTGAGGGCACTCGGAGTGTGGTGTCAGGAAAACAACCTCTCACTCAACTTCAACAAAACAAAGGAGATGACTTGGATTAGCTAACACAACCTGCCTTTGGAACACAGGAGTGAATGTTACTGATAATGGGCCTCTGTATGCCTATGTAGATATTCCATAAAAAATCAGCCGTTTCCAGCTACAATAGTCAATTACAACATTAACTTGTCTAAACTGTATTTCTGATCAATTTGATGTTATTTTAATGGACAAGAAATATACTTTTCTTTCAAAAACAAGGACATTTCTAAGTGACCATAAACTTTTGAACGGTAGTATATATATATATATATATATATACTAGCCAGCTCAGTATATATATATATATATTTATAACTTGCATGTATTCAAATACCTTCAAATAAGGAATGAAAACAATAATCTTCAGCCAAAGCATTCATTCACTGCATTTGACTTGAGCTGTAATGTTGTGACTGCCAGCACCCATCCAGCCCTGAGTTGGTACAGTAGGCTACACACTCACTTGTTAAATTAGCTAGCCTCTCACCCTATGTAGCAATATTATTATAGCATATCAAGTCACCCGAATGACATGTCAATCATCAACTATTTGCCAGATGTCTGACTGTAATATTCTGTCTCGTTTCTCAGTAGACTCATGTGTCTGATCTACAGTCCATTTGAGGTGACTAGTAGTACCACCAATGTTAAATGTAAAGCTGTGTGTGGCCTTTCCACCTGAGAGCTGTTCTGTGTTTCCGATGGGAACAGATAGAGGAATGTGTCACAATTCCAGTGGGTCAGACGTTTGCATACACTAAGTTGACTGTGTCTTTAAACAGATTGGAGAATTCCAGAAAATCACGTCATGGCTTTAGAAGCCAAGTCTGGTTAATCCTTGGAAGCAATTTCCAAACGCCTGAAGGTACCACATTCATCTGTACAAACAATAGTACGCAGGTATAAACACCATGGGACCACACAGCCGTCATACCGCTCAGGAAGTAGATGCGTTCTGTCTTCTAGAAATGAACGTACTTTGATGCGAAATGTGCAAATCAATCCCAAAACAACAGCAAAGGACCTTGTGAAGATGCTGGAGGAAACGGGTACAAAAGTATCTATATTCACAGTAAAACAAGTCCTATATCGACATAACCTGAATGGCCGCTCAGCAAGGAAGATGCCAGTACTCCAAAACTGCCATAAAAAAGCCATACTACGGTTTACAAGTGCACATGGGGACAAAGATTGTACTTTTTGGAGAATTGTCCTCTGGCCTGATGAAACAAAAATTGAACTGTTTGGCCATAATGACCACTGTTATGTTTGGAGGAAAAAGGTGGGATGCTTGCAAGCCCAAGAACTCCATCTCAACTGTGAGAGACAGGGGTAGCAGCATCATGTTGTGGGGGTGCTATGCTGCAGGAGGGACTGGTGCACTTCACAAAATAGATGGCAACAATTATGTGGATATATTGAAGCAACATCTCAAGACATCAGTCAGGAAGTTAAAGCTTGGTCGCAAATGGGTCTTGCAAATGGACAATGACCCCAAGCATACTTCCAAAGTTGTGGCAAAATGGCGTAAGGACCACAAAGTCAAGGTATTGGAGTGGCCATCACAAAGCCCTGACTTCAATCTTATAGACAATTTGTGGGCAGAACAGAAAAAGTGTGTGCGAGCAAGGAGGCCTACAAACCTGACTCATTTGCACAAGCTCTGTCAGGAGGAATGGGCCAAAATTCACCCATCTTATTGTGGGAAGCTTGTGGAAGGCTACTCAAAATATTTGAGCCAAGTTAAACAATTGAAAGGCAATACTACCAAATGCTAATTCAGTGTATGTAAACTTCTGACCAACTGGGAATGTGATTTAAGGAATAAAAGCTGAAATAAATTATTCTCTCTACTATTATTCTGACATTTCACATTCTTAAAAGTATGTGGTCATCCTAACTGACCTAAGACAGGGAATTGTTACCAGGATTAAATGGCAGGAATTGTGAAAAACTGAGTTTAAATGTATTTGGCTAAGGTGATGTAAACTTCCGACTTCAACTGTATCTCTGTTACATTATCCAGAGGACTGACTATTGAATGAATGATAGATACCAAACATAGATATTATATCATTATTCTATTTGAAACAGTGTCCACTGAGAATTACTGTGATGTTGTCTATATGTATGTATGATCCCTGTAGTTATATATATATCTGTATAGGGTGAACTCTAAATTACTCCCAAGGAGGTGATATTGGTCTCTCAGGAAGTCTGTCTCATTTAGAGCCGTCCCATCCCCCACACAAGCATTTTTGATGCTTTGACACCCTGTGGAGATGTGCCATGAGGGTTAGGTTACTGTGGACACTAGGTCTCGTTTGATTGGTCAAATGGGGTTGGTCTAAGGTTAAAAGGTACACTTTCAGATGTTAGAAAAGGAATGAAATGCCCTTGTTCTCTCTCTTATCCTGTTTACAGTCCATGGAGGAAGGTTGAATGATCAATTCTAATTTCCTGGACGTCTAGGCTCTGGCCTAGTAAGCATCTCTTTGTCCATACTTCATCATGTAAGTTAACCTTAGGATTTTTATGCTTGGAATAATGCCTTGTAATGCTTGTTAATGCTTTGTAACTTAGCGTTGTGCCTTGTTTGTGAATCCATTCATTGTACAATGTTAATAAAATACATGCCTTTGATATAGAACATTCTCAGACCAATTTTTGCTAAAGAACGTCAACTCATTGCCTAATGCTTGCTTGTATATTTTAATTATCTTCATGGGCTCAGAAAAACATTTTAATGGGAAAATTGCTTAGTCTTACTACGAGTCACATAGGAGGTATGTATAATATACTGTATATTCATATATCAAATATTACGTCCTACTACACTTAGAGCATCCATTTAAATTCATTTTAATCAAGTTTATAAAACTCATGAATGCAACTGTTTATGTCAAATTGTTTTCTGTTCTATTTGTATAGGTATTTATCCTGAAAAGAAAATGGTAAAAAGCTTAATTGTGTGACTAGATATAAGGCCTGGACATGCAGATAAATGAATGTCAGATAAAACTATAGCTGATTTTTGCTGGGGTTTCAGGACCGATAGAGTTAAAGCTGAAGCATACCCACACCTCTTGGAGTGATTAGACCATCAGACAGGTCTACACCTGGAGGAAATTATCGGCCCTTCCTTCACTTTGTACTTTATAGGGGTGGACTCTGTGTGAAGGTAGTTTACCTCCTGAATGGATGGCTAAGTCTTTGGCCCTTAGTGAAAGGATGAAAGGGACCTGGATCTGACTTGTTATTCATATATAATACTATATCTCACAGCAGTAGGTTGTGTTAATCTGCCTGTTCACCCCACTATCATCCAGAAGGCGAGGTCAGTACATGTGCATTAAAGCTGGGACCGAGAGACAAAAAAACAGCTTCTATCTCAAGGCCATCTGACTGTTAAACAGCCATCACTAACATAGAGGCTGCTGCCAACATACAGACCCAGATCACTGGCCACTTTAATAAATGGATTAAATCACTAGGTACTATAAACAATGCCACTTTATATAATGTTTACATACCCTACATTATTCATCTCATATGTATATCCTGTACTCTATACCATCTACTGCATCTTGCTTATGCCGCACGGCCATCGCTCATCCATATCTTTATATGTACATATTCTTATTCCATCCCTTTACATTTGTGTGTATAAGGTAGTAGTGAATTTGTTCGATCACTTGTTAGACATTACTACACTGTCGCTAACAATGTGTATGTGACAAATACAATTTGATTTGATTTTGATTTGATTTAATCTCCACTCTGAGCTGGCTAGTTCACATTGTACTATTCTGGGTCCATTAAGGGGCTTTAGGAACATATAAGCTGTCCAGGTCCTGGAAGAAGACATCTCCAGAGGACCAGTTCATTGATTATGTAGGCCTTGATTTATTTTCCTTTTGCCTAGGTACACTGGCATGATTAAATTGGCCATATCCTAGTCCACACTCGTAGAAAAAAGATTCCAAAAGGGTTCTTCGGCTTTCCCCATAGGATAACCATGTTTGATTCCAGTTCTAACTTTTTTTGGTTCCAGGTAGAACCCTATGTGAAAACGGTTCAACATGGAACCCAAAAGTGTTCTTCCTGGAACCCAAAAGTGTTCTTCAAAAGGTTCTCCGAACTGGACAGCCGAAGAAGCTTTTAGGTTCTAGATAGCACCTTTTTTTCAAAGAGTGCAGGGCACCTTCCTAGATACTGTAATGAGTTATCCAGTGAAGATTTTATTGGAGAAGACTTGGCTATGTGTCAGCTGCACGTGAAAAAGGAAACAGGGTTTTCGTCAAAAGTCAAAAGTTTGGACACACTTACTCATTCAAGAGTTTTTCTTTATTTTTTTCTTTATTTTCACTATTTTCTACATTGTAGCATAATAGTGAAGACATCACAACTATGAAATAACAGATATGGAATCATGTAGTAACCAAAAAACACACATCACGACAAGAGAGACAACACTACATAAAGAGAGACCTAAAACAACAAAATAGCATGGCAACAACGTAGCATGGCAGCAACACATGACTACAGAGCATTGTATCAACACAACATGTCAACAACATGGTAGCAACACAACATGGCAGCAGCACAACATGGTAGCAACACAAAACAGGGTACAAACGTTATTGGGCACAGACAACAGCACAAAGGGCAAGAAGGTAGAGACAACAAAACATCCACAACTGTCAGTAAGAGTGTCCATGATTGAGTCTTTGAATGAAGAGATTGTGATAAAACTGTCCAGTTTGACTGTTTGTTGCAGCCTGTTCCAGTCGCTGGCTGTAGTAAACTGAAAAGACAAGCGACTCAAGGATGTGTGTGCTTTGGGGACCTAACAGAAAGTGACTGGCAGAACAGTTGTTGAGTGTGAAGGATGATGACTGCAGTAGATATTTCAGATATGGGGGAGTGAGGCCTAAGAGGGTTTTTTAAATAGGCATCAACCAGTGGGTTTTGCGACGGGCATACAGAGATGGCCAGTATACAGAGGAGTATAGAGTGCAGTGATGTGTGTTATAAGGATCATCGGTGGCACATATGATGGCCGAATGGTAAAGCACATCTAACCGCTCGAGAGCACCCTTACCTGCCAATCTATAAATTACGTCTCTTCTGAATCAGGGTTACTTTGGCAGCTGGGGTGAAAGTGGAGCGATTACGATAGAGGAAACCAAGTCTAGATTTAACTTCAGGCTGCAGCTTTAATATGTGCTGAGAGACGGACAGTGTACCGTCTAGCCATACTCCCAAGTACTTGTATGAGGTGACTACCGCAAGCTCTGAGACCTCAGAGGTAGTAATCACACCTGTGGGGAGAGTGGCATTGCTCTTACCAAACCACATGACCTTTGTTTTGGAGGTGTTCAGAATAAGGTGAAGGGCAGGGAAAGCTTCTTGGGCACTAAGAAAGCTTTGTTGTAGATTATTTAACACAAAATCCGGGTAGGGGCCAGCTGAGTATTAGACTATATTGCCTGCATATAAATGGGTGAGGCAGATTCCTACTGCCTGAGCTATGTTGTTTGATAAAAGCGTGGGGCTTAGGATCGAGCCTTGGTGACAGGCAGTGGCTGAGAGAGCCGGTTTTCTGACTTTATACATTGCACTCTTTGAGAGAGGTAGTTAGCAAACCAGGCCAAAGACCCCGTCAGAGACACCAATACTCCTTGGCCGGCCTACAAGAATGGAATGGTCTACCATCCAAAAGCTTCGGCCAAGTCAATAAAACTAGCAGCACAACATTGCTTAGAATCAAGGGCAATGGTGACATCATTGGGGACCATTAAGGTTGCAGTGACACATCCTTAACCTTAGCGGTAACCATATTGCATACCATAGAGAATACTATAGACATCGAGAAAGCCAGTCAGTTGATTATGGACAAGTTTTTCCAACACCTTTAATAAACCGGTCAAAATAGAAATAGGTCTATGACAGTTAGGATCAGCTTGATCTCCCCCTTTAAATAAAGGATGAATCATGGCTGCCTTCCAAGCAATGGGAACCTCACCAGAGAGGAGAGAAAGGTTAAAAAGATGAGAGATCGGTTTGGCGATGACCTTAAAGAATGAAGGGTCTAAACCATCTGACCCAGTTGTTTTTTGTGGGGTCAAGTTTAAGGAGCTCCTTTAGCACCTCACTCAGTGACCATCTGCAGGTAAAAACTTTGTAGCACGGCTGGGAACAATGAGGGAAGAGCATCGGGGGTAGTTGCATTAGAAGGGGTGGGGGGGGGGCAAGGGGGCTTGGTTGAGTCAAATAGGACTTAATTCAGTGGTGATTAAAGAGCTCAGCATGTGCTTCTTGTCAGTAACAACCACATCATCAACTTTAACAAGAGCCAGTCAGCCTGAGTATGCGTGTGCTGAGCCTTTTGCCAAATGCAATTCGTGAGGTGGAGTAACTCTGCAAGATCACAGTCGATCCAGGGGCTGAACCTGTTTTTGATTCTCATTTTCTTTATGGGGGTCTGTTTGTTAATTAACAATACCTCTGAAAATATCAAAAAGAAGGACCAAGAGTCTTCAACAGAGATCAGGGATCAAGCTGATTCTATACCAATTTACAGAGGCCAGGTCATGAAGGAAGGCTTGCTCATTAAAGTTTTTGACAGGTTGTTTCACTGATTAGCCTCAGGCTGTAAAACAGTGATCACTAAGGTTATTAAAACAACAAATTGATACCTATCAGGATTATTTCTTCTTACTCTCCATATCCCCAGATTCTTACCGCAAGCTCTGAACCTCTTCACCTGGATCATCGCAGCTAGCTGCTAACCGATTGGCTTCTCCTGGCTAATGTCTATGCCTCGAAGCAAGCACTAATTAGACTGGAGCTAGCCTATGCTAGGCCCATCTCCCGACCAGCTGAAGAGGTACATCAGTCATTCCTTGGGCTACAATACCTATTTTGCCAATTGGCCTGAACCCCTTTTATTGCCGATACGGAGCCCCACCGATCCATCACGACTGGACTATCAACGTAATCCGCCCGAGGGGTTTTTTCAACTGGTTCCCCGTCACGACGTCCCCTGAAAGAATATCTGCTAGCCTGCTAGCCGTAGCCCGCTAGCTGTCTCGAGCACACCGGACTGTTAGTTAAAAAAGTCCCTCAGCCAATTTCTTTGGGCTACTATACTTATTTTGCCAATTGGCCTGGACCCTTTTACAACACAGAGCTCTGCTGATCCATCACGACTGATCTGTCTCTATGGGGGTGACACAGGGTTCAATTCTCGGGCCGACTCTTCTCTGTATACATCAATGATGTTGCTCTTCCTGCTTGTGATTCTCTGATGCACCTCTAAGCAGACGACACCATTCTATATACTTCTGGCCCTTCTTTGGACACTGTGTTAACTAACCTCCAGATGAGCTTCAATACAACTCTCCTTCCATGGCAGCAACTGCTCTTAAATGCAAGTAAAACAGATCACTGCCCGCACTTGCCCGCCCGTCTAGCATCACTACTCTGGACGGCTCCAACTTAGAATATGTGCACAACTACAAATACCTAGGTGTCTGGTTAGACTGTAAACTCTCCTTCCAGACGCACATTAAGCATCTCCAATCCAAAATTAAATCTAGAATTGTCTTCCTTTTTCGCAACAAAGCATCCTTCACTCATGCTGCCAAACATACCCTCGTAAAACTGACCATCCTACCGATCCTCGACTTCGGCGATGTCATTTATAAAATAGCCTCCAACACTCTACTGAACAAATTGTATGCAGTCTATCACAGTGCCATCCGTTTTGTCACCAAAGCCCCATATACTACCCACTACTGAGACCTGTACGCTCTCGTTGGCTGGCCCTCTCTTCATACTCGTCGCCAAACCCACTGGCTCCAGGTCATTGACAAGTCTCTGCTAGGTAAAACCCCGCCTTATCTCAGCTCACTGGTCACCATAGCAGCACCCACTCGTAGCAGGCGCTCCAGCAGGTATATCTCACCGGTCACCCGCAAAGTCAATTTCTCCTTTGGCCGCCTTTCCTTCCAGTTCTCTGCTGCCAATGACTGGAACGAACTACAAAAATCACTGAAACTGGATTCTCACATCTCCCTCACTAGCTTCAAGCACCACCTGTCAGAGCAGTTCACAAATCACTGCAACTGTACATAGCCCATCTGTAAACATCCCATCCAACTACCTCATCCCCATACTGTATTTACTTATACAGTGCCTTGCGAAAGTATTCGGCCCCCTTGAACTTTGCGACTTTTTGCCACATTTCAGGCTTCAAACATAAAGATATAAAACTGTATTTTTTTGTGAAGAATCAACAACAAATGGGACACAATCATGAAGTGGAACGACATTTATTGGATATTTCAAACTTTTTTAACAAAACTGAAAAATTGGGCGTGCAAAATTTTTCAGCCCCTTTACTTTCAGTGCAGCAAACTCTCTCCAGAAGTTCAGTGAGGATCTCTGAATGATCCAATGTTGACCTAAATGACTAATGATGATAAATACAATCAACCTGTGTGTAATCAAGTCTCCGTATAAATGCACCTGCACTGTGACAGTCTCAGAGGTCCGTTAAAAGCGCAGAGAGCATCATGAAGAACAAGGAACACACCAGGCAGGTCCGAGATACTGTTGTGAAGAAGTTTAAAGCCGGATTTGGATAGAAAAAGATTTCCCAAGCTTTAAACATCCCAAGGAACACTGTGCAAGCGATAATATTGAAATGGAAGGAGTATCAGACCACTGCAAATGTACCAAGACCTGGCCGTCCCTCTAAACTTTCAGCTCATACAAGGAGAAGACTGATCAGAGATGCAGCCAAGAGGCCCATGATCACTCTGGATGAACTGTAGAGATCTACAGCTGAGGTGGGAGACTCTGTCCATAGGACAACAATCAGTCGTATTTTGCACAAATCTGGCCTTTATGGAAGAGTGGCAAGAAGAAAGACATTTCTTAAAGATATCCATAAAAAGTGCCGTTTAAAGTTTGCCACAAGCCACCTGGGAGACACACCAAACATGTGGAAGAAGGTGCTCTGGTCAGATGAAACCAACATTGAAATTTTTATGCAACAATGCAAAACGTTATGTTTGGCGTAAAAGCAACACAGCTCATCACCCTGAACACACCATACCCACTGTCAAACATGGTGGTGGCAGCATCATGGTTTGGGCCTGCTTTTCTTCAGCAGGGACAGGGAAGATGGTTAAAATTGATGGGAAGATGGATGGAGCCAAATACAGGACCATTCTGGAAGATAACCTGATGGAGTCTGCAAAAGACCTGAGACTGGGACGGAGATTTGTCTTCCAACAAGACAATGATTCAAAACATAAAGCAAAATCTACAATGGAATGGTTCAAAAATAAACATATCCAGGTGTTAGAATGGCCAAGTCAAAGTCCAGACCTGAATCCAATCGAGAATCTGTGTAAAGAACTGAAAACTGCTGTTCACAAATGCTCTCCATCCAACCTCACTGAGCTCGAGCTGTTTTGCAAGGAGGAATGGGAAAAAATGTCAGTCTCTCGATGTGCAAAACTGATAGAGACATACCCCAAGCGACTTACAGCTGTAATCGCAGCAAAAGGTGGCGCTACAAAGTATTAACTTAAGGGGTCTGAATAATTTTGCACGCCCAATTTTTCAGTTTTTGATTTGTTAAAAAAGTTTGAAATATCCAATAAATGTCGTTCCACTTCATGATTGTGTCCCACTTGTTGTTGATTCTTCACAAAAAAATACAGTTTTGTTTCTTTATGTTTGAAGCCTGAAATGTGGCAAAAGGTCGCAAAGTTCAAGGGGGCCGAATACTTTCGCAAGGCACTGTATATCTTGCTCCTCTGCACCCAAGTATCTCTACTTGCACATTCATCTTCTGCACCTCTACTATTCCAGTGTTTAATTGCTTTATTGTAATTACTTTGGCACCATGGCCTATGTATTGCCTTATCCTCCCTTATCTTACCTCATTTGCACTCACTGTGTATAGACTTTTTGTTCAAACCAGAATAGAAGGAGGAGTGGGAGGCCCCGGTGCACAACTGAGCAAAAGGACAAGTACATTAGAGTGTTAGAGTGTCTAGTTTGAAAAACAGACACCTCACAAGTTTTCAACTGGCAGCTTCATTAAATAGTACCTGCAAAACACCAGTCTCAACGTGAACAGTGAAGAGGCAACTCAGGGATGCTGGCCTTCAAGGCGGAGTTGGAAAGAAAAAGCCATATCTCAGACTGGCCAATAAAAATAAAAGATTAAGATGGGCAAAAGAACACAGACACTAGACAGAGGAAGATTGGAAAAAAAGTGTTATGGACAGACGAATCTAAGTCTGAGTTGTTCGGATATGCCTTTTGCCCAAAACAAAAAAGAACATTCGTGAGATGCAGAAAAAAATGAAAAGATGCTGGAGGAATGCTTGACATCATCTGTCAACCAATGGTGGAGGCAATGTGATGGTCTAAGGGTGTTTTGGTGGTGGTAAAGTGGGATATATGTACAGGGTAAAAGGGATTTTGAAGATAGAAGACTATCACTCCATTTTGCAATGCCATGCCAAACCCTGTGGACGGCGCTTAATTGGAGCCAATTTCCTCCAACAACAGGACAATGACCCAAAGCACAGCTCCAAACTATGCAATAACTATTTAGGGAAGAAGCAGACAGCTGGTATTCTGTCTGTAATGGAGTGGCCAGCACAGTCACCGGATCTCAACCCTATTAAGCTGTTGTGGGAGAAGCTCGACCGTATGGTACGTAAGAAGTGCCCATCAAATCAATCTAACTTGTGGAAGGATGCTTTAGGAAGCATGGGGTGAAATCTCTTCAGATTGCCTCAACAAATTGACAAATAGAATGCCAAAGGTCTGCAAGGCTGTAATTGCTGCAGATGAAGGACTCTTTGACGAAGCAAAGTTGGAAGGATACAATTATTTTTTTAATAAAAAATCATTATTTGTGACCTTGTCAACATCTTGACTATATATCCTATTCGTTTTGCAACTCATTTCATGTATGTTTTCATGGAAAGCAATGACATTTCAAAGTGACCCCAAACTTTTCAGCGGCAGAATACAGTATACAGAACCAGTCAAAATGTTGATACACCTACTTATTCCAGGTTATCTTCTTATGGCTGCAGGGGCAGTATTGAGTAGCTTGGATGAAAAGGTGCCCATTGTAAACAGCCAGCTCCTCAGTCTCAGTTGCTAATATATGCATATTATTATTAGTATTGGATAGAAAACACTCTAAAGTTTCCAAAACTGTCAAAATATCGTCTGTGAATATAACAGAACTGATATTGTAGGCGAAACCCTGAGGAAAATCAAAACAGGAAGTGGCTTCTATTTTGAAAACTCCCTCTGCTCCATTTAAAGGGATATCAACCAGATTCATTTGCCTTTCGCTTCCTCAAGGTGTCAACAGTCTTCAGACATAGTTTCAGGCTTTTATTTTGAAAAATGAGCCAGAACGATAACATCGTGTCAAGTGGTCGCATGAGTTTCTCTCTCGCAACAGAGTTTGGGTAGCCATTACTTTTCCCTCTCCTACTGATAAAGACATTTGCAGTTGATATAGTATCGATTATATCTTTTAAAAACAACCTGAGGATTGATTATAAAAAAACGTTTGACATGTTTCTGTGGACATTACGGAAACTATTTGGAATTTGTCGTGACCGCTCTTTCCTGTGGATTTCTGAACGTACGGAGGTATTTTGGATATAAAAATAATCTTTATGGAAGAAAAGGAACATTTGTTGTGTAACTGGGAGTCTCGTGAGTGAAAACATACGAAGATCAGCAAAGGTAAGTTATTAATTTGATTGCTTTTCTGATTTTAGTCACCAAGCTACTTGATGCTAAGTGTACTTAATGTTTTGTCGAGAGATCGATAAACTTACACAAACGCTTGGATTGCTTTCGCTGTAAAGCACAGTTTCAAAATCTGACAGGACAGGTGGATTAACAGAAGGCTAAGCTGTGTTTTCCTATATTGCACTTGTGATACCATGAATATAAATATTTTTAGTATTATTCATTGAATGTAGCACTATGAAATTCAGCGGTTGTTGATGACAATTATCCCGTTAACGGGATTGCAGCAATAACAAGTTATTTGTATTTTTTCAAACAATTTTCTACAGAATAATAGTGAAGTTATCAAAACTACTAAATAACACATGGAATCATGTTGTAACCAAAAAAGTGTTAAACAAATCTAAACATATTTTAACTTCTTCGATATAGGGGGTGCTCTTTTAATATTTGGATGAAAAACGTTCCCGTTTTAAACATGATATTTTGTCACGAAAAGATGCTTGACTATGCATATAATTGACAGCTTTGGAAAGAAAACACTCTGACATTTCCAAAACTGCAAAGATATTGTCTGTGAGTGCCACACAACTGATGTTACAGAAAAAACCCAGATAAAAATACAATCAGGAAGTGCCGCATTTTTTGGAACCGCCTCATGGCAATGACTCCTTATATGGCTGTGGAGGAGCTAGGAGTCAGCTTATCTTTTCCACGTTTTCCCCAAGGTGTCTGCAGCATTGTGACGTATTTGTAGGCATATCATTGGAAGATTGACCATAAGAGACTACATTTACCAGGTGGTCGCTTGGTGTCCTCCGTCGCAATTATTGCGTAATCTCCAGCTGCAGTATTTTTCCGTTTGCCTCTGATGACAAACCGACTGCCAGGAATGATTTTTCATCGAACAGAATTGTGAAAAACACCTTGAGGATTGATTCTAAACAACGTTTGCCATGTTTCTGTCGATATTATGGAGCTAATTTGGAAAAAGGTTGGCGTTGTAAATGACTGCATTTTCGTTTTTTTTTTCTTAGCCAAACGTGATGAACAAAACGGAGCTATTTCTCTTACACAAATAATATTTTTGGAAACAATTAACATTTGCTATCTAACTGAGAGTCTCGTCATTGAAAACATCCAAAGTTCTTCAAAGGTAAATTATTTTTTTTGAATGCTTTTCTTGTTTTTGTGAAAATGTTGCCTGCTGAATGCTAGGCTTAATGCTATGCTAGGCTATCAATACTCTTACACAAATGCTTGTGTATCTTTAAAGCATATTTTGAAAATCTGAGATGACAGTGTTGTTAACAAAAGGCTAAGCTTGTGTTTCAATATATTTATTTCATTTCATTTGCGATTTTCATGAATAGGAAACGTTGCGTTATGGTAATGAGCTTGAGGCTATGATTACGGTCCCGGATACGGGATTGCTCGACGCTAGAGGTTAATTTGAGATTATTCAAAGTAGACCCGTTGCCTTGATGACAGCTTTGCACAATCTTGGTGTTCTCTCAACCAGTTCATGAGGTAGTCCCCTGGAATGCATTTCAATTAACATGTTTGCCTTGCTAAAAGTGAATTTGTGGAATTTCTTTCCTTTTTAAAACTTCATAAGGCTAGGGGGCGGTATTTTCGTCCGGATGAAAAGCGTGCCCAAAGTAAACTGCCTGCTACTCAGGCCCAGAAGCTACGATATGCATATTATTAGTATATTTGGATAGAAAACACTCTGAAGTTTCTAAAACTTTTTGAATGATGTCTGCGAGTATAACAGAACTTATTTGGCAGGCAAAAAACCGAGGACAAACCATCCTCAAATATTTTTAGAGGTCACTCTCTTTTCAATGGTTTTCAATGGGAATCTAGAATTCTAAGGCAGTTGCTTGCAGTTCCTATCGCTTCCACTAGATGTCAACAGTCTTTAGAAATTGGTTGATGTTTTTCCTTTGAGAAATGAAGATGTAGGGCTGTCCAGAACGAGGGTTGAGTGAAGTGCACTGTTTGATAGAGGCGCGTGACCTGAAAAGCTTGCTTCACTTTGTTTTCCTCTGGTATTGAACGCAGTTTATCCCCTCTTAAATTTTTATCAATTATTTACGTAAAAAAATACCTAATGGTGTATTAGGAAAGTGGTTTTAAATGTTTGGACAAAGATTACAGGTAACTTTTTTTGTAGTTTTGGTAGTAATTTTGTAGTCGTGTTGCACTTGTTGGAACCTGTGTTTTTCTGGATCAAACGCGCCAAATAAATTGACATTTTGGATATATAACGATGGAATTAATCGAACAAAAGGACCATTTGTGATGTTTATGGGACATATTTGAGTGCCATCAGAAGAAGCTCGTCAAAGGTAAGGCATGAATTATATCTTTATTTCTGAGTTTCGTGTCTCGCCTGCCGGGTTGAATTATGATTCTGTCTTTGTTTGATGGGGTGCTGTCTTCAGATAATAGCATGGTTTTCTTTCGCCGTAAAGCTTTTTTGAAATCAGCTTTAATTTGGTGTATTGCATGTGTGATTTCATGAAAGTTTCATATTTATAGTAATTTAATTTGAATTTGGCGCTCTGCCATTTCACCGGAAGTTGTCAAATCGATCCCGATAAAGGGACTTGATCCATAAGAATTTTAAGACACGAAGGTCAGTCAGTCTGGAACATTTCAAGAACTTTGAACATTTCTTCAAGTGCAGTCACAAAAACCATCAAGTGCTATGATGAAACTGGCTCTCATGAAGACCGCCACAGGAAAGGAAAGCCGAGAGTTACCTCTGCTGCAGAGGATAAGTTCATTAGAGTTACCAGCCTCAGAAATTTCAGCCCAAATAAATGCTTCACAGAGTTCAAGTAACAGACACATCGCAACATCAACTGATCAGAGAAGACAATGTGAATCAGGCCTTCATGGTTGAAATGCTGCAAAGAAACCAATACTAAAGGTCACCAATATTAAGAAGAGACCTGGTATGTGGTGCCTAGACAACAACTTCTCTCTCAACGTGATCAAGACAAACAAGATGATTGTGGACTACAGGAAAAGGAGGACCGAGCACTCCCCCATTGTAATCGACGGTGCTGTAGTGGTGCAGGTTGAGAGCTTCAAGTTCTTTGGTGCCCATATCACTAACAAACTATCATCGTCCAAACACACCAAGACAGTCATGAAAGGATTTGGCATGGGTTCCCAAATCTTCAAAAGGTTCTACAGCTGCACCATCGAGAGCATCCTGACCGGTTGCATCACTGGTATGGTACCTGCTCTGCATCTGACCGTAAGGCGCTACAGAGGGTAGTGTGTACAGCCCAGTACATCACTGGAACAAGCTTCCTGCCATCCAGGACCAATATGTTAGGCGGTGTCAGAGGGAGGCCCAAACCATTCAGAGAAGTCAAAGAATGTTTTCTCTGCTATCGCACGGCAAGGAGTACTGGAGAGCCAAAAGGCTCCTTAACAGCTTCTACCCCCAAGCCATAAGACTGCTGAACAATTAACCAAATGGCCTCCAGATTATTTACATTGACACCCCCCATTTGTTTTTTACACTGCTTCTACACACAGTTTTTTTTCTATGCATATTCACTTCACCCCTACCTATCTACGAGTTACCTCGACTAACCTGTACCCCCGCATATTGACTTGGTACCGGTACCCCCTGTATATAGCCTAGTTATTGTGTTGTCCTACTTTTTTTTATTTGTTTTACTTAAGTTTATTTGGTAAATATTTTTTTAACTCTTTCTTGAACTGCACTGTTGGCTAAGGGCTTGTAAGGAAGCATTTCAAGATGAGGTCTACACATGTTGTATCCGTGTGACAAATAAAGATTGATTTGATTTGAGACTTGCTTGGGCCAAGAAAATCGAGCAATGGACATTAGACTGGTGTAAATCTGTCCTTTTGTCTGATGCCTCCAATTACAGTGCCTTGCGAAAGTATTCGGCCCCCTTGAACTTTGCGACCTTTTGCCACATTTCAGGCTTCAAACATAAAGATATAAAACTGTATTTTTTTGTGAAGAATCAACAACAAGTGGGACACAATCATGAAGTGGAACGACATTTATTGGATATTTCAAACTTTTTTAACAAATCAAAAACTGAAAAATTGGGCGTGCAAAATTATTCAGCCCCTTTACTTTCAGTGCAGCAAACTCTCTCCAGAAGTTCAGTGAGGATCTCTGAATGATCCAATGTTGACCTAAATGACTAACGATGATAAATACAATCCACCTGTGTGTAATCAAGTCTCCGTATACATGCACCTGCACTGTGATAGTCTCAGAGGTCCGTTAAAAGCGCAGAGAGCATCATGAAGAACAAGGAACACACCAGGCAGGTCCGAGATACTGTTGTGAAGAAGTTTAAAGCCGGATTTGGATACAAAAAGATTTCCCAAGCTTTAAACATCCCAAGGAGCACTGTGCAAGCGATAATATTGAAATGGAAGGAGTATCAGACCACTGCAAATGTACCAAGACCTGGCCGTCCCTCTAAACTTTCAGCTCATACAAGGAGAAGCCTGATCAGAGATGCAGCCAAGAGGCCCATGATCACTCTGGATGAACTGCAGAGATCTACAGCTGAGGTGGGAGACTCTGTCCATAGGACAACAATCAGTCGTATATTGCACAAATCTGGCCTTTATGGAAGAGTGGCAAGAATGTCACGAACCGGCTCAAAGCCCGTAACAAAGGGAGACAACGTGGAGATAAGGAGTAACAAAATATATATTTATTTAACTAAAGCAACTAAGGAAAATATACAATGATGTGTGTAATCAGTAATCAGTAGTGTAAGTGAGTTTTGCGTGCATGAATGTGATAATGCAGGGTGTTGAAAGGTGCCAAAGCAAACAAACAAACAAAAGGCCACCAAGAACCACAACACAATCTACAAAGGTGTCTGCATGGAGAGAGTCTCCTCCATGAATGTGGAAGAGGTCTATTTATCCTGGGAGAAACCTGGCCCAGGTGTTTCCCATGAAGCTGACGACCCTCCCAACTCCGCCCACCGGCATCCTAATAAGGAAACAAGAACAAAGACAGAATACAGCAGACAGAGTGGGAGGGTCGTCACAAGAAGAAAGCCATTTCTTAAAGATATCCATAAAAAGTGTCATTTAAAGTTTGCCACAAGCCACCTGGGAGACACACCAAACATGTGGAAGAAGGTGCTCTGGTCAGATGAAACCAAAATTGAACTTTTTGGCAACAATGCAAAACGTTATGTTTGGCGTAAAAGCAACACAGCTGAACACACCATCCCCACTGTCAAACATGGTGGTGGCAGCATCATGGTTTGGGCCTGCTTTTCTTCAGCAGGGACAGGGAAGATGGTTAAAATTGATGGGAAGATGGATGGAGCCAAATACAGGACCATTCTGGAAGAAAACCTGATGGAGTCTGCAAAAGACCTGAGACTGGGACGGAGATTTGTCTTCCAACAAGACAATGATCCAAAACATAAAGCAAAATCTACAATGGAATGGTTCAAAAATAAACATATCCAGGTGTTAGAATGGCCAAGTCAAAGTCCAGACCTGAATCCAATCGAGAATCTGTGGAAATAACTGAAAACTGCTGTTCACAAATGCTCTCCATCCAACCTCACTGAGCTCGAGCTGTTTTGCAAGGAGGAATGGGAAAAAATTTCAGTTTCTCGATGTGCAAAACTGATAGAGACATACTCCAAGCGACTTACAGCTGTAATCGCAGCAAAAGGTGGCGCTACAAAGTATTAACTTAAGGGGGCTGAATAATTTTGCACGCCCAATTTTTCAGTTTTTGATTTGTTAAAAAAGTTTGAAATATCCAATAAATGTCGTTCCACTTCATGATTGTGTCCCACTTGTTGTTGATTCTTCACAAAAAAATACAGTTTTATATCTTTATGTTTGAAGCCTGAAATGTGGCAAAAGGTCGCAAAGTTCAAGGGGGCCGAATACTTTCGCAAGGCACTGTATTTACATTTTGATTCCAACTGCTGTATCTTTGTGAGACGCAGAGTAGGTGAACAGATGATGTCCGCATGTGTGGTTCCCACCATCAAGAATGGAGGGGGAAGTGTGATGGTGTGAGGGTGTATTGCCAGTGACACTGTCAGTGATTTATTTAGAATTCAAGGCACACTTAACCATTATGTCTACCACAGCATTCTGCAGTGATTCACCATCCCATCTGGTTTGCGCTTAGTGGGACTAACATTTGTTTTTCAACAGGACAATGACCCAACACACCTTCAGGTTTTGTAAGGGATATTTAACCAAATATGAGAGTGTTGGAGCGCTGCATCAGATGACCTGGCCTCAACAATCACCAGACGTCCACCCAATTGAGATGGTTTGGGATGAGTTGGACTGCAGAGTGATGGAAAAGCAGCCAACAAGTGCTCAAAATATGTGGGAACTCCATCGAAACTGTTGGAAAAGCATTCCAGGTGAAGCTGGTTGGGAGAATGCCAAATGTGCAAAGCTGTCATCAAGGCTACTTTGAAGAATCTGAAAAATAAAATATATTTTGATTTGTTAAAAAAAAAACTGGTTACATGATTCCATATGTGTTATTTCAGTGTTGATGTCTTCACTATTATTTTTTCAATGTAGAAAATAGTACAAATAATGAAAGGCCCTTGAATGAATAGTTGTGTCCAAACTTTTGACTGGTACTGTATATATTTACAAAGAATATATTTTGGGGATAGTAAATGATGCAGAGAATTGGAAGCTACGATCTATCTGCAATATTAAAGATGATCTACCCCATAAATAAATAAAAAAACATGATGGATGGTCAGTCTTTGCATCCATAGCTCATTCTATGAATTTGAGAGTGGTTACATTTTTCCAGGCCCATCCCTCCCGAAACAGGGTTGGGAAAAAAACTCTGTTATTGTTTCAACTGCTGATTGACACTTTAAGTAGATTTTTTTGGGTATCTGTACTTTACTACTATTTATGTTATTCATTACTTTTACTACAGTACATTCCTAAAGAAAATATTATCTTTTTACTCCCATACATTTTCCCTGACACCCCAAAATACTTAGCAGGACAGGAAAATGGTCCAATTCATTCATGTGTGGTCATCCATATACTGCCCTTAATCTGGCAGAGTCACTAAACGCAAATGCGTAATTTGTAAATTATGTCTGAGTGTGCCCATGGCTATCCATACATTTGAAAAACAAGACAATTGTGCCATCTGGTTTGCCTAAGTATAAGGAATTTGAAATTATTTATAGCATTTGCTTTTGATAACCATCTCAGTGTCCTCCACATAACGTGCAAAGATGCGGACAGAACACAGATGATGGAGCAATTCCTCTCTCTCCCTATTATGAGGAGAAGGCCCATAGCACAAGGATCCATTAGATTTTAATAATCCTAGGCATGCTCAGACAATATGGTGTTTAGTTCAGTTTATTTGCACAAATTTAAAGGCAGTTTGTAGTATAAAAATTAAAAATATGTAGTAAAAAAAATATGTGCGGGGGGGGGGAGCCCAAAAGGGCTTGTGGAGTAACCCTCCCCCTCCCATGATCATAAATCACACAGATTCAGTAGCGTAGACGAACAAACAAAATATAAATAAAAACTAGACGCAAAAGAGAAAGGAATAGAACATCTAAACAGAAATTTCAGCTACTAGGGGTGTAGAACTGTGATGGACAGTAGGTGCCTCTTAACATGTTTTTTAAGCAACGACGGGGATAGCATGGCAAAATCAGGCGAGAAAGAGTTCTAGATCATAGGGCCTCTGTATGTAATTCAGAATTGAGAATTGGTTGTTCTTGAATATGGGTGACGTAGCAGTTTTCTGTTTCTTGTTGAGTAGTTATGTAATTCATAAGTGGCTGTAAAAGAGTTTTAGAAGATAGAGGGTAATACAATTTTTTTAAGTGCAGCATAAAAATTGAGCAACTTGAAAATAATTAATTTCATAAATATTCAGCAGTCCTAGTTTTTAGAAAAGTGGTGTTGAATGGTATCTTGTATCATTAGCAAATAAAATCTTGCATCATTGTATTATCAAAGCATTTAGATAGGTCTGTAAGTTGTAAAGTTTGCTGGATCATCATTATGAATTGGAACAATTTTTGCCATTTTCACTTCATAGGGCACATTGTACTTTGCAATTGATAGATTGAAAATGTGGGCAAGAGGTGTGATAATGAAATCAACCACTTCTTTAGCAAGCTTAGCATCCAATATGTTGTGACCAGAGGCAGTGATTTTTTGAGATAATAAGATGTCACATACCCAGTGGCGATTTTAGCATGTAATTCTTGGTGGTGCAAAAACAAAAGTGAGAAGCATGCCAGCAAAGCCACTACACCACACCACACTGAACAATACATGAACTGCAATATAACTTTGACAAATGGTGCCCACAAATGCTTGGGCCTACATAAAGCTGTCCCAACCGCAGTCCCAACACCTTACCACTGCCACACCTGGCTTTCAGCAGAGCCTTGTCTGGCAGCGAAACAGCCTCATTTACTGCCTTTAAAAAAACATAGCTGATATGGCTGACTTGCTTAAACAAATGTGGTTCTACTGACAATTGAGATGTACAAACTATGACATAAGGGGATGACAAGCGCATAAGAGGCCATCTGTAATTTCGATTAAGACATTAATGAGCGATGACGGACTTAGTCAATATAGCTATTGGTTCAGCACTTTTGAAATGTACAGTGACAGAATTCAGAACATGGGCCATTCTTACAGTGTACTCCCTGTACAACAAGTCAGAGCCGTAGGATAAATAAAGGTTGCAAATAAACAGACAATGAAAGCTCTTACAATATTCAATGATTACATTTCTCTAAAACAGATTTTAGGCTATATGTGCACCACCAAGTTAGAACAGTAGGCAAAATTAAGATTGTGAAAATAGACCAAATTATTAGGGTGAGGCACATTGAATGCCGTTTGGGTCTTTGCGTGTCAAAAAAGATACATGTCATATAACACTATTTGACATGTTAAATAAGCCTTTAATTTGATATTATTATTTTTATTTATTTATCTTTCTAAAAACAAAACAGGTGGGGTCATCACTGCATATTCCTCATTACAGGACTTAGAGGTAATTTAAATTTGCTAGATTGAGACAGATTCATAAATTGGAGTGGACTTTCATCAGCTACAGGAATTTTGCAGGCCTAATTTCTGGGGAAATCTGATTCAACTTGTGCTCTATCTTTTAAGATCAGAAGTAAGTGATCAGCCAACTACAAATTAATTGGGGAGGGATTTGGTTTTCATTATTTTATTTAGGATTTCAATGAAGAAAGAAATTCTTAGAATTATTTATTATATGCTGGTTAACTAGCTTTTAACTTTGCTGATTAACTCCATTAACCTATCTCCTCACTGACGTCGACGACATTAGGAATATGCAACTGCACGTGGGAACAAATATTGTACTGTTTGGAGAAATGTCCTCTGGTCTGATGAAACAAAAATAGAACTGTTTGGCCATAATGACCATTGTTATGTTTGGAGGAAAAAGGGGGAGGCTTGCAAGCAAAAGAAGACCATCCCAACCATGAAGCACGGGGGTGACAGCATCATCTTGTGGATGCACTTCACAAAATAGATGGCATCATGAGGATGGAAAATGATGTGGATATATTAAAGCAACATCACAAGGCATCAGTCAGGAAGTTAAATCTTGGTCTCAAATGGGTCTTGAAAATGGACAATGACCCCAAGCATAGTTCCAAACTGAAAAAGCGTGTGCGAGCAAGGAGGCCAACAAACCTCACTCAGTTACACCAGCTCTGTAAGGGGGAATGGGCATAAATTCACCCAACTTATTGTGAGAAGCTTGTGGAAGGCTACCTGAAACATTTGACCCAAGTTAAACAAATTTAGGCAATGCTACCAAATACTAATTTAGTGTATGTAAACTTCGAACCCACTGGGAATATGATGCAAGAAAATAAAAGCTGAAGTAAATTATTCTCTCTACTATTATTTGGACATTTCACATTGGTGATCCTAACTGACAGGGATTTTTTTTACTAGGATTACACTTCAGGAATTGTGAAGAACTGAGTTTAAATGTATTTGTCTAAGGTGTATGTAAACTTCAGACTTCAACTGTATATGGTTGGATGACAAGTTGTCCCTTAAATTCATATGGATAATCTTGTGAGGAAGCTTATATTGAAATGGGGTTTGCTTCTGGTTTATGGCTAGAAAGAATCTTGTTCAGGGCAATTTTCTCTCTGTAATTGATTATGGTGACTTGTTGTATATGCATGCAGCCTCCTCTGTCTTACAGAGACTGGAATCTGTTCATCATGCATCCTTGTGCTTTATTACAAATGCCAAGTCACTCACTGACCATTGCACCTTGTACCAAATGGTAGGTTGGACATAACTTTATATGCGCAGAATGCTATATTTGTATGTGTTGATCTATAAAGCCATTTTGGGTAAACTCCCACTTTACCTCGGTAGTCTGGGCTCCTTCACCACCAGCAGTTACCATACCCGGTCTGCTAGATGGTTGCCACTTAAAGCCCGCAGGACATTTACAGTATTAGGCAAGACTGCCTTCTAGTCGTGTGCACCAGAGGCATGGAATAGTCTACAATCCATGCTTCATCTAGACATGTTAGTGTCACTGAATGAATTGAAAAAAAAATGTATAGACTCTGTTACAGAGGAGAATAAACATTTTTTTTTTTTTTTAGGCTGGATCATGTATGTTTTAATTCTGTAGTGTGTTGATTGTTGCTGTCTTCTTGGCCAGGTCTCCCTTGTAAAATAGACTCTGGGTCTCAATGGGATTTTCCTGGTTAAATAAAAGTAAAACCAAACAGAGGTTGCATGTCTAAATGTATTTTTCGGCTTGATTGTTTTTTTTTTAATGAAATCATTCTCAAGATAATGCTTATTCAGTGTTAAATGGTTCAACATAAAAATGAATTATCAATCATATCATTATTGTGAAGAAATTAGCAGCAATCTCTCAGACATGATAAAGAGTTCATGTTGTAGATATCAGTCATGATGAAACAAAGTGACTGACACAATCACTGAGAATGAGGTAGACCGTCAGAATAAAGAGTCAGGTTTTTATGATCCCTGTTGAGATGAACTGATCTCTTCGCTCTCTGTGATTCCTCATAATTCCTGGGCACCACTACAAGGCTATCATAGCTGATGATAGTGTATTCACCCCGTGCCTTGGCCTCCCTCATAGCAGGGAGCAGTTCCGCTCTCTTCGTACGGAGTCTGGAGAAGTCCTCATTGATGTATACAGACATATTCTTCCGGAATGTTCTGGCCTTGGAGAGGATCAGCTGCTTGTCCTTGAACCTCAGCAGTTTGACCCACACAGGCCGTGGTCTTTCAGCATCCTGTCTGAATTTTCCATTCCTGTGTGCACGTTCGATTTCAATAGTTTGAGTCCAGCTTCAGATTGTTTGTAAACAAGTCACACACTTGACGCTCGGTGTCAGCCATGTTTCAGCCCCATGATCAGATGCGATTATTTCAATTACAATATTGTTACGCCTGCTTGATTCTCCATGGAATCCAGTTTATCAAGGTAATCAAACATTTCGGGGACAACCTTGGATGTCGAGGCAAGGCTGTAAACTATAGTTTCAATGTCATGGATATTTTACCCGTTGTTTTTAGCTCATCAATGTATCTTTGGGAGTATTGCAGACTGGTCTTTAGGTCTTGTACTACCCTGACTAGAGTATCAATCCGGTTGTTTGCAGAATCGAAAACAATCTGTGTAAAAGATCAGAAGTTGGCCTCCTGTCTGTTAGCATTTCTTCATAGAAAGTTCTTTGTTGGGCAAGGGTCTCTCATAAATTTCTGCAGAAACATAGTCCTCCTCATTGAATTTTGTTACGAGTGTTGAGAGGCAGCATATTGAGGTTAGGAATGGAATACAAACCCTCTTACCTATGTCGAGATCACACACACACAGTAATCCACAATTTTTCAGTGATGATCTAATGTGATCTAATATAGTGTGGTAATCTTGTTGTGGCAATCCTTAGTTATCGCAATTCGGGGAGTTTATACAACAGGTAGACCTTAGTGACATTTTTACTTACAAGCCCTAACACCTCTTATGGATAGGGGAGACGCTAGCGTCTCAACTGGCTAATTGCCAGGGGAAATGCAGAGCGCCAGATTCAAATAAAATGCTATAAAATTCAAACTTTCAATAAATCACACGTGTGATACTCAATTAAAGCTACACTCATTGTGAATCCAGCCAACATGTTAGATTTTTAAAATGCTTTTCGACGAAAGCATAAGCTATTATCTGATAGCCTGCACCCATCTGCACCAGCAGTAAACAAAGGAGCTGGCGTAGCAGGCGCTACACAAAATGATGAAATAAAATATGCATTACCTGTGATGAGCTTCTTTTGTTGGCACTCCAATATGTCCCATAAATATCACAATTGGTCCTTTTGTACAATTAATTCCGTCCATATATATCGAAAATGTCCATTTATAAAGCGCATTTGATCCAGAAAAAACAGCTTACAAAAACACTGTCACCACAAAATATTTCAAAAAATTGCCTATAAACTTTGCCAAAATATTTCAAACTACTTTTGTAATACAACGTTAAGTATTTTTAAACGTTAATAATCGATCAAATTGTAGACTGGGCAATCGGTATTCAATACATGAACGAAAAGAAACCAGCTCTGCTATTCACGTCTTGCGCAACTCACAAAAGTGTCCCCCAGTTCCGAGTTGGCCTACTTCTTCAAAGCACAAAGAAATAACCTCAACCATATTCCAAAGATTGGCGACATCGGTGGAAGCGGTAGGAACTGAAAATTGGTTCCTATTAAATATCCAATGGCAAAGACAATATAGTGAACAGAGGGGAGGGGGATAAAAAATCTGAACAGTTAGTCCTCTGGGTTTTGCCTGCATAAGTTATGTTATACTCACAGACATGATTCAAACAGTTTTAGAAACTTCAGAGTGTTTTCTATCCAAATCTATGAATAATATGCATATCTTATATTCTTGGCATGAGTAGCAGGAAGTTGAAATTGGGCACGCTATTTATCCAAAAGTGAAAATTCTTCCCCCTAGCTATAAGAGGAACCAACAGTTTTAAGAAAAATAAATAAATAGAAACATAACACATTAAGTAGCAACAACTAAACAGTAGCGAGGCTATATACAGGGTGTTCTGGCACAGAGTCAATGTGCGGGGACACCGGTTAGTCGAGGTAATTGAGGTACTATGTACATGTAGGAAGAGGTGACTATGCATGGATAATAAACTGAGAAGCAGCAGTGTAAAAAAAGGGTGTGTGGTTGTTGACAATGAAAATAGTCTGGGTAGCCATTTGATTAACTGTTCAAAAGTCTCATGACTTGCAGGGTAGAAGCTGTTAGGAAGCCTTTTTGACCTAAAGAGAGATAACAGGCTATGAATAGGGTGGCTGGAGTCCTTGGCAATTGTTTGGGCCTTCCTCTGACACCGCCTGGTATAGAGGCGCTGATGTAATGGGCCATACACACTACCCTCTGTAACTCCTTGTGGTGGAAATGGTGTTGATGTGAGCCATGGACAGTCTTTCAAAGCACTTCATACCTATAGACTTGAGTGCTACGGGTCGGTAGTAATTTATGCAGGTTACCTTGGTGCTCTTGGACACAGGAACTAAGGTGGTTTGCCAAATGGAGGGTGAGGGAGAGCTTTGTATGCATCTGTGTGTGGACTAGAGTTTTTTTTTCTCTCTCTCCCTCTAGTTGCACATTTTTCATGCTGGTAGAAAATAGGTAAAATGGATTTGAGTTTTCCTGCATTAAAGTCCCCAGTCACTAGGAGCGCCGCCTCTTGATGAGCATTATCCTGTTTGCTTATGGCCCTATACAGATTGAGTGCCGTCTTAGTGCCAGCATCGGGTTGTACAGAGAGCTATAAAAAATATAGATGAAAACTCTCTTGGTTAGTAGTGTGGTCTACAGCTTATCATGAGATACTCTACCTCAGGCGAGCAAAACCTTGAGACTTCCTTAATTAGATTTCGAGCATCAGCTGTTATTTACAAATAGACACAGACCGCTACCCGTTGTCTTTCCGGAAGCAGCTGTTCTCTTGCTGATGGACCGAAAACCATGCCAGCTGTATATTATCCATGTCGTCCATCAGCGAATGATATTCATTGACTACAGCTCAGCATTCAACACCATAGTACCCTCAAAACCCATCACTAAGCTAAGGATCCTGGGACTAAACACCTGCCTCTGCAACTGGATCCTGGACTTCCTGGCGGGCCGCTGATCCTCAACTCTGGAGCTCCCTAGGGGTGCGTACTCAGTCCTCTCCTGTACTCCCTGTTCACCCATGACTGCATGGCCAGGCATGACTCCAACACCATCATTAAATTTGCAGATGACACAACAGTGGTAGGCCTGATTACCATTAACGAAGAGACAGCCTATAGGGAGGAGGTCAGAGACCTGGCCGGGTGGTGCCAGAATAACAACCTATCCCTCAACGTAACCAAGATTAAGGAGATTATTGAGGACTACAGGAAAAGGAGGACCGAGCATGCCCCCATTCTCATCGATGGGGCTGTAGTGGGGGCAAATTGAGAGCTTCAAGTTCCTCGGTGTCCACATCACCAACAAACTAGAATGGTCCAAACACACCAAGACAGTCATGAAGAGGGCAAGACAAAGCCTATTCCCCCTCAGGAAACTAAAAGGATTTGGCATGGGTCCTGAGATCCTCAAAAGGATAATTATACAGCTGCAACATCGAGAGCATCCTGACTGGTTGCATCACTGCCTGGTACGGTAGTTGCTCGGCCTCTGACCACAAGGCACTACAGAGGGTAGTGCGTACGGCCCAGTACATCACTGGGGCTAAGCTGCCTGCCATCCAGGACCTCTACACCAGGCGGTGTCAGAGGAAGGCTCAAAAATTGTCAAAGACTCCAGCCACCCCAGTCATAGATTGTTCTCTCTACTACCACATGGCAAGCAGTACCGGAGTGCCAAGTTTAAGACAAAAAGGCTTCTCAACAGTTTTTACCGCCAAGCCATAAGGCTCCTGAACAGGTAATCAAATGGCTACCCGGACTATTTGCATTGAGTGCAATGTCCCAACCCCTCTTTTTACGCTGATGCTACTCTCTGTTTATCTTATATGCATAGTCACTTTAACTATACATTCATGTACATACCACCTCAATTTTGCCGACCAACCAGTGCTCCCGCACATTGGCTAACCAGGCTATCTGCATTGTGTCCCACCCACCACCCGCCAACCCCTCTTTTATGCTACTGCTACTCTCTGTTCATCAACCGACCTCCGCAACCCCTTTTTCTCTGTCTTTTCTTCATGCAAATGACGGGAATTTGGGCCAGTTCCCGAGAAAGCAGTATACCCTTCACATCGGACTAGTTAAAGAACAAATATCTGTCCAGTTCCAGGTGAGTAATCGCTGTTCTGATATCCAGAAGTTGTTTTCGGTCATAAGTGACGATAGCAGCAACATTATGTACAAAATAAGTTAAAATAACTTACAACACGAAAAAACGAACAAAATAGCACAGTTGGTTAGGAGCACGTAAAGCGGCAGCCATCCCCTCCGGCACCATTCAATCATGTATGTTGAATCGGGTGTTTTATATTATATAAGCTAGACACTACATATTATGAATAAATACCAATTACATCACAGGGTCAGAGGTGATGAACTGGTTTGGAATTCTGCTACAGAGTGAACTATTTTCCATTTCGAGAACTAATGAGAGAAGGGAATGAGCGGAAGAGAAGAGGAAAGGACTATACTTTTTCCCAGAAGTTATTGGAGTGTGTGTGTGTGTGTGTGGCAAGTATTCATGGATGCCAAGGGAAGCGAGGTTTTCCAAAATATTTAACCACACATTTTTTATTTTATTATTTTGACTTTTTTGTTTTCATCATTTTCTATCTATTTGCGAGTGGCTAAATCTCATGGAGAAATTATCAGCGTGAGGGAAACAGTTCCCCTCTGTCTTAGTAATTATAGCCCATGTATCTTATGCTGTCTGGAACAAAAGAGCATGACATGTTGCCGCCGTAGCATTTGATTAATTGACGCTAGCATGCATTTGGCATCCCTTGATAAAAAATATTAAACAAATTAGCCAATCAGCACTGAGCTGAGCTCAGCTCAGGAAGCCAAGTTTGCACACCAATCAAATCACATCATAAGCAACATGTCCTAATTGTCAGAAAAATGTGTCTTTCTGGTCTGCTTGTGTTGATGTCCTGCAGTAGCTAGCTTGCTAAATTGTCCCTTTCCTAAGCCATAGATTGAAATGGGTATTTTGACTTTTGACTCAAGGCCAATGATTATGGCGGTAATTCTGTTCTAACCATAAATTGAAATATTGTGCCACTGGCCTGAGATGATTGAAGTCCAATATGTTGCCTAGATCAGGAGTGCTCAACTACTATTTGAGAAGGTCCAGTGACACAAATATCCTAGGTGGTTAAAGGTCAAGATGGACATCGTCTTTTATCGGCTGTAATGTGGTGCGTGCTCGTGGCAGGGAAGTCAGGCGCAGGAGAATGAATTTGTTAAATGGAGCTGTTTAATAAACATCAAAACCTCCGAAAACCAAAGTAACAAAATAACAAATAGGGGGTGCAAAACCCGTCGCACACCAGAATTAACAATAAACACCTACATACACCAAACAATCTCTGACAAGGACATGAGGGGAAACAGAGGGTTAAATACACAACATGTAATTGATGGGATTGGAACCAGGTGTGTAGATAGACAAAACCAATGGAAAATGAAAAATTGATCAATGGTGGCTAAATGGTCGGTGACTTCAACCGCCGAACACTGCCCGAACAAGGAGAGACCAACTTTGGCGGAAGTCATCGGCGCTGTGGTACAGCATAGTAACCAACATAGTCATCTACAACTTAGGAAACATGTTGTTATATAAAATGTACAGTCAATACATTAAATGAGACAATAAGACTTTGATTAATTACAACTTCTTTGTTTTGAATATAAACATGTGCATCATTGAATCAACATTGCTGGATAACAAAAGTGGTTGCATAATTATCTATGCAAAAAGTGCTCTGTGAACCACTGTACATGGGGTCGTGAATAAAACACATATCAGCTGATATCTCAAAGTGCTGTACAGAAACCCAGCCTAAAACCGCAAACAGCAAGCAATGCAAGTGTAGAAGCACGGTGGCTAGGAAATACTCCCTAGAAAGGCCAAAACCTAGAAAGGAACCAGGCTATGAGGGGTGACCAGTCCTCATCTGGATGTGCCAGGTGGAGATTATAACAGAACATGGCCAAGATGTTCAAATGTTCATAAATGACCAGCATGGTCAAATAATAATAATAATCACAGTAGTTGTCGAGGGTGCAGCAAGTCAGCACCTCAGGAGTAAATGTCAGTTGGCTTTTCATAGCAGATGATTAAAAGTATCTCTACCGCTCCTGCTGTCTCTAGAGAGTTGAAAACAGCAGGTCTGGGACAGGTAGCACGTCCGGTGAACAGGTCAGGGTTCCATAGCCACAGGCAGAACAGTTGAAACTGGAGCAGCAGCATGGCCAGGTGGACTGGGGATAGCAAGGAGTCCTGCCAGGTAGTCCTGAGGCATGGTCCTAGGGCTCAGGTCCTCAGAGAGAGCGAACGAGAGAATTAGAGAGAGCGTACTTAAATTCACACAGGACACCAACTGAGGAGAGTTGAACAAAAATAATAATCTGAATTATCCAGCATGTCTCTACTACACCTCGTTATTGAATGATTGAAACACAGAGGGTGCATTTTTCAGTAGGCAATTACCCTGTATTCTTAGTGCCCGGTGCTGGTACTGAAGTTGGTCTTCCTATCTGATGCGCACTAGTTTGTAGGCACTGCGTAAATCCAATTTAGTAAAGTACTTAGCACTGTGCATCTGTTCAATCACAGTGCGTATGAGAGGCAGTGGATAACTGAATTTAACCGTAGCCTTATTAAGTGTCTGGGAATTGATACAGGGGTGGAGACCTCCCTCCTTTTTCATGAAAAAGAAGCTGGTGGTGGCCAGAGAGGTGGATGGAGGGATGAATCATTGGGCCAGCGCTTCCTGGACGTAGGCCTCCATGGCTTCGGTCTCCACATGCGAGAGAGGGTACAGTGGTTGCTCCACTAAAAGTTTTGTGGTTATGCTGAGGTACTTAGAGGTCATTTGTGGTTTAGTAGGGTATCCTGCGTCCCCACTTCATTGCTCCAGATAAGCGCAAGGGGGAGTTAGAGCACTGATTATTCTTTTGAGTCCTACTGTGTCTCTAACTGACAATGAATGGGCGACATAAACCTAAATAGAAACTGATAATTGTGCACGACTTCAGTATTACTTACTAAAACTGTTACACTAAGGTTTTTATTATTTTATTTTGTTAGGATTATTTTACTCTTTCTGTAGTACTGTACCCCACTCCCAACCGGTCATGTTGTGGCGGAAAGGTCTAAGATACTTCTGCTAAGATACTGCTGTGTTCAAGCTGTGTCATTACAGATGCTGGTTCAATACCTGTGCTGGCCTTGACTGGGAGACCCAAGGGATTACTGTAGGTTTTCGGTTTCTCCATGTAAAAACATACAAAAATTGTTCTAAATAACAAACTGGTTTTATTTACAAATTAGTAACAATGTCTCACCCCATGTTCAAGAATGACCTTTTTCTCGCTCATTTTACGTTATTGTTATTAATTTTGAATGATATAAAAGCCCCTTAGATTTTTTTATCTTACAGATATATTATTAACCCTGTTACTAGGACAATATATAATGGTCATGGCTCCCAAGTGGCTCCCATATTGGTCATGGCTCCCAGGGGGCACGGGATGGGCCACAGAGCCACGCAGAAGACAGACCTAGCCCATGGGGAAGGGAGATGGAGGAAGGGGGGTGGACCCTCACCACCCCGCCACACTGGGTAACAAAGAGCAGCACTTTAAGGGGCATTGCCCTAATAATGTCGCTGACTAGGGAAACATTCTCGCTGTTCTTAGTGCCATTCTGAACATTCAAACTAAAACAATGTAACTAATAATGGCATCTTTATGCTTTCATTAATAAAATAATTATAAAAATACTGATGTTAATTTGGTTATGGATCCACAACGAATTATTATGGGAAAAAATATCAATGAATTTTAGAAATATTGGAACAAAATTGTGTAATGAAGGTAAACATATTGTTGCTTACTGGAAAATACTCTTTCAAACACACATGGTTACGTTGTACAGTGCCATTATGGCTATTAGCAGGTAGCTAATAGCCATAATGCGACCGTGGCGACCGTGGTTGGGTGTCCCATAGGGCGGCATACAATTGGCCCAGCGTTTCTCTCCCTCTAAAAACAGAAATACATGTTTTGTAAAATATAGAACTGTACAATGTGATGGACGAGAGTAGGCTACAATACTAGGCAATTTAGCTAAAGAATCCCTGGAAAGGGATTCCATTTCTTCCGGTCTCCGACAGGATGTTTTGGAGGAGAGATTTTCGACCATGATTTGAAGACGTGGAGCTATTGAATACACATCGCCCCGTGATCATTTTGATAGATTATAAACGTTTACTAATACCTAAAGTTGGATTACAAAAGTATTTCGAAGTGCTTTGTGAAAGTTTATCGTCGACTTTTTTAATTTAAAAAAATGACGCAGCGTTTTGAAACAATGTTTTTTTCTGAATTACACAGTTTCCATAGATGGCTATTTTGGGTATATATGGACCGATTTAATCGAAAAAAAGACCCAATAGTGATGTTTATGGGGCATATAGGAGAGCCAAGAAAGAAGCTCGTCAAAGGTAATGAATGTTTTATATTTTATTTCTGCTATTTGTGTAGCGCCGGCTACGCTAATTCTTTTGTTTACGTCGCCTTCGGGCATTTTGGGGTGTTGCATGCTATCAGATAATAGCTTCTCATGCTTTCGCCGAAAAGCATTTTAAAAATCTGACTTGTTGGCTAGATTCACAACGAGTGTAGCTTTAATTCAATACCCTCTATGTGTGTTTTAATGAACGTTTGAGTTTTAACGAGTACATTTAGCATTTATCGTAGAGCATTTGCATTTCCAGGTGCCTACTTGAGACGTCTGCGTCTCAAGTAGGATCAACAGGTTAACTGCTCAGATAGCAGATGTTTGAAGTTGGTGAGGGAGATAAAAGTCTCCAACTTCAGCATATTTTGCAATTCGTTCCAGTCACAGGCAGCAGAGAACTGGAACGAAAGGCGACGTGAGTGAAGGAGGCTTTGTTGCGGAATAGAAAGCCGATTCTTGATTTGATTTTCGATTGGAGATGTTTGATATGAGTCTGGAAGGAGAGTTTGCAGTCTAGCCAGACACCTAGGTACTTATAGATGTCCACATATTCAAGGTCGGAACCATCCAGGGTGGTGATGCTGGTCAGGCGTGCGGGTGCAGGCAGCGAACGGTTGAAAAGCATGCATTTGGTTTTACTAGCGTTTAAGAGCAGTTGGAGGCCACGGAAGGAGTGTTTTATGGCATTGAAGCTCGTTTGGAGGTTAGATAGCACAGTGTCCAAGGACGGGCCGGAAGTATATAGAATGGTGTCGTCTGCGTAGAGGTGGATCAGGGAATCGCCCGCAGCAAGAGCAACATCATTGATATATACAGAGAAAAGAGTCGGCCCGAGGATTGAACCCTGTGTTACCCCCATAGACTGCCAGAGGACCGGACAGCATGCCCTCCGATTTGACACACTGAACTCTGTCTGCAAAGTAATTGGTGAACCAGGCAAGGCAGTCATCCGAAAAACCGAGGCTACTGAGTCTGCCGATAAGAATATGGTGATTGACAGAGTCGAAAGCCTTGGCAAGGTCGATGAAGACGGCTGCACAGTACTGTCTTTTATCGATGGCGGTTATGATATGGTTTAGTACCTTGAGCGTGGCTGAGGTGCACCCGTGACCGGCTCGGAAACCAGATTGCGCAGCGGAGAAGGTACGGTGGGATTCGAGATGGTCAGTGACCTGTTTGTTGACTTGGCTTTCGAAGACCTTAGATAGGCAGGGCAGGATGGATATAGGTCTGTAACACTTTGGGTCCAGGGTGTCTCCCCCTTTGAAGAGGGGGATGACTGCGGCAGCTTTCCAATCCTTGGGGATCTCAGACGATATGAAAGAGGTTGAACAGGCTGGTAATAGGGGTTGCGACAATGGCGGCGGATAGTTTCAGAAATAGAGGGTCCAGATTGTCAACCCAGCTGATTTGTACGGGTCAGGTTTTGCAGCTCTTTCAGAACATCTGCTATCTGGATTTGGGTAAAGGAGAACCTGGAGAGGCTTGGGCGAGTAGCTGCGGGGGGGCGGAGCTGTTGGCTGAGGTTGGAGTAGCCAGGCGGAAGGCATGGCCAGCTGTTGAGAAATGCTTGTTGAAGTTTTCGATAATCATGGATTTATCGGTGGTGACCGTGTTACTTAGCCTCAGTGCAGTGGGCAGCTGGGAGGAGGTGCTCTTGTTCTCCATGGACTTCAGTGTCCCAGAACTTTTTGGAGTTTTGGAGCTACAGGATGCAAACTTCTGCCTGAAGAAGCTGGCCTTAGCTTTCCTGACTGACTGCGTGTACTGGTTCCTGACTTCCCTGAACAGTTGCATATCGCGGGGACTATTCGATGCTATTGCAGTCCGCCACAGGATATTTTTGTGCTGGTCGAGGGCAGTCAGGTCTGGAGTGAACCAAGGGCTGTATCTGTTCCTAGTTCTGCATTTTTTGAACGGAGCATGCTTATCTAAAATGGTGAGGAAGTTACTTTTAAAGAATTACCAGGCATCCTCAACTGACGGGATGAGGTCAATGTCCTTCCAGGATATCCGGGCCAGGTCGATTAGAAAGGCCTGCTCACAGAAGTGTTTAAGGGAGCGTTTGACAGTGATGAGGGGTGGTCGTTTGACCGCGGCTCCGTAGCGGATACAGGCAATGAGGCAGTGATCGCTGAGATCCTGGTTGAAGACAGCGGAGGTGTATTTGGAGGGCCAGTTAGTCAGGATGACGTCTATGAGGGTGCCCTTGTTTACAGATTTAAGGTTGTACCTGGTCGGTTCCTTGATGATTTGTGTGAGATTGAGGGCATCTAGCTTAGATTGTAGGACTGCCGAGGTGTTAAGGATATCCCAGTTTAGGTCACCTAACAGAACAAACTCTGAGGCTAGATGGGGGGCGATCAATTCACAAATGGTGTCCAGGGCACAGCTGGGAGCTGAGGGGGGTCGGTAGCAGGCGGCAACAGTGAGAGACTTATTTCTGGAGAGAGTAATTTTAAAAATTAGTAGTTCGAACTGTTTGGGTATGGACCTGGAAAGTATGACAATACTTTGCAGGCTATCTCTGCAGTAAACTGCAACTCCTCCCCCTTTGGCAGTTCTATCTTGACGGAAAATGTTATAGTTGGGTATGGAAATCTCTGAATTTGGTGGCCTTCCGGAGCCAGGATTCAGACACGGCGAGGACATCAGGGTTAGAGTGTGCTAAAGCAGTGAGTAAAACAAACTAAGGGAGGAGGCTTCTGATGTTGACATACATGAAACCAAGGCTTTTTCGATCACAGAAGTCAACAAATGTGGGTGCCTGGGGACATGCAGGGCCTGGGTTTACCTCCACATCACCCGCGGAACAGAGGAGGAGTAGAATGAGGGTGCGGCTAAAGGCTATCAAAACTGGTCGCCTAGAGCGTTGGGGACAGAGAATAAAAGGACCAGATTTCTGGGCATGGTAGAATATATTCAGGGCATAATGCGCCGACAGTGGTATGGTGGGGTGTGGGTACAGCGGAGGTAAGCCCAGGCACTGGGTGATGATGAGAGAGGTTGTATCTCTGGACATGCTGGTTGTAATGGGTGAGGTCACCGCATGTGTGGGAGGTGGGACAAAGGAGGTATCAGGGGTATGAAGAGTGGAACTAGGGGCTCCATTGTAAACTAAGACAATGATAACTAACCTGAACAACAGTATACAAGGCATATTGACATTTGAGAGAGACATACAGCGAGGCATACAGTAGTCACAGGTGTTGAATTGGGAGAGATAGCTAAAACAGTAGCTAAAACAGTAGGTGAGACAACAGCTAATCAGCTAGCACAACAACAGCAGGTAAAATGGCGTTGACTAGGCAGGGGGCGTCGGATTAACTACACACCTGAGTGCCTAGAGCCTGAGTGCAGCTGGGGCCGACAGATAAAACATAAACAAGCAGAATGGAGTACTGTGATTAATGGACAGTCCAGCATGCATCAGCTATGTAGCCAAATGATCAGTGTCCAGGGGGCAGCGGTGGATGGGGCAGGGAAGCTGGACTGGCGAGTATTATCCAGGTAAGGTAAAAGCCGCTAGCAGTGGCTAACAATGACTAAATAGCTTGTAGCTAGTTAGCTGGTTAGCTTCTGGAGGTTCTTGAGTGTGTTCTAAAAATTAAAAATAATAGCGATTCCGTATCACATTGGGTGAGGCAGGTTACCGGAAGGTATAAACAAATTAAAAATCGAAAAGAGATTGAAAGTAAATATGGGTCCAGTGAGTGTTTGGGACGCGGCGATTCAGACGGTTAGCAGGCCTGTGCTAACAAGCTAACAGTTAGTAGGCCTGTGCTAACAAGCTAACAGTTAGTAGGCCGGGGCTAAACAAGGTAGCAGTTAGCGGACCGGGGCTAAACAAGCTAGCAGTTAGCGGACCGGGGCTAAACCATCTAGCAGTTAGCAGGCCGAATTAGCAAGCAAGGAGATAGCAAAGGCTAGAAAGTTAGCCTTTGGGGGGCGTCGCGATGGGGTGAGTCTGTTTATGCCTCTTCATGCGGTGACATCGATAGACCGGTCGTGGGTCCGGATATCGTAGCCCAGGAGTATGCTTCGGTGGTAGCACAGGAGCTCTGGCCGGGCTAGCTTCAAGCTAAGTGGGTGGAAACGCTAGCCAGGAGTAATCATCCGGGGTTGCGGTTAGCTAGTTAGCTAGTTGTGAAGATCCAGCTGAAGATGTTCCGTTTACGGTGGGAATCCGGGGATAAAAAAATATAGGTCCGTTATGCTCTGGTTAGAGTCGCGTTGTTCGAACTGGCGAGAGCTTTCCGAGCTAAAGGTTAGCTGATGACCGGTTAGCTGAAGACCGCTAGCAATGGTTTGCTGACTGATCCCTGGTAGTTAGCTGGCTAGCTTCAGTTGAGGGGATCCGGATCCGAAGTAAATATAAGTACTTTAGAAAAAAATAGCTACACTGGGTGAGGCGGGTTGCAGGAGAGTATTTAGAAGTTGAGGTTTAGCAAAATGTTTTAAAAGATGTGCAAAGAAAAATATGTTGAAAAAACGATATATACGATATATACAAGGGACACGACACGACAAGACGTCCGACTGCTACACTACGCCATCTTGGAACTAGATAGAGTTAGAGACAGCAGGTGCGGTAGAGAGAGAGAGTCTAAAACAGCAGGCCCGGGACAAGGTAGCACGTCCGGTGAACAGGTCAGGGTTCCATACCTACAGGCGGAACAGTTGAAACTGGAGTAGCAGCACGACCAGGTGGACTGGAGACAGCAAGGAGTCATCAGGCCTGCTGCTAGTCCTGAGGCATGGTCCTAGGGCTTAGGTCATCAGAGAGAAAGAGAGAGAAGGAGAAGGAGAGAGGGATATTTTCAACCACCAACTTACTACCCTGAGGCATGGCCGAGTATAGCCCACGAAGATCTCCCCCACGGCACAAACCCGAGGGGGGCGCCAACCCGGACAGGAAGATCACGTCAGTGACTCAACCCACTCGAGTGACGCACCCCTTCAAGGGACAGCTTGGAAGAGCACCAGTAAGCCATTGACTCAGCCCTGTAACAGGGTTAGAGTCAGAGAATCCCAGTGGAGAGAGCGGAACTGGCCAGGCAGAGACAACAAAGGCGGTTCGTCGCTTCAGTGCTTTTTCGTTCATCTTCACACCCCCGGGCCAGACTAAACTCAATCATAGGACCGAATGAAGAAAAGTCTTCAAAATAGACTTAAAGGTCGAGACCGAGTCTGCGGGATGCCGGCCTTTTAGGCAGAGATTCTCTGTCCAGTGTCTGTGTTCTTTTGCCCATCTTAATCTTTTCTTTTTATTGGCCATTCTGAGATATGGCTTTTTCTTTGGAACCTAGAAGACCAGCATCCCGGAGTCGCCTCTTCACTGTTGATGTGGTGTTTTGCTGGTACTGTTTTAATGAAGCTGCCAGTTTAGGACTTGTGAGGCATCTGTTTCTCAATCTACACACTCCAATGTACTTGTCCTCTTGCGCAGTTGTGGAATGGGGCCTCCCACTCCTCTTTCTCTTCTGGTTAGAGCCAGTTTGCGCTGTTATGTGAAGGGAGTAGTACACAGCGTGGCACGAGATCTTCAGTTTCTTGGCAAATTCTCACAAGGAATAGCCTTAATTTCTCAGAATAAGAATAGACTGACAAGGTTCAGAAAAAAGTTATTTGTTACTGGCCATTTTGAGGCTGTAATCGAACCCACAAATGCCGATGCTCCAGAAACTCAACTAGTCTAAAGAAGGACAGTTGTATTGCTTCTTTAATCTGGACATCAGTTTTCAGCTGTGCTAACATAATTGCAAAAGGGTTTTCTAATGATCAATTAGCCTTTTTAAATGCTAAACTTGGATTAGCTAAAACAACGTGCCATTGAAACACAGGAGTGACGGTTGCTGATAATGGGCCTCTGTACGCCTATTTAGACATTCCATTAAAAAAAATCTGCCGTTTCCAGCTACAATAGTCATTTACAACATTAACACTGTCTACACTGTATTTCTGATCATTGTGGTGTTATTTGAATGGACAAAACATTTGCTTTTCTTTCAAAAAATAAAGACATTTCTAAGTGACCCCAAACTTTTGAAAGGTAGTGTATAGGTTGAAGAAAAAAATCAATTGGTGTCATTTTTCCCCATATTCCTCCAGTTCTTTTGGTTTTTCCACTAACTTATTCTGTGCATCCATTGTACAGTTTTTATTGCTATCTATCTATACTTATAGTCCCTCTGTTTTCTTTGTTAAATTAATATCGCTTTTGACCTAAATTGCTTTTGTTTTACAGATGAGTATTGAATTGCTAGACCTCTAAAGACATTCATTTAAAAGTGTCCCATACAATACGAGCCCCTGCCTTCTATATCTCAGTAGGTCAGGATACTTAATCCTCCATATATCCACTAGATTTAATATACCCCCCCCCCCCCCCCCCCCTGGAAACAATGTATATTATATTACTCATCTTTAAGTCAGGTAAATACTGATTGTCTTTTCTTATTATCTGCCAAGCCGTTACAATTATAACTGTGCTATTTCACCGTTTACCCTAATGAGATGCAAGTTTAAATTCTATTTATCACAATAAATGTCTGTCAACTTAACATTAAAAAGTAACATGATGATTGAGTGTCCATTTAGCTGTACCATGATATTTGCACTGCTACTGTGTAAACCTCCAATTGGATCCTTGGGCCTTTGAGAGATTGGGACCCATCATTTTAAAAGAGCACACAGTGCCACCTACAGAACACAGGCAGATTAACAGCAAAAAGCACTTCCAACGCCCTCACCTCGATTGTATACTGTTATTAAAAACATATATATATATATATATATATATATATATATATATATATATATGCTTCGGTGGTAGCATAAAAATCTTAATTTATTTCCACAATTAACTAATAATATGCATAATACTGTAGGCACTTCATACAAAGGATTGTTACCTATAGCCAGGACTGGCATTCCAAAAATTACAATTATTATTTTGGGAAGCAATTATTGGGATTTGTTCTATACTGTTCCTATCATTACTCCTTAGCAACAGATGTGGAACACATACACACACTCTCCTCACCCTTCCTCACAAACAACCACAAGCTGAGATGTTGTTCAATCCCAGAGCCCAACTCAAGAAAAGATGATGTGCGAATGCGTATACAGTTGTAGCTGTCTATGAAGGCATGCAAAATAGGGCAAGAATGGCGAGATTCGCTTAACCAATGTTAAGTCGAAGCTGATGGATTTCTGATAGACCCCTCTCCCTTAAAACACACACATGCTGATCCCCCACTGTGACCATTTTCTCAAGCATCTCTGAGCAGTCAGACCTTTTGATTACTTTGTGCCTTTTGATTATTTCCCCCTCCCATGGTTACTGCAGCTAGTGTTGCCAGCACTGCCACTACCTGTCTCCACCGGAATTCCCACCGGCTAGGTACAAGGTCGTCAAGTTTCTCAATAGCAGCTTTGAGAAATTCCATTGATATTATGCTCACCCACCCGGGGGCTTTGGCTTTGTTGGACCAACCCTGCCAGGTAGGCTCAGACTCTTGAGGGGCAGTGCTGCTTTAGTGGGTCTCTGACTGTATTTTATCTTTCGGCCTTGGCTGCATATAGGCTACTTGCAGTAAGCCCTACAGAACAGATAAGGACTTTTCCTTAGTGTGTGGGTCGCTCAGGTGGGTGTCTAAGGGACCCTTCCATCATGATACAACAGTAAATACTAGACTATATTTGTCATTTATTTTAAAATGTACAGTACCAGTCAAAAGTTTGGACACACCTACAGTACTTATTCAAGGGTGAAAAGCTGTCGTCAGTATATTTTTATTTCTTTAACACTTTTTTGAATACTACATGTCCAAACTTTTGACTGGTACAGCATTTCCCATACCTTCATATATCCCATACCTTGCTCGCAAAATGTGTTGGCAGAAATGCCTTCTGGTACATGTGCCTTAATAACAAATGTGTATTCCATCTGTAAATATGAATACAATTGTTAAATTACGAGCCTAGTTGGTTTAGCCATGAAAAAAAGACAACCTTCCTACTAGCCATGATTGGCTGTGATAATCGATGAGCTGGACATGCATGAAGTTGAGCTTGGATTGGTCTGCCATGTAAGATGTTTCTTTCTATAGCATGAGCTGCTCAGTATGTGTTGATAGTCCTTTCTAATGCAGCATTTTTTTTAAAGATATAACGTTTAGCCATCGAGAACTACAAAAGATTTGCTTCTTTTCTCAACAATATTGATAGACTGTGTTAGCTAGCTAACATTGGATTTAGTTGGTTAGCCTTAGCTACATGCATATTCATACTACAGCTATTACAATGTTTGTATTGGTAGTAGTATGAGTTGGGATTAAGCCGGTTCATTGTTTAGCTAGCTAGCCACAGTTGAATTCGGAAGTTTACATACACCTTAGCAAAATACATTTAAATTCATTTTTTCACAATCCCTGACATTTAATCATAGTCAGTTAGGACCACCACTTCATTTTAAGAATGTGAAATGTCAGAATTATATTTCGTAAATCACATTCCCAGTGCGTCAGAAGTTTACATACACTCAATTAGTATTTAGTAGCATTGCCTTTAAATTGTTTAAATTGGGTCAAACATTTTGGGTAGCCTTCCACAAACTTCCCACAATAAGTTGGGGGAATTTTGGCCCATTCCTCCTGACAGAGCTGGTGTAACTGAGTCAGGTTTGTAGGCCTCCTTGCTCGCACACGCTTTTTCAGTTCTGCCCACACATTTTCTATGGGATTGAGGTCAGGGCTTTGTGATGGCCACTCCAATACCGTGACTTTGCTATCCTTAAGCCATTTTGCCACAACTTTGGAAGTACGCTTGGGGCCACTGTCCATTTGGAAGAACCATTTGTGACCAAGCAATAATGCTGTCTTGAGATGTTGCTTCAATATATCCACATAATTTTCTGTCCTCATGATGTCATCTATTTTGTGAAGTACACCAGTCCCTCCTGCAACAAAGCTCCCCCACAACACGATGCTGCCACCCACGTGCTTCACGGTTGGGATGGTGTTCTTCGGCTTGCAAGCGTCCCCCTTTTTCCTCCAAACATAACGATGGTCATTATGGCCAAACAGTTCTATTTTTGTTTCATCAGATCAGAGGACATTTCTCCCAAAGGTATGATCTCTGTCCCCATGTGCAGTTGCAAGCTGTAGTCTGGCATTTTTATGGCGGTTTTGGAGCAGTGTATTCTTCATTGCTGAGCGGCATTTCAGGTTACGTCAATATAGGACTTGGCTAATATGTAGCTAGCTATCTTAGATAGTGAAAGGCAAAAGTGTGTTCTACTAACCGGCTAGCAACCCGTTTCACTGTATAAATCAGCTTGATTAGTATCTATTTATTTTACTTTTCCATTCAGAATGAAGACTCTGTGGCATCTGTCTAGCCACTATCTGAAAAGCATGTCAAGGTAATTATACCATTAGCTACAACCTTTGCTTTTGATTCTGTTGCCCAGTCTGCTAGTATGTCTGCCTGTCCCCGTAGGATTTCCAGTACCAGGCTGGAGAGTGGTGGTGGCCACTAGAGGGAAATTAACTTCACTGAGCACATGTAGAACTCATTGCCATGAAGTTAATCTATACCAGCTGATACAATTAGCCTAGGTCCCAAAATAACAATTTACTTTGACCCAAGAGAACAATTCAGACCAAGATTTTTCAAGATCATAATGAGCAATATTATAAGGACAGAGGGGATTTGATCCAAGATCAGCCCTCCTACTCTGAGAGTTTTTGGGCCCTGGTCACTAACTCCATTCTCGATGAGCACTTGTAGGAGCCCATCCTTGTAATGTCCATCTACACCAGCAAATGAGGTCTCCTATATTACAAAGTACATTATAGAAACAACATTTAAAAAGCCACTCGGTCAGTACATACAGTGAATAGCTTTGATTGGAAAACAGTTTCAGGACACAGATGCTTAGTTGTTGTTTTTTATCGCTTTTGTGCATTTTTCTATTGCAAGTGGTATATTTTCTTAACTGATGGAGGATGGTGAAATCAGCAACTGTGTGAGCAGGTTTGGTGATTGGCAAGGGTAGAAATATGATTGCTCTTTGACCGTCAATCATTTGCTCAGCCGTTCTTACTGATTTCAAAATAGCATGATCTTGGACAATCAGCATAAAGATATAGCAATTTATCTGGTCCTATACAAGTAGATTCCTCATATTGGGTAAAAAGAGGATACTAGTTGAAGGGGTCTAGACAGTAGTAAGGATAAACATTAAGAGATCAAAGCTAGCTTAAATCTTAACAGCCCAAACATGTGACTGACAGGCAGGCAGGTGGGCAAGCAGAGGCAGACGCACTCACATTTGACAACACTCTACTCAGAGAGTACCCCCCTCTCTCCTTTTCACTCCCTATATCTACACCTGTCTCCACCCTAGAATTCCATGTATCAATAATAACAGTGTCACCTGAGTATTTGATATGTTATCTCAGGGCAGCTGCTCCTACAGTAATCCTTATAGACTGTGTCAATAGGAAATTGGAGAGATGACTGGGACCTGTGGTTTTTCAGTTGATATGTATTTATTTGTGCTGCACTCACTATTGACGCTAACTCATCGCAGTCCTATTGACAAAAAAAATATAAGATCCACAAAATAGGTTTTGGACTTGATTCAAATGCACTCAAAACTCTTTAAAAGATGAGGGATGGGATTGGTAAACTGTAACCACTCAAATTCATAGACATAGCTATGGATGCAAGGACTGACCATCTATGATATCAAAATGATAGTTTTAACCATGTTTTGATACTGTATAGTGTTTGTTTACAAACATTGGAGTGAACAGGCTTTATATTTTGAGTTTTGATGAGGTACGACAGTTGAACTCAGCTCATGGGGCATTTATAAATTGTAATCTTCAAGAATCAATGGGTACATATTTAGTCCAAAATGTATGTATCAACTGTTTAATGCAACAATATTACTCTATTACCAAATAAATGCAACCATTGTGCTAATGATAAGTGTTCACGAAGCAGCTCATTCCTCTCAGTTCTAAAGTCAAGACAATCAAGCCCAGAATATAAATATTTCAGACTCTCTGTACATTCAATGCTCTTTTCATTTGACATTGGGCTCAATGTGCTTGGTTGGTAGTCCAGAGAGGGTATTTTGTTCCCTACAAACTAAGATCCTCTTCATTCCCTCCTTGGCCACGTTGGGTCCACTATTGTACAGTTATGCTCAGTTCTGACAGTCTCCCTACATATTAGTCACTATATTTGCCCTACTTTATCATTCATATACTTTTTATATTGTGTATCCTAATATGCACTTTTATCTCCCTTCCATAAACTACAAACCTTCCTACCTACCACAACCATCCTACAAGAAACTCCAACTACTAAGCCATTTAAACCTCTCACGTGCCTCTGTGTTCCTGTTTTATCTGTGAAATACATATTCAATACTGGAACCCTTTCCCCTTGACGTCTTTGCATTTTCACCTATGCACCATGGTGGCAGTACTACCCTGAACCAATGAAATAAAACTAACTGTACTGAGGTTGTTGCTATACAGTACTGCCGAAACTATTCAGTCATAACTACCAGTGCTACTTTGTTCGCAACCACTAGTCATAAGTGAACAATATATTCTGTAAAAATAATTTCAGTACGGTAATGCACTTGCTCTTCAGCAAGGTTCTGGCAATTTTATGTTGTAAACCATATTTAAGAAACCTATTTGCACATCACTTATGTAAATTACAACCTTTCTTGAACATCCATTATTTTTTTTCGGACAAAATTGACTGTCTAAGCTTTAGACAATGTCTCTATCACAGGTCCACGGGTTACAATATCATTAATAACATGTGATGGTTAAACGTTCATAGTAATTGGTATGGCGTAGACATGACAAATCAATTAACTAATGATATCAAGATTGTTATTTACTTTATACCTCACACAACCTTTTCCTGTTCATTGTGGCAAGGAAAAACTCTATATGCATGAATGTAGGATTGTCACCCTTGTGAAGTAAGGTGTATATCTCTAAATGTATTGAGTCAAAAATGGGTTGCTAGCCAATTAGCAGAACACACTGTCACCATAGCCAGCTATCTAAGGTAGCTAGCTAGCTACATATACATGACCAAAAGTATGTGTGCATGGGCTTGTCAAACATCTCATTCCAAAATCATGAGCATTAATATGGAGTTGGTCCCCTCTTTGCTGCTACAACAGCCTCCACTATTCTGGGAAGCCTTTCCAGTTGATTTTGGAACATTGCTGACGGGACTTGCTTCCATTTAGCCATGAGTATTAGTGAGGTCGGCACTGATGTTGGGCAATTAACCCTGGCTCGCAGTCAGCATTCCAATTAATCTCAAACGTGTCAGAGGTCTTTGCAGGCCAGCCAAGTTTTTCCACACTGAACTCGACCAACCATTTCTGTATGGACCTCACTTTGTGCACAAGGGCATTGTCATGCTGAAACAGGAAAGGGCCTTCCCCAAACTGTTGCCACAAAGTTGGATGTGCAGAATTGTCTAGAATGTAATTGTATGTTGTCCGTTAAGATTTCCGTTCACTGGAACTAAGGGGCCTAACCCAAACCATGAAAAACAGCCCCAGACAGTTATTCCTCCTCCAATAAACTGTACAGTTGGCACTATGCATTGGGACAGGTAGCGTTCTCCTGGCATCCGCTAAACCCAGATTCGTCCATTGGACTGCCATATAATGAAGTGTGATTCATCACTCCAGAGAACGCGTTTCCACAGCTCCAGTGTCCAATGGTGGCAAGCTTTACACCACTCCAGCCGACGCTTGGTATTGCGCATGGTGATCTTAGGTTTGTGTGCAGCTACTCAGCAATGGAAACCCATTTAATGAAGCTCCCAAAGAACAGTTATTGTGCTGACTTTGATTCAAGAGGCAGTTTGGAACTCGGTAGTGAGTGTTGCAACCCGAGGACAGACTATTTGTTATGCGCTACGCGCTTCAGCTCTCGGCAGTTCTGTTCTGTGAACTTCTTGTGGCCTACTACTTTGACAAACTGACTTGTTTGGAAGGTGGCATCCTATGACGGTTCCACGTTGAAAGTTACTGAGCTCTTCAGTAAGGTCCTTCTACTGACAATGATCATCTACGGAGATTGCATGGCTGTGTGCTCAATTTTATACACCTGTCAGCAACGGGAGTGGCTGAAATAGCCAAATCCACTTGTTTGAAGGGGTGTCCACATACTTTTGTATATATGGTGTGTTAGCCATCATATTGCTTTCCCGATCTGTCTCCGCCTTTCCTGGGAACTGCTTACACCAGCCTGTTAGTCGTAGCAACAGTAACAATGGGCGCAGCTGTGGGAGAGAAGCAGCGAATCATCGGCGCAACAGTCAGATTTGGTAAACAGTCAGATCTGGCATCGACACCGGTAGTCAATCACCGGTAGTCAAACACACCTCTAACACTCACTTGGACTCATTCAGCGTTGTTGTTTATTTAGCTAGTGGGATAAATTTAGTTTTAGCAATGTCTTTCAAAAGGAGACAACTCAAAAATGCAGAAAATCTCAGTAGCAGTGCATGGGTAAAATCGCTGGGGAAGCCAACAAAGTGTGTTGTGATAATTACGTTGTTTGCTCTATAACCTGTTAATGAATATTATATTTGGTCTCCTGAGTGGCACAGCGGTCGAAGGCACTGCATCTCAGTGCAAGAGGGGTCACTACAATCCCTGTTCAAATCCAGACTGTGTCACATCCGTCTGTGATTGGGAGTCCCACAGTGCGGTGCACAATTGGCCCAGTGTCATTCAGGTTTGGCCGGGGTAGGCCGTCATTATAAATAAGAATTAGTTCTTGACTGACTTGCCTAGTTGAATAAATAAATAAAATCAAAATAATAATAATACTATGCCTTGTGTCTGTGATCTAAAGGCTGAGAAAATAAGAAGACACAGTGGCAGAACAATATAACTACAACTTTTTTTAATCACAAAACTGGATAACAACGTCTTTTCAGTGGTCCACAAAGCATATTGCATGTACAGCAACAAACAGTTACATGACCTACAGCATGGTCAATAAATACATCCTCTTAGGGCTAGGTGTCCCGCTAGTGGGACACCAAGCCTTTAGGAACATACAAGTGTCTTATATCGGTTGAAAGCTTAAATTCTTGTTAACTTCATATGGCTGCAGCATATGGCTGCAGTATTGAGTAGCTTGGATGAAAAGGTGCCCATTGTATACGGCCAGCTCCTCAGTCTCAGTTGCTAATATATGCATATTGTTATTAGTATTGGATAGAAAACACTCCTAAAGTTTCCAGAACTGTCAAAATATTGTCTGCGAGTATAACAGAACTGATATTGTAGGCGAAACCCTGAGGAAAATCAAAACAGGAAGTGACTTCTATTTTGAAAACCCCATGTTCCATAGCCTCCCTTTGCTCCATTTAAAGGGATATCAACCTTTTCCTATCGCTTCCTCAAGGTGTCAACAGTCTTCAGACATAGTTTCAGGCTTTTATTTTGAAAAATGAGCCAGAACGATAACATCGCGTCAAGTGGTCACATGAGTTTTGCTTGCGCAACAGAATTTGGACAGCCATTGTTTTCCCTTCTCCTACTGTGAAATACATTTGCGGTTGATATATTATCTATTATATATTTTAAAAACAACCTGAGGATTGATTATAAAAAAAACGTTTGACATGTCTCTGTGGACATTATGGAAACTATTTGGAATTTTCGGCTGTGTTGTCGTGACCGCTCTTTCCTGTGGATTTCTGAACATAACGCGACAAACAAATTTACAATTTGTACAATTTACAGCAGCTATTACAGTGAAAACATGCCATGTGATTGTTTGAGGACGTTGCCCCACGTAAAAATATTTTTCCACCAGCACAGGTTTCATAAATTCACAAATGGCGATTAAATATTCAGTTACTTTTGAAAATCTTCCTATGATTTGTCATTCAAAGGGTCCCAGCTATAACATGTAGTGTCGTTTTGTTAGATAGAATCCTTCTTTATATCCCAAAAAGTCTGTTTAGTTGGCACCATTGATTTGAGTAACCAACTCGTTCAACATGCAGAGAAAGGAATCTGAAAATCTACCCCTAAACTTTGTTTCAACAAGTCAAAATAAGTTTCTATTTACTCCTCAGATACCTTAAATTGTAATCAAACCATATTATTTCTTACAGAAAGAAGTATGTTCAATAGGAAACCGATTTTAACAGGTGCGTCTTGTCTTCATTGCGCGCCCAAACACGAATTTCCAAGACTGTGTCCCTGTACTAAAACTGATATTTCTTATTCATTTTGGAAGTTACTAGCCTGAAACCTTGAACATAGACTGCTGACACCCTGTGGAAGCCATAGGAATTGCATCCTGGGAGCTAGAATTCAGTATGTCCCTATACTTTCCATTGTAAGAGCACGGTCTCTCTCAAAATAAAAATACCCGGTTGGTTTTTCTTTGGATGTTCTCCTACCATTTCTATTGTGTTATATTCTCCTACATTATTTTAACAATTCTACAAACTTCAAAATGTTTTCTTTCCAATGGTACCAATTATATGCATATCATGGCATCAGGGCCTGAGCAACAGGTAGTTTACTTTGGGCATGTCATTCAGGTGGAAATTGAGAAAAAAGGGGACTAGTCCTAAGAAGATTTATTAACCTCTTGAGTGTAGGGGGCAGTATTATGATGTTTGGATGAAAAACGTACCCAAATGAAACTGCCTATTTCTCAGGCCCAGAATCTAGAATATGCAGATAATTGTCATGAGGTTAGGATAGATTAGTATAGAAAACACTCTAAACTTTCCAAAACAGTCAAAATATTGTCTGTGAGTATAACAGAACTGATATTGCAGGCGAAAACTTGAGGAAAATTCAACACAGAAGTGAAGGGTTTTCCTGAAAGCTCTCTGTTCCATTGCATGCCTTCCCTCAATTTAAAGTTATATCAACCATATTCCTTTTCCTATGGCTTCCACATGGTGTGAACAGTCTTTAAACATAGTTACATGCATTTTTTGGGAAAATGAGCGAGAAAGATCACATCATGTCATTGGATGGCTGGGTGCCAGCAGTGTTTTGCATGCGCCAACAGAGTGGAGCAGACATTTTCTCTCTCTCTCTTATTGAAGAAGCTACAGTCCTGTTGAAATATTATCGATTATATATTGTAAAAACATCCTGAGGATTGATTATAAAAAACGTTTGACATGTTTCTACGAACTTTACGGATACTATTTGGAATTTTCGTCTGCCCCGTCATGACCGCTCGAGCCTGTGTATTCCTGAACATAACACCCCAACCAAATGGTATTTTGGATATAAAAATATAAAAATAATCTTTATGGAACAAAAGGAACATTTATTGTGTAATCGGAGTCTCGTGAACATCCGAAGATCATCAAAGGTATGCGATTCATTTGATTGGTCATGAAAGTCAGAAAAGCAATCTACTTTGCTGCTAGCTGTTTGTAATGTTTTGTCTGCTGGGAGAGATGGCCTTACATAAACGCTTGGTATGCTTTCGCCAAAAAGCTTTATTGAAATCTGACACGCCAGGTGGATTAACAACAAGCTAAACTGTGTTTTGCTATATTGCACTTATGATTTCATGAAAATTTAATATTTTTAGTAATTTCATTTGAATTTCGCGCTCTGCAATTCAGCGGATGTTGACGAAAATGATCCCGCTAACGGGATGGGTGCGTCAAGAAGTTAATGATGCCGACATTTTCGGCATCATTACAAAAGCTGACCTCCAGTTCCAGTTAGGATGTTGGCAAATAATGTTCAATATGGTCTGTGTGTGTGGTACAGAATAAATCAATTCAAATGTTATTTGTCACGTGCTGAATACAACCTTACAGTGAAATGCTTACTTACAAGCCCTTAACCAACAATGCAGTTTTAAGAAAATGACTACAAAAAAAGTAAGAGATTAGAATAACAAATAATTAAAGACCAGGAGTAAATAACAATAGCGGGGGCTATATACAGGGGGTACCGGAACAGCGTCAATGTCAATATGCGTGGGGCACCGGTGTCGAGGTAATTGAGGTAATATGTGGGGGGGGTAGTCTGGTTAGCCATTTGATTAGCTGTTCAGGAGTCTTATGGTTTGGGGGTAGACGCTATTTAGGAGCCTCTTGGACTTGGGGCTCCAGTACCGCTTGCCATATGGTAGCCATACGCTATTGAAACAACAGTCTATGACTAGGGTGGCTGGAATCTTAGACAATTTTTAGGGCCTTCCTCTGACATCGCCTGGTATAGAGGTCCTGGATGGCAGGAAGCTTGGCCCCGGTGATGTACTGGGCAATACGCACTACCATTTGTAGTGCATTGTGGTCGGAGGATGAGCAGTTGCCATACAAGGCAGTGATGCTCTCGATGGAGGAGCTGTAAAACCTTTTGAGGATCTGAGGACCCAAGCCAATTTTTTCAGCCTTCTGAGGGAAATAGGTTTTGTCGTGACCTCTTCACTGTCTTAGTGTGTTTGGACCATGTTAGTTTGTTGGTGATGTGGATGCCAAGGAACTTGAAGCTCTCATCCTGCTCCACTACAGCCCCATCAATGAGAATGGGGGCGTGCTCGGTCCTCCTTTTCTTGTGGACCACAATCATCTCTTTTGTCTTGATCACATTGAGGGAGAAGTTGTTGTCCTGGCACCACACGGTCAGGTCTCTGACCTCCTCCCTATATGTCTCATCATTGTCAGTGATCAGGCCTACCACTGTTGTGCCACTGTTGTGTTGTCAGAAAATGTAATGATGGTGTTGGAGTTGTACCTGGCCGTGCAGTCATGAGTGAACAGGGAGTACAGGATGGGGATGAGAACGCACCCCCTGAGGGGACCCCGTGTTGAAGATCAGCGTGGCGGATGTGTTGTTACCTACCCTTACCACCTGGGGGCGGCCCGTCAGGAAATCCAGCATCCAGTTGCAGAGGGAGGGGTTTAGTTCCAGGGTCCTTAGCTTAGTGATGAGCTTTTAGGGCACTATTATATTGAACACTGAGCTGTAGTCAGTGAATAGCATTCTCACGTAGGTGTTCCTTTTGTTGAGGTGTGAAAGGGCAATGTGGAGTGCAATAGAGATTGCATCATCTATGGATCTGTTGGGGTGGTATGCAAATTGGGGTGGGGTCTAAGGTTTCTGGGATAATGGTATTGATGTGAGCCATGCTAACCTTTCAAATCACTTTATGGCTACAGACGTGAGTGCTACGTGTCTGTAGTCATTTAGGCAGGTTACCTTAGTGTTCTTGGGCACAGGGACTATGGTGGTCTGCTTGAAACATGTTGGTATTTGAGACCGTTTGAAAATGTCAGTGAAGACACTTAACAGTTGGTCAGCACAAGCTCGGATTACACATCCTGGTAATCTGTCTGACCCTGCGGCCTTGTGAATGTTGACCTGTTTAAACGTCTTACTTACATCGGCTACTGAGAGCGTGATCACACAGTCATCCGGAACAGCTGATGTTTTCATGCATGTTTCAGTGTTACTTGCCTCGAAGCGAGTATAGAAGTAATTTAGCTTGTCTGGTAGGCTTGTGTCCTGGGAAGCTCGCGGCTGTGCTTCCCTTTCTTGGAGAAAGACAATATCACCTCTTTAGTTTTAGCAATATTTTTTTTCCATTTCGGGGGCTATTAAAGCAGTTTATATTACAACAAAGTCATATTTATTTTGCCAGCCATTTAAGTATACAGTTGAAGTCGGAAGCTTACATACACTTAGGCTGGAGTCATTGAAATTCAATTTTCAACCAATCTACACATGTCTTGTTAACTTCTTATTGCTGCAGGGGCACTATTGAGTAGCTTGGATGAAAGGTGCCCAGAGGGGCCCAGAGTAAATGGTCTGCTCCTCAGTCTCAGTTGCTAATATATGCATATTATTATTAGTATTGGATAGAAAACACTTTGAAGTTTCTAAAACTGTTTGAATGATGTCTGTGAGTATAACAGAACTCATATGGCATCAAAAACCTGAGAACAAATCCAAACAGGAAGTGAGACATCTGAGGTTGGTATATATTCAAACCATTCCCTATTGAAATCCCCTTGGGATATGAATGAAGATTCACATCCTAGGGCTTCCACTAGATGTCAACCGTCTATAGAAATTTAAATATGGCTTCTACTGTGTGGTGGGACTGAATGACAGCAGATTGAATCAGGTGTCTGGCAGTCAGCCATTTCCTGGTCATAAGCATTTCACATGATAGCGACCTGCGTTCCATGGCTCCTCAAGACACAAAGGAATACTCCAGTTGGAACTTTATTGAAGATTAATGATAAAAACATCCTAATGATTTATTCTGTACTTAGTTTGAAACGTTTCTTCGACCTGTAATATAACTTTTTAAAGTTTTTGTCCGACGTAACGCTGACCAGAACGAGCGTTTGTATATGTAAACCAAACGCACTAACAAAAGTAGCTAATTGGACATTATTGAAAAAAATCAAGCATTTATTGTGGACCTGCGAATCCTGGGAGTGCATTGTGATGAAGATCATCAAAGGTAAGGGAATATTTAGCATGTCATTTATGGTTTATGTTGACTACAACATGGCGGCTAATTTGACTTGATTGTTCTGAGCGCCGTCTCAGATTATTTTATGGTTTGCTTTTTCCGTAAAGTAAAAAAAAAAATCTGACACAGCTGTTGCATTAAGGACAGGTATATCTAGAATTCCATGTGTATAACTTGTATTATCATCTACATTTATGATGAGTATTTCTGTTGAATCGATGTGGCTATGCAAAATCACTGGATATTTTTGGAACTAGTGAATGTAACGCGTCAATGTAAACTCAGATGTTTTGATATAAATATGAACTTTATCAAACAAAACATACATTTATTGTGTAACATGAAGTCCTATGACTGTCATCTGATGAAGATCATCAAAGGTTAGTGATTTCATTTTATCTCTATTTATGCTTTTTGTGACTCCTCTCTTTGGCTGGGAAAATGGCTGTTTTTGTTGTGGTTTGGTGGTGACCTAACATAATCATTTGTGGTGCTTTCGCAGTAAAGCCTACTTGAAATCGGACTACCTTTAAAACGGTATAAGATACATGTATTTTGGAGGAATTTTAATTATGAGATTTCTGATGTTTTGAATTTGGCGCCCTGCACTTTCACTGGCTGTTGTCATATCATCCCGTTAACGGGATTGCAGCCCAAAGAAGTTTTAACAAACTATAGTTTTGGCAAGTCGGCTAGGACATCTACTTTGTGCATGACACAAGTAATTTTTCCAACAATTGTTTACAGACAGATCATTTCAATTATAATTGGAGCGGCAGTGTAGCAGGGTTCCTAGGCCGTCATTGAAAATAAGAATTTGTTCTTAACTGACTAGCCTAGTTCAATAAAGGTCAAATGTAAAAAAAAAATCACAATTCCAGTGGTTCAGAAGTTTACATATATTAAGTTGACTGTGCCTTTAAACAGCTTGGTGAAATTCCAGAAAATTATGTCATGGCTTTAGAAGCTTCTGATAGGCTAATTGACATCATTTGAGTCAATTGGAGATGTACCTGTGGATGTATTTCAATGCCTACTTTCAAACTCAGTGCCTCTTCGCATGACATCATGGGAAAATCAAAAGAAATCAGCCAAGACCTCAGGTTCATCCGTGGGAGCAAAAAAAGGTACCACATTCATGTGTTCAAACACTAGTATGCAAGTATAAACACCATAGGACCATGCACCTATCATACAGCTCAGGAAGGAGATGCGTTCTGTCTCCTAGAGATGAACATACTTTGGTGCGAAAAGTGCAAATCAATCATAGAACAACAGCAAAGGACCTTGTGAAGATGCTGGAGTAAACAAACGGGTACAAAAGTATCTATATCCACAGCAAAACGAGTCCTATATTGACATAACCTGAAAGGCCGCTCAGGAAGGAGGAAGCAACTGCTCCAAAACCGCCATAAAAAAGCCAGACTACGGTTTGCAACTGCACATGGGAACAAAGATTGTACTTTTTGGAGAAATGTCCTCTGTCTGATGAAACAGAAGTAGAACTGTTTGGCCATAATGAACATCAATATGTTTGGGTTGCCGAAGAACACCAACCCAACGGTGAAGCACGAGGGTGGCAGCATCGTGTTGTGGGGGTGCTTTGCTGCAGGAGGGACTGGTGCACTTCACAAAATAGATGGCTTCATGAGGATGGAAAATTATGTGGATGCATTGAAGCAACATCTCAAGACATCAGTCAGGAAGTTAAAGGTTGGTCACAAATGGGTCTTCCACATGGACTATAACACCAAGCATAGTTCCAAAGTTGTGGCAAAATGGCTTAAGGACAACAAAGTGAAGGTATTGTAGTGACCATCACAAAGCCCTGACCTCAATCCTATAGAACATTTGTGGGCAGAACTGAAAAAGCGTGTGCAAGAAACGAGGCCTACAAACCTGACTCAGTTACACCAGCTCTGTTAGGAGGAATGGGCCAAAATTCACCCAACTTATTGCGGGAAGTTTGTGGAAGGCTACCCGAAACGTTTGACTCAAGTTAAGCAATTTAAAGACAATGTTACCAAATACTAATTGAGTGTATGTACACTTTTGACCCACTGGGAATGTGATTTACGAAATAAAAGCTGAAATAAATCATTCTCTCTACTATTATTCTGACATTTCACATTCTTAAAATAAAGTGGTGATCCTAACAGACCAAAGAGAGGGAATTTTTGCTGTGATTAAATGTCAGGAATTGCGAAAAACTGAGTTGAAATGTATTTGGCTAAGGTGTATGTAAACTTCCAACTTCAACTGTACACGTATCTTGGACTGATTTTTTTGTTGTTTCTTGTAGTGCCTTAAATGCGTTGGTCTCCTCCAATTTTCCTATAATACTGTATTTATTTAACACTGTCTTTATAAACTGTTTTCTTTGTACTGTACTTTAAGACATTAGCAAGCTCAAGTCAAAGGCTATTCAAAATCATAAATTAAATGACCTCCAATGGTGCTACCACTTCCCTTGAGTAGCATTTTTTGTATTTATTTTGTATTTTGTATTTTGTACAATTATTTTAAAAGGTATACGTGTATAATGAAGAAACCTTTTGATTATTCCCTGAGCATGAGTTGCTTTCAAATAGACAGGTAATAATTAATATTATATACTGTATATACATCTTATATCAATGATGTCACTCTTGCTGCTGGTGATTCTCTGATCCACCTCTACGCAGACGACACCATTCTGTATACATCTGGCCCTTCTTTGGACAATGTGCTAACAAACCTCCAAACGAGCTTCAATGCCATACAAAACTCCTTCCAAGGCCTCCAACTGCTTTTAAATGCAAGTAAAACTAAGTGCATGCTCTTCAACCAATTGCTGCCCGCACCCTCCCTCCCGACTACCATCTCTACTCTGGACGGTGCTGACTTAGAGTATGTGGACAACTATAAATACCTAGGTGTCTGGTTAGACAGTAAACTCTCCTTCCAGACTCAAATTAAGCCTTGCCGATCCAAAATTAAGTCTAGAATCGGCTTTCTATTTCGCAACAAAACCTCCTTCAAGCATGCTGCCAAACATACCCTCTTAAAACCGACTATACTACCGAACCTTGACTTCGGCGATGTCATTTACAAAATAGCCTCCAACACTCTATTCAGCATACCTGATGTAGTCTATCACAGTGCCATCCGTTTTGTCATCAAAGCCCCATATACTACCCACCACTGTGACCTGTATACTCTCATTGGCTGGCCCTCACTAAATATTTGTCGCCAAACCCACTGGCTCCAGGTCATCTATAAGTCTATGCTAGTTGAAGCCCCACCTTACCCCAGCTCACTGGTCACCATAGCAACACCCACCCACAGCACGCGCTCAAGCAGATATATTTCACTGGTCATCCCCAAAGCCAACACTTCCTTTGACCGCCTTTCCTTCCAGTTCTATGCTGCCAATGACTGGAATGAATTGCAAAAATCACTGAAGCTGGAGTCTTATATCTTCCTCCCTAACTTTAAGCATCAGCTGTCAGAGCAGCTTACCGATCACTGTACCTGTACACAGCCAATCTGTAAAGAGCACACCCAACTACCTCATCCCCATATTGTTATTTATCCTCTTGCTCTTTTGCACACACTGTACATTGATTTTTCTATTGTGTTATTGACTGTACGTTTGTAACTCTGTGTTGCAGTTTTTGTTGCACTGCTTTGCTTTATCTCATACCAATAATGAGGATAATGTTAATAGTGGTATAAACATCAATAAAAGTAGTCATAATAATCAGAATAATAAAGTCTTCACTTTAACATCATAGTCAATACATCATTTTAAATCCAAAGTGCTTGAATGCAGGGCCGAATCCACAAAAAAAGGTGTCCAATACTTTTGGAGCTCACTGTATTAGTTTTGGAAATTATTAATTCCAAATCTCTGCTATAGGAAATATGTAGATGAATGCCTGCAAGGATCTTGATAACGACATATGATATGATAAAGGCATCCAACTTTCAAACAGAGCAAGCTGTACACACACAAAAAGACAGATGACTCAATCAAGTCAAGAAAGTACATCAACATCAATGTACAAATGCCATAAACAATGTGCAAAACCACAGCTGTTAAACTGTTAAGGATTTCAATATCTCTAAGTGGTGATCTGGCAGTTTCTGACTCTGTTATGTAAGACCTGAGTGCAATGGAAACCATGCAATGGAAACCACATTGCAGTAATTACACAGTATGTATTTTTCTCACGGTCAAATTAAATGACAGAATAGTTTGGGGTACTGTAAAAAACCTCTTACACTACCATGCAGACTGCCCTCACAGGTGGATGCTGTTCTGAATAAGAAGTCTGAGTGTGCAGGCAGCAGTGTGTGTGCAGATGGGAGTGTGTATTTGTGTGCAGGCAGTAGTGTGTGCAGACAATATGACATAAACACACCATAGCAATGTTTGATTGTGTAGCCTGATCCACCATCCATACCATAGTACTCTCGTTTCTTGAATCAGTGTACAAAACAGAATCGCAAGATCGGATGATCGAATAAGGTTAGGCTTCTGTGTCCACAGTGTTTGAAACAAAAATTGTCACACCCTGATCTGTTTCACCTTTCTTTGTGCTTGTTTTCACCCCCCTCCAGGTGTCGCCCATCTTCCCCATTATCCCCAGTGTATTTATAAATGTGTTCTCTGTTTGTCTGTTTTGTTCGTCAAGTCTACCAGCGTTTTCCCCCTTGCTCCGGTCTGTTACTAGCTACTGTTTTCTAGTTTTCCTGGTTTTGACCATTTTTTCTGCCCTGAGCCTGCCTGCCGTTCTGTACCTTGTCACACCACCCTGGATTATTGAACTGGCTGCACTGACCCTGAGTCTGCCTGCCGTTCTGTATCTTTTGGACTCTGACCTGGATTACTGACCTCTGCCTGCCCTTGACCTGTTGTTTTGCCTGCCCCCTGTTCTATTAACTTCTTATGGCTGGGGGCTGTATTGAGTGGCTTGGATGAATAAGTTGCCCAGAGGTGCCCAGAGTAAACTGCCTGCTCCTCAGATCCAGTTGCTAATATATGCATATTATTAGTATATTTGGATAGAAAACACTCTGACGTTTCTAAAAGTGTTTGAATGATGTCTGTGAGTATAACAGAACTCATATGGCAGGCAAAAACCGGAGAAAAAAATCCAACCAGGAAGTGGGAAATCTGAGGTTGGTCGATTTTCAACACAGCCCCTATTGAAGATACTGTGGGATATTGGTCATGTTGCTCTTCCTAAAGCTTCCACTAGATGTCAACATTCTTTATAAACTTGTTTGAGGCTTCAACTGTAAAGGAGGGGCTCATAAGGGCTCTTTGAGTCAGTGGTCTGGCAGAGAGCCACGAGCTGGTCATGCCCATTCACATGAGAGGTAGCTCTCGTTCCATTGCTTTTCTACAGACAAAGGAATTCTCCGGTTGGAACGTTATTGAAGATAAAAACATCCTAAAGATTGATTCTATACATTGTTTGACATGTTTCTACGAACTGTAACGGAACTTTTTGACATTTCGTCTGCACCTAGTGAACGCGCTTCGTGAGGTTGGATTTGTTTACAAAGCAAGCCAACAAAAGTAGCTATTTGAACATAAATTATGGACATTATCGAACAAATCAAACATTTATCGTGGAACTGGGATTCCTGGGAGTGGAAGTTTTTTTTTTTTTATCTGACACAGCGGTTGCATTAAGGAGAAGTTTATCTAAAGTTCCATGTATAATAGTTGTATCTTTTATCAATGTTTATTATGATTATTTCTGTGAATTGATGTGGCTCTCTGCAAAATCACTGGATGTTTTTGGAACTACTGAACATAACGTGCCAATGTATAATGAGATGTTTTGATATAAATATTAACTTTATGTATTGTGTAACATGAAGTCTAATGAGTGTCATCTGATGAAGATGGTTAGTTGTCAAAGGTTAGTGGTTCATTTGAACTATTTCTGATTTTTGTGACTCCTCTCTTTGGCTGGAAAAATGTCTGTTTTTCTGTGACTTGGCTCTGACCTATAAAGCTTATTTGAAATCAGTCACTGTGGTGGGATTAACAATAAGTGTATCTTTAAAATGGTGTGAAATACTTCTATGTTTGAGGAATTTTAATTATGGGAATTCCGTTTTGAATTTGGCGCCCTGCACTTTCACTGGCTGTTGTCATATCGATCCCGTTAACGGGATTTCAGTTAATAAACATTTGTTACTTCGACACTGTCTGCATCTGGGTCTCCCCTAAAATGTGATAAAAAAAAATGTTATATCATTCTTAACGCCCCCAATCTGGCTTTCGATAAATTTGAAACATCACATGCCTGTTCCCTAACCACCTCTCCATTCCCAGATCACATGCCTGCTCTCTAACCACCCTTTCATTCCCAGATCACATGCCTGCTCTCTAACCACCCTTCCATTCCCAGCAGCCCACAACCTACGATAAATCGCAGTGCAATAATGGAATGTCATTGGTTATTGGATCTGTAAAAGCACAACAAATTAAGAAACATTTGGGCGCACTACAAGGCAGCATAGCTCCAAAATCGAATTTGAATTATATTGGATTAGGAAGAAAGAGCTGCAAAACAATCGCAACCACAAAAAGAACTGGCTTCCGTTTACAGAGTTGTTTTGCTCTTGCGCTGCTGTTGAATCCATGAGAATGCTCTGTATTATGTGGTGACATGCAACACACCAATGTGTTCATGATTTAGTCAGAATGTAACAAATGATGACTAAGAAGCCTGCTAGTGAATCTGAAAAACTAAAAGAATGAGAGAGAGCGAGACTCCGCATGGTGTGTGTCAAGGGCTGTAGGGAGTAAGCTTTCGAGTGGAGACCTTCAAACTCTTATGATAACAGAGTAATTCACACCAACACCAAACACTTTCATAACTCAGAAGTGTTCGAAAGCTGAGTCCGCACAACCCTGTTATAGCTATAACCACACAGTGGGCCCAAACAATGTTAGACAGTGGCGGTCAGTGCCGTTTAAGATGAGGGAGGACAATACCATTTTTTCATGAGCATGGCCTTATTACAGCAATTTGTAGGAATTTCATTCATATTCCATTCACTCAGTTCAATGTAACAGCTATAGGTTTTGGCTACTACATCATATTCCGATGTTCCCTATACCCATCATGAGGTTCCTACAACCTAGCCTAAGAATGAAAGTTTACAACGTTGAGTTTACAGGTCGAGAGAAAAATGTGAGGTGACATATGGGCAGACAGTGACACATTCAATACCGCCTTCTAGCTTCATCTAGCTGAAATAGGGTGTAATCATTAGTCAAACTGTTGCAAACAATTGTTTATATTGGACAAATCCATGTTTTGTTCCATTTAATAAATGATTTTCAACAGAATTGGTGGAATGAATATACCCCTGATCACTTGTAAACACAGTTCACTTTCATAACAGCCACGTTGCATTCCTTCTCACGTCTGTGCGTTCTCCTTCTCACATCTTTCCCCTCTTCGCTTGTGGACGTCAATGCACAACACATCAGCTGTGGTGTGACCAAGTGAAAAAACCTTTTCAAGCCAAACCGTATCATAACTGCTACACAGAGCTGACATTGTAGTCATCGTATTAGCTAAAGTAGTGTCATAGTCAACATAGCTAATATAACTAATGCATTAGTAAACCTGCTACAATCATGCAGTAACGTTACAGTGTACAGTCAGTAAGCAGTTTAGCATGTACACACCGGCGGGCCACGGTGGCAATACATTTGTAAAACCAAAAGCTTACCTTGACTTGGAAGAAATCTAGTGTTGCGTTGGATAGTCATAGCCAGCTAGTCATAGCATAGTCATAGCATAGCATCCCTCTGTTTGAGCAGGGTGTTTGAGTAGGTTAAACGACCTAACTGCATTTGCTAGCTAAGTAAGGGAACTTAAATTGAAAAAAAAATCATTTTTTTCACTTATAGATTTTCACTCTCTTTTTGAGTCAACTACTCACCACATTTTCTGCACTGCAGCGCTAGCTAGCTGTATCTTGTGCTTTAACTAGATTAATTATCTAATTCTTTGATTGGGTGGACAATATGTCAGTTCATGCTGCAAGACGTCCTCTGGAAGTTGTCATAATTACGGAAATTTTCATCAGCCAGTGATTGATAACTGTCGGTCTCACAGTAATTGACCATTAATTAACAAACACATTTAACATCTCCTGTCTTCCACTGTGATGCAGTGGAATCTATGTAATATAGCCTGCACCTTCACAATAAATCCATTCTTTAGACAGGTCTAAAGAAGCATGACATGGAAAAAAACGTATTTCAGAAGAACAGAATAGCAAACTGAGTAGTCCAGCCAAATGGCTGTGGGCTACACTAGTTAATTTAGCAGACAATATTTGCTTAGAATTCCATGGCATTATTTGATATTATTTTATAGTATGAAGAATACAAATGATTTGAGGGAGTGCGCACGTGTCTATTCTGTGTGGAGCGGTTCACAAAGAAATAGGTACTCCTATATGCTTAATTTAGAGTTATTAATGTAACTTCAGTTGTTCTACAAACATTGGGCTGTATGTTTACATTTTGTATACATTGTAAGGCTTAAGGCTCCATGATGTGACTCCAATGATGATTTGAAAAAAAGTAGCTTGAAAGGCATGATCTTTTTGCGCAGGCTGTACACACATCATTAATCTCTCAATCACAATTTGACAAGCACTTGATAATGCCTCGGATTTCACAGCGGCATACCGTTTGTGGCCGTAATGCACCCTTAAAGAATCCATGCCTTTTGCGGCCAGTGGCCGTTGTGCACTTGGCCCGGAGTTCTGCTTTGTACCCTTCTCCCTGAGTGCTACGAGCTCCTAAGCACCTGTCACTCACATGGCTCTCCATCACGTGACCGGGTCTTTCTTACAGGCTACAAGTTAAGACAGTCACATCGGGGATGCAACTGTGTGCGTCCATATCCAATTACGAGGTGCATGTTGAAGATATTGGAATGATCCACATTTATTTTTCGGCTGCCAACAAGATCAGTAGGCCTAACGAACAGCAAAAGCAGTAGCCTATGTCAATCTACTATCCCCCGCAGTACAAAAGTAGACCAATTCTATTCTGTGCGAGAAATAAATATCCAAAACATAGTCTGGGACAACCACTAACATCAAAACTTTTTTAACGCAATGTGGCTGATACAACAGATCAGAACATCGAACTTTAAAAATGAATAAACTATTAGGCTATTTCTTCACATCATAAGAACAGCAATGCACACATGGCAGTACAAGTGCAATGTTAAATTAACGGGAAAACACATTTATCAAAAGTGACAGCAAATGCAATTATGCCTATTAGGCTGTCACGTCCTGACCATAGAAAGCCTGTATTTTCTATGGTAGAGTAGGTCAGGGCATGACTAGGGGTTTTAGTCTAGTTTATATTTTCTATGTGGGGTTCTAGGTTTTATTTTCTATGTTGGGGTTTGTGTATGATTCCCAATCAGAGGCAGCTGGTAATCGTTGTCTCTAATTGGGGATCATACTTAAATTGCATTTTTCCACCTGTGGGTTATGGGATATATTTTTTTTGTTTTTGTAGTGCCTGTGAGCACTCCATTACTTCACGTTTTGCTGTTCTGTATTGTTTTGGTGAGTTTCTTTATTAAACATGTGGAACTCTATGCACACTGCGCCTTGGTCCGATCATCATTATTACGAACAACGTGGGTGGCTAAAGTTCGATGTTCTGATCTGTTGTATCAGCCACATTGCGTTGTTCGTAGGCTCTAAACCACTTGTAACGAGGATTAACGTGCTTCATTTTAAGAAGTTATTTGGCCCCTGTAGTTGTGATACAAATCTTATCAAAACATATAGGCCTATGGGCTAGGCTACATGAGGTGTGTGACTATGATACTGTAGAACTTCATTGTAAAATAGTATGTTTTAAACAATTGTTTTGTGACAGGATTTTATTTAGTGTACTTTTTATATAAAAAATTGTTTTATTTGTAAATATTTGAATTATTATTTATTTTATCCACTGATGTTAGGACTTTCCATTTTAGAGTTAAGGAAAAACCTGCACTCACTGAAATATACTTTAAATATACGTTGTAATGTATTTTTTGGGGCAGGAGAGTTCAGAGCAAATGGAGGCTGATGAAGGTTGTTGCCGAAACGTGTCCGTTTGCTCTGACCTCTGCTGCTAAAAAAAATACCTAAAAAGGTATAGTTTTCCTTTTCACCAGTGTATGACTTTTGAACCCGGCACACTAGTACTTTTTGCTACTACAAACGTTTGAGTTGAGTATGTCAATTCCTTATTCTAGGACTCTGCCTCTTACCATCCAAGTTTTTACCTCCAGAAGTATTTCAAGCATCTGGTGTTTTCGTTCAACATAACATTGAAGAAACAACACTTGGGAGAACAATGGAAATTATCAGGGGGCCAAAACCATACACGATCAACTTTATTCTAAATGGCATATTGTGTGCTTGTCTTGCTGACACTGCAAGATATTACTGAAAAATAATGCTTCAGGAGAAAAACATAACATTCAAATTAAATTTAAACATTATTATTTCCCTAGGGGGAAAATTGATTTTGCTCTTGGCAGCACAATCCTCGACAAAGTCAGAAATGGAAGACAAACAGATAGATATGACAAAGATAAATCACATTGCATCGGGTTGTTTTGATCTGCTGAAGAGTAAGGCCGAGGGTTAGATGCGGCTTATATCACAAACAGAACTGGAGTTTTAACCAGTTTTAGGAGGGCATGTCATTATTTGAATGGTTTTCCCCCGTTCCCTCTCCTTCTCCTGACAGTAGGGCCTGCTCTGCTCATTCTCCCAACATTAGAAGGTTTAGTTCCCAATTGATAACTACCCCGATAATTGCCTCAACTGAACCTAAACTATAACGAAAAAAATTTCACACATATAATAACAGATTAAATAAATTAAGTAAAGCATGATGGGGGAGAACAGATGGGTATTGGTGAGTTGATGAGCGAGGGGAAGCGAACAATGCATAATTATGTAATCACCAATTATGCATGAAAAACAGGGCGGGCCATTCTATGATATTATTTTATTCTAATTATAATCTCAAAATGGGATGTCCAACAAATTTCAGTCCACCAGATCCAAGCAGATTTATCAATATACTTTGGCCTACTTGGAGTGCATATTGACAATTGCATAATTTACAATGGCAAGAAGACCAAGATGAATGGATGCACATGCTGCGTTAGCGCTGCTACAATATCTGAATGAAAACGACTCCAATGGCAGGGTGAAAAATGAATCATGACATCTTAGATGATTATTCTTCTGATTCTGAACGTCAGCCCGACCCTACAGTTCCGAGGATTAAGCGCAAAAAAGACAGAATGGCACTGAGCCGGTGCCCGCTCCACCACCAAAGAGAGGAAGGAACGGTACCTTTTGGATAGAACAATCCAGTGACAATGCCGCAAGGCGATTATCAGCAAAAAATACATTTGCAAAAACCTGTTGTTGCTTTGACATTATGGGGTATCGTGTGTAGATTGATGGATTTTTTTTATAATTCCCTTTTTAGAATAAAGCTGTAACGTAACAAAATGTGGAAAAAGTCAAGGGGTCTGAATACTTTTGTGGCTAGCTAGCCAGTTAGCACTATTGACTTACTAGGGAGTTACCCCTTCACTGACCCTTCCTTCATCTAGCCAGGACAATGGGATGAAACAAGATATGCACAAACCAAACTTTGTTTTCAAAACTATCAGCTAGTTACAGTGCATTTGGAAAGTATTCAGACCCCTTGACTTTTTCCACATTTTGTTATGTTACAGCCTTATTCTAAAATGATTTACATAGTTTTTTTCCCCACTTACCAATCTAAACACAATACGCCATAATGACAAAGCAAAAACAAAGAAATAAACTGAAACATGTCAAATCAAATCCATTTGTATTTGTCACATGTGCAGAATACAACAGGTTACATTTCACCTTACAGTGAAATGCTTGCTTACAAGCCCTTAACCAACAATACAGTTTTAAGAAAATACCTAAATAAAGTAAGAAATAAAAATAACAAATAAAGAGCAGCAATAAAATTCCACATTTACATAAGTATTCAGACCCTTTACTCAGTACTTTGTTGAGGCGCCTTTGACAGTGATTACAGCCTTGAGTCTTCTTGGGTATGAATCTACAAGCTTGACACTCCTGTATTTGGGGAGTTTCTCCCATTCTCCTCTGCAGATCCACTTAAGCTCTGTCAGGTTGGACCGACACTGTCAGTGCTGGTGCACAGACATTTTCAGGTCTCTCCAGAGATGTACGATCAGGTTCAAGTCCAGGCTCTGGCTGGACCACTCAAGTACATTCAGAGACTTGTCCAGACGCCACTCCTGCATTGTCTTGGCTGTGCGCTTCGGGTTGTTGTCCTGTTGGAAGGTGGATCTTCACTCCAGTTAGGTCCTGAGCACTCTGGATCAGGTTTTTAATCAATGATCTCTGTACTTTGCTCCGTTCATCTTTCCCTCTATCCTGACTAGTCTCTCAGTCCCTGCTACTGAAAAACATCCCCATAGTATGATGATTCCACTAACTTACTTCATCGTAGGGATGGTGCCAGGTTTCCTCCAGACATGATGCTTGACATTCAGGCCAAAGAGTTCAATCTTGGTTTCATCAGACCAAAGAATCTTGTTTATCATGATATTAGAGTCCTTTAGGAGCCTTTTGTAAAACTCCAAGCAGACTGTCATGCGTTTTACTGAGAAAGACTTCCATCTGACCACTCCATCGTAAAGGACTGTTTGGTGGAGTGCTGCAGAAATGGTTGTCCTTTTGGAAGGTTCTCCCAACTCCACAATGGAACTCTGTCAGAGTTATCATCGGGTTCTTAGTCACCTCCCTGACAAATGCCCTTCTCCGATTGCTCAGTTTGGCCGGGCAGCCAGCTCTAGGAAGAGCGTTGGTGGTTCCAAACTTCTTCCATTTAAGAATGATGAGGACACTGTGTTCTTGGGGACCTTCAATGCTGCAGAAATGTTTTGGTTCGCTTCCCCAGGTCTGTGCCTCGACACAATCCTGCCTCTGAGCTCTACGGACAATTCCTTCGAAAAAAACCTTCGGTTTTTGCTCTGACATTCACTGTCAACTGTGGGAGTAGTAGCTAGTCAGTCAAACTTATGATGGCCTTACGACAACACTAAGGTCTGTATTGTAGGTAGGTAACCATGCCAAAATGAACACAGTATCTATTTATTAACAAATCAACATACAATATTGTAGTCAGTCAACATTTAACATTCATCTAATGTGAATAGGCAACATTTTATTCCAAAGTAGGAGTGTATTTTCTTTCGCTTCTGCTCAAATACTGTCTGCCATTGATTTCAAGAAAATGTGCGTAATTTTTACTTGGTTGCGTCACATTTCATTGCATATTTTCTTTTGAAGCTTGCATCGATGCATGCTTCAAAATACAGTGCCTTGCGAAAGTATTCGGCCCCCTTGAACTTTGCGACCTTTTGCCACATTTCAGGCTTCAAACATAAAGATATAAAACTGTATTTTTTTGTGAAGAATCAACAACAAGTGGGACACAATCATGAAGTGGAACGACATTTATTGGATATTTCAAACTTTTTTAACAAATCAAAAACTGAAAAATTGGGCGTGCAAAATTATTCAGCCCCTTTACTTTCAGTGCAGCAAACTCTCTCTCCAGAAGTTCAGTGAGGATCTCTGAATGATCCAATGTTGACCTAAATGACTAATGATGATAAATACAATCAACCTGTGTGTAATCAAGTCTCCGTATAAATGCACCTGCACTGTGATAGTCTCAGAGGTCCGTTAAAAGCGCAGAGAGCATCATGAAGAACAAGGAACACACCAGGCAGGTCCGAGATACTGTTGTGAAGAAGTTTAAAGCCGGATTTGGATACAATAAGATTTCCCAAGCTTTAAACATCCCAAGGAGCACTGTGCAAGCGATAATATTGAAATGGAAGGAGTATCAGACTACTGCATATCTACCAAGACCTGGCCGTCCCTATAAACTTTCAGCTCATACAAGGAGAAGACTGATCAGAGATGCAGCCAAGAGGCCCATGATCACTCTGGATGAACTGCAGAGATCTACAGCTGAGGTGGGAGACTCTGTCCATAGGACAACAATCAGTCGTATATTGCACAAATCTGGCCTTTATGGAAGAGTGGCAAGAAGAAAGCCATTTCTTAAAGATATCCATAAAAAGTGTCGTTTAAAGTTTGCCACAAGCCATCTGGGAGACACACCAAACATGTGGAAGAAGGTGCTCTGGTCAGATGAACTTTTTGGCAACAATGCAAAACGTTATGTTTGGCGTAAAAGCAACACAGCTCATCACCCTGAACACACCATCCCCACTGTCAAACATGGTGGTGGCAGCATCATGGTTTGGGCCTGTTTTTCTTCAGCAGGGACAGGGAAGATGGTTAAAATTGATGGGAAGATGGATGGAGCCAAATACAGGACCATTCTGGAAGAAAACCTGATGGAGTCTGCAAAAGACCTGAGACTGGGACGGAGATTTGTCTTCCAACAAGACAATGATCCAAAACATAAAGCAAAATCTACAATGGAATGGTTCAAAAATAAACATATTCAGGTGTTAGAATGGCCAAGTCAAAGTCCAGACCTGAATCCAATCGAGAATCTGTGGAAAGAACTGAAAACTGCTGTTCACAAATGCTCTCCATCCAACCTCACTGATCTCGAGCTGTTTTGCAAGGAAGAATGGGAAAAAATGTCAGTCTCTCGATGTGCAAAACTGATAGACATACCCCAAGCGACTTACAGCTGTAATCGCAGCAAAAGGTGGCGCTACAAACTATTAACTTAAGGGGGCCGAATACTTTCGCAAAGCACTGTATGTACAAATGGAGTACGCATTCGAGAAGTGCCCTCCGTGATCAGTTTCACATACTTTGATTTTGACTCATATTCTGACCCTCCCGTGCTCCAATCTGCGTGCTCGTTGTATGGTAGTATGCATTTTGAGAAACACCCAATGTCTTTACTGACGGTGAACATGTAAACCATCTCACATGTAAACATTCTGTTAAAATGGCAGTATTATTTTGTGCATCTGACCTGAGTAAATATGACATTCCTTTTTTGTGTTAATCTGAGAGACCACTCAGACAAGCAGCTGTAAATGTTTATTCAAATGTTAATTACTTTCACAAAATAAAGCATGCACAGAATAAAATGAATTGTCTTTAAAAGAAAATTAACAGTGCTATTTTCCACAGATGTAGCACACTTTGATAAACGCATTAGGACAAGATGAGGTGGAACAATAGTGGTACAGAATAGGTCAAACTGAACCAAACTACCTAATAATCCCCTCCATATAGCCTAACTCTCACACTCACAAACACATGCACACACTGGTGAATCCAGCTTGTATGGCTCCCTGCACAACTAATTGCACAACTAATTGCATTAGTACTGTACAAAGTTAGAGGTGCGCTATTTAATAGATTCCCCACTCCCCCTATCTCGGGCTTCTAGTGGGGAGACCTGAGATCAACCTACCCCCGCCCCCTCCCCATCTCGTACTTCCGAATGGGAGACCTTCCCAGGCAGTAGCCTACCTAGCTCACAAACTAGAATAAGGGTGCCCACTCCGACAAGGTTAATTGACCCACAGTCCTACACGGTGATATGATATCATTTACATGACGTGCGAATGAGCGATAGAAAACCGATCGTGCAAATGTCACCATTCGGAATATATATTTTTTTAAATTTATTTTGTGAGTGCTCCCCATGCCTCCCCCGGCAAAATGCCGCCCTGGGCAACTGCCCATGTCGCCTATGCCTAAATTCGCAACTGCATGCACACATAATCAAACATGGTTTTTCTTCTTTACTGAGTATATCCTGTACAATTTTTGTTCATATACTTATTTGTGGTATGGTTTTCATAGCCCCTTTTGGGCTTCCAACCTCACCTGCACACAGTTTATACCAGTTTTTTATATGTACTGTTTTGTCTTTCACTTATTTTATTTCACTTATTCCGACACCTCCCGATTTACAAATTAAGCACGGCCCGTAAGTGACACATCAAGACAAATATAAAAAATATAACTCTATAAAATTTCTTCAGACTCAAATCAAATCAAATGGTATTGGTCGCATACACATGGTTAGCAGATGTCATTGCGAGTGTAGAAAAATGCTTGTGCTTCTAATATCTAACAAGTAATCTATCAATTGCACAACAACTACCTAATACACACATCTAAGTAAAGAGATGGATTAAGAATATGTACATGTAAAAATATGGATGAGCAATGACCGACCGTCAAAGGAAAGATGTTAAAGATGGTATAAAATACAGTATATATAGGGTGAGTAATGCAAGATAAGTAAACATCATTATTAAAGTGGCATTAATAAATTGACTCGTATTCCATTTGTTAAAGTACTGACCTCGCCTTCTGGATTGTAGCAGGGTGAACAGGCAGTGGCTTGGGTGGTTGTTGTCCTTGATGATCTCTTTGTCCTTCCTGTGACATAGGGTGCTGTAGGTGTCCTGGAGGGCAGGTAGTTTGTCCCCAGTGATGCGTTGTGCAGACCTCACCACCATCTGGAGAGCCCTGCGATTGTGGGCGGTGCAGTTGCCGTACCAGGCGGTGATACAGCCTGACAGGATGCTCTCAATTGTGCATCTGTAAAAGTTTGTGAGGGTTTTAGGTAACAAGCCAAATTTCTTCAGCCTCCTGAGATTGAAGAGGTGCTGTTGCGCCTTCTTCACCACATTGTCTGTGTGGGCGGATCATTTCAGTTTGTCCATGATGTGTACGCTGAGGAACTTTCCACCTTCTCCACTCCACTTTTGTGAATAGGGGGGTGCTCCCCTCTGCTGTTTCCTGAAGTCCACACTCATCTCCTTTTGTTTTGTTGACGTTAAATGAGAGGCTGTTTTCTTGACACCACACTCCGAGTGCCCTCACCTCCTCCCTATAGGCTGTCTTATCATTGTTGGTGATCAAGCCTACTACTGTTTTCTGCAATCTTGATGAAGTTGGAGGTGTGCATGGCTACGCAGTTATGGGTGAACAGGGAGGTCAGGAGGGGGCTGACTACACACCCTTCTAGGGCCCCAATGTTGAGGATCAGCGAAGTGGAGATGCTGCCCGTCAGGATGTCCAGGACCCAATCGCAGAGGGTGGGGTTGAGACCCAAGGCTTCACACTTAATGATGAGCTTGGAGGGTACTATGGTGTTGAATGCTGAGCTGTAGTCAATGAACAGCATTCTTACATAGGTATTCCTCTTGTCCAGATGGGATAGAGCAGTGTGATGGCGATGGGCGTCTGTGGACCTATTGGGGCGGTATGCAAATTGCAGTGGGTGTAGGGTGACTGGTAAGGTGGAGGTGATATGATCCTTGACTAGTCTCTCAAAGCACTTCATGATGACAGAAGTGAGTGCTACGGGGCGATAGTCATTCACTTCAGTTACCTTTGCCTTCTTGGATACAGGAACAATTGTGGCCATCTTGAAGCATGTGGGGACAGCAGACTGGGATTGAATATGTCCGTAAACACACCAGCCAGCTAGTCTGCGCATACTCTGAGGATGTGGCTAGGGATGTTGTTTGGGGCCGGCAGCCTTGCGAGGGTTAACACGTTTAAATGTCTTACTCACATCGGCCATGGAGAAGGAGAGCCCACAGTCCTTGGTAGCAGGCCGAGTCGGTGGCACTGTTTTATCCTCAAAGCAGGCCGTGATTGTCTGTGGACACTGCCACATACGTCTTGTGTATGAGCTGTTGAATTGCGACTACACAATTTTGCCTGTTTGATTGCCTTGCGGAGGGAATAACTACACTATATGTATTTAGCCATATTCTTGGTCATCTTACCATGTTTAAATGTGGTGGTTCATGCTTTTAGTTTTGCGCGAATGTCACCATCAATCCACGGTTCCTGGTTTGGGTAGGTTTTAATAGTCACAGTGGGTGCAACATCTCCTATGCACTTCCTTATAAACTCACTCACCGAATCAGCGTATGCAAGTGAAGTATAGTCTTGCAGTATTCTGACCAACATTTTTCAGATGTTAATATGGTTAGTGTACTTTCCCCTGCAGTTCGCAATTTTTTAAAGGAATTTGTACATCCCACTCCTTTAAATACTTTTTGTGTTATTTAGAAATAGAACCAGTTTGAAATCTCTATGACCTCCTCCCTACTGAGGGAGTGAGAGAATTGGGTGCTGGAAAGCTGAGGAGTACCCAAACAGCAAAAACATTGGAATGTTTCCCAATCACTACATTATTCGATGATTCCCCGCCCCCTCCTCCTGTTCAATCCATGAGATCTAAGCTCTTTCCCAAAGTAAGGATGTATTTCTAGGTGAATATTTTTCTTGGAGACTATGACCACTGATAAACTCTCTGACTCTACTGACTAAGAGTTCAGTACTGTAGCTCCATGCTGTGTGGCCTGGGTGCATCTTTGTCAGTCTAACTTCTTTCCACCATTCCTTACATTTTCTTCCTCTCCTTTACCCTTCCTTCCTACCTTAAATTCATTGGAGTACTAACACAGCAAAATGGGAACATTCACAGAACATTACCAAAGATTAGGATGATAACATCGCAAACACATTAAAATAATACAACAATCAATGTGATTTTTTTTGGTACAAATAATTTTTGTCCTAACATTCACTAAAATGTTTTGCACATCTGTATCAACCACCACAGAACATTCCACAAAAGTTCTCATTACTTTTCCAGGTAATGTAATAACACAATGTACCAGTCATGTTTTAGAACATACTGCCACAACAAAATGTAATAGCAATAGAAATGGTTCTCATAAAACATTATGGGAGCGTTCTACTAATGTTGATGGAGATGTAATTAAAATCACCAATGACAACACAGAGGGAAAATTCCCACAATGCTCTCCTAAAGTTATATTGTGACGGTATGACATGATCATTCCATTAAAGTTCCCTAAACATTCTTCAGCGATCATGTCTGGATTCAATTAAATTGGTTCTGAGAAAACATTACTGGATCGTTCCACTAACATGAATGGAGATGTCATCCGAGACATCTACCCAGGTACAGGATCTTAATTTGACCAATTTCTCACAGATGGAAAATAATAATGCAGCAACATGAAATATGAATTTCTATGTGGATTATAATTAATGTATCACGTTTCAGTCGAAGACCCAGATGCAGACAGTGTTGAAGTAACAAAAGAGTATTACTAGAACAGGGGCAGGCAAAATGACAGGTCAAGGGCAGGCAGAGGTCAGTAATCCAGATCAGAGTCCAAAAGGTACAGAACGGCAGGCAGTCTCGAGGTCAGAGCAGGCAGAGGTCAATAATCCAGGGTGGGATGACAAGGTACAGAATGGCAGGCAGGCAGAAATGGTAAAAACCAGGAAAACTAGAAAACAGAAACTAGAAAAAGACAGGAGCAAGGGGAAAATGCTGGTAGGCTTGACAAACAAAATGAACTGGCAACAGACAAACAGAGAACACAGGTAAAAATACACTGGGGATAATAGGGAAGATAGGTGACACCTGGAGGGGGTGGAGACAAGCAGAAAGACAGGTGTAACAGATCAGTGTGTGACAGCACCCTCCCCTCTAGGGGTGCCACCAGGCGTCCTACCAGGGTGCAAAGCTGGTCATTGGAAATCAGCGATGAGGCCTGTGTCCAGGATGTCCCTACCTGGGACCTAGCACCTCTTCTCCAGGACATAACCCTCCCAGTCAACCACGTACTGGAATTCCCTTTCCCGAGGTCGAACCTTCAGGAGACGCCTCACCGTGTACGCCGGTTGGCCATCGATGAGACGGGGAGAGGGTTTGTGAGAAATGGGTTTGATCATAGACCCATGAAAAGTAGGATGTATACAGAGGGTACGGGGCAACGGAAGACGAACAGCTTAGGGGCTTATGATCTTGGAGATGGGGAAAGGGAAGATAAACCCTGGGGAAAGTTTGTGGACTCCACCCAGAGGGGCAGATCTCGGATGGACAGCCATACCCTCTGCCCGAGATGATGCCGGGGTCCGGTGGCGGTCCGCTTGTCATCGATACTTGGAGAAGGACTTGAGAAGAGCCGACCCGGCACTCTTCCAGGTATGACGACAGCGGAGGACGAACATCTGGACCGAGGGTATGCCGACCTCATCCTCTTTCTCAGGGAAGAGCAGGGGCTGATAACCCAAGGAACACTCAAAGGGCAAGAGACCCGTGGCAGAGCAAGGAAGGGTGTTGCGGGGGTATTCGACCCACAATAGTTGATGGCTCTAGGTGGTGGGGTTGGTGGAGACTAGGCAGCGAAAAGCTGTCTCCAGGTCTTGGTTAGCTCTCTCCGACTGGCTGTTGGACTGGGTGTGGAACCCAGAAGAATGCCTTCCAGAACCGGGACGAGAGCTGAGGACCCCGGTCGGAGACCATGTTCACTGGGAGTGCATGGATCCGAAAACAATGCTGCACCATGAGCTGGGCCGGTCCACTACTGTCAGGATGGCAGTGTTGCCGTCAGAAGGGGGAGACCCGTGAAAAAGTCCAGGGATATGTGAGATCAGGGACAGTCAGGAACAGGCAGAGGTTGAAGGTCACCAGCCAGAGATTGCCGGGGAGTCTTGTTCTGTGCACAGATCGTGCATGCGGCGACAAACGCGGAGACGTCAGGAACCATGGTAGGCCACTAAAAGCATTGTCGCACGAAGATCAGGGTCCGACGGAAGCCCGGGTGGCAGGCAAGCTTGGTAGATTGGGCCCACTCCAGGATCAAGGAGCGGACAGCGTCAGGAACAAATATCCGGTTATCTGTGACCCCCCTGGTGTTCGGCTGGGAACGCTGCACCTCACAAACCTGCTTCCCTATCCCCCAGCTGAGTCCTGTCGCCAGGCACAAGGTGGAAAGGATGGTCTTTAGTTCCAGGGGTGTAGATGCTGGGCTATAGCGGCGTGACAGCGCATCTGGCTTGACATTCTTGGATCCCGTTTGGTATGAGCAGGAGAAGTTGAACAGGTTGAAAAGCTGGGCCCACCTAGCTTGCCTGGAATTGAGACACTTGGCGGTGCGGAGATATTCCAGGTTCTTGTTGTCATTCCACACAATGAACGGATGTTCTGCCCCCTCCAGCCAGTGCCTCACTAGTTCTCAACTGGTAGATTCATTAACTTTATGAGGCTAGTGGCCAGTATTCAGAGGTTTGAATGACTGAGGTGCCCAAAGTAAACTACCTGTTTCTCAGGCCCAGAAGCAAGAATATACATATGCATGGTAGTATTGGATAGAAAACCCTCTAAAGTTTCTAAAACTGTTAAAAGAAAGTCAATGTCAGTGAGTATAACATAACTGATTTGGCAGGGGAAACTCCGAGAACAATACATCCAGGATTTTTTTTTTAGGTCATTGGACTTTTCAATCCTTTCTATGGGAAAGTCTAATAATTAAGACCCAGATTGCAGGTCCTATGGCTTCCACTAGGTGTCAACAGTCTTTAGAAATTGTTTCATGCTTGTTTTTTGAAAAATGAAGTATTTGTATTTTTTCGAACTATCCCTCAGAAGGACTCTAGTCTTTTGTCGCGCCTGAATGAGTGAGCGCTCCTCGTTCTTTTTCTCCAGTATTGAACACAGTATATTCCGTCTTAAATGTTATTGATTATTTACATATTAGGGTACCTCAGGTTGTATTAGAAACGTTGTTTGAATTGTTTGGACGAAGTTTACAGGTAAGTGGGTGAGGCACTGTCTTCAGATGATCAAATGCTATGCTTTCGCCTTAAAGCCTATTGTAAATCGGACAAAGCAGTTCGATTACCAAGATTCTAAGCTAAAGAATGGTGCATAACACTTGTATTTGTATGAATGTTTAATATTACTACTTTTGTTTTTTGAATTTATCACTCCGCAAGTTCACTGGATGTTGTTGAGGTGGGACGCTAGCATCCCAATGATCCGAAAGAAGTTAAATAGTACCTGCAAAACACCAGTCTCAACGTCAACAGCGAAGAGGCGACTCTGGGATTCTGGCCTTCTAGGCAGAGTTGCAAAGTAAAAACCCTATCTTAGACTGGCCAATACAAATAAAGGATTAAGATGGGAAAAAGAACACAGACACTGGGCAGAGGAATTCTGCCTAGAAGGCCAGCATCCTGGAGTTGCCTCGTCACTGTTGACGTTGAGACTGGGGTTTTACGGGTACTATAACTTCTTATCCGGTGAAATTGTAGGGCGCAAATTTCGAATGATAGAAATATAAATATTTAACATTCATGAAATACAAGTATTATACATCAAAATAAAGTTTAACTTCTTGTTAATCCAGCCGCTATGATTTCACAAAGGCTTTACGGTGAAAGCACACCATATCTGAGGACAGCGCCCTGCATACAAAAACATGAAAAACATTTTTCAACCTGGCAGGTGCCAGTCAGAAACAGCGACATAATAAATGCCTTACCTTTGAAGATCTTCTTCTGTTGGCACTCCAAAAGGTCCCAGTTACATCACAAATTGCCCTTTTTGTTCAATAAAGTTTCTTTATATCCATAAAAACTAAATATCCACCATTTTGGTGTCAACAGAAGTTAGAAATAACACCATAAATATTCACTTACCTTTGATGATCTTCATCAGAAGGCACTCCCATGAATCCCAGTTCGACAATAAATGACTGATTTGTTCCATAAAGTCCATCATTTATGTCCAAATAGCCAAATAGTTGTTAGCGTGTTCAGCCCAGTAATCCATCTTCATGAGGCGTGAGCACTTCGTCCAGACAAAAACTCGAAAATTTCCGTTACAGGTCGTAGAAACAAGTCAAACGATGTATTGAATCAATCTTTAGGAAGTTTTTAACATAAAACATCAATAATGTTCCAACCGGAGAATTCCTATGTCTGAAGAAAAGCACTGGAACGAGAGGTAACTCTGTCGGGAGAGCGCATCATGAGCCTTAGACACTCAAACAGGTCTCATGAGCCCCTCCTTTATAGTGGAATCCTCAAACCAGTTTCTAAAGACAGTTGACATCTAGTGGAAGTCGTAGGAAGTGCAATTCGACTCCATAGACACTTTGTGTTCGGTAAACCAAGCTTTGAAAAACTACAAACCTCAGATATCCCACTTCCTGGTTGTATTTTTCTCAGGTTTTCGCCTGCCCTATGAGTTATTTTGTATTCACAGACATCATTCAAACAGTTTTAGAAACGTCAGAGTGTTTTCTATCCAATACTAGTAATAATATGCATATATTAGCATCTGGGACAGAGTAGGAGGCAGTTCACTCTGGGCACGCTGTTCATCCAAAAGTGAAAATGCTGCCCCCTATCCCAAAAAGGTTAAACTTATTGGAAATGGACAGTCAGCAATCCATCAGTCAATAAGACATCATACTGACACCAAACTGATGCATACTGACACCAAACCCAATTTGTCCAACTCGTTTAGAAGCCAACTATCACATATTTCAACATGGAGGCAGGTGGAGACAAGCACAAAGACAGATGAAACAGATCAGGGTGTGACATGGCCATTTTTGTATGGGTTAATACATTTTTATTAGGGCAAATCAAGTCAGAAATAAAATCAAGCCAGAAATGCTAAAGTGGAAATGATCAACTTTAGAACCATTTTTAAACATAGAAAAGAATACAAGTTTTCATTTCCTATGACGCTGTGACGCATTTCTCCTGCATCAGGGTGGTCAAATGATGATCTTGTATAGGCCTAACAACCAATGATGTGTATTTATAAAAACATTCCAGTAAACTGGGAATATTCCTAGAACATGATTTAACTTTCCCATTTACTTCTAGTTATGGGTTGAGCTAACAGTAGGATAATAACGTCCCACAAAAATGTTTTTGATCACCACATTTTGTTTTCTAAGAAAATGTACGAAATTAAATAAAGTTCACTCAAATATTGTTCAAAGCATTTGTAAAAACTACCACAGAACATTCTCCTAAGGTTCTCATTAGGTTGCCAGGGAATGTAATAACACAATGTTCCATATAATGTTCTTAGAACATACTGCCGCAACAAAATGTGGGACCAATGGAAGTGGTTCTGATGAAACATTACAGGAACGTTCTGTTGATGGATGTGTGATTTTTAACACCCATAACAACAAGCAGGGAATATTCCTACAATGGTCACAAAGTTATAGTGTGACATTATGACAGGATGGTTCCAATAAAGTTTGCTGAATATACAAAAAATGCAGCTAATGTTGATGGAGATATTACTACTAAGAACTATACAGTAAGAACAAACTAAACACATTCCTGCAAGACTCATATAAAGTCATTGCATAAGGTGACATGATGATCCAGAATTGTTTTAAAAACATATTTCAATGATAATGGAAGTAGTTCGGAAAACATCGCAGCAATGTTCTGCTAATATTCATGTGTAATGTAATATTATTCAATGAAGTTGTCTTACATCATTATATTTTATTAGGGCATTGTCAAAACATACAGGTAACTGCCAAAATAAGGGAAACCCCAACATAAAGTGTCTTAATTGGGAATTGGGCCACCACGAGCCAGAACAGTGTCAATGCAACTCGATATAAATTGTACACGTGTCTGGATCTTTATTGAAGCGACACCATTCTTCCATGAGAAATTCCATAATTTGGTGTTTTGTTGATGGTGATGTAAAACGCTGTCTCGGGCGCCACTTCAGAATCTCCCATAAGGGTTCAATTGGGTTGAGATCTGGTGACTGAAATGGCCATGGCATATGGTTTACACTGTTTTCATGCTCATCAAACCATTCAGTGACCTTTCATGCCCTGTGGATAGGGGCATTGTCATCCTATGGGGGCATAGCCATGACAGTCCAAATAAATAGCCCAATCCTTAAATTATGATCCAAACTATGGTGATATGTCAGTACATATGTACAGTGGGGCAAAAAAGTATTTAGTCAGCCACCAATTGTGCAAGATCTCCCACTTAAAAAGATGAGAGAGGCCTGTAATTTTCATCATAGGTACATTTCAACTATGACAGACAAAATGAGAAAAAAAATCCAGAAAATAACATTGTACGATTTTTTATGAATTTATTTGCAAATTATGGTGGAAAACAAGTATTTGGTCAATAACAAAAGTGCATCTCAATACTTTGTTACAGTGCCTTGCGAAAGTATTCGGCCCCCTTGAACTTTGCGACCTTTTGCCACATTTCAGGCTTCAAACATAAAGATATAAAACTGTATTTTTTTGTGAAGAATCAACAACAAGTGGGACACAATCATGAAGTGGAATGACATTTATTGGATATTTCAAACTTTTTTAACAAATCAAAAACTGAAAAATTGGGCGTGCAAAATTATTCAGCCCCCTTAAGTTAATACTTTGTAGCGCCACCTTTCGCTGCGATTACAGCTGTAAGTCGCTTGGAGTATGTCTCTATCAGTTTTGCACATCGAGAGACTGAATTTTTTTCCCATTCCTCCTTGCAAAACAGCTCCAGCTCAGTGAGGTTGGAATGAGAGACTTTGTGAACAGCAGTTTTCAGTTCTTTCCACAGATTCTCGATTGGATTCAGGTCTGGACTTTGACCTGGCCATTCTAACACCTGGATATGTTTATTTTTGAACCATTCCATTGTAGATTTTGCTTTATGTTTTGGATCATTGTCTTGTTGGAAGACAAATCTCCGTCCCAGTCTCAGGTCTTTTGCAGACTCCATCAGGTTTTCTTCCAGAATGGTCCTGTATTTGGCTCCATCCATCTTCCCATCAATTTTAACCATCTTCCCTGTCCCTGCTGAAGAAAAGCAGGCCCAAACCATGATGCTGCCACCACCATGTTTGACAGTGGGGATGGTGTGTTCAGCTGTGTTGCTTTTACGCCAAACATAACGTTTTGCATTGTTGCCAAAAAGTTCAATTTTGGTTTCATCTGACCAGAGCACCTTCTTCCACATGTTTGGTGTGTCTCCCAGGTGGCTTGTGGCAAACTTTAAACGACACTTTTTATGGATATCTTTAAGAAATGGCTTTCTTCTTGCCACTCTTCCATAAAGGCCAGATTTGTGCAATATACGACTGATTGTTGTCCTATGGACAGAGTCTCCCACCTCAGCTGTAGATCTCTGCAGTTCATCCAGAGTGATCATGGGCCTCTTGGCTGCATCTCTGATCAGTCTTCTCCTTGTATGAGCTGAAAGTTTAGAGGGACGGCCAGGTCTTGGTAGATTTGCAGTGGTCTGATACTCCTTCCATTTCAATATTATCGCTTGCACAGTGCTCCTTGGGATGTTTAAAGCTTGGGAAATCTTTTTGTATCCAAATCCGGCTTTAAACTTCTTCACAACAGTATTTCGGACCTGCCTGGTGTGTTCCTTGTTCTTCATGATGCTCTCTGCGCTTTTAACGGACCTCTGAGACTATCACAGTGCAGGTGCATTTATACGGAGACTTGATTACACACAGGTGGATTGTATTTATCATCATTAGTCATTTAGGTCAACATTGGATCATTCACAGATCCTCACTGAACTTCTGGAGAGAGTTTGCTGCACTGAAAGTAAAGGGGCTGAATAATTTTGCACGCCCAATTTTTCAGTTTTTGATTTGTTAAAAAAGTTTGAAATATCCAATAAATGTCATTCTACTTCATAATTGTGTCCCACTTGTTGTTGATTCTTCACAAAAAAATACAGTTTTATATCTTTATGTTTGAAGCCTGAAATGTTGCAAAAGGTCGCAAAGTTCAAGGGGGCCGAATACTTTCGCAAGGCACTGTATATACCCTTTGTTGGCAATGACAGAGGTCAAACGTTTTCTGTAAGTCTTCACAAGGTTTTCACACACTGTTGCTGGTATTTTGGCCCATTCCTGCATCCAGATCTCCTCTAGAGCAGTGATGTTTTGGGGCTGTTACTGGGCAACACGGACTTTCATCTCCCTCCAAAGATTTTCTATGGGGTTGAGATCTGGAGACTGGCTAGGCCACTCCAGGACCTTGAAATGCTTCTTACGAAGCCACTCCTTCGTTGCCCGGGCAGTGTGTTTGGGATCATTGTCATGCTGAAAGACCCAGCCACGTTTCATCTTCAATGCCCTTGCTGATGGAAGGAGGTTTTCACTGAAAATCTCACGATACATGGCCCCATTCATTCTTTCCTTTACACGGATCAGTCGTCCTGGTCCCTTTGCAGAAAAACAGCCCCAAAGAATGATGTTTCCACCCCCATGCTTCACAGTAGGTATGGTGTTCTTTGGATGCAACTCAGCATTCTTTGTCCTCCAAACACGACGAGTTGAGTTTTTACCAAAAAGTTATATTTTGGTTTCATTTGACCATGTGACATTCTCCCAATCTTATTCTGGATCATCTGAATGCTCTCTAGCACACTTCAGACGGGCCTGGACATGTACTGGCTTAAGCAGGGGGACACGTAGCAGGGGATCACTGCAGGATTTGAGTCCCTGGCGGCGTAGTGTGTTACTGATGATAGGCTTTGTTACTTTGGTCCCAGCTCTCTGCAGGTCATTCACTAGGTCCCCCCGTGTGGTTCTGGGATTTTTGCTCAATGTTCTTGTGATCATTTTGACCCCACGGGGTGAGACCTTGCGTGTAGTCCCAGATCGAGGGAGAGTATCAGTGGTCTTGTATGTCTTCCATTTCCTAATAATTGCTCCCACAGTTGATTTCTTCAAACCAAGCTGCTTGCCTATTGCAGATTCAGTCTTCCCAGCCTGGTGGAGGTCTACAATTTTGTTTCTGGTGTCCTTTGACAGCTCTTTGGTCTTGGCCATAGTGGAGTTTGGAGTGTGACTGTTTGAGGTTGTGGACAGGTGTCTTTTATACTGATAACAAGTTCAAACAGGTGCCATTAAAACAGGTAACGAGTGGAGGACAGAGGAGCCTCTTAAAGAAGAAGTTACAGGTCTGTGAGAGCCAGAAATCTTGCTTGTTTGTAGGTGACCAAATACTTATTTTCCACCATAATTTGCAAATAAATTCATTAAAAATCCTACAATGTGATTTTCTGGATTTTTTTTCTAATTTTGTCTGTCATAGTTGAAGTGTACCTATGATGAAAATTACAGGCCTGTCTCATCTTTTTAAGCGGGAGAACTTGCACAATCGGTGGCTGACTAAATACTTTTTTGCCCCAATGTACATGTATCTTCTTGCAACGTCAAGCGTAAAATATTGTATAATCATGAGCACAAATGGACAGTTTTTGTGTTATGAGAACATTTGCTGCAACCATAACCAATTTTGGTTTGCTGGGAAGTCTTTCTCTCAGCCTTTTCCTTGATCCTCTTCTCTCCCATCCCCTTCTCTCTCTGACATGACAGTAGGAGCCCAGTCTTGGATGTTTAAGAGGAGTGAAAACTGGCAGAGACCAGTGGGCTTCCAACGGTGACAGGGAGAAATCAACACCATTCACATTCCACTGGAGAGCTGACAGGATTGGTGTTGCGCAACAGGTGAACACAATAATATCTAGCATTTATGTAGCACTTTTTAGTTTTTTTCCCTCATCAATCTACGCCCATAATGACAAAGCAAAAACAGGATTTTTGATTTTTTTTGTAAATCTATAAAAACAACAACTGAAATAACACATACAGTAAGAATTCCCTTTACTTTGTACTTTGTTGAAGCACATTTGGCAGTGATTACAGCCTTGAGTCTTCCTGGGTATGATGCTACAAGCTTGGCACACCTGTATTTGGGGAGTTTCTCCAATTCTCCTCTGCATATCCTCTCAAGCTCTGTCAGATTGGATTGGGAACGTCGGTGCACAGCTATTTTCAGGATCTCCAGAGATGTACAATCGGGACTCTGGCTGGGCCACTCAAGGCCATTGAGAAACTTGTCCCGAAGCCACTCCTGCATTGTCTTGGTTGTGTGCTTATAGTTGTTGTCCTGTTGGAAGGTGAACCTTCGCCACAGTCTGAGGTCCTGAGCACTCTGGAGCAGGTTTTCATCAAGGATCTATCCATACTTTGCTCTGTTCATCTTTCCCTCAACCTGACTAGTCTCCCAGTCTCTGCCACTGAAAAACAGTATGATCCTGCCACCACCATACTTCATCGTAAGGATGGTGGAATGTTTCCTCCAGACGTGACGCTTGTATTCATGCCAAAGGGTTCAATCTTGGTTTCATTAGACCAGAGAATATTTTACTGAGGAGTGGCTTCCGTCTGTCCACTCTACCATAAAAGCCTGATTGGTGGAGTGCTGCAGAGATGGTTGTCCATCAAGTTCTTGGTCACCTCCCTGACCAATGCCTTTCTCCGCTGGTTGCTCAGTTTGACTGGGAAGTCAGCTCTAGGAAGAGTGTTGGTGGTTCCAAACTTCTTCCATTTAAGAATGATGGAGGCCAATGTATTTTTGGAGACCTTCAATGCTGCAGACATGTTTTGGTACCCTTCCCCAGATCTGTGTCTCGACACAATCTTGTCTCAGAGCTCACAGACAATTATTTCAAACTCATTTATTGGTTTTTGCTCTGACATTCTGTCACGAGTCCGACCGAGGGTGTTTCCCTTTCCCGGGCAGGTGGCGCTCGGCGGTCGTCGTCACCGGCCTATTAGCTGCCACTGATTGTTTTTCCTCGCCCTCCTTGTATGTTGAGTGGTAGCACCTGTGGATGTTTAATTAGTTTGTCTTTATTAGACAGCCGGCCCGCCTGGTTGTTGGTCGGGATTGTTTCCCATTGTACATTTTGATTCCCTGTGTTTTGGGAACGTAACTTTTGTGAGCACCCTGTGGTGCTTTGGTGCGATTAAAAGACGCGCAGCATTGAACTCTCTGTCTCCTGCATTTGACTCCACACCCACGACACCCGGAGCATTACAGAATCCCGCACCCATCAAATTGAATGGAGTCAGCAGGAGCAGCAGCCAACCCTCTCCCATCGATGGAGGAACGGGTTCTCCACCACACCACCGTCCTTCATCGGATCGGATCCGCGATGGATCAAGTGATGGAGAGAATGGACAGATGGGAGAGGAGTGGGCTCCTCTCTCCACCTTCGGCACCCACGGTTCCGGACTCCCCATCTCCCGACTCCAGCACCCTCCGTCTGACGCTACCGAGGGCTTATGATGGAGCGGCGGCGGGTTGCCAGGGGTTTCTGCTTCAGCTGGAGCTATACCTGGCCCCCATCAGACCCACTCCCTCAGGAGCAGAGAGGGTGAGTGTCCTCATCTCCTGCCTCACGGGTCGTGCCCTGGAGTGGGCGAACGCAGTCTGGAATGGCCCAGACTCAGCGCGGGAGCACTACCCAGAGTTTTCCCGCCGCTTCCGTGCCGTGTTTGATCACCTTCTAGACGGGAGAACGACTATTTCACCTCAGGCAGGAGAGGAGGAGCGCCCAGGATTACGCGCTGGAGTTCCGGACCTTGGCAGCCGGATCTGGGTGGAACGACAGGGCCCTTATGGACCACTACAGGTGTAGTCTCAGAGAGGACGTCCGCCGGGAGTTAGCGTGTCGGGACACCACTCTGTCACTGGATCAGGTGATTGACATGTCCATTCGACTGGATAATCTGCTGGCTGCCCGCGGGCGTTCAGAGAGGGTCCTGTGTATTCCACCACCCAGCCCCTCCGCTCCCATTCCGATGGAGTTGGGAGGGGCTGCGCCGAGGGGTACCGGAGGAGGAGGCCTTCCCTGCACCAACTGTGGTCGGAGAGGACACACGTCTGATCGGTGCTGGGGGGGTCCGTCTGGGAGTAGAGATGGCAGGCGGAACGCTTCTCGGTCACCCCAGGTGAGTCAGCATCAAACTCACCCAGAACCCCCTGTTGGCCACATGTTTGTCTTAACTTTTTTCCTTCGCTTTTTTCCCTCTTCCCAGCATAGGGCGCTAGTCGATTCAGGCGCAGCTGGGAACTTTATGGATCGCGGACTCGCCCTTAAGTTAGGGGTTCCGCTGGTGCTGATAGATTCTCCTTTCCCCGTGCACTCCCTAGATAGCCGGCCATTAGGGTCAGGGATGGTCAGGGAGACCACGGTCCCACTGGACATGGTGACGCAGGGGAATCATAGGGAGCGTATCAGTTTCTTTATTATTGATTCGCCTGCGTTTCCAGTGGTGCTGGGGACACCCTGGCTGACCCGGAACAATCCTACAATTTCGTGGGGACAGGGGGTTCTCCAGGGGTGGTCAGAGGAAGGTGTTTGGGAGTTTCCATCGGTGCCACGTCGGTGGAGAGTCCAGACCAGGGTTCCACGGTGTGCATTCCCCCCGAGTATGCCGATTTGGCAATCGCTTTCAGTAAAGTGAAAGCGACTAAATTACCACCTTATCGACCGGGAAAGGATTGTACGATAGATCTCCAGGTAGACGCTGCGCTTCCCAAGAGTCACGTGTACCCGCTGTCCCAGGAGGAGACGTTGGCAATGGAGACATATGTCACGGAGGCGCTGGGACAGGGGTACATTCGGTCCTCCATTTCACCCGTCTCCTCGAGTTTCTTTTTTGTGAGGAAAAAGGAGGGAGGTTTGCGTCCGTGTATCGATTATAGAGGTCTAAACGCCATCACAGTGGGGTATAGTTACCCTCTACCTCTCATCGCTACGGCGGTGGAATCGTTCCACGGAGCGCAGTTCTTCACAAAACTGGATCTCAGGAGCGCATATAGTTTGGTGCGTATTCGGAAGGGAGACGAGTGGAAAACCGCATTTAGTACTACATCAGGCCACTATGAGTACCTCGTCATGCCGTATGGGTTAAAAAATGCTCCAGCCGTTTTTCAATCCTTTGTAGACGAGATTCTCAGGGACCTGTGCGGGCAGGGAGTGGTGGTTTATATCGATGACATTCTGATCTACTCGGCCACTCACACCGCGCATGTGTCTCTGGTGCGCAAGGTGCTTGGTAGACTGCTGGAGCATGACCTATACGTCAAGGCTGAGAAATGCGTTTTCACTAAACGAGCCGTCTCTTTTCTGGGATATCGCATTTCCACCTCGGGGGTAGTGATGGAGGGTGACCGCATTAGGGCCGTGCGTAATTGGCCGACTCCGACCACGGTAAAGGAGGTGCAGCGGTTTCTGGGTTTTGCCAACAACTACCTGAGGTTTATCCGGGGTTTTGGCCAGGTAGCGGCTCCCATCACCTCACTGCTGAAGGGGGGCCCGGTGCGTTTGCAGTGGTCAGCAGAGGCGGACGGAGCATTCAACAAGTTGAAGGCGCTGTTTACTGATGCGCCCGTGTTGGCGCATCCGGACCCCTCTCTAGCATTCATAGTGGAGGTGGATGCGTCCGAGGCTGGGGTGGGTGCCGTGCTATCACAGCGCTCGGGTACGCCACCAAAACTCCGCCCCTGCGCTTTCTTCTCAAGGAAGCTCAGCCCAGCGGAGCGTAACTATGATGTGGGGGACCAGGAGTTGTTAGCGGTGGTTAGAGCTCTGAAGGTGTGGAGACACTGGCTTGAGGGGGCTAAACACCCCTTTCTCATCTGGACCGACCACCAGAATCTGGAGTATATTCGGGCAGCTAAGAGACTTAACCCACGTCAGGCAAGGTGGGCCATGTTCTTCACCCGGTTCCGGTTTACTTTGTCTTATAGACCGGGCTCCCAGAACGTGAAGGCTGACGCACTGTCCCGCCTTTATGACACGGAGGATGGGTCCACCGAACCTACTCCCATCCTTCCCGCCTCGAAGCTGGTAGCCCCAGTGGTATGGGAGGTGGACTCGGACATCGAGCAGGCGTTACGGGCTGAACCCGCGCCTCCTCAGTGTCCAGCGGGGCGAAGGTACGTGCCGCTTGGTGTTCGGGACAAACTGATTCGGTGGGCTCACGTCCTACCCTCCTCGGGTCACCCTGGGATGACGAGGACAGTGGGGAGCCTTCAGGGGAGGTATTGGTGGCCTAGGTTGGCTAAGGACGTTAAGGGTTATGTCTCCTCCTGTTCAGTGTGCGCTCAGAGTAAGGCTCCTAAGCACCTTCCTAGAGGGAAGCTACAACCCCTCCCTGTTCCACAGCGGCCATGGTCACATCTGTCCATAGATTTCCTAACCGATCTCCCGCCATCTCAGGGGAACACCACGGTTCTGGTGATTGTGGATCGGTTCTCTAAGTCCTGCCGTCTCCTCCCTTTGCCCGGTATCCCTACAGCCCTACAGACTGCGGAGGCGTTATTCACCCATGTCTTCCGGCACTATGGGGTGCCGGAGGACATCGTTTCTGATCGGGGCCCCCAATTCACGTCCCGGGTATGGAGAGTGTTCATGGAACGCTTGGGGGTCTCTGTCAGCCTGACCTCCGGTTATCAACCGGAGAGTAATGGGCAGGTGGAGAGAGTGAACCAGGAGGTGGGTAGGTTTCTGCGGTCATATTGCCAGGATCGGCCAGGGGAGTGGGCACGATACATTCCCTGGGCTGAAATGGCTCAGAACTCACTACACCACTCCTCTACTTGTCCCCTTTTCAGTGTGTGTTGGGGTACCAGCCGGTCCTGGCACCATGGTATCCGAGCCAGACCGAGGCTACTGCGGTGGAGGAATGGGTACAGCGCTCCAAGGAGACCTGGAGGGCCGTCCAGGAATCTCTACGACAAGCGAGTGGACGGCAGAAGAGGAGTGCTGACCGCCACCGCAGTGAGGCCCCCGTGTTTGTACCGGGGGACAGGGTCTGGCTCTCGACCCGAAACCTACCTCTCCGCTTGCCCTGCCGGAAGCTGGGTCTGCAGTGTGTAGGGCCCTTAAAAGTCCTGAGGAGGATAAACAAGGTGTGTTATCGATTACAACTCCCTTCCTATTATCGTATTAACCCCTCGTATCATGTGTCTCTCCTCAGGCCGGTGGTAGCTGGTCCCCTGCAGGACAGTGAGGTACCGGAGGTCCCTCCCCCCCCGCTGGACATCGAGGGGTCCCCGGCATACACGATCCGGGCCATTCTGGACTCAAGACGCCGGGTGAGGGGCCTGCAGTACCTCGTGGACTGGGAGGGGTACGGTCCGGAGGAGAGGTGCTGGGTACCGGTGGGGGACATCTTGGATCCCTCCATGTTGAGGGATTTCCATCGCCTCCATCCGGATCGTCCTGCACCTCGTCCTCCGGTGCGACCTCGAGGCCGGTGTCGGCGCGCTGTGGGAGCCGCGCGTCAGGGGGGGGGGGTACTGTCACGAGTCCGACCGAGGGTGTTTCCCTTTCCCGGGCAGGTGGCGCACGGCGGTCGTCGTCACCGGCCTATTAGCTGCCACTGATTGTTTTTCCTCCCCCTCCTTGTATGTTGAGTGGTAGCACCTGTGGATGTTTAATTAGTTTGTCTTTATTAGACAGCCGGCCCGCCTGGTTGTTGTGCAGGATTATTTCTATGTAACCTTCGGCTCTGTGGTATAGGCACGTGTTAGTGCCCGGTCGGGATTGTTTCCCATTGTACATTTTGATTCCCTGTGTTTTGGGGACGTAACTTTTATGAGCACCCTGTGGTGCGTTGGTGCGATTAAAAGACGTGCAGCATTGAACTCTCTGTCTCCTGCATTTGACTCCACACCCACGACACCCGGAGCATTACACGTTCACTGTCAACTGTGGGACGTTATATCGACAGGTGTGTGCCTTTCCAAATCATATTCAATCAATTGAATTTACCACAGGTGGATTCCACTCAAGTTGTAGAAACAAGGATGATCAATGGAAACAGGATGCATCCAAGCTCAATTTAGAGTCTAATAGCAAAGGGTCTGAATACTTATGTAAATAAGGTATTTCTGTTTTTTATTTTTAAAACATTTGCCAACATTTCTTAGAACCTGTTTTCACTTTGTCATAATTGTGTTTAGATTGATGAAAAAAATTAACTTAATCCATTTTAGAATAAGGCTGTAAAGTAACAAAATCTCAATACTTTCTGAATGCACTGTATATGTGAATCATAATTATGTAGCTAACCAGCTAGTTTAACAGAAAAAAAGTACCTAAAACCAAACCTATCCAAGGTAGATGTACATGATTTGTTTCCCTATGTAAATAAGGTACTTATGTTTTTTAATTTTTAATACATTTGCTAACATTTAACATAACATGGTAACATCATTTTTTTTTTCGCTTTGTCATTTTGGGGTACTGTGTGTAGATTGATGAGTAAAATATGTTTTTAATCCGTTGTAGAATAAACTGTTACATTTTGGGGAAACAATTCTGAATGCACTGTATACAGTATGTGAATCGTAATAATGTAGCTAACCAGATAGTATAACAGGAAAAAATGACCTGAAAACAATGTTATCCAAGGTAGATGTTATTCATTGGTAGCTAGCTAACAATTCTTTGCGGCTATCTAACAGTAGTAGCTCCCCAGTTAGACTTACTATGAGCTTACGACCTACGCACACTACAGTTTGTGTTGTAGGCAGGCAACCGTGCCAAAACTAACACAGTATGTATTTCTTAACATATCAAGATAAAATAAGATAAGAGATGAGGACAAGATAAAACCTAATCTACAGTGCCTTGCGAAAGTATTCGGCCCCCTTGAACTTTGCGACCTTTTGCCACATTTCAGGCTTCAAACATAAAGATATAAAACTGTATTTTTTTGTGAAGAATCAACAACAAGTGGGACACAATCATGAAGTGGAACAACATTTATTGGATATTTCAAACTTTTTTAACAAATCAAAAACGGAAAAATTGGGCGTGCAAAATTATTCAGCCCCCTTAAGTTAATACTTTGTAGCGCCACCTTTTTCTGCGATTACAGCTGTAAGTCGCTTGGGGTATGTCTCTATCAGTTTTGCACATCGAGAGACTGAAATTTTTCCCATTCCTCCTTGCAAAACAGCTCGAGCTCAGTGAGGTTGGATGGAGAGCATTTGTGAACAGCAGTTTTCAGTTCTTTCCACAGATTCTCGATTGGATTCAGGTCTGGACTTTGACTTGGCCATTCTAACACCTGGATATGTTTATTTTTGAACCATTCCATTGTAGATTTTGCTTTATGTTTTGGATCATTGTCTTGTTGGAAGACAAATCTCCGTCCCAGTCTCAGGTCTTTTGCAGACTCCATCAGGTTTTCTTCCAGAATGGTCCTGTATTTGGCTCCATCCATCTTCCCATCAATTTTAACCATCTTCCCTGTCCCTGCTGAAGAAAAGCAGGCCCAAACCATGATGCTGCCACCACCATGTTTGACATTGGGGATGGTGTGTTCAGGGTGATGAGCTGTGTTGCTTTTACGCCAAACATAACGTTTTGCATTGTTGCCAAAAAGTTCATCTGACCAGAGCACCTTCTTCCAAATGTTTGGTGTGTCTCCCAGGTGGCTTGTGGCAAACTTTAAACGACACTTTTTATGGATATCTTTAAGAAATGGCTTTCTTCTTGCCACTCTTCCATAAAGGCCAGATTTGTGCAATATACGACTGATTGTTGTCCTATGGACAGAGTCTCCCACCTCAGCTGTGGATCTCTGCAGTTCATCCAGAGTGATCATGGGCCTCTTGGCTGCATCTCTGATCAGTCTTCTCCTTGTATGAGCTGAAAGTTTAGAGGGACGGCCAGGTCTTGGTAGATTTGCATTTGTCTGATACTCCTTCCATTTCAATATTATCGCTTGCACAGTGCTCCTTGGGATGTTTAAAGCTTGGGAAATATTTTTGTATCCAAATCCGGCTTTAAACTTCTTCACAACAGTATCTCGGACTTGCCTGGTGTGTTCCTTGTTCTTCATGATGCTCTCTGCGCTTTTAACGGACCTCTGAGACTATCACAGTGCAGGTGCATTTATACGGAGACTTGATTACACACAGGTGGATTGTATTTATCATCATTAGTCATTTAGGTCAACATTGGATCATTCAGAGATCCTCACTGAACTTCTGGAGAGAGTTTGCTGCACTGAAAGTAAAGGGGCTGAATAATTTTGCAAGCCCAATTTTTCAGTTTTTGATTTGTTAAAAAAGTTTGAAATATCCAATAAATGTCGTTCCACTTCATGATTGTGTCCCACTTGTTGTTGATTCTTCACAAAAAATACAGTTTTTTATCTTTATGTTTGAAGCCTGAAATGTGGCAAAAGGTCGCAAAGTTCAAGGAGGCCGAATACTTTCGCAAGGCACTGTACCTACCTCATCCCCATATTGTTTTTATTTACTTTTCTGCTCTTTTGCACACCAGTATCTCTACTTGCACATCATCATCTGCTCATTTATCATTCCAGTGTTAATCTGCTAAATTTAAATTATTTCTTAACTATGGCCTATTTTTTTGCCTACCTCCTCACGCCATTTGCACACACTGTATATAGACTATTTTTTCCTATTGTGTTATTGACTGTACGTTTGTTTATTCCATGTGTAACTCTGTGTCGTTGTTTGTGTCGCAATGCTTTCGTTTATCTTGGCCAGGTCGCAGTTGTAAATGATAACTTGTTCTCAACTAGCCTACCTGGTTAAATAAAGGTTAAATAAATAAAAAAACAATTTTGATGTTGTAGTCAAGCAACATACATATGAGATGTGAATAGGCAACATTTCATTCCGAAGTAGGAGTGCATTTTCTCTTGTTTCAGCTCAAATATTGGCCCCTTGATTTCAAGATAATGCTGTCAGGTGCGTGAATGAGGACCCAAAAGCGAATTAACAAACAGAGTTTCTTTAATGATGAACACACGTGGGCTCAGATGGACAGGTAGATTCCGACAGGACAGGACAAGGTTGCAGCAAACACGATGATAGTCTGGTTCAGGCATGAGACACACAAACAAGAATCCGACAAAGACAGGAGCAGAAACAGAGAGAGATATAGGGACCTAATCAGAGGGAAAAAGGGAACAGGTGGGAAAGGGGGTGAATGAGGTAGTCAGAGAAGACAAGGAACAGCTGGGGGAAAGAGGGACAGAAACGGTAACCTAGTACGACCAGCAGAGGGAGACAGGGTGAAAGGAAAGGACAGAAACAAGACACAACATGACAGTACATGACAGTACCCCCCCACTCACCGAGCGCCTCCTGGCGCACTCGAGGAGGAAGCCTGGCGGCAACGGAGGAAATCATCGATCAGCGCACGGTCCAGCACGTCCCGAGAGGGAACCCAACTCCTCTCCTCAGGACCGTACCCCTCCCAATCTACGAGGTACTGGTGACCACGGCCCCGAGGACGCATGTCCAAAATCCTACGGACCCTGTAGATGGGTGCGCCCTCGACAAGGATGGGGGGGGGGGGGAAGACGAGCGGGGGCGCGAAGAACGGGCTTGATACAGGAGACATGGAAGACCGGGTGGACGCGACGAAGGTATCGCGGAAGAAGAAGTCGAACTGCGACAGGATTAATGACCCGAGAAATACGGAACGGACCAATGAACCGCGGGGTCAACTTGCGAGAAGCCGTCTTAAGGGGAAGGTTCTGAGTGGAGAGCCAAACTCTCTGACCGCGACAATATCTAGGACTCTTAGTTCTACGCTTATTAGCAGCCCTCACAGTCTGCGTCCTATAATGGCAAAGTGCAGACCTGACCCTCTTCCAGGTGCGCTCGCAACGTTGGACAAAAGCCTGAGCGGAGGGGACGCTGGACTCGGCGAACTGAGATGAGAACAGCGGAGGCTGGTACCCGAGGCTACTCTGAAAAGGAGATAGCCCGGTCGCAGACGAAGGAAGCGAGTTGTGGGCGTATTCTGCCCAGGGAAGCTGTTCTGACCAAGACGCAGGGTTGCGAAAAGAAAGACTGCGTAAGATGCGACCAATAGTCTGATTGGCCCGTTCTGCTTGACCGTTAGACTGGGGGTGAAAGCCGGAAGAGAGACTGACGGAAGCCCCAATCAAACGGCAAAACTCCCTCCAAAATTGAGACGTGAATTGCGGACCTCTGTCCGAAACGACGTCTGACGGAAGGCCATGAATTCTGAAAACATTCTCGATGATGATTTGTGCCGTCTCTTTAGCAGAAGGAAGCTTAGCAAGGGGAATGAAATGAGCCGCCTTAGAGAACCTATCGACAACCGTAAGAATAACAGTCTTCCCCGCTGACGAAGGCAGTCCGGTGACAAAATCTAAGGCGATGTGAGACCACGGTCGAGAGGGAATGGGAAGCGGCCTGAGACGGCCGGCAGGAGGGGAGTTACCGGACTTAGTCTGCGCGCAGACCGAACAAGCAGCCACGAAACGACGCGTGTCATGCTCCCGGGTGGGCCACCAAAAACGCTGGCGAATGGAAGCAAGCGTACCCCGAACGCCAGGGTGGCCGGCTAACTTGGCAGAGTGAGCCCACTGAAGAACGGCCAGACGAGTAGGAACGGGAACGAAAAGAAGGTTCCTAGGACAAGCGCGCGGCGACGGAGTGTGAGTGAGCGCTTGCTTTACCTGCCTCTCAATTCCCCAGACAGTCAACCCGACAACACGCCCCTCAGGGAGAATCCCCTCGGGGTCAGTGGAGGCTACTGAAGAACTGAAGAGACGAGATAAAGCATCAGGCTTGGTGTTCTTAGAGCACGGGCGATAAGAAATCACGAACTCGAAACGAGCGAAAAACAGCGCCCAACGCGCCTGACGCGCATTAAGTCGTTTGGCAGAACGGATGTACTCAAGGTTCCTATGGTCAGTCCAAACGACAAAAGGAACGGTCGCCCCCTCCAACCACTGTCGCCATTCGCCTAGGGCTAACCGGATGGCGAGCAGTTTGCGGTTTCCCACATCATAGTTACGTTCCGACGGCGACAGGCGATGAGAAAAATATGCGCATGGGTGGACCTTGTCGTCAGAGAGGAAGCGCTGAGAAAGAATGGCTCCCACGCCCACCTCTGACGCGTCAACCTCGACAACGAACTGTCTAGTGACGTCAGGTGTAACAAGGATAGGTGCGGATGTAAAACGATTCTTGAGGAGATCAAAAGCTCCCTGGGCGGAAACGGACCACTTAAAGCACGTCTTGACAGAAGTAAGGGCTGTGAGAGGAGCTGCCACCTGACCGAAATTGCGGATGAAACGACGATAGAAGTTCGCGAAGCCGAGAAAGCGCTGCAGCTCGACGCGTGACTTAGGGACGGGCCAATCAATGACAGCTTGGACCTTAGCGGGATCCATCTTAATGCCTTCAGCGGAAATAACAGAACCGAGAAATGTGACGGAGGAGGCATGAAAAGAGCACTTCTCAGCCTTCACAAAAAGACAATTCTCTAAAAGGCGCTGGAGGACACGTCGAACGTGCTGAACATGAATCTGGAGTGACGGTGAAAAAATCAGGATATCGTCAAGGTAAACGAAAACAAAGATGTTCAGCATGTCTCTCAGGACATCATTGACTAATGCCTGAAAGACAGCTGGAGCGTTAGCGAGGCCGAAAGGAAGAACCCGGTATTCAAAGTGCCCTAACGGAGTGTTAAACGCCGTCTTCCACTCGTCCCCCTCCCTGATGCGCACGAGATGGTAAGCGTTACGAAGGTCCAACTTAGTGAAAAACCTGGCTCCCTGCAGGATCTCGAAGGCTGAAGACATAAGAGGAAGCGGATAACGATTCTTCACTGTTATGTCATTCAGCCCTCGATAATCTATGCAGGGGCGCAGGGACCCGTCCTTCTTCTTAACAAAAAAAAACCCCGCTCCGGCGGGAGAGGAGGAGGGGACTATGGTACCGGCGGCAAGAGCTACAGACAAATAATCTTCGAGAGCCTTACGTTCGGGAGCCGACAGAGAGTATAGTCTACCCCGGGGGGGAGTGGTTCCCGGAAGGAGATCAATACTACAATCATACGACCGGTGTGGAGGAAGAGAGGTGGCCCTGGACCGACTGAACACCGTGCGCAGATCGTGATATTCCTCCGGCACCCCTGTCAAATCACCAGGCTCCTCCTGTGAAGAAGAGACAGAGGAAACAGGAGGGATAGCAGACATTAAACATTTCACATGACAAGAGACGTTCCAGGAGAGGATAGAATTACTAGACCAATTAATGGAAGGATTATGACAAACTAGCCAGGGATGGCCCAAAACAACAGGTGTAAAAGGTGAACGAAAAATTAAAAAAGAAATGGTTTCGCTATGATTACCAGAAACAGTGAGGGTTAAAGGTAGCGTCTCACGCTGAATCCTGGGGAGAGGACTACCATCCAGGGCGAACAAGGCCGTGGACTCCCTTAACTGTCTGAGAGGAATGTCATGTTCCCGAGCCCAGGTCTCGTCCATAAAACAGCCCTCCGCCCCAGAGTCTATTAAGGCACTGCAGGAAGCTGACGAACCGGTCCAGCGTAGATGGACCGACAAGGTAGTGCAGGATCTTGAAGGAGAGACAGGAGTAGTAGCGCTCACCAGTAGCCCTCCGCTTACTGATGAGCTCTGGCTTTTACTGGACATGAAGTGACAAAATGACCAGCAGAACCGCAATAGAGACAGAGGCGGTTGGTGATTCTCCGTTCCCTCTCCTTAGTCGAGATGCGGATACCTCCCAGCTGCATAGGCTCAGCACCCGAGCCGGCAGAGGAAGATGGTAGTGATGCGGAGAGGGGGGCAACGGAGAACGCAAGCTCCTTTCCACGAGCTCGGTGACGAAGATCAACCCGTCGCTCAATGCGAATAGCGAGTTCAATCAAGGAATCCACGCTGGAAGGAACCTCCCGGGAGAGAATCTCATCCTTTACCTCTGCGCGGAGACCCTCCAGAAAACGAGCGAGCAAAGCCGGCTCGTTCCAGCCACTGGAGGCAGCAAGAGTGCGAAACTCAATAGAGTAGTCTGTTATGGATCGATTACCTTGACATAGGGAAGACAGGGCCCTGGAAGCCTCCTCCCCAAAAACAGATCGATCAAAAACCCGTATCATCTCCTCCTTAAAGTCCTGATACTGGTTAGTACACTCAGCCCTTGCCTCCCAGATTGCCGTGCCCCACTCACGAGCCCGTCCAGTAAGGAGAGATATGACGTAGGCGACACGAGCAGTGCTCCTGGCGTAAGTGTTGGGCTGGAGAGAAAACACAATATCACACTGGGTGAGGAACGAGCGGCATTCAGTGGGCTCCCCAGAGTAACACGGCGGGTTATTGATTCTGGGCTCCGGAGATTCGAAAGCCCTGGAAGTGGCCGGTGGATCGGGGCGGAGATGGTGAACCTGTTCTGTGAGGTTGGAGACTTGGGTGGCCAGGGTCTCAACGGCATGTCGAGCAGCAGACAATTCCTGCTCGTGTCTGCCTAGCATCGCTCCCTGGATCTCGACGGCTGAGTGGAGAGGATCCGAAGTCGCTGGGTCCATTCTTGGTCGGATTCTTCTGTCAGGTGCGTGAATGAGGACCCAAAAGCGAATTAACAAACAGAGTTTCTTTAATGATGAACACACGTGGGCTCAGATGGACAGGTAGATTCCGACAGGACAGGACAAGGTTGCAGCAAACACGATGATAGTCTGGTTCAGGCATGAGACACACAAACAAGAATCCGACAAAGACAGGAGCAGAAACAGAGAGAGATATAGGGACCTAATCAGAGGGAAAAAGGGAACAGGTGGGAAAGGGGGTGAATGAGGTAGTCAGAGAAGACAAGGAACAGCTGGGGGAAAGAGGGACAGAAACGGTAACCTAGTACGACCAGCAGAGGGAGACAGGGTGAAAGGAAACAAGACACAACATGACAGTACATGACAAATGCACTCCGTGATCAGTATCCCATACCTTGATTTGGACTCATACTCTGACCCTCCCATGCTCCAATCTGCGTGCTCGTTGCACGGTAGTATGCATTTTGAGAAACACCCAATGTCTTTACTGACGGTGAACATGTAAACCATCTCACATGTAAACATTCTGTTAACATGACAGTATTATTTTGTGCATCTGACCTGAGTAAATATGACATTCCTTTTCTGTGTTAATCTGAGAGACCACTAAAACAAGGAGCTGTAAATGTTTATGTAATGTTAATTACTTTCACAAAATAAAGCATGCACAGAATAAAACAAATTGTCTTTAAATTACAATGCTATTTTCCACAGATGTAGAACACTTTGGCAAACACACACAGGAACCTGCATGAGGACAAAATGAGGTGGAACAATAGTGATACAGTTTATTTCTAATTGAACCAAACTACCTAATAATCCCCTCCATATTGCCTAACTCTCACACTCACATGCACATGCACACATAATCAAACATGTTTTTTCTTGTTTACTGAGTATATTGTGTACATTTATAATTAATATACTTCAACTAATTGAACAAACCTTTTTACTTATATTTGTGGTGTGATTTTCATATTGGCCCCTTCGGGCTTCCAACCTCACCTTCACACTGTTTTTACCAGTTCATTATCGGTACTGTTTTGTTTTATACTTATTTTCTTTCACATATTCCGTCACCTCCCTATTTACAAATGAAGCACTGTCCATAAGTGACACATTGAAACAAGTATTATAAATATAACTGGTTGTTGCAGTCTTTCTGGAACATTTCATGGTATGTTCAGAGAAATTTCTTCAGACACAAATGCAGTGTGCAGCATCCTGACCAACATTTTTCACATGTTAATATGGTTAGTGTACTTTCCCCTGCAGTTCACTATGTTTTAAAGGAATTTGTACATCCCACTCCTTCAAATAGTTTTTGTGTTATTTAGAAATAGAAATCTCTATGACCCTATGACCTCCTCCCTGCTGAGGGAGTGAGAGAAGTGAGCGCTGGAAAGCTGAGGAGTATCCGAACTGTGAAAACACTGGAACATTTCTCAATCAGTACATTCTTTGATGAATCCCTGTTCCCTTCTCCTGTGCAATCCATGAGATCTAAGCTCTTTCCCTAAAGTAAGAATGTATTTCTGGTTGAAGATGTGTCATTGAGACTTTGACCACTGACATACTCTCTGACTCTACTGACTAAGTGGTGAGTAGCTCCATGCTGTGTGGCCTGGGTGCATATTTGTCAGTCTAACTTCTTTCCACCATTCCCTTTTTCCCCCCTTTCCATTTGGGCGGCAGGGTAGCCTAGTGGTTAGAGCATTGGGCTAGGTTGCAAGTTCAAATCTGTCATTCTGCCCCTGAACAAGGCAGTTCCTAGGCTGTCATTGAAAATAAGAATTTGTTCTTAACTGACTTGCCGAGTTAAATAAAGGTAAAATAAAAATTGCCCATCATTCTTACCTTTTTTTCCTTGAAGTACTAACACAGCAAAATGGGAACATTCCCAGAACATTACCAATATTCCCATTAAGTTCTAGTTAGGGTTTATTCTAACATTAGGATGACAACAGCCCAAAAATCTTAAAATAAAATAAAATTTGTTCAGAATTTTTCAACCACTCAATTTCTCATTGGGTTTCCTGGTAATGTAATAATGCAATGTACCAGTCATGTTTTTAGAGCATACAGCGGCAACAAAATGTAATAGCAATAGAAATGGTTCTCAGAAATCATTATGGGAATGTTCTACTAGTGCTGATGGAGATGTAATTAAAAACACCCATAACAACACAGGGAAAATTCCCACAAAGCTCTCCTGAAGTTATATTGTGATGTTATGACATGATTATTCCATTAAAGTTCCCTATACATTCTTCAGAGATCATGTCTGGATTCAATTAAATTGGTTCTGAGAAAACATTACTGGAACGTTCCACTTACATGAATGGATATGTCATCCGAGACAGCTACCCAGGTACAGGATCTTAATTTGACCAATTTCTCACAGCAGGAAAATAATCCTACAGCAACATGAAATGTGAATTGCTATGTGGATTATAATTCATGGCAATTTTGTATGTGTTGATACATGTTTATTAGGGCAAAAAAATATTCTGCTAATGTTGATGGAGATATTACTACTAACTATAAGAACAAATGTACTGTACTGTAATTATATGAAGTTGTCAATCTTCTTACATCATTATATTTTATTAGGGTATTGTCACGTTCTGACCTTAGTTCCTTTGTTATGTCTGTGTTTTAGTTTGGTCAGGGCGTGAGTTGGGGTGGGTAGTCTATGAGGCAACATATCCCAAGGACCCCAGCTTCTGCAGCCATCGTGAGGAGGATTCAGGAGGAGGAAGTTGGTGCCCCAACCACCCGACACACAGAGCCAACATCTCCAATATCGGAAGTAATTAAAGATACGGTCCCTTAAACATTTAGTTATTTTCAGGGATTTTCTGAATGAATACAGATCTACAATATGACAAGACTGAAATGTAAGTTAAAGGCACAATATGCAGATATAGCACTGCCATTGCATGGTTGCTGAAACCCTACAATGTCTGCCTCATTTCAGTTTATGTGACAAAAGACATCATTGTACCATCTAAACCGCTGGAAAATATATTTTGAATAATTAAAAATTATATACTTTTTAGCTGTGTGATGCTGATGTAAAATGAGTCAAAAACTGAAACTTTAGGACGGGAAACATAGAAATAGTGTACATGGAACGGCTCTACCCCTTATCAGACTTGCTTTCCATGAGAATTAAAGATCTATAACTACTTTTCTATATTATTTGGTTGGATCGCCTACAATACTATAAGTATTGTTCGTTTAAGATAACACTCAATTTTCGTTCTGGAGGGTTCTAACCATTTTGGTGGTAATTGAAGTGAGCTCACCGGGAGCTAGTTTTCTAATTACAGGTTCATGTAATTGCCCTAATCATTCACCTGTACATTTTAAAAAATTATATATGTAACCTTTATTTAACGAGGCAAGTCATTTAAGAACAAATTATTATTTACAATGATGGCCTACCAAAAGGCAAAAGGCCTCCTGAGGGGACAGGGGATAAAAAATATATATAAATATAGGACAAAACACACATCACGACAAGAGAGACACCGCAACACAAAATAAAGAGAGACATAAGACAACAGCATACAATGGCAGCAACACATGACAATACAGCATATTAGCAACACAACACAACATGACAACAACATGGTAGCAACACAACATGGCAGCAGCACACCATGGCAGCAGCGCGAAACATGGTAGAAACATTCTTGGGCACAGTTTAAAAGCACAAAGGGCAAGAACAATACATCACGCGAAGCAGCCATAATTGTCAGTAAGAGTGTCTATGATTGAGTCTTTGAACGAAGGGATGGAAATAAAACATTCCAGTTTGAGTGTTTGTTGCAGCTCGTTCCAGTCGCTTGCTGCAGCGAACTGAAAAGAGGAGCGACACAGGGATATGTGTGCTTTGGGGACATTTACAGAATGTGACTGGCAGAACAGGTGTTGTGCCTTGCGAAATAATGGTGTTTTTCCTATTTTGTTGCATTGCAACAAATTAGTTAGATTGCACACAGGTGGACTTTATTTAAGTGTCACATGATCTCAGTATATATACACTTGTTCTGAAAGTCCCCAGATTCTGCAACACCACTAAGCAAAGGGCACCACCAAGCAATCAACACCATAAAGACCAAGGAGCTCTCCAAACAGGCCAGGGACAACGTTGTGGAGAAGTGCAGATCAGGGTTGAGTTATAAAAACATATCAGAAACTTTGAACATCCCACGGAGCACCATTAAATTCATTATTAAAAAATGGAAAGAATATGGCACCACAACGAACCTGCCAAGAGAAGGCCGCCCACCAAATCTCACAGATCAGACAATGAGGGTATTAATCAGAGAGGCATTAAAGAGACCAAAGATAACCCTGAAGGAGCTGCAAAGCTCTACAGCGGAGATTGTAGTTTCCGTCCATGGGACCACTTTAAGCAGTACACTCCACAGAGCTGGGCTTTACGGAAGAGTGGGCAGAAAAAAAGCCATTGTTTAAATAAATAAATAAGCAAGCATGTTTGGTGCTTGCCAAAAAGCACGTGGGAGACTCATATGGAAGAGGTACTCTGGTCAGATGAGATTAAAATGTAGCTTTTTGGCCATCAAGGAAAATGTCTGGCGCAAACCCAACACCTCTCATCACCCAGAGAACACCATCCCCACAGTAAAGCATGTTGGTGGCAGCATCATGCTGTGGGGATGTTTTTCATCGTCAGGGACTGGGAAACTGGTCAGAATTGAAGGAATGATGGATGGCTCTAAATACAGGGACATTCTTGAGGGAAACCTGTTTCAGTCTTCCAGAGATTTGAGACTGGGTTCACCTTCCAGCAGGATAATAACCCTAAGCATGCTGCTAAAGCAACACTCAAGTGGTTTAAGGGGAAACATTTAAATGTCTTAGAATGGCCTAGTCAAAGCCCAGACCTCAATCCAATTGAGAATCGGTGGTATGATTTAAAGATTTCTGTACACCAGTGGAACCCATCCTACTTGAAGGAGCTGGAGCAGTTTTGCTTGAAGAATGGGCAACAATACCAGTGGCTAGATGTGCCAAACTTATAGAGACATACCCCAAGAGACTTGCAGATGTAATTGCTGCAAAAGGTGGATCTACAAAATATTTACTTTTTTTTTTTGGGGGGGGGGGTGAATACTTATGCATGCTCAAGTTTTCTGTTTTGTTTGTCTTATTTGTTGTTTGTTTCACAATAAAAAAATTGTTGCATCTTCAAAGTGGTAGTCATCTTGTGTAATTCAGATGATACGAACTCCCCCAAAAAATCGATTTTAATTCCAGGTTGCAAGTCAACAAAATAGGAAAAATGCCAATGGGGTGAATACTTTCGCAAGCCACTATATGTAGAGGATGAGGGCTGCCGTATGTACAGTAACTCAGATAGGGTGGAGTGAGGCCTAAGTGGGTTTTATAAATAAGCATCAACCAGTGGGTCTTGCGACGGGTATACAGAGATTACCAGTTTACAGAGGAGTATAGAGTGCAGTGATGTGTCCTATAAGGAGCACTGGTGGCAAATCTGATGGTCGAATATGTGCTGAGAGAAGAACAGTGTATCGACTAGCCATACTCCCAAGTACTTGCATGAGGTGACTACCTCAAGCTCTAAACCCTCAGAGGTAGTAATAACACCTGTGGGGAGAGGGGCTTCTTCTTATCAAACCACATTACCTTTGTTTTGGAAGTGTTCAGAACAAGGTTAAGGGCAGAGAAAGCTTGTTGAACACAAAGAAATCTTTGTTGTAGAGCGTTTAACACAAAATATGGGGAGGGGCCAGCTGAGTATAATACTGTATCATCTGCATATAAATGGATGAGAGAGCTTCCTATTGCCTGAGCTATGTTGATGATGTAAATTGAGAAGAACATGGGGCCTTGGTGACATGCAGTGGCTGAGACAGCAGATTTTCTGACTTTATACACTGCACTCTTTGAGAGAGGTGGTTAGCAAACCAGGCCAAAGACCACTCAGAGACACCAATACTCCTTAGCCAGCCCATAAGAACGAAATGGTCTACCCTATCAAAAGCTTTGGCCAAGTCAATAAAAATAGCAACACAACATTGCTTAGAATCAAGGGCAAAGGTGACATCATTGAGGACCTTTAAGGTTGCAGTGACACATCCATAGCCTGAGCCGAAACCAGATTGCATACCAGAGAGAATACTATAGACATCAAGAAAGCCAGTCAGTTGATTATTGACAAGTTTTTCTAACACTTTTGATAAATAGGGCAAAATAGGAATTGGCCAATAACAGTTAAGATCAGCTCAATCTCCCTCTTTAAATAAAGGATACACTGTGGCTGCCTTCCAAGCAATGGGAAACTCTCCAGAGAAGAGAGGGGTTAAAAAGGTCAGAGATATGCTTGGCGATGATAGGGGCAGCAACTTTAAAGAAGAAAGGTTCTAAACCATCTGACCCAGGTGGTTGTTTGGGGTCATGTTTTTAAGGAGCTCCTTTAGCACCTCAAACTCAGTTACTGCCTGCAGCAAGAAACTTTGTAGCGGGGCAGGGGAAAAAGAGGGAGGAGCATCAGGGTTGCATTTGAAGGGTTGGGAGATGCGGAAATGTTGGACGGTGAAGGAGGCATGGCTGAGTCATAAAGGAATCCTGACTTAATGAAGTGGTGATTAAAGAGCTCAGCCATGTGCTCTTTGTCAGTAAAAACCACATCATCAACATTAACTTATTGGTGTTAGACCCCAAGAGAGCGAAGTTCTCCTTAAAAAAGTAAGGGACCGTACATTTGGCGAATGTGGCGAATGTCAAAATGTTCCCTTAAGGTATGTAACTAACTTTGGCCTTCCGTATAGCCTGAGTGCACTTATTTCTCATTTGCCTGAATGAGATCCAGTCAGCCTGAGTATGCGTGTGCCGAGTGTTTTGCAAAATTGAATTCTTGAGGTGGAGTAACTCCGCAAGATCACGGTCGAACCAGGGCCTGAACCTGTTCTTAATTCTTATTTTCTTTATGGGAGCGTGTTTGTTAACAATACCATTGAAAATATTAAAAAATAAGTACCAATCATCTTCGACAGAGGGGATCAAGCAGATTCTATAGCAATTTACAGAGGCCAAACCATGAAGGAAGGCTTGCTCATTACAGTTTTTTAGCAAGCGTCTATGACAAATCAGGACAGGTCGTTTCACTGAGCAGCCATTACAAACACAGTGGGACACAGGCCAGGGCAGACGGTGGACAGATCGCCAGGTGGAATCCAAGCAGCAGTGCAGCAGGCAACGGGAGTATTATATTTTTCTGGGGTCAGATTCCTTGTAGAAATGCCAGGGGATGGTCTGAAAAGCAGGAGAGAGCTTCGATTTGGGTGGGGTAGGCTGTAGGCTGTGAGACTCTCCTGCCATTGTTGGGCTCGAAAGCTTTGACACCTCTCACTTCACACCTCAGTGCTAATTGAAGTTGTATCTGTTCTGTTCTAGCAAGCTTGGTAGCCTTAACTTAGCGTTCAATTCTTATAAAGTAAAATCTATCACTGGAATGTATTTTTATTTTTGGGTTTCAAAATAGCTTCAGACTAAACATTACTCAATCAGTTCCAGGTCAGATGGTGTTTTCAGGTTTCTGTCGTTTGTTTGCCAGAGCAGTAGCAGTATAGCTTGTGAATTGGAATCTTTGGTAGTAGGAATCCTTCCTGGTAAATTTGTCCAAAAGCAGGTTGTAGGTTTGGAGTTTTGATCTGCAGTGAAGGTTGTGTTGTGGAGGACAGTATCCTGTATATGTCCTTGCCAAAATATGAAATTTTATCGAACTGTAAATCTATATCTTTTTTTAAAACATGCAGAAAAATGCGGAGGCTTACATGCAGCTGTGTGTGTATCTATCTCCCCCCTAGTGCATTAACTGAGGTTAATCTATTATATATACAGTGCATTCGGAAGTATTCAGACCCCTTGACTTTTTTCACATTCTGTTACATTACAGACTTATTCTAAAATTGATTAAATTGTTTATTTCCTCCTAATCAATCTACACACGATACCTCATAATGACAAAGCAAAAACTGATTTTTAGACATTTTTGAAATATAACATTTACATAAGTATTCAGACCCTTTACTCAGCACTTTGTTGAAGCACCTTTGGCAGCGATTACAGCCTCAAGTCTCTTTGGGTATGAAGCTACAAGCTTGGCTCACCTGTATTGGGTGAGTTTCTCCCATTCTTCTCTGTAGATCATCTCAAGCTCTGTTAGGCTGTATGGGGAGCGTCGCTGCACAGCTATTTTCAGGTCTCTCCAGAGATGTCTGATCGGTTTCAAGTCCAAGTTCTGGATGGGCCACTCAAGGACATTCAGAGACTTGTCCCGAAGCCACTCCTAAATTGTCTTAGCTGTGGGCTTAGGGTTGTTGTCCTGTTGGAAGGTGAACCTTCATCCCAGTCTGAGGTCCCGAGAACTCTGGAGCAGGTTTTCATCAAGCATCTCTTTGTACTTTGCTCTGCTCATCTTTCCCTCGATCCTCACTAGTCTCCCAGTCCCTGCCCTGAGAAAAACATCCCAACAGCATGATGCTGCCACCACCATGCTCACCTTAGGGATGGTGTCAGGTTTCCTGCAAACGTCACGCTTGGCATTCAGTCCAAAGAGTTCAATCTTTGTTTCATCAGACCAGGGAATTTTGTTTCTTATGTTCTGAGAGTCTTTAGGTGCCGTTTGGCAAACTCCAAGAGGGCTGTCATGTGCCTTTTATTGAGGAGTGTCTTCCGTCTGTCCACTCTACCATAAAGGCCTGATTGGTGGAGTGCTGTTGAGATGTTTGTCCTTCTGGAAGATCCTCCCATCTCCACAGAAGAACTCTGGAGCTCTATCAGAGGTACCATTGGATTCTTGGTCGCCTCCCTGACCAAGGCCCTTCTCTCCCGATTGATCAATTTGGCCTGGCAGCCAGCTCTAGGAAGATCTGTGGTGGTTCCAAACTTCTGTGTTCTTGGGGACCTTCAATGCTGCAGAAATTTTTTGGTACACTTCCCCAGATCTGTGCCTCGACACAATCCTTTCCCGGAGCTCTACGGACAATTCCTTCAACTTCATAGCCTGGTTTTTGATCTGACATGCACTGTCAACTGTGGGACATTATATAGACAGGTGTGTGCTTTTCCACATGTCCAATAATTGAATTTACTGCAGGTGGACTCCAATCAATTTGTTGAAACATCTCAAGGATGATCAATGGAAACAGGATGCTCCTGAGCTCAATTCCAAGTCTCATAGAAAAAGGTCTGATTACTTATGTGATAATGTATTTCTGTTTTTATCTTTATAAATTTGCTAAAATTCTAAAACCCTGTTTCTGCTTTGTCAATCAACACAATAGTGATGCCATACTGTAGGAGTACCTTTTTTAGACAAATTATCAGGTCCCATCATCGCCTATATAAAGCCATTTTTACATCTGATTTATTATGTCATATGCTACAACTTGGGTCCGGAATTGGTTAGGTTGGCCAACTACAAGATCAGGGAAAACTCTGCCCCAGCACCCTTGTCTCATGATTTCGTGGCCATGTATTGACATGTTGAAAGTCAATATGTAATGAAAAAGGCATGGAACCATTTGTCTTGTCTATGACATGTGTATAGATTCATTGGCTGACCCAAAGCCTAGGGCTAGTATTCATAATTTCTGGTCCTGAGTTTTCACCATAGCTCTGGGAAGGGTTAGGTTAAGGGGTGCTCACCCCCTGTGCCTATTCAAAACATCTTCCCGGAGCGAGTGGTGGAAACACATGACCAGCACTGAAGAATTCTCCTTAGTAATAAAGCACATGCAACTATCGTTGCATTTGCAGACAAACATTAAAATACATTTCCTACTATGATGGGTAGGCCTAGGCCTAGATTGGATACCAGTAGCCTAGTCACTGCAGGTTAGAAAGTTATTTAACTCACGACTCTTTTCAAAAAGTCTATTATGTACAGAGCGTACATTTGGGTCAGCCCAAGGGGTCAAAATGGTTTCCTTTTATGAATGCATTTCATGCAACTATACAGTACTTCGTTTTACAGACTGGTGACATTAGCAGAATATGTTTTAATACTACAAAAAAATACTGAAAAGACAGGCGACTTTGATACCGACCAAATGAGATAAATCAAAAGAACATTGTCTTGAATGTAACCAAAATCCCCGGTTTACAAAAAGATGGCAGACGAACATATTGTAGAATATGACATCAATCAAGTCTAAGTTATATAATTTTGGCAATTTTAATAACATTTACCAGGAGGTGCTGCAGCATCTCCAACACCCCTACTTCCTGTCGCTATGAATTGCAGGCTTTGGTTTCAGCCTAGAACAAACAAAAAACATACTCTTGGTATTACAAGCAAAAGGATAAGATATGACCCTGTGTTACTAGTCTTTGACCTCTGTGACCTCTAGGTATAAGGTAATTTCCTTTACATTTTAAGTCAATCCCCTGATTGAATTAAATGATTTTCTGAACTGAGGGCAAGGGCAATTAAATATGAACCAATCTTTTTCAGATCCTCAGTATTTGAAATTGATTTCATTGAGGGAAATGATTTTGACATGTAAAATACACTGATTTCAAGGATTTTACATTCTAGGGTTCCTAGAGTGATTTGCTTCCATTTCCACTCCTGCATACCACCACCATGTTCACCATGGTCAACTGTTGCTATGAAGATTCACCCTGATCATGTGAGACTTCATGATAATTTTTTTTTTTTTGTCTCTGCAAAAGTTGAATGATAAAAGACCCTTCGTGTTTCCAGAGCTGCTCGAAGTTGCTTCACATACAGTGTCTTGAAAAGATTATGGGCAAGTTACAAGACAAATAATAAGAGGTCATACTGTGTTAAGGAGCTAGACTAACATAAACATCTAATAGGACTGCATTGGGTTTCATGAGTGGTCAACAGGGGTATTGCTCCATGTCGCGAGGAATGTATGAAGACTTTAGAGAGATTGAGAAAGAGATTGATGGGCATTTAAAGTAGTTCGAGTGAGAGATGGAGAGTGAGGATGATAATGAGAGGGGAAAAGAGTGAGTCAGAAAATGAAAGAGCAAGTCAGAGGAACAAGAGAGAGAGAGAGAGAGAAAGAGAGAGAGAGAGATAGAGAGAGAGAGGGGGTGGGGGAGGGAGAAAGAAAGAAAGAGAGAAAGAGGAGGGGTTTTAAGACTGCCTCTCAATGAGGTACCAGTGAGGATAGGCGGTCACTCACACACACCACCACCCACACTCGCTCAGTCAGTCATTGAAGACAGAGATGGCTAAGCAAAGTTGACCATTGGACCCTAGACTTCTTGTAAGTCAACATCCGGACGTTGATCGTTCCCTCATTCGGATTGTCTGTCCTTTCCTTCTCTTTGCTCTTCATCATTATGCACATCAAGTGGGAAATAATCTCATCTTCACCAAAGACAGGAACTCTGCTCCAATGACTCTAAAAGTGGACTCTACTCTGTTCTACTTGCCTAGGTCAGCCAGATGAACACACACAAACCAGCCCACAAAGCCAAGGTATGTCCCCTACTCTGGAACCTGGGCATTTTGGGTTACTGGTATCATTCCAAGATTTTTTGTTAGCGGTAACAACTGATGGGCTGCTAATAGTAAGTACCTACTATAACAATTGTATTTTATTAAGCCATTGACTCATGTGTGAATTTGACAAGACAGTTATTGAATTGTATTCATCTGAGTAATTTACTGCAGTAGCCCAGGCAATGCACAGAGTGGTTACTGTTACTGTGAAGTATTTAGTCTGTAATGTGATACCCAGATGTCTAGCCAGTAGATTTTAGGGGAGTGACAATAAATAGCATTTTTTTTGTTCATGTAATGAGCCCGGGACACGTCACAGGTTTATGAAACAACTTGTGGCGCAGCTAGAACACACAGTACCACACTCAAAACATCTAAGAAGACATAAGTATCTTTTAAAATGTAAATTCTTGACTCAATAACTTTGAGCTTGTGTATTTTAACGCCAGAAAGTCACACCTTTAGTTGCAAGTAAAATCACAGTTGGGGAGCCCGGTTTTAGGACAGTAGATAACAAGTTGTGGTGTCCCTAAACACTGCTCCACTATCCAGAACTCAAGATGTCATTGTATATAGGTGATTTAAAATCAAATGTTTCTTAAAAAATACTTTTATCACAATAAATACTTTCCTCATTTTATCAGGAGCCATAACCTGGTATTGACTGTGACCATTTTATTCAACAATAGATGGAATTTACATCATAAAACCTTCAATTTTAGTTTACAACTAAATCACAAACAACATGTGGTTTGGGATTATTTGGTTTATCTGTCAATAGGATTTGGCACTTGCACATTTAGAAATAATTATTTGAATTCCTTATTGGCTGTTTATATGTCTGTTTGCTGCCTGTGGCTGTTTGCTGCCTGTGTTTGTACAGTATCATAAACAATGCAATTACATGTCGAAATGGTTATGTGCTTACTCATTTTTAAGTTGATCTATTGAGAACAAGTGCTTTACACTTGATGAAGAGAGGAGTGGGATATTTAATGTGTACATATTTTTTTTATTCAGAAATATTTGTTGATTATGGTGGTAAAGACTGTGTGGCAATAACGACAGGATAATGTTGTTAAAAATGACTTTGTGGAAATTAGTATTTACAATATGATCGATTGTTATAAAAACATATTAAATATTATGTGATAAGCAATATTGAGCAGGGGTTTACCCATTTTATACAAAAGTTATACAAAAAGTCATTATTTTCTGATGGCAATAACCTGGAAAATGTCAATACCGACCCTATTTGTGCTGGTAATGACAATGTTTTAATGACAATTTGCTAATATTTGGGATTACACTACCAGGTTTACTTTGTTAATATGATCAGTTTCCATTTGATAAACTCCAACCATAATAGAATGAGATGTATCCTTCCAAATAGAGGAGAGTCTAGATGACTTATGACCGTTTGACACATTCCAAGTTACTTTACTTGGAGGTGGATATATAATATATTATACGTCATATCCTTGTTCTTCACCGTCTCTTCCCAGTTCTTGTGTGACTCGATATGTACAATTTTGAAAAAGCACAGCGTGGTGGTAATGATGCAATACTGTGGGACAAATTTGGGACAACTGTATTTCGTGGAATACAATAGATTCAGTGCTTATGCACTATGAACATTCATTATTTTTTTTAAAAAATCATGTTGAAATACATTGAAGAAGTTCAAAAGTCATGTTCTGGGCCAAGTGCCTTGCCAATGCAAAACAGTCAAATGGATTGTTATGTTAGGGTCCACTTACTATATATACACCAGTCAAAAGTTAGTACACACCTACTCATTCAAGGGTTTTTCTTTATTTTACGATGATCTACATTGTAGAATAATAATGAAGACATCAAAACTATGAAGTAACACATGGAATCATGTATAACCAACAAGCCAACCATTGCCTTGATGACAGCTTTGCGCACCCTGGGCATTATCTCAACCAGCTTCACCTGGAACGCTTTTCTAACAGTCTTGAAGGAGTTCAAGCATATGCTGAGCACTTGTTGGCTGCTTTTCCTTCACTCTGCAGTCCAACTCATCCCAAACCATCTGAATTGAGTTGAGGTCGGGTGATTGTGGAGGCCAGGTCATCTGATGCAACACTCCATCACTCACCTTCTTAGTCAAACCCTCTGTTCCTAGACTGTCATTGAAAATAAGAATGTGTTCTTAACTGACTTGCCTAGTTAAATAAAGGTAAAATAAAAAAGAAATAAATTACACAGCCTGGAGGTGTGTTGGGTCATTGTCCTGTTGATAAAAATTATAGTCCCAATAAGCACAAACCAGATGGGATTGTGTAATGTTGCAGAATGCTGTGGTAGCCTTGCTGGTAAAGTGTGCCTTGAATTCTAAATAAATCACAGTGTCCCAGCAAAGCACTCTCACACAATCACACCTCCTCCTCCATGCTTCACGGTGGGAACCACACACACAGAGATCATTCGTTCACCTATTCTGCATCTCATAAAGACACTGCGGTTGGAACCAAAAATCTCAAATTTGGACTCATTTACACCTGTCAAATGTCCATTGCTTCTGTTTCTTTATCCCAAGGAAGTCTCTTCATCTTACTGGTGTCCTTTAGTAGCGATTTCTTTGCAGCAATTCAACCATGAATGCCTGTATCATGCAGTCTCCTCTGAACAGTTGATGTTGATATGTGTCTGTTACTTGAACTCTGATGCATTTATTTGGAATTCAATTTCTGATTTCTGAGAATGGTAACTCTAATGAACTTATCCTCTGCAGCAGAGGTAACTCTGGGTCTTCCTTTCCTGTGGCGGTCCTCATGAGAGCCAGTTTCATCATAGTGCTTGATGGGTTTGGCGACTGCACTTGAAGAAACTTTCAAAGTTCTTGAAATTTTCCAGATTGACTGGCCTTCATAACATGGACTTATTATACCAAATAGGGCTATCTTCTTTATACCACCCCTACCTTGATTGTATCAAATGCATTAAGAAGGAAATAAATTCCACAAATTAACTTTTAACAAGGCACACCTGTTAATTGAAATGCATTCCAGGTGACTACCTCATGAAGCTGGTTGAGAGAATGCCAAGATTGTGAAAACCTGTCATCAAGGCAAAGGATGGCTACTTTGAAGAATCTCAAATATAAAATATACTTTGATTGGCTTACCACTTTTTTGGTTACTACATGATTTCATGTGTTAATTCATAGTATTGAGGTTGTCGTGTAGAGTAGTCCAGAAGGCTACACTGAAAAACCTACAGTAACCTCTATCAAATAAAAAGATAGCGGAGCCACAAAAGTACTGAATCCGAAAGAGAAACAACAGTACTGCCACCAAAATAATACATTATGTGACAGCTATAATCAATGCTGCCCCATCAACAACTCAATCCAAAATGGTCCACCCTTGAACTGAAAGAGAGGCTCGTTTTGTAGGGGAAGCCCCTCCCATCAGAACATACCAAACACTAACTAATAAAGCAATTACCATCAAAGCCTACATTTTCCACTCAGCTAAACATCATGATGGCACTGTGATGGCACTGTGAAAGACAGCATCCAATTGGTTGAGTAGAGTGTTGCAGGCTATTTTGTAAATGACATCGCCAAAGTCGAGGATTGTTAGGACAGTCCGTTTTACAGGGTATGTTTGGCAGCATGAGTGAAGGATGCTTTGTTGTGAAATAGGAAGCTGATTCTAGAGTTAATTTTGGATTGGAGATACTTAATGTGAGTCTTGAAGGAGAGTTTACAGTCTAACCAGACACCTAGAATATGTGGACAACTACAAATAGCTAAGTCAGAACCGTCCAGAGCAGTGATGCTGGACGGGCGGGCAAGTGCGGGCAGCAATCGGTTGAAGAGCATGCATTTAGTTTTACTTGCATTTTAGAGCAGTTGGAGGCAACGGAAGGAGAGTTGTATGGCATTGAAGCTTGTCTGGAGGTTTGTTAACACAGTGTCCAAAGAAGGGCCAGAAGTATACAGAGGTGATTGAGTCCTGGTGAATCCAATAATCACTTATGCGCGTGATGGGGGGAAGGCAGGTGTGCGGAATGATGATGGCAGGAGTGCGCAATGCTGAGGAGCCTGGCGCCCTCGATGGCGAGGGGGGAAGAAACCTTCATTTTTTGCAATCAGGATGAAGAGAAGATTTTGGATGATGCTGTGTTGAAAATGTTATCCATACTTTTCTGAATCTGGTCGAAATAATTATCTTTGTATTTTTGGCAAGTTTAGAATTCCGTCCATAATAATGGAAGCTACTAATAAAATTATTCAACATTTTTGATATGAGGCATTTTTCTCAGAAAGGCAATTTCAAGTCTAGGAATTCCTCTTTCAGGAAATAGCTTTAACATTCAATAAGTAGATTATATTACTATAAATGTTTTCATGAAAATACATAATTTATTCATTTTAAAGTAAAAAAAAAACTTGGAATTTATTTGGACTTTTTTCAACAAAAGTCCTGTTTGATAAAGTAGCTCACAAATGGTATTTATATTTTTATTACATTTTCTGCTCTTTTAAATGCTGTACTCATATTGTAGGGATATTGGAAGCAGGGTGTTTACATGAGTTGAGTTACTTGAATAAGCAACTCTTTAAATATACTTATCTTCAGACTCGATTTCTTCAGTGCTGTTGGAGTCTTTCATTAGAACAACAGCCACCATGTACCATATCAAGAACATTGCACAGGAAGTGGCGAGTGGGTGCTAATTTGCTGATGTAGAGGGACATTTGGATGCTGCACTTGTTCTTTGGCCTCCACCGTGCTAGCCAATGTGTACATTATGACATGAAGTTTATGTAGATTATATATTATATTTTCTATGTCGAAGATGGGATGAAAGTGACCAGTGCCTGATATCTGAGTGGGTCTTTGAAAGAAGTGTATGGGATGGGCCACGTTACAATCATGCAAAACATTTTAAATATTATTTCAGATAAAAACCCTTTTATTTAGGATCAAATGTTTAATCATTTAAATGTTTTATTGTTCGGGGGGTGGGGGGTGGGTTTGTAGTCACAAACGTGATGTAGTCATTTGTGTGCTGTGAATATGGGACAAAATACTTTTTAGTACCTAACATACAGTGAATTTGTCCCAATACTTTTGGTCCCTTAAAATGGGGGGACTGTGTAAATAAGGGGTGTCATTTAGTTCACCCAATATGGATAACAATACCCTCAAATTAAAGCTGACAGCCTGCACTTTAACCTCACTGTCCCAAAACATTTGGAGTTCACTGTGTATATATATATATATATAAATAAAATTGAGATTTGTGTCACTGATCTACACACAATACCCCACAATGTCAAAGTAGAATTATTATTTTCGAAATTTTTACAAATTAAATAAACATGAAAAGCTGAAATGTCTTGAGTCAGTAAGAATTCAAACCTTTTATTATGGCAAGCCTAAATAAGTTCAAGAGTGAAAATGTCCCTCTCAAGTCACATAATAAGTTGTATGGTCTCTCTCTGTGTGCAATTAATGTTTAACGTGATTTTTAAATGACTACCCCATTTCTATACACCAGATATACATTTATCTGTAAGGTCCTTCAGTCGAGCAATGAATTTCAAGGACAGATTCAAACACAAAGACCAGGGAGTTTTTCCAATGGTTTGCAAAGAAGGGCACTTATTGGTAGATGGGTAAAAAAAACTGACATTGAGTATATCTTTGGGTCAATACACCCATTCACTACAAAGATACAGGCGCCCTTCCTAACTCAGTTGCTGGAGAGGAAGGAAACCGCTCAAGGATTTCACCATGAGGCCAATGGTGATTTTAAAATGGTTACAGAAGATTAATGTCTGTGATAGGAGATAACTGAGGATGGATCAGCAACATTATAGTTACTCCACAATACTAACCTAAATTACAGAGTGAAAAGAAGGAAGACTATACGGAATAAAAATATTCCAAAATATGCATCCTGTTTTCAATAAGGCACTAAAGTAAAACTGCAAATAATATTGCAATGATATTAACTACATGTCTTGAATACAAAGCGTTATGTTTGGGGCAAATCCAACACAACACATCACTGAGTACCACTCTTCATATTTTCAAGGTATCGGCTACATCATGTTGTGGGTATGCTTGTCATCAGTAAGGACAAGGGAGTTGTTTAAGATACAAAAAAATAAAAAAAATGGAAGAGAGCTAAGCACAGACAAAATCCTAGCAGAAAACCTTGTTCCTGAGTGGCATAGTTACAGTTTTGACTTAAATAGGCTTAAAATTATATTGCAAGACATGAAAATGGCTGTCTAGCAATGATCATCAACCAACTTGATAGAGCTTGAAGAATAAAAAGTCAATAAAATGTGTGTAAATATTGTACAATCCAGATGTGCAAAGATCTTAGAGACTTACCCAGAAAGACTCACAGCTGTCATCGCTGCCAAATGTGATTCTAACGTGTATTGACTCAGGGGTGTGAATATTTATGCAAACAACAGATTTCTGTATTTTAATACATTTGCTAAAATTTCAAAATACATGTTTTCACTTTGTCATTATGCGGAATGGGTGAGAAGGAAAAAAATGTATTCAATCAATCTTGCATTCGATCTATTTAAACTATTTTTCAAAATGTGGAATAAGTCAAGGGTTATGAGTACTTTCTGAAGGCACAAACTATACAGACTGAGTAACATTTCAACTAACTATCTACTAACCGTAGCTCTAACCCTAACCTTAACCTTTATCCTAACCCTTATTATAAACCTAACCTTAGCAAGCTTATCAACAGATAGTTTGTTGATGGTATGACCATCTCTAGAGCATTTACAGATGAAGAGTTTGCACTATCCAAATAAAGTGTGACTGTCACCGATATCTCCAAACTTTCCACTTCAGTTTAGTAGGTATCCACTTTAGAAGTGAGCAGTGCAAGATAATAATTTACCGGTCTTAATTACAAGTCGAGGGCAGAGGTAATTTCCTCACAAACAATCTCTCAGATAGTAGTGGCCAACTCTTTCTGTTGTCGGGTGTTGAGTGCTGCCATGTTCCCAGAGGTGAATTGTGAACAGACAGAATATGCCTGATGCTGGAGCGAAATAGACCTGCTAATGATTCTTGCAATACAGTGAACGTCCCACACCATATTAACATGTTACATGTTGACAATTATTTTTAAATAAGTCTGTTAATTCATAGTTATTTTGCAAAGGAGAAACCCACACATTTCAATGCCACCGGAACCATAAGTAACAAACTCTTATGATAAACTATTAGGAATCCAAATACCACCTTATACCATTTCAAAACATACTTAATCAATTAGATACAATATGCAGTTTTTTGCCTTGAAAGAAAGGAAAGGAAATAAGCCCATATATTCCATCTGGACATGATTATGTGGAGAACCATCTCCATAAAGTATGTGAATGTGCCAAAGTTTTCCCTGAAACAGTGCCGGATCCCTGCTGGGGAGGACTATTACTGCTATTACCTTGAAGTACACTCCAGCCAGAAAAGGAGCCCCCAAGAACCTTTTGGGGGTCAAAACGATTGCCACTGTGGGGAACCTTTTCATTTTCATTTCAATAGTATTTTGTTATTTCAAGTTAGGGTTAGGGTTCCATTTTGAACCTTTTAAATAATATATTGTTACTGGTATTTACATGATTATCATTGTTATTGTTAATATTAATGTATTATACATTCATATTTTTATATAATCAATATTATTAATCAATATTTAAATATTATCAATATTGTATTGTAACAAAATGCTGACTTGTAGCAATGGAAGGCTACTTGGTTCTTTAAAATCACATACACTTACAGATATAGGATTTTCATTTGACCAGTATTGTCATAGCAAAATAATCCTGTAGCCACAGGTTTTTAATGTTTAGTCCATAATGTTGTTTGATTGGTGGTTAGGCTATTAGCTGTACATAAGTAGGCTACATGAAAAGTGAAATACTATTTATATAACCATGTTAGTACAGGTTTTCATTGAATTTATATAAATCACAAAGCTAGTCTGTATTTTCAGCGGAGAATGACATTTTTCTCAGTTACAAAAATGTGATCAAATTAAGATCCTACACTTGTATGTCAGCTTTTAACAAGGCTGCAGAACTGGTCGTGTTCAATCTTAACCTTTAATGACTTTAAAAGAGAACACAGGAATGATAACTACTCTCACAGGTGGCCAAAAAGAACATTATGAAAGCTACGTCTCCAATCTTCTGACAGAATACCACCACTAGAATACATATAGTTTAATATAAATACAATTTATCTACTGATAATAAACTAGGAAAACATTTTTTATTCAGTGATAGAAAAACCTGTCATTACAAACTCAATTTGCTTCATTTGGAAGGCTAGCTAGAGGACTAAAAAGGCACTACGCCTCACTCAAAGTTTAATTGAGGCACAATTCCCAATCCATCCTGCTTGCGGGATACTGCAACATGGATGGGGAGGGCTAAGTGGAAGCATTGAGATTGAGCCTTAGACTAGCTACATTTCTTTACTTCAGTGGGGCGGCAGGTAGCATAGTGGTTAGCGCTTTGGGCCAGTAACCAGAAAGTTGCTGGATCGAATCCTTGAGCTGACAAGGTCAAAATCTGTTGTTCTGAGCAAGGCCACTGCTCTCTGTTAATGTTGATTAAGGCAACAACAAAAAAACACACCTCTCTGATTCAGAGGGGTTGGGTTAAATGGGAAGACACATTTCAGCAGAACACATTGAGTTGAACAACTGACTAGGTACCCTCCTTTCCTTGACTTGGTTGCTGAGCCTGTCAGGCAAATCCACTAGTAAAAAATACATTTTAAATTCTCCGCACGTGCCAGCAACAAGGGTCCTCCAAGAACCCCTCAACTAACCAAAGGTGCAAATAAGAATCCATTGACTAGCAAAGGTTCCTTGAGGATATCCTTGGTAAGAGTGAAGTGTGTGCACACATGCCTGTGCACGTGTGTATATGTTATTTGTGTTGGGTCACCTCTGTTTACACCAAGGTAAACCGTAATATTGTAAAGTTATATTTGCCACATCAAATACTTTGTTTCTCTGTCTGGCCCTCTGTAGAGCCTCCGTTCTGTAATAAAGTGAAAAAAAAGTACTATCAGCAATTTTGGGCAGTAAGCATTATGACATTTTGATCTAGTATCTATTGTTAACAGTTAGCTTTTCCAGATGTTCATAACCAGTGTTCTGCAACAGTATGGAATTGGGAGCAGATTGACTAGCTCTTTCCCAGCTCTCAACATGGCCTTCAAAAGTTTGTCATCAAAAACTCAAAAATGTTCTCAAATAGACAAGCCATAAGGTGCTATGTAAGAAAAAATATCAAATTTGAAAACATATTTTAAAAAATGTGTCAATCCCCATGTGACTTAGAATTGTATTTCCGTAATATGATATTAAGTTAGCAAGTGTGGACGAAAGGCACCATTGTGCCTATAATTTTGGAACTCACTATTGAACATTATTGATCAATATTCCTTTATTTTGCTCTCCTTTCACGGTGAGCAACAACACTTTGAGATGTAGATCCCTGAGCAGTAGTACTGTAGTAGTGGAAATATAAGTTGTTGTTGTGGTGCTATCGAGTAATAGTAGTAGTACTGTAGTAGTTTGTAAAAGCAGAAGTAGTAGTAGTAGCAGCAGTAACAAGGGTCATAATGTAATGATAATGTTATGTCCATTGTAGGCTAGGCATCTGTGCTTCCTCTTCCTCATGTGCTTCCCTTTGGCGTGGGGTGGCGTCCCTGGTCCATGTCGGCACTCTGTGACCAAGGGTCACCTCCTCAACCTCAACTGCCTGGTGAGGACACCTCATACCACACCAAATCATGCAGTAATATCAACAGACTCTACAAACTAAATATCAAGTTGAGATACAGATAATTAAAATCACTCAAACAGTCATAAGTCATGCCTGAATGTATTGATGTTAAGGTTTCCTCCCAAGTTAGACTTATTTTATTGTTCTAAGGTCATTTCTTTACCTTATGTGACCCACACACATAACTAATGAGAACTATATGTGGCAGATGGGAATTCTGTACGGCTGCATGCCTACTCCTACTTTCCTCCTGGAGAATCATAACTGCCCAATTCTACGCTTCTGTTTTAAATGTCAATGTTTGTATCTTTGTTTGCCACGTAGATTGATAATCAGTTGGAGAATGGCTGGTCAATAACCTACGTATTCACTGAGCGCCAGAGTTTGGTGAGTATTTCCTACTTCACTGCAATTACATCTTTCACAACAAAATGACTTTGATTTGTGCAGATAAAGAATGGTATACCAAAGATAAACAACATCACAATCAGTCAGTGTCAAGACAGTCCTACACTTTCAAGATGTGCCAGGCTGGCAAACTGATTGAAACTAATGCTCTCACATCTGTCAAGGAGATTCAAGTCCATTACATCTCTTGCTCCTTTCGGCCTTTACGCAATAGTCTAATTGCATTTAGAAGACAAAATGTAATCCCATGAAAGAGCCCTTGGTTGTTAATAACCTGGAAGGGAAATGGTTTGAAAATACTTATAAACTGTGTGAAGTTACAGGAGGTAAACAGAGAGCGAGAGAGCTGTGTGGTAGCATGGAGTCGGGATGCCTTCCCTAATTTTAACTTGCTGGTTAACAGTTTAAAAGTTTAACAGTTTAACTTGCCCCAGTTTATGGTTTATGGGTTAACAAGGTCTCTGACAAATGGAGGTCTGATTTAAAGGTTTTCTCACCTGGGGAGAGGAACAACCACTTCAGTGTGGGCAAGTGATGTACCTTACAGACAGACCATATATTACCATAAACAGTGGGGCAAAAAAGTATTTAGTCAGCCACCAATTATGATGGTGCAAATAAATTCATTAAAAATCCTACAATGTGATTTTCTGGATTTTGTTTTCTCAATTTGTCTGTCATAGTTGAAGTGTACCTATGATGAAACAGGCCTCTCTCATCTTTTTAAGTGGGAGAACTTGCACAATTGGTGGCTGACTAAATACTTTTTTGCCCCACTGTATATTGTTTCCCCTGGGGAGGGCAACATGCAGGGGAGGTCTTTAGGGGGATCTCAGGGGGTTAGGACGTGTTTAGACTGAGAGGAAAGCATGTAAGACATATTTAGGAAGGTGTGTGGTTAAGTGTTGTATCTGACAGACAGGCTATAATAGTTCAAGAGAAGCTGTTGATGTGTTGGTAATGTTTTTTTTCAGTGGGTAGATTAGCTGTAAAATTGCAGATAGATTGTAGCTTCCATCAATGTAATTGTCTGCTTCACTTCCAATCCCCATATATTTTTTTGCAAATATCGTTCAAAAGTTTGGGGTCACATTGAAATGTCCTTGTTTTTGAAAGAAAAGCACATTTTTTGTCCATTAAAATAACATAAATTGATCAGAAATGCAGTGTAGACATAGAAAATGTCTATTGTAGCTGGAAACGGCAGATTTTTTATGGAATATCTACATAGGCCTACAGAGGCCCATTATCAGCAACCATCACTTCTGTGTTGTCAAGAAATTGTCAAGAAACTGAAGATCTCGTACAACGCTGTGTACTACACCATTCACAGAACAGCGCAAACTGGCTCTAACTAGAATAGAAAGAGGAGTGGGAGGCCCCAGTGTACAACTGAGCAAGAGGACAAGTACATTAGAGTGTCTAGTTTGGCAGTCCTCAACTGGCAGCTTCATTAAATAATACCAGCCTCAACATCAACAGTAAAGAAGCAACTCCGGGATGCTGAACTTCTTGGATTAGCTAACACAAAACTGCCATTGGAACACAGGAGTGATGGTTTCTGATAATGGGCCTCTGTACGTGTATGTAGATATTGCATAAAAAATCTGCCGTTTCCAGCTACAATAGTAATTTCCAACATTAACAATGTTTACACTGTATTTTTGTTCAATTTGATGTTATTTTAATAGATGCTTTTCTTTAAAAACAAGGACATTTCTGTGTGTCCCCAAACTTTTGAATGGTAGTATATACAGTGAGGAGAACAAGTATTTGATACACTGCCGATTTTTCAGGTTTTCCTACTTACAAAGCATGTAGAGGTCTGTACATTTTATCATAGGTACACTTCAACTGTGAGAGAAGGAATCTAAAACAAAAATCCAGAAAATCACATAGTATGATTTTTAAGTATAAGTATTTGATACATCAGAAAAGCAGAACTTAATATTTGGTACAGAAACTTTTGTTTGCAATTACAGAGATCATACGTTTCCTGTAGTTCTTGACCAGGTTTGCACACACTGCAGCAGGCATTTTGGCACACACCTCCATACAGACCTTCTCCAGATCCTTCAGGTTTCGGGGCTGTCGCTGGGCAATACGGACTTTCAGCTCCCTCCAAAGATTTTCTATTGGGTTCAGGTCTGGAGACTGGCTAGGCCACTCCAGGACCTTGAGATGCTTCTTGCGGAGCCACTCCTTAGTTGCCCTGGCTGTGTGTTTCGGGTCATTGTCATGCTGGAAGACCCAACCACTACCCATCTTCAATGCTCTCACTGAGGGAAGGAGGTTGTTGGCCAAGATCTCGCGATACATGGCCCCATCCATCCACCCCTCAATACGGTGCAGTCGTCCTGTCCCCTTTGCAGAAAAGCATCCCCAAAGAATGATGTTTCCACCTCCATGCTTCACGGTTGGGATGGGGATCTTGGGGTTGTACTCATCATTCTTCTTCCTCCAAACACGGTGAGTGGAGTTTAGACCAAAAAGCTCTATTTTTGTCTCATCAGACCACATGACCTTCTCCCATTCCTCCTCTGGATCATCCAGATGGTCATTGGCAAATTTCAGACGGGCCTGGACATGCGCTGGCTTGAGCAGGGGGACCTTGCGTGTGCTGCAGGATTTTAATCCATGACGGCGTAGTGTGTTACTAATGGTTTTCTTTGAGACTCTGGTCCCAGCTCTCTTCAAGTCATTGACCGGGCCCTGCCGTGTAGTTCTGGGCTGATCCCTCACCCTCATGATCATTGTTGCCCCACGAGGTGAGATCTTGCATGGAGCCCCAGAACGAGGGTGATTGACTGTCATCTTGAACTTCTTCCATTTTCTAATAATTGCGCCAACAGTTGTTGCCTTCTCACCAAGCTGCTTGCCTATTGTCCTGTAGCCCATCCCAGCCTTGTGCAGGTCTACCATTTTATCCCTGATGTCCTTACACAGCTCTCTGGTCTTGGCCATTGTGGAGAGGTTGGAGTCTGTTTGATTGAGTGTGTGGACTGGTGTCTTTTATACAGGTAATGAGTTCAAACAGGTGCAGTTAATACAGGTAAGGAGTGGAGAACAGGAGGGCTTCTTAAAGAAAAACTAACAGGTTTGTGAGAGCCGGAATTCTTACTGGTTTGTAGTTGATCAAATACTTATGTCATGCAATAAAATGCAAATGAATTACTTAAAAATCATACAATGTGATTTTCTGGATGTAATTTTTTTTTTGATTCCATCTCTCACAGTTGAAGTGTGCCTATGATATAAATTACAGACCTCTACATGCTTTGTAAGTAGGAAATCCTGCAAAATCCGCAGTGTATCAAATACTTGTTCTCCCCACTGTATATACTACCATTCAAAAGTTTGGGGACACTGCTCAAAAAAATAGAGGGAACACTTAAACAACACAATGTAACTCCAAGTCAATCACACTTCTGTGAAATCAAACTGTCCACTTAGGAAGCAACATTGATTGACAATAAATTTCACAGGCTGTTGTGCAAATGGAATAGACAACAGGTGGAAATTATCGGCATTTAGCAAGACACCCCCAATAAAGGACTGGTTCTGCAGGTGGGGACCACAGACCACTTCTCAGTTCCTATGCTTCCTGGCTGATGTTTTGGTCACTTTTGAATGCTGGCGGTGCTTTCACTCTAGTGGTAGCATGAGACGGAGTCTACAACCCACACAAGTGGCTCAGGTAGTGCAGCTCATCCAGGCTGGCACATCAATGCGAGATGTGGCAAGAAGGTTTGCTGTGTCTGTCAGCGTAGTGTCCAGAGCATGGAGGCGCTACCAGGAGACAGGCCAGTACATCAGGAGACGTGGAGGAGGCCGTAGGAGGGCAACAACCCAGCAGCAGGACCGCTACCTTCGCCTTTGTGCAAGGAGGAGCACTGCCAGAGCCCTACAAAATGACCTCCAGCAGGACACAAATGTGCATATGTGTGCGCAAACGGTCAGAAACAGACTCCATGAGGGTGGTATGAGGGTCCGACGTCCACAGATGGGGGTTGTGCTTACAGCCCAACACCGTGCAGGACGTTTGTCATTTGCCAGAGAACACCAAGATTGGCAAATTCGCCACTGGCACCCTGTGCTCTTCACAGATGAAAGCAGGTTTACACTGAGCACATGTGACAGACGTGACAGTCTGGAGATGCCATTGAGAACGTTCTGCTGCCTGCAACATCTTCCAGCAGGACCAGTTTGGCGGTGGGTCAGTCATGGTGTGGGGTGGCATTTATTTGGGGGGCCGCACAGCCCTCCATGTGCTCGCCAGAGGTAGCCTGACTGCCATTAGGTACCGAGATGAGATCCTCAGACCCCTTGTGAGACCATATGCAGGTGTGGTTGGCCCTGGGTTCCTCCTACTGCAAGACAATGCTAGACCTCATGTGGCTGGAGTGTGTCAGCAGTTCCTGCAAGAGGAAGGCATTGATGCTATGGACTGGCCCGCCCGTTCCCCAGACCTGAATCCAATTGAGCACATCTGGGACATCATGTCTCGCTCCATCCACCAACCAGCCACGTTGCACCACAGACTGTCCAGGAGTTGGCGGATGCTTTAGTCCAGGTCTGGGAGGAGATACCTCAGGAGACCATCCGCCACCTCATCAGGAGCATGCCCAGGCATTGTAGGGAGGTCATACAGACATGTGGAGGCCACACACACTACTGAGCCTCATTTTGACTTGTTTTAAGGACATTACATCAAAGTTGGATCAGCCTGTAGTGTGGTTTTCCACTTTGATTTTGAGTGTGACTCCACTCAGATCTCCATGGGTTGATAAATTTGATTTCCATTGATAATTTTTGTGTGATTTTGTTGTCAGCACATTCAACTATGTAAAGAAAAAATGTATTTAATAAGAATATTTAATTCATTCAGATCTAGGATGTGTTATTTTAGTGTTCCCTTTATTTTTTGAGCAGTGTATATGCACATACATATTTACAAATATATACTTTATATACAGTGCCTTGCGAAAGTATTCGGCCCCCTTGAACTTTGCGACCTTTTGTCACATTTCAGGCTTCAAACATAAAGATATAAAACTGTATTTTTTTGTGAAGAATCAACAACAAGTGGGACACAATCATGAAGTGGAATGACATTTATTGGATATTTCAAACTTTTTTAACAAATCAAAAACTGAAAAATTGGGCGTGTTCAAATTATTTATTTGAAACTGAACACTAACTAGAAAATAACAAAAGGAATAACCGAAACAGTTCTGACAGGTGATACAAACACTAAACAGAAAACAACTACCCACAACCTAAGGTGGCAAAACAGGCTACCTAAGTATGATTCCCAGTCAGAGACAACAAAAGACAGCTGTCCCTGACTGCCGAAACATAGAAATACAAAAACCTAGACATACAAACATAGAATGCCCACCCAAATCACACCCTGACCAAACAAAAATAGAAACATACAAAGCAATCGACGGTCAGGGCGTGACAGCCATATATATTTCAACTGTGATGTGATGTTTCACAAAAGATCAGAAACTTTCTTTTCTCATTGTTCCCACAGATTTTTAATTGAAAATAAACATTTTTGCTAAAAGTATTATTATAGTGTTGATAAATTGACTATGACTTTTCAGATCACCAAGTAGTGCTATCTGCAGGGTTAGCTCCAGGTAAATATTGCAATTCTTCAGCCATTTCTGAAACTGTTACCAAAAACAAGCTACAAATGATTCTGTCTCTTCGCCGTAAAATCTGCAGAGCTGGGAAGGTTGTATCCCCCATATAAATAACATTCTATTGGTTGCAAGAATTTTGTATAATAATTTAAATTGTAAAAACTGAAGTTTGCGTATCAGTCCATAAACCATGTGCAATGGAATCGGTACGTCAAAAATCTCTTCCAAACTATTTTGAAATTTAGATCTGTCAATTCTTTGGTCCTTAAATGAAACTGGTATACTTTTTATTTATCACAATTTTCTTTAACCAATTATGGTCTTTAATGCAGGGCTGACAGGCAAGTTCCTTACTTTGCCCCTTTTCAACTTTCCTCTTCCATTTTTGCGGTAATGCTGCAATTAGTTGTTTGTCATAATTTCCATATATTTTTGTTAAATGCATGTGTGACATAATCCCACCAGGCATATTTATGATGTAATTTATGAAGATTATACTTTTTTTTTTTAATTATAATGTTTTTTTCTATCAATTACTTTATTTGATTTTAACCACAATATTTATTGTATTATTTGTTATGTCTTTTCTGGTGGATTAAAATTTGATTTGTTTGTTTTAAAATAGCGATATTTGGGAGATGGTTTCATTTTAAAATAACAAAGTGAGAGGTTGAAATCTTAAAAAAGGATAAAGAACATTCATGAACATAGGGTGAGACATTCTTACTCATTTCCTAGAGAACCAGTTTGGATTTAAGTATAACATTTGTATGACTGAAGCCTTTACTGAGAGTTCTAACTCTTTAATATTTAATCATTTCTGCCTTCTGAATACAAATTAATTATATAAATAGGCCCTTTTAATTTTGTCTCACTTGCCATTCCAAATAAAATGGAAAATATTTTTAACAAACAATTTAAAAAACTGTTTGCTAGGTATAGGCAAGACCATGAGCAAATAGGTAAAATGACTAAAAAGTTAGGCTGATTTTTCCACAAATAGACACCTTTCCATGTTAGCAATATCTTACCTATTTTTAACTTCCTATTAACATTTCCTGGAGTGAGATCGTTTATTTAGTTTGGGAAATGTATACTGAGTATATCCACATCACCATCAGACCATTTTATTTGCAAACTACATGGTACTGTAAAAGTCATACTTTTTTGTGATCAAATATGTAAATAGTACACTTATCATAATTTGGTTGTAATCCAATGATCCAGAGTTTGTGGAGGGATCCAAGTTGTGGATTTATAAGAAAACTTGAATCATCAGTGTACAATGACACCATTGCTTTTCAACCCTGGATTTCTAATCCCTTGATATTATTGTTGGATCTGATTTCAAATCAACATTTATTTGTCACCTGAGCCGAATGCAAATAGTCTGTGTAGCCATTTGAATAGCTGTTCAGGAGTCTTACGGCTTGGGGGTAGAAGCTATTTAGGAGCCTCTTGGACCTATACGTACCGCTTGCCATGCGGTAGCAAAGAGAACAGTCTATGACTAGGGTGGCTGGAGTCATTGGCAATTTTTAGGGCCTTCCTCTGACACCCCCTGGTATAGAGGGGGAATAGGCTTTGTTGTGCCTTCTACATGACTGTCTTGGTGTGCTTGGACCATGTTAGTTTGTTGGTGATGTGGATGCCAAGGAACTTGAAGCTCTCAACCTGCTCCACTACAGCCCAGTCGATGAGAATTGGGGCGTGCTCGGTCCTCCTTTTCCTGTAGTCCACAATCATCTCTTTTGTCTTGATCACGTTGAGGGAGAGGTTGTTGTCCTTGCACCACACGGTCAGGTCTCTGACCTCCTCCCTATAGGCTGTCTCATCGTTTTCAGTGATCAGGCCTACTGCTGTTCTGTCATCAGCAAACTTAATTATGGTGTTGGAATTGTGCCTGGACATGCAGTCATGAGTGAACAAGGGAGTACAGGACGGGGCTGAGCACGCACCCCTGAGAGGCCCCCGTGTTGAGGATCAGCGTTGCGGATGTGTTGTTACCTACCCTTACCACTTGGCGGCGGCCCGTCAGGAAGTCCAGGATCCAGGTGCAGAGGGAGGTGTTTAGTTCCAGGGTCCTTAGCTTAATGATGAGCATTGAAGGCACTATGGTGTTGAACGCTGAGCATTTTCACATAGGTGTTCCTTTTGTCCAGGTATGAAAGGGAGGTGTGGCGTGCAATAGAGACTGCATCATCTGTGGATCTGTTGGTGCAGTATACAAATTAGAGTGGGTCTAGGGTTTCTGGGATAATGGTGTTGATGTGAGCCCTGACCATCATTTCAAAGCATTTCATGGCTACATACGTGAGTGCTATGGGTCGGTAGTGATTTAGGCAGGTTACCTTAGTGTTCTTGTGCACAGGGACTATGGTGGTCTGCTTGAAACATGTTGATATTTCAGACTCAGACAGGGAGAGGTTGAAAATGTCAGTGAAGACACTTGCTAGTTGGTCAACGCATGCTCGTTGTACACGTCCTGGTAATCCTTCTGGCCCTGCGGCCTTGGGAAAGTTGACCTGTTTAAATGTCTACTCACATCGGCTGCGGAGAGCGTGATCACACAGTCATCTGGAACAGCTGCTGCTCTCATGCATTTTTCAGTGTTACTTGCCTCGAAGCGAGCATGCAACTTATTTAGCTCATCTGGTAGGCCCGTGTCACTGAGCAGCTCTCAGCTGTACGTACCTTTGTAGTCTGTAATACTTTGCAGGCCCTGTCACATCCACATAACAACACTGTCATCTCAGATTTTCAAAATATGCTTCTCAACCATAGGAAAACAATAATTTGTGTAACAGCAGCTAGCTAGCGTAGCATTTAGCGTTAGCATTAGCGTTAGCATTCAGCAGGCAACATTTTCACAAAAACCAGAAAAGCATTCAAATAAAATAATTTACCTTTGAAGAACTTCAGATGTTTTCAATGAGGAGACTCTGTTAGAGGGCAAATGTTCAGTTTTTCCTGAAAGATTATTTGTTTAGGAGAAATCGCTCGGTTTGGTGCGTCACGTTTGGCTACCAAAAAAAAATAAAAAATCCAGTCATCAAAACGCCAAACTTTTTTCCAAATTAACTCCATAATATCGACTGAAACATGGCAAACGTTGTTTAGAACAAATCCTCAAGGTGTTTTTCACATATCTCTTCGATGATATATCGTTCGTGGAAGTGTGCTTTCTGTCCTGAATCCCAGGAGAAAATGACCGCAACTGAAGATTACGCACCAATTTAGACAAAGGACACCGGGCGGATCCCTGGAAAATGTAGTCTCTTATGGCCAATCTTCCAATGATATGCCTACAAATACGTCACAATGCTGCAGACATCTTGAAGAAACGACAGAAAGCGCAGGCTCGTTCCTGGTGCATTCACAGCCATATAAGGAGACATTGGAAAAAAGAGCTTCAGAAATTCTGCTAATTTCCTGTTTAAAGTTTCATCGTGGTTTCGCCTGTAGCATGAGTTCTGTGGCACTCACAGATAATATCTTTGCAGTTTTGGAAACGTTAGACTGTTTTCTTTCCAAAGCTGTCAATTATATGCATAGTCGAGCATCTTTTCGTGACAAAATATTGCGCTTAAAACAGGCACGTTTTTTTATCCAATAATGAAATAGCGCCCCCATAGACTCAACTGGTTAACGAGCCTAATGCAATGGTAAATCTAAGCACAGGTGGTAGCGATATAGCTTCTGGGGTGTGTGAGAAATATTTAAGCTATTTTCACTATCTCAATTATCACAGCACTTGCTGGCGTTGCTGCGGAATGACTGGGTTTTGATGATGAAGTCGAGGAAGTGTCGAGGCTTGGCCAATCAGAATGTGATCCATGGCAAAATGTGTGGTTGATTCATGTTGTGTATTTCCGGACTTTTATGCATTGCCTTGGAATAAACTCCAATTTCAATGTTAGTCCATTATAGTTTGTTAAATGCCTTACAGAAGCAAAATAACAAAATGTAGATCTATCTCTGCTAAATACGTGAACTTGAACCCATTTTCAGACTACATTGTTCTAAGTAATAGGCCTAATGTATTGCATTATGGCTGAGCATGAACATGCCAAGCATTGTCAATAATCAAGATTAAATGCATTACTGATAAGCACTAAGAATGGGAATGAGAATAAATAATTCGAATAAATTCTAAACAAAACCAAACAATAACTTGTTTTAAATAGGCTACCTCACAATTAAAGGCCCCATAATTTCTCCCCGTGGGAATATAATATTTAAACAACCCAGACTATGGAGCGTTTTACGCACATCCATGCATTTAGACCTGCATGTCTAAAATAATGTGGGCCATACAATGCATAGATATAAAGGGAATATCAGCTCACTGTTTGACCACTCTCAAACTTGATATTTCAATAAAGCTTTGGTGATTAAGATTTATTTCCAAGCGGTTTCAGGAGTCAAAACCTTTATCGACAGTTTGGACTACTTCGGTATTGAACTGGAAAGGTTCAAAAAGGAGCCTTCATTGAGAGGAGGGGAGGCTATGCTTGATTTTTGAATCCCCCCAAAATGGGAAAAAAACAGTCATTTTTTTATGTTTCAAAAGCACATTACACTACTCTTGTTCCATGCGGATAACATGGCTGGATAGGCTGCGCTTCTGCTGTTAAAATCGATGCCATAGCCAACTGCGTTCCTGCTTTTGGTTGGTCTTAAACATCCCTATTTTCGCTGCCTAAAATTAGCACTTCGGGATTATGTTTTTTAGGACACACGTCAAATATTTCCAACCTGCCCATCGGAGCGCATACGAGCTGATATAAAACAGATAATTTACCGAAACTGGCGTTAAGACTGGAAATGCCAGTGCGCCCGTTTTACATGAAGAAATTGCTAACTTTTCCGTTTGACACTATCGCCACCTCAAAGCCAGCCGAAGATTGAGCCCTTAATCGGACATGGTAGAAGTATAATCTTTTATTAAACCCATAACCATGTGTATGAGGTGCATACTTTTGTTTCAAATTAGATTTGTTTAAGACTACCAAGAAACACTGTGTGAGCCAGATTTAGCCCACTGCAGTAAAATACTAAAGTTGTTCTTGAAAACGCTCATTATTTACCAACTGCCTCAGACCACTTGAAGAACAGTTGTGTATACAGATCTCTGCAAAACCTTGAATCAAGATCTTTATCTGTCTCTCTGTAACCTCCAAATACTTCAAAACAAAGTTGACTACAATTACAAAGTTGCCAATGTCTTTGCAAATGTTGCAAAAAAATACACTGCTCAAAAACATAAAGGGAACACTAAAATAACACATCCTAGATTTGAATGAATGAAATATTCTTATTAAATACATTTTTCTTTACATAGTTGAATGTGCTGACAACAAAATCACACAAAAATTATCAATGGAAATTGATAAAAAAAGTCTGGATTTGGAGTCACACTCAAAATTAAAATGGAAAACCACACTACAGACTGATCCAACTTTGATGTAATGTCCTTAAAACAAGTCAAAATGAGGCTCAGTAGTGTGTGTGGCCTCCACGTGCCTGTATGACCTCCCTACAATGCCTGGGCATGCTCCTGATGAGGTGGCGGATGGTCTCCTGAGGGATCTCCTGCCAGACCTGGACTAAAGCATCCGCCAACTCCTGGACAGTCTGTGGTGCAACGTGGCGTTGGTGGATGGAGCGAGAGATGATGTCCCAGATGTGCTCAATTGGATTCAGGTCTGGGGAAGGGGCGGGCCAGTCCATAGCATCAATGCCTTCCTCTTGCAGGAACTGCTGACATACTCCAGCCACATGAGGTCTAGCATTGTCTTGCATTAGGAGGAACCCAGGGCCAACCGCACCAGCATATGGTCTCACTAGGGGTCTGAGGATCTCATCTCGGTACCTAATGGCAGTCAGGCTACCTCTGGCGAGCACATGGAGGGCTGTGCGGCCTCCCAAAGAAATGCCACCCCACACCATGACTGACCCACTGCCAAACCGGTCATGCTGGAGGATGTTGCAGGCAGCAGAACGTTCTCCACGGCGTCTCCAGACTCTATCACGTTTGTCACGTGCTCAGTGTGAACCTGCTTTCATCTGTGAAGATGACAGGGCACCAATGGCGAATTTGCCAATCTTGGTGTTCTCTGGCAAATACCAAACGTCCTGCACGGTGTTGGGCTGTAAGCACAACCCCCACCTGTGGACGTTGGGCCCTCATACCACCCTCATGGAGTCTGTTTCTGACCGTTTGAGCAGACACATGCACATTTGTGGCCTGCTGGAGGTCATTTTGCAGGGCTCTGGCAGTGCTCCTCCTGCTCCTCCTTGCACAAAGGCGGAGGTAGCGGTCCTTCTGCTGGGTTGTTGCCCTCCTAAAGCCTCCTCCACATCTCCTGATGTACTAGCCTGTCTCCTGGTAGCGTTTCCATGCTCTGGACACTATGCTGACAGATACAGCAAACCTTCTTGCCACATCTCGCATTGATGTGCCATCCTGGATGAGCTGCACTACCTGAGCCACTAGAGTGAAAGCCCCGCCAGCATTCAAAAGTGACCAAAACATCAGCCAGGAAGCATAGGAACTGAGAAGTGGTATTTGGTCACCACCTGCAGAACCACTCCTTTATTCGGGGTGTCTTGCTAATTGCCTATAATTTCTACCTGTTGTCTATTCCATTTGCACAACAGCATGTGAAATGTATTGTCAATCAGTGTTGCTTCCTAAGTGGACAGTTTGATTTCACAGAAGTATGATTGACTTGGAGTTACATTGTGTTGTTTAAGTGTTCCCTTTATTTTTTTGAGCAGTGTATATACAGTATCAGTCAAATTTAGACACACCTACTAATTCAAGAGTTTTTGTTATTTTTACTATTTCTACATTGCAGAATAATTGTGAAGACATCAAAACTCAACTATGAAATAACACATATGGAATCATGTAGTAATCAAAAAAGTGTTAAACAAATCAATGTAGCCACCCCTTGCTTTGACAGCTTTGCACACTTTTGGCATTCTCTCAACCGGAGGAATGCTTTTCCAACAGTCTTGAAGGAGTTCCCACATATGCTGAGCACTTGTTGACTGCTTTTCCTTCACTCTGCGGTTCAACTCATCCCAAACCTTAAAAATCGTGGAGGTTTTGGGTCATTGTCCTGTGAGAGTCCCACTAAGCGTCTTCACTGTATTTCTGATGAATTTGATGTTGTTTTAATGGACAAAAAATGTGCTTTTCTTTAAAAAATAAGGACATTTCTAAGTGGCCCCAAATTTTTCAACGCTAATTTTAGATTAAGGTTGTAACGTAACAATATGTGGAAAAGGGAAAGGGGTCTGAATACTTTCTGAATGCACTGTATGTGGTTCGGTGACCCTCATGAACCGGCACAAATGTGAAACTTTTTGTTTTTGTTGTATTGTTGGGGGGCATCTAAGAGGCAGTATATGTGAAGATCAGTTGTCTCTGAAGTTATTGGGAAAGATTGACTGTCAGAAGGACAACGTCTCGCGATGAGATGATCGACCACTGAGAGGGATGGGGGCAAACTGAGAGTAAATATATTATATATTCTGGTGTGAATATATATATTCACACCAGAATATATATATATTTAAACATTGGAATATGCTCAACTCTTGCCTCTTTTTCAGTTATCAAAAAGGCCTTGCAGTGCAAAACCCTAACACCAATTGAGTGAGGTGGCAAGCCTTTTCAAAGGGAGGAATTTCCCACTTTTTTTTCAGATACTTGTCTACAGGGATGAAACAATATGTTGAAACCAGGGGTTTGAGCCTTTTTCAGCCCTTTTTGGAAGACTTCAAAATTCTATCTAAGTATATACGCTAATGCATCAATTAAAAGTTAATGGTGCATTTTAAGAAACTTCAAAGTTATGGTAGCCACAGTCCTTAATCCATTTCAGGGCTAAACTATCTCTAGAATAGTCGTCGCTAGATCTTCCTTGTTGGTCCTGTTAAACAGGTGAATTGCCTCTGGCACAAATGAGGCCATATGCCTATTGGTGGAGCACTTCAGACAGTGCAGGTGGCGTCCAAGGGGGAGCAGTTGGATCTGCGGGTTGAGGACATGGGTGCTGTCCCCCAGCATGTCATACATCTTCCTCCTGGTCTGCTGCTCAAAGAAGGAGGCACCACAGTGATCTTAGACCAGGTATTCACTATGGCTTAGAGGCGGTCCTTCTCTTGACGGAGAGGGATGTGAACCAGCATTTTAAAGAGAAACACAGAACACGCTCTTAATGAAAGAACTGTAAAAGGTTTACAATATAGATTTGTGGACACTGAATCAGTTCAGTTTCTGATGAAGTATTGCTCTGATGGGCGTTTTTGATGATGGCGTCTGTGTTTTGTTCAAACTTCAGGTTATTATCAAAGATATCTATACTGGTGCACAATGTCCACCTGCTCACCATGGATGATCACCATCCAGGGGGGCGTCCTTTCCTGAAGTCAACAACCATTTCCTTCGTCTTGGACACATTCAACTCCAACAGCGCGCTGTCACACAATAATGATGTCCTGAAGGGCTGGGCTGTGGTCCTGCTCAGACCCTGAGAGGAGTTAGAGAAGGAATGTGTCATCTGACAGTCATTGGTGTAGAAAATGTAAAAAAGGGGTGACAATACACACCATTGTGGTGAACCTGTGCAATTGAGTAGGGTGTCTGACATTAACATACACTCTCCGTGGCCAGTCAGTTAAAAAATCCATAATCCATTAGAAAAGGCAATGGTCAAGATTGAACTGTGAGTCAAGTTTTCTGGCTAGGACGGAAGGCTGCATGGTGTAAAATGCAGATGAAAAGTCCAGAAACAAAGTCCCTCCTGCTCTCCAGATGTCTGTCGATGGTATCCATTAAAAACAGCTTGATGTCGTCCACACTTCTCTTTGTGCGATACACGAACTGCAGGGGATCCAGAAGAGCAGGAAGTGCATTCATTTGGTATTATAGGGGCTTTTTGAAAGGGTTAAAAAGGTCTAATCTTTCCAAAATTTCATATGTATGGTTTGGCGACCCTCATTAATGTCACATATGTCAAAAGCCGGTGTTTCTGAGGTGTTCTTTTCCACTTGTTGGAAGACTTCCAAATTCAATCTAGATAATGGTATTTACCCTTATGTAGTCTATGAAACTCTTCAAGCTTTTAGGGTTGTATGAATTGAACTTCTCCCAAAAGTATTGTTGGGTGGCATCTATGGGGCAATATACAGTACCAGTCAAAGGTTTGGACACACCTACTCATTCATGGGTTTTTCTTTATTTTTACTATTTTCAAAATTGTAGAATAATAGTGAAGACATCACAACTATGAAAAAACACATATGGAATCATGTAGTTACCAAAAAAGTGAGATTCTTCATAGTGGCCACCCTTTGCCTTGATGACAACTTTGCCCACTCTTGGCATTCTCTCAACCAGCTTCATGAGGTAGTCAAGCATTTCAATTAATAGGTGTGCCTTGTTAAAAAATAATTTGTTGAATTTCTTTCCTTTTTAATGTGTTTTAGCCAATCAGTTGTGTTGTGACAAGAAAGGGCTATCTTCTGTATGCCACCACTATTTGGTAAAAGAACAGTTCAAATAAGCAAAGAGAATTGACAGTCCATCATTACGTTAAGACATGAAGGTCAGTCAATCTGGAACATTTCAAGAACTTTGAAAACTCCTTCAAGTGCAGTCGCAAAACCATCAAGCGCTATGACGGAACTGGCTCTCATGAGGACCGCCACAGGAAAAGAAGACCCAGAGTTACCTCTGCTTCAGAGGATAAGTTCATTAGAGTTACCAGCCTCAGACATTTGATCCCAAATAAATGCATCACAGAGTTCAAGTAACAGACACATCTCAACATCAACTGTTCAGAGAAGACTGCGTGAACCAGGCCTTCATGGTCAAATTGAGGCAAAGAAACCACTACTAAAGGACACCAATAATAAAAAGAGACTTGCACGGGCCAAGAAACACAAGCAATGGACATTAGATCGGTAGAAATTGTCCTTTGGTCTGATGAGTCCAAATTTGAGATATTTGAGTGAAGGAAAAGCAGCCAACAAGTGCTCAGCGTAAGTGGGAACTCCTTCAAGACTGTTGGAAAAGCTGTCATCAAGGAAAAGGGTGGCTACTTTGAAGAATCTCAAATATAAAATATATTTTGATTTGTTTAACACTTTTTTGCTTATTACATGATTCCATGTGTTATTTCATAGTTTTGATGTCTTCACTATTATTTTACAATGTAGAAATAAAGAAAAACTCCTGAATGAGAAGGTGTCTCCAAACACTGGTACTGTATGTGAAGATCAGCTGTCTCTGAAGTTCTCGAGTCAAGATGATTTTGACTGTCAGTAGGATTGCATCTCGCAATGGGTTAATTGACTACTGAGAGGGATGGGGGGCAAACAGAGTTGATTTTATACCAGCGGGGCCAACAGGGACTTGTCTTTCACACTAGAATATATTTTTTTAAGCATTGCAATATCCTCATCTCTTGCCTGTTTTTCAGTTGTGACTAAGGTCTTGCAGTGTATACACTTAGCACCCATTGAGTAGGGTGGCAAGACATTTCAACGGGGGAACTTCACACTTTTCTTCAGATTCTTGTCTGCAGGGATGAAAAGAGGCACATACAGTATGTTGAAACCAGGTGTTTCTGAGCCTTTTGTTTAGCCCTTTTTGGGAAGACTTCCAAACTCAATCTAGGTAAGGGTATGTATCCATGTGTAGTCGATAAACCCTTCGATAATCCCTGGGGGATTTTTACTCAAACGTGTCTGTGGAGATGCATATGTGAGTCTCACGCCAATCAGACCATGGATATAAGAAGGCTTGCCCCTGGACACTTGTAACTTCAGTGGGTGGCTGGGCGTGGCACTGCCAACATCAAACTTGATGTTGGGCCAATCGCAGCATCAATATATTACAAATGGCCTTAGGACCTTATCAAGTATATTAACAAGTTAGGCGTGGCCACCCCATCATCATACTTAAGGTAAAAACAGGATATCCAATTTGAAAATGGACAACTGCAGTGCATTCGGAAAGTATTCAGACACCTTGACTTTTTCCACATTTTGTTACATTACTGCCTCATTCTAAAATGGATTAAATACATTGTTTGGCCACCCACCCAAACTGAGCAATCGGAGGAGAAGGGCATTGGTTAGGGATGTGACCAAGAACCCGATGGTCACTCTGTCAGAGATCCAGAGTTCCTCTGTGGAGATTGGAGAACCTTCCAGAAGGACAACCATATCTGAAGCACTCCACTAAATCAGGCCTTTATGGTAGAATGGTAGAGTGGCCAGACGGAAGCCACTCCTTAGTAAAAGGCACATGACTGCTCGCTTAGAGTTTGCCAAAATGCACCGAAAGGACTCTGACCATGAGAAACAAGATTATCCGGACTGATAAAACCAAGATTGAACTATTTGGCTTGATTGCCAAGTGCCATCCCTACGGTGAAGCATGGTGGTGGTGATTTTTTTTTTCAGTGGCAGGGACTGGGAGACTAATCAGGATCAAGGGAAAGATGAATGAAGCAAAGTACATAGAGATCCTTAATGAAAACCTGCTCTAGAGCGCTCAGGACCTCAGACTGTGGGTGAAGGTTCACTTTCCAACAGGACATCGACCCTAACTACACAACCAAGACAACGCAGGCGTGGCTTTGGGACAAGTCTCTGAATGTCCTTGAGTAGCCCAGCCAGAGCCCGAACTTGAACCCAATCTAACATCTCTGGAGAGACCTGAAAAAAGCTGTGCAGCGACGCTTCCCATCCAACCTGACAGAGCTTGAAAGGATCTGCAGAGAAGAATGGGAGAAACTCCCCAAATACAGGTGTACCAATCTTATAGTGTCATGCCCAAGAAGACTCAAGGCTGTAATCGCTGCCAAAGATGCTTCAACAAAGTGCAGAGTAAAGGGTCTGAACACTTTAAAAAATGTAATACATTTACAAAAATGTCTAAAAATCTTGAGATTGATGAGGGAAAATAAAGATTTAATCAGTTTTAGAATAAGGCTTTAACATAACAAAATGTGTATAAAGTCAAGGGGTCTGAATATTTTCCAAATACACTGCATATTCTCGGTCCAAGACTACAAGTACAGGCCTGGATGTGACATCCAAAAGCCCATTTTGTCACCTATTTCCACATCTATATAATGTAAAAACAAATATATATATATATATATTTAAAAGCCCTAACCCTGGTCTGCTTTTGGAAAGGAGATTCAAGTCTCAATACAAACCAGTGTTAAAAAATGCAGTGACGATAGGTTTCTTTTTCCTTTGAAACACAGAGTGACGTCTGTTACATCAAAGCAGCATTTCCACAAATCCTGGAGCTTCTGAACACACACTTCAAGTATGTCAGGAAATCGGACAACGGGCGCTATGTCAAACTCCTGAAAAAGGTCATATATGACCTCTACTCCCAAAACTGCATACCTGAAATTAATGAGGAGATTGAGGTGAGTGCTACTTACTTATGAGCTTTCCTACTCTAGTCCAGGAACAGTCTCTTCCAAAGGTGTTTTGGATTGTGCCAAGGTGCATCATGCAAAATGCATCATCATTATGAGGTGGCAAGTGACACTTTGCAACTTGACAATCCTATGTCTTGAAAATGTGTCTGCTGACAGGCGAAGTGAGAGGGTTTACTCCACCTAAAATCTGTCCAAGAAAATAAACCACGAATTGAGGCATTTTTGTATGGAGGTCAATGAGTTTTGAATTTGGTTAACAACAAAATGTAATGGTTAGGTTGCAATGAATGCACTGATATAAGTGGACGTAAGTGTCATTTCGGCAACTTAAAAAAATGCCACTTTATATAGGAGTTGGGCCTGTTTTTTTACACGCTTATCTGCCCTCTCATTGGTTAGAATGGTCCCACCTAATCTCGCCTCCCCCCGCTTGCCGTCAATGTATTTCCATTAGAGTGGTCACCCGACTATCTTGTCAATATAATGGATAATCTTTGCTGCTCACATGCAAAACATTTGGTACTGTATCAACAGTACACCAAAGGAAAAACTACCAAAATATATTTTTGGGGTTGATTTTTCCTTTATTTTATGAGAACCCCTTGTCCAACATCCTCACTGTGAAGTTTGGGCTAGCTAAATGGCTAGTCGTATCCATGATCAAATATTAAATTAACCCCAATACAAAACAAATGACTTGATCCAATCAGTGATTGATTGAAAAAAATCTTAGTTGATTTCCTGCAATCAAACTAAATATTTTGAAATAGTTGAAATAGTAATTTGTTTTAGAGATCTTTACAAAACCCTTTCAAACTTTTAAATACTCTAAGACTTAAGCCAAGATTGCCAATAGCCAATGCAGTGGCTTTGAAAACAGACACTTTCATTTTGTGAGAAAACTGTATATAATGATCTACAATAGCCTGATCCTCTGGCAACTCCCTTCACTGAGATCTGAGTTTTCATCATTAGAAACATTCATTAAGCATGATGTATTATTCAATGAGTGCCATTAAAAACCCCTTGAAAGTGTTTCAGGAGGTTTTGAATTGTTAGTAGGGAATGAATGTGACCCGTTCCATCTCCTCTCTCCTGCCGTCCATGTCACAGGACACCCCATTGAAGTTTGTCAGAATGCACAGCACCTCACCCAGAGAGGCTCTGACGAAAGCCCGGGGGGTCATTGAGATGTACATGACCCTGATGACCAAGAGCAACGGGCCCGTCGACTGGAACTGTGAGGAAGAGTATGCAGAGGATTACCAAGAATCCACCACTGCCCTCCCCACCCCCACCGCAGGTAGCCGGAGATGAAAACTAATAATTATGATAATATCTATTAATAACCATATTCTAAGAGATAGGTAGTCGTTTTGTATAGTTTTACTGGTGGTTTCAGTCTCCCATAACTACCACATACTTTATTGATTGTTATTGCCATTTGTCCCCCGTAGTGGTATATTTTATGAGCATAGGCTGGAAAGATCATCTTTCATTTGGATCTGTCAACTTGCATGTTATGAGGAAAATACCTAAATTAACACCAGAAAATCTCGAAAACACACACCTCAACAATGCCTCATGTTAAAAAGCCAGCAATGCTCCCAGAAATTATTAAGAGATTCTGTGTATATGTTTACTTTGCTGTTTCAGAAGAAAACATTTTGCCACCCATGATTACTCAAAGCTGTTTTCAAACTGTTCTCTTAGAGCTATTTACTCTAACCATTCCCATGTCCCTGTCCTCTGCCCTAGCTGAACCTGAACGCCAGTGTACGTGTCCGACAGTGGGTCCGGTAACCCCTGATGTCTCCCTGGTGTCCCACAGCGTATGGAGCAGTCCCCCACAGCCCACCCTCTCCCAACTCACCTCGATTGTGCCTCCCAGGCTGACTCATCCATCCCTGGGTACCAAGGGCGCTGAGCCCCGGGTGTTCCTGGTGAGTTCTGGTACCGTAAGACCCCCCTTCCCCAGGGAGCTGCAGCGGACTGTCCCCGATGGACGTTCACTTGGAGGGGGCAGAGAGGGGGATATACACTGGGACTTTCGTCCACCTTCACCCAATGGAACTGAGTCAGATTCGGGACTCTACCAGGCAGTTGCTGACACCCCGTCTGCCACGAATGAACCTTCCCCGTCTTCCCCTCCTAGTCTGGTTCTTCTGGGGACCGTTGGCTCCCATGACGAGACATTTTACTACCCCCAGACTGAGAGGATAAGGGAGACTTCCACAGCCCGACCAGCAGGGAGAGGAGCAGCAGGCTCACCCCACAGTCACTTCGCTGTTGCTGGGGCCAAGCTGGTCACACCAGTCCCTTTCCTTTACAAGTTGATTGGCATCACCCCCAGTAGTGATGAGAGCACTGCCTATGTGTTGGCCAAGAGGTCGCTGGATGCCAGGAATTATGGAATACTTCAGGATTGGGTTTCAACAGAGACCCCTCATCTAGACGACACTAGAGAAAAATACCCAGGCACAGAGAGATATTTACATGACTGGAACCCTCCGATTGAAAGCACTACGACCGAAGCATCTCTACGTTTGAAGATGACAGTGGAGGAGCCAGACAAACTACACACCACTACAGAGGCACACGACCAAGTCACGAAGACTGAGCCAAACCATCCTAGGACATCCAATAAGGAAGTATTCAGCACAGGTAAAGCAAAGCACCCTGTTTAAACTACTTTGTGAATCCAACGGATTCAAACTACACACAATCAATTTCATAGAGATTAGCAATTTATTTGACTGCACTGGTATTAACCCTCTAGAGTCTAAGCCCTGTCTAAGCATGGTGGGTCTGTCCTAAATCTGAGAGATATAAAAAGAGCAGGAAACTATATATATATATATATATATATATATATATATATATATATATATATATATATATATATATATAATGGTGGTAAACCAGGGGGTTTCGTCAAGACGTTTACACAGATCAGACACGGACAGAGTAGGATTAGCTCGGTTTCAAGGGTGTGTATTTAAACAATAAATTAAAAGAAAAGGTTAGGTCTCCCCCATGAGACCTTCTCTGGGATACTGTCTTCGGGCTCCGGGTCTTGCTCAGTACCTTGGTCTCTCAGAATCTCGTTCGGGATGCCCACCTGGCTAAAGAGGTGGAACAGCTCCCGGGTGATTCCCTTGGATACCACCGGCCGTAGGGGAATGGCCTCGGGATACCGGGTGGCATAATCTACCACCACCAGGATGTACCGCTGTCCTCGTGCTGTTTTTACCAGAGGTCCCACTATGTCCATGCGTTCAAAGGGTACCCCGATGATCGGTAGGGGGACCAGTGGGTTTCGGAAGTGTGCTTTTGGGGCAGTGAGTTGACATACATGGCAGCTGCGACAGTAGTCTTCCACGACCCTCCTCATCCTGGGCCAGTGAAACTGGGAGGCGATCCGTTCCCGGGTCTTCTCCATTCCCAGGTGCACCCCCAACAGGTGGGTGTGGGCCAGCTGAAGAACGGTTCCCACGTACCGTTGGGGCAGCAACAATGTAGCTGTCCATCCAACGCTATCACTTGGGCTGCGGCAGCTTTCAAGTTCGGATCCTCCCACTGGGCCATCCCGAATTGTCCCATCAGTTGGCCCCCAGCGCGTGTCTTGACTGGCCCCTCGAAATCGAGGAGGGGAGGCAGGGCTCCTCCTCCCGTGGTTCCCCGGTGAGGGGGGCGGGTTCTGGCGCCCCCTCCGACTCCGGACCCGTAGATACAGGTTGGTCAACTCCGGGCCACACAGGCGATGGGTCGTCCCTCTCCTCTTCGGCCGGCTCGTATCTTTTTCTTCAGTTTGTGCCCCATAGGGCCGCGAACAGCGGACAATCCCGTCCCACTAGGACAGGTACCGGATACTCTGGTACTGCACCCACCATCATCTAGCAGCTCCCTTGTGGCGTCATGATGTTGGTCCATACGGTTGGATACCACTTTGTGTCTCCCTACCACATTTGGTCTCAAGGTTCAGCAGGCTCGTGGTTACGAGCGTAACCATACATAACCATAGAGCTTCCGTGTCGTGTCCGTCAACCATGAATCACCGGGACCATGGGTGCAGTTGATTCATGGTGCACCCAACAGGAGGTGACATAGTTCACTGCGTGACCCACCTCACCTCGGGGACTAGATAACTAATAACAAGTGAGTTGCAAAAAAACAACAACTGTGCCACTCACTAGATGAAGATCATTTGCAAATTAAGTTTGAAAGAGTGCGAAAGTCAATATTGAAAAGGGTGTTGCTAGCAAATGAGTAACATCCACCTTGAAGTTGATAACAGCTGCTGCAGCTGCTGTCGCCGTTGTCACTCTACTACAACACAAGCTGACTAACGTTACTAGTATTAGCATGAGAAAACTACTGCTTGCGCCACTGATTGTTTTTTCTTGCGCTCTCAGTAGTGACCTGTCTAAGCCTTTAAGAAGGCCTAGATGTAACAGTATAATTTTAGACCGTCCCCTCGCCCATACCCGGGCGCGAACTAGGGACCTTCTGCACACATCAACAGTCACCCTCGAAGCATCGTTACCCATCGCTCCACAAAAGCCGCGGCCCTTGCAGAGCAAGGGGAACTACTACTTCAAGGTCTCAGAGCAAGTGACGTCACTGATTGAAACGCTATTTAGCGCCCACGCTAACTAAGCTAGCCGTTTCACATCCGTTACATAGACACGTCTCTTTTTTAAACTGTCCCACCCATTGCAAGTCAAAATGTGATTGGTTCACTCCACTGTCACTCCAAGATTCACCTCTAATACAGTTGAATCAAAGACAGTACAGTATGAAGCTAAAACTGCTTCTACAATAGAATCTCCGATCACACTTGTAGACAATGTTATGGCGATGTTGGCTAGCAAAGCTCATGCGTACTAGAAACACTTCTACTAAGGTTGTCTCTCGCCAAACTGCCATGTGCAAAGGCACTCCTTCGATATGAAGTTGTTTTGCATGAAAATTAAAACGTGTCAGTTTGTTGCTTTCATGAGGTTGGAGTAACTTAAGACATTGGCTCGAATCTAGGTTGTGCCTTTAGATTGATAAAATGTAAAGCTAAGGAGTCATTTTTCACATCCATCATTGACTTCTCAAAGCCCAAACCCCGCCCTTTGGTTGGTTTCGCTCGCAAAGGCCTTCTGTCCAGCTTCTGAAGGCCTAGCCAATGGCTAGCTGAGCTAGCTATATATTTCTACGCAGAGACCACCAAAGAAAATCGCGATTGGATATTTTTTCTCTTCAGTATTAACCCTTCTCTTTCCAAGACAAACTGAAGAGATGAAATCAGAAGATCATTAAAAGCATTGTAAAGATGGTATATAAATGACAACATTTTAGTTTGAATTGAATAAATGCCTAGATGGCACTCATGGTTCCCCACTGCACTTTGTACCATCAAATAAATGCCCTTGAGCTTTGAATAAAGATTCAGTCTACAAACAATGGCTCATGTTCTTCCTCATTCTCCCTCAGATATCCTGTCAGAGAGGACAGCTGCAGACGATGCTCCTATTTCAGAAAGGTCCAGTGAAGGCTCAGTGAAGGAATTCCGACACGGGAAAACTGGTCATTCCGATTTAAGCATCTCCTACCAGACAGCCTTTATCATTGCAGCAGTGTGCAGCGGACCAATCCTGATCATTACCCTATTCTGTCTCAGTGAGAAGAAGGTAAGATGGATCACACACTGAACAAGATATGCATTTTTTGGTCACAGATACTTTTTAAAAAGTCAGTCAGTATCTGGTGTGACCACCATTGGCATCATGCAACGCGACACATATCCTTTGCATGAAGTTGCTTGTGGCCTGTGGAATGTTGTCCCACTCCTCTTCAATAGCTGTGTGAAATTGCTGGATATTGGCGGGAACTAGAACACTGTCGTACACGTCAATCCAGAGCATCCCAAACATGCTCAATGGGTGACGTGTCTGGTGAGTATGCAGGCCATGGACTGAGGAATTTTCAGCTTCCAGGAATTGTGTTCAGACCTTTGCAACATGGGGCCATGCATTATCATGCAGAAACATGAGGTGTTGTCGGCGGGACAATGGGCCTCAGGATCTCATCACGCTATCTTTGTGCATACAAATTTGGCATCGATAAAACGTAATTGTGTTCATTGTCCATAGTTTATGCCTACCCATACCATTACCCCAACGTCGTTGGCAGTACATCCAATCGACCTCACAACCGCAGACCACGTGTAACCATGCCAGCCCAGGACCTGTACATCCTGCTTCTTAAGGGTGGGCTTATTTCAGGCAAAGTGAGGGCTGCCCTTGGAGCCAACTACCTTGGTGCCAATGTGGAGCCGATGAGCAAAGGTGCATTGGCACAATATGGGCAGTTTACATGGGTCTAATGTTTTAACCCTCATTGGGCCCACATTGTGCCAATGTGGGCATTGTGTGCTGGGAAAAGAGTTGATTATTTCAAGCAAAGTGAGCGCTGCCCTCACAAGATATGGGCTATCCACACTGGGACACACTGGGGCAATGTGTTGATGAGGAAAGGCACATGGGCCCAATGTGGGCAGTCTGCTTGAGGCCAATATTTTAGACCGCATTGTGTTAATCTGGACATCTTTGCTGGGTTAGTGCTTAATCCAAAGTTAATGAAACACTGAAAACAGCCTGAAGTGATTTCAGTAGCACTTCATTCTGTAATGCTGTGTCAGACAGTATGTTTTTGGTATTTCAAAATGACGGGGTAATTGACAGATTTTGTACAGTCTTCAAAGAATTCCCTGCCATTGATAAGATACAATTGTGTTTGTTGTCCGTACCTTATGCCTGCTCATACCATAACCCCACTGCCACCATGGGGCTCTCTGTTTACCATGTTGACATCAGCAAACCTATCGCCCACACTTCACCATACACCTGGTCTGGAATTGTGAGGCTGGTTGTACGTACTGCCAAATTCTCTAAAACGGCGTTGGAGGCAGCTTATGGTAGAGAAATGAGCATTCAATTATCTGGCAACAGCTCTAGCGGACATTCCAGCAGTCAGCTTGCCAATTGCACGCTCCCTCAAAACTTGAGACATCTGTTGCATTGTGTTGTGTGACAAAACTGCACAATTTAGAGTGGCCTTTTTTTGTCCCCAGCACAAGGTGCAGAATCATATTCTTGATATGCCACACCTATCAGGTGGATGGATTATCTTCGCAAAGGAGAAATGCTCAATAACAGGAATATAAACAAATTTGTGCCACAAAATGTGAGAGAAATAAGCTTTTTGTGCATATGGAACATTTCTGGGATCTTTTATTTCAGCTCATGAAACATGGGACCAACACTTTACATGTTGCGTTTATATTTTTGTTCAGTGGTAGTTTACATCTACCTCTAACAGTGGGGAAAAACCATGCTAACTCTTCCCTCTCTGATTCCTAAATGAAAATCGAATTACATTTTTTTTCTTCCAGAGACTCCAAGCCCTTATCCACAGTACCAGCATAATTGAAAACCAGAGGTACATTTATTTAATTATATCCTTAAATGTCATGGTGGTAAAAATAGAAAACATAATGAACAGTGGAGTCCTTTGAAGGCTATTTACAATAAGCTAGTATACTAAGCTATACTATATATACTATATATATATACTATATATATATATATAGTATACTAAGCAAGTATACTCGGCTATTTACGCGGCACTATTGCTAAGCAACCACAGCACAGACATTATGGCATTGGTGTGCTACAGCTACAGAAATTGTCAGTGTGTGATCATTTGCAACTTATAATGAACTCCAACTCATGTCGATTTTTCCTGTAAAGATATCTGGAAACCTACATTATAAGCTATATAAATGTTAGACAGCAGCATTTATTGGTATGTTCAGTGTTATCCTAGTGATCCTGGTGTCCATCCCTATGTCCAGATCAATGAATGTATTGTTTCAGATAATTGTTTAGGATAAAACTGCAGAAATGGTCTGTTCTGTTGCAACTTATTTTTACATAATGAATATGATACCTCACCCTCACAATGCCATTGTCTAGTCTGCACTGAAACCTAACCCGTGTAACATGTTCCACAGGGCATGCAGCAGCATTGAGGACATTGAGCTACAATATTGTAAAGCCAAGGATTGAGAGAGCTGGTAAGAGCCACTACCCTTCCTTCCCACTTCTGAAATGCAAAATGATTTTTGGATGTCATTAGAGAAGATCTGAAGAGTTTCACTCCAAAACGCTATATATCAATTTTCATAAACATCGGTAAATTAGGTTTTATTGTTTGATGGTTTCATTTCAGAGAGACAAATAATGTTTTTTGCTAAATGCTATCCATCAAAATTAACAAAATATATATTTTTTTGATACATCCACAAATGATACTTAAAAGGGTGGAAAAAAAAGATTCAATACAGAAATATGAGATCTGTGTGTAAAACATTTACATTTTACATTGAGAGTTTGGGACGATAAGTTCTGAACCCATATTGGTTTGAATGGTGCTAGAAATGTTTATGTTGTATTCTTTTGAACTTAACAACATGAATTGGGGTATTTAGAGTACTATATACATAGAGAACATTGAAGGAAATGTACATTTGGATAAAAATGCAGAAATTTAGCAGAGTGACTACAGTAAGTGCAATGATCTTAAGATAGATAGGTGAGACCACCACTATATCACCGTCAAATATACAGGATACAAATTCTATAAATAAAAACATTGAGAACAGTTATATTTTACACACACATGGAGGTACGTACACATTTATTTCTATTTCTGACGAAAATGCACAAATGTGAAAATATGTGGAAATAACCCTTATTCCGCTTCAAGCTCTTAAAATGGCCAGGGTCTGGTTTTGCTTTGAGTCTCATTTCAAATGGTATTTATGTGTCTCAATTACTCAAGAAGGGTATCTGGGATTGCGGCCCCATATTTGGGATTGACTGGACCCCTATTGAGATCGGCGAGAAACAGTGTAATACTATTCCTAGGGACCTGTGTTTAGGACAATGATGTCACATGACCTGGATTCTAACTTTTATTTAAAGCTTTGTCAGCCAACTGTCCTTTTTCTTTGCGTCAATTGGTCAAGCATCAACCCCAGACAATTAATGTCATTGTTGGTGTAATTCTCTTTCCTACACAATGCTTATAATGAAAGGTTAAAATCTAGGTCATGTCACATGATAGCCCATAACCGGAGGTGTAAAGTAACTAATTACAACTACTCTCGTTGCTGTAATTGAGTAGCTTTTCCGAGAACTTGTACTTTTGAGTGTTTTTCAGTAATTGTATTTCTACTTGAGTGTTTGTATTTAAACTCATTTACTTTTACTCTGAGTAACATCTCTCTCCCTCTCTCTCTCTCTCTCTCTCTGTAGGATTGGTTTAACCTGGCAGTAAGAGATAAACAACCACGTAATTCATCAAACAAGAGAAGACATGGAAATTTGGCAACTATTTAACTCTTGTGAAAGTTTTCCATTTTTGTATATAAATATATAAAAAATGTCTAAAGGTACCTATTTTTATACAAATTAAGTTTATATTGCTTGAAAGATTTAACAGAGAATCATATGCTCTCCAAAATTACACAATATCTGCATGCTTCCCTTTTGCTGTCAAAAAGGTTTGAGTGAATTTATCTGTTACACACAGCGTTAACTTGACTCTCAAAGACTGTTTGGACAGTTTCATGCCCACCACACACACAGCTTTGATCTTCCATGAAATAGAATGGACCAAACAATCCTCCAAGTTTTGACCTAGTAGCCATCAGCGCAACAGTGCAAGTCAACATTAAACTAAAGGAAGTCTTTCCATGTGACTGAAAGAGTCTCATGACATTGTTCAATGGAGTTGGGCCCATGAGCCAAAGCAATACAAGGTGTCATCACCCCAAGAGGACAGAGGATGTATTTTTGGAGATCAATAGATTAAATACAAACAGATTAAATACAAACAGAACACCCATAGTTATTTGTTTTGAGTGTACTCCCTACATGCCATGCAGCATACTATATTCATTTGACTTCTGATATTCTCTTGTTTTATCCCTACCAAATGAAGAAGAGGATTTCAATCTGTCTCTCATGCCATGATGCCAATGAAATTGTGTTATAAAACGAGTAATTTGGATACTGGATGCTGATTGGTTGATAAGAGTTCGTTATTCACAATAATCCAAGACAAATGCCAGTTCCATTTTGATTATCATTGTGCATCCGCTGTCCCACAGCTGAGCCAGGCAATTCATAAACTTTATATCACAGTAAAAAAAAAGCATATACACATTATTTCCCTTTACTTCTAGCCTATCATTTGATTTTCAACAGCAGAGATTTAAACATGCTTGTTTATTATTGCCTGAAATGTTTTAGACTATAGGATACCTAATCTTACGCTATCAAAGTTAGACAATATTGGCCTACTTCCCTTTTTATTGTGAAAAAGTTTTGAGGGAATTCGTTAGTAATTATTGTATACCAGTGGTCACCAACCTTTTGAGTCAAGATCACTTTGAGTCAAAATGCAAGCACAGATCTACTGCTTGGATTATTTTCAACATAGCTTAAACAACGTAAGCCTATGCAACATTAACCTATTAAAAACAGTACTGTCGCAGTAAGGTTTGTGTTGTAGGCTATAGGGCCAATACATTATCACTGCATATTGGCTTTGCTTGAATTGCCTTGCCAATTAATGTTGTTCAGACCATTTAAAAAAAACATATTTCAATATTTGAGGTAGGCTCCATGATCACAGCAGGTAATAAATATTTTTATTTTACTGGGCTGATGGTGCCTGCATCTGATGGTCAGTCTCAGCGGAGGGAGAGCTGCAGACTGAGGGTCCGCCTCTCAACGTCCCTTCGCTCTCCCTTTCTTCCACTGACCAAAATGGAACACTGTCTTCCAGCTGATGGCAAAACTCGAGTCACACTGCATTATTCCTGCGTCATGCAACAATCTATGTTGTTACTCCTATGAACAGAGAAAGTTAAATGTTCCTTGATATTAAAAAAAGACCAAAGCCGCTAATAATAACAAAACAAGCTTATCAATACACTTCCCTACTCATTCATTAGGGTGCAAGTGTTAAATTCCCCAGCAAGAAAATCAAAAATGGTCGCTCAAACAGAAAGGGGAACTTACAAAAAGTCACTGACAACAAACAAACAAAACAAGTGAGGTTTTAGGAAGGGTTCGGAAAGACACTCATGAGGTTGTCCACAGAAAGTTGACTACTGGGACCTAAAATAAACCCACAATGAGCACCCACTAAATTAGCCCAAGAAGAAGCAAAAACCAAAGAGAATCCACGTGAAAACGTAAAGAGGAACCAATCCAAAAAGCGGAGCAAAACTAAAACGGGGACGATCAGATAAAGGCTCGTTTTTCTAGAAATCAGAATAGGGAGCGCCAACGAAAGGTGTTGAGCCTCTGTCTCTCTCAAGAACTTTAACATGAACTCGCTCATAAAAACAGCAGCTCCTTACAGTATTAATTGACACTCTCTCTCTAGTCATGGTTTTAAAAGTTTGGAAATCTCACAGTATCAACTTCGCTGTAGCTTTTTTAAATGCCTGCTACATTACTGCAGAGAAATCGGAGCAATTCCGATTGGCCAGCGGTAGGCCTATAGTGCACTTGATTTGCTCTCTGGCCCGCCAGGAGGGCGGATTTGTACCTTCAGACACATGAAATCGTTCCACATGTAAATCGGAACACCGCCTACATAAACGTTTGGTGACCGACTAGAAAAGCCTTAGAAATCAACCAGTCGATTGCAATCGCCCAGTTGGTGACCACTGTTACACACAGTGTTAACTTGACTCTCAAAGACTGTTTGTATGGTGTCATGCACACCACATAACTTTGATCTTCCATGAAATAGAGGATTCTCTGTCACTGAGAAAATATTATAGACGTCAAGAAAGCCAGTCAGTTGATTATTGACAAGTTTTTACAACACAGTTAGGTTCAGCTTGATATCTCCCTTTAAATAAAGGACACACCGTGGCTGTCTTCGAAGCAATACGAACCACCCCAGAGAGGAGAAACAGGTTAAAAAGGTCAGAGAAAGGCTTGGCGATGAAAGGGGTAGCAATGTTAAATAAGAAAGGGTCTAAACCATCTGACCCAGATGGTTTCTTGGGGTCAAGTTTAATGAGCTCCTTTATCACCTCGAACTCAGTGACTGCCTGCAGGTAGAAAATTTGTAGCAGGGCAGGGGAAAAAAAGAGGGAGGAGCATCGGGGCTAGTCACATTAGAAGGGGTGGGAGATGAGGAATGTTGGACGGACAAGGATGCATGGCTAAGTCAAATTGGAATCCTGACTAATGAAGTGGTGATTAAATAGCTCAGCCATGTGCTCCTTGTCAGTAACAACCACAAAATCAACATTAAGGGACATGGGCAGCTCTGAGAAGGAGGGTTTATTCTCCAGGTCTTTAACCGTTTTCCAGAACTTCTTGGGGATAGACCCACAGAGAGAGAATTGCTCCTTAAAGTAACTAACCTGCCGGATATCCTGAGTGCACTTATTTCTCATTTGCTTAAATGAGAGCTAGTCAACCTGAGTGTGTGTGTGTTCCGAGCCTTTCGCCAAATGGAATTCTTGAGGTGGAGTAGGGGCTGAACTTGTTTTTAATTCTCATTTTCTTTATGGGGGTGTGTTTCTTAACAATACCACTGAAAAAAAAGCCAGGTCATGAAGGAAGGCTTGCTCAATAAAGTTTTTTAGCAAGCTTCTATGACAAATCAGGACATGCCATTTCACCTTAGCAGCCGTTACAAACACAGGCAGTAAAACAGTGATCCCTAAAGTTATTACAGAAAAACAAGACAGATATGTCAAGACTGATACGATTATTTGTGAGGATAACATCAAGGAGAGTAACCTTTTCTTGGTGTTTGGAGTCATACCTTGTAGGATTGGTAATAATCTGAGAAAGATTTAGGGAGTCCCATTGCTTTAGGACTTGTTCAGGTGGTTTAAGCATGTCCCAGTTTAGGTCACCTAGCAGAACAAATTCAGTGTTCGTGTAAGGGGCCATGAGAGAGGTTAGGGCATTTAGGATACAGGCCTGTGCTGATGGTGAACAATAACTTCCAGCAAAAGTCAACAAAGAGCTACTTGAAAGGTTAATGCTTAAAACCAGCTAATCAAATGTTTGGGGAACAGACTTGCTGGAGACGACCAAGCAATGAAGGTGTTCCTTGGTAATGATTGCCACTCTACCACCTTTGGAAGATCTGTCTTGCCGAAAAAGGTTATAACCAGAACGATTAACGTCAGTGTTCAAAACACTATTTTTTAACCATGTCTCAGTAATGACCAACACATCTGAATTGGAGCTGTGAACCCACACTTTCAATTGATCCATTTTAGGTAATAAGCTTCTAGTGTTAACGTGCAGAAAACCCAGGCTTTTACGAGAGCAGAAATCAGTAAATCAGATATCAGAGCACAAGTGAGAATAGGGGCCAGCAACAGTAGATGGGCCAGGGTGTAGATGCACATTTCCAGATATCATCAGCAGTAATACAATCAGGGCATGGCAGAGGATAGGGAGAGTTCGGGGTGTTGATTTATGACAGTTGAATGTGCATTAGATGGCAACAAGACCATATTGTACAGCAATTTCATCAGGTAAGATGAATACAAAGCTGGCGAGAGGTGGTTAGAACAGGATAGGTGGCCAAGAGTCTGTGTAAGTGTCCTGAGTGTGGGAACAAACATATTCTGTCCCAAGGTCGGGTAACCAAGCAAGTTCATAGCCAACAAAGCATACAGGAGTCATGAGGCAAACAACATAAAGCACAATAAAAAAAATAGTCAGTGTGCTGGAGGTGAGCGAAAGCTTGGGCGAGAGGGGGTGTGGCGAGGGCTCCTGTACCAGACAGGGGGAGACAGGCCAGGGCATACGGTGAATAGATCACCAGGTGGAATCCAAGCAGCGGTGCAGCAGGCAATGGGAGTAGGTGTCAAACCCACCTGTAAAAATATTTTTTCGGGAGGCAGATTCCTTGTAGAAAATCCACGCTAGCTAGCTAACATAGCTAGCAGGTCTTGGTCCACCATTTTTTTCCACGTTGAAAAGGAAGTCATTACCTAGCTATAGCTTTTCAGTTTCAGTACACCTCTTCAATTAACCCTTGTGTGGAGTTCATGTTTTTGTTATTCACCCAATGTTCGCAGGTCTGATGGACCCATGACATTATTGGGTTTTTAAAACAATACAGCCATAACAATTTACGTAAAAATACCTAATACTTTGATGTTGACTAATATCAATGGTTAATATTTTCCATTTACATGTGATTTTTGTAAACAACAGTCAATTATAATCAAGACATTGGTGGAATGAATCACGTTTATCTTGAACAAATATAAATGAAACAGAGTTTCATCACTATTGATGTTTATTGCTTTGAACTGAACAAATTGAAAGGAGTAATTTAACAAACAGTATTTTAATTGAACACAAATTATGGACGGTCTACACACCACATGATGGACAGAGTTTTACTGTGTGTGTGTTTCAAATGTATTTCTTACACGTGATGCATGTGTACTGTGTCTTCCTGTCCTTCTTGGGTCCACACAAGCGCTTCTTCTTGTTGCTTCCGGCTGCAATCTAGAGTGATGTAAAAACTTAGTTCAGGAATTTTACTAACATCTCACTCACATATATAGTTAGAGCAGGCCAAGGTAGGAGAGTCAGACACACACAAATGCAACATCACTCACACATACTTCCGGTATTGGAGTTGTTTGTTCTGTGGGTCGGGCGGATTGGGCACCAGCATCCTCCTCCTGAATCCTCCTCACGATGGCCTCAGAAGCTGGGGTCCTTGGGATATGTTGCCTCCTCTGGATTTCTGGTCTTACCAATGCCTTGCCCAACTCCTCGAGAAAGAGCCGTCTCCACCGGAGCTTCCCTCTGTTAAAATCTGGGCTCAACGCGTTGACAAACGCGTTGTAGTGCGAGATGTCCAAGATGTTGAAGAATATCACAAGTGGTCAGCGTACGGTTCTTCTTTTGCAGCTGTGGCCAGTCACCAGCTTGTATAAGTTGTCCTCCACTCCATTTGTAGCATTGAAATCAATTATGATCTCTGTTTTTTAATGTTCCTGGTCACAGATTCTCCCATCCCTATGCAGCGTACTCATGAGGACCACATTTTTGCCTTTCTTTGGCACATAGGACACTTGGGAAGTGTTGGTCGTGAACACAAACTTAGAGGAATTGATAGGCCTGTTCCGTGTATTCAGCAGCTGAAGTGGGAACTCTGGCTTGTTTCTTTTATACTGTTCCTACCATCATCAGCTTCCTCTTGAGGAGCTCCTGCCCCGGTTGTGTGAAGTAAAAGTTATTTAATGTGATGTTGTGGCCATGGAGTCCCTGTCTCATGTCGAGGACAACCCGCATCCCTTGGTTTTTCTCAGGGGCTCCTCCTTCTGGCTTCCCCGTATACACTTGCAAGATCCGAGCTGATGAAGCAGCATCACAGGCAACCCAGATCTGGATTCCATATTTGTGGGTTTAGACGGTATGTACTGCCAAATTAGTGCAGTCCAGAATGATTTTCTGGATGATGTCTGGGATGAACAGTTCAAAATTAGACTTTATGTCCTGCGCATGAGTAACCACCATCAGCGTCGGCCCTGGTATCATTCTTATCACATTGGCAGCCATGTCGGGTGGCTCATTCCATGGGCAAGAAGACTATTCAATATCACAATTTTTGGACATCCATATTTCTAGGCTGCTGATGAGCTGGTTGCTGATGGACTGGTCCTGGGGCTGGCTAAGGGTCAATCTTGTCCTCCTGATCCCCATATTCGGGAAAATTCTTCATCTTCCAAATTGGAAGATGCTCCTTCCACACTAGCTTCTCTCTCTTTCTAAGGCCCTCTGAGCAGATATTATGTTTGCCAAATTGATTGATTGTGGTAAGGAGCCACACATGCAAAGCTATTTTTTAATGTTTTTTTTAACAATGTATCGGAATAACATTGTGCAGGTTCGCGCAAGACATTGTGTAGTTTCACACACTACAACGGGTAAAGAGTGTGAGAAAAGCAGGAGACAGGCAGGTTATTGGTGCATGTTGAAACAGAAGGCCCAGGGAGGAGGAAGACAGAGTGAAGGCACACAGCAAACATTTTTGTTTCATTTTTACTTGTTTTCAGCTATACACACACTTTTCCACACTTTTATTACCCTTGGGTCCAGTGGACACGAACACCACGTGTAATAAAAAGGTGTAGGGAGGTGCACAGTGTGCACTCAATTAAAATGTTTTATATTACATTCTTCACAGAAAATGAGTCAAGGCCAATGAGTCTCAAGTTGAAAATATAATTAATTGTATAATTTTTCTGTTTGTAAACAGGAAAATGGGTCCCTCAGACCCAAACACCACACAAGGGTTAAGTACATTTACTTTTGATACTTAAGTATATTTAAAACCAAATACTCTTAGACTCTTTTAATCAAGTTGTATTTTACTGGGTGACTTTCACTTGAGTCATTTACTATTAAGGTATCTTTACTTTTTCTCTAGTATGAAAATTGGGTACTTTTCCACCACTGCAGTACATTAATACAGTTCACACTCAAAAACATTAGCCTACTGGAGTTAGTTTCTTGTATTTACCCAAGTGAGCATGTAGCTAGCTACACCTATGGGCTTTTAAATTGTTCTGTTGTGTGTAATGTGCAGTAGCCTAGATCATATATAGATCATGTATTGGATAACGCCACAATCTTTTGGGCTTGGGCTCATTAAATGTCTTTATTGTAGGGCTCATAAAATGTATTTCATGTATGGCTCATCAGCCTCAGGTAGCATCTGGCTTTTTGATCAAAGCTCTAATCAAATCCAGACACAGGCCTATTTGTATGCGTTATAATTCTTTTGAATGACCCTTCGGGTTTTGGTGGGAAATACCGTGTTGTCCGGAAGAAAATAAATGTATTCTCTGGATGGAACATTTGTAAAATGCTAGCGCTGATGCCAATGAAAGTATATGCTATAAAATGGGTAATTTGGATATTGGATGCTGATTGGTTGATATGCGTTATTCACGGATTATCCATTTGAATTATTAAGCATTTTAATTATCTTCTGTGCATCCACTGTCCCACAGCCCAGTCAGGCAATTCATACATTTTATCTCCACTAATAAACATTTCCTATTACTTCTAGCCTTTCATTTGATTTTCAAAAGCGGGGGTTTGTATAAGCCTTGCTGTCTGCCTCTCCAATCTGTGCAACAATGTTGCAATATAAATCAAATCAACGTTTATTGCCATAGTTGAAGTTGTTTGTAGAGCCGTCAAAATGAGGGGTGTTGTACAAAACAATACCATCACTGATTGGATCATCTCTAACCAATCAGAGTATCAGATGCTGCTTTACCCAAGTGTTCTGGCTCTGGCCCAACCCATCAGTTTCTGGGACCAATCAGAACGGTTAGAATGTGTTTGCTTTCTAGAAATCGTCAGGGAGGTACTCAGATCTTGCCTCATTGCAGAGAAGAAACATATTGCCCGTGGGTGTGGCACAGCGTTCGGCCAGAGCAAGGAGTTTGGGTAGCAAGCCAACCTTAGCCATGGTTTATTCACAATAATCCACTGGTTCTCATGCATTATTGCTTAAATAACCTTCTCTGTCAGTTTGTATACTTCTGTTTGTGAAGTAAGGGAATACATTTTAAGTTCTGATAATTGATGACTGTGTTGAGAAACTTTTACTAGCATTAGGCTTACACACTTAAATAGAAACTGCAATTTGATTTTCAGCATGTTACCTAAATTCTGAAATGTTTCAATATAACCTGTGCCCTGTAATAAGTTCAATTGAACACCATTGCAGTAATAACCCATGTGTTTCACCATCGGATTATGCTTTATTTCTGAAAAATGTGATCATTACACAATGTATTAGATAATGGTAATCCACACTATCATGTATGTATAAGATAATGGTAAATCCCAAGATCATGTATGTATTAGTATTATATAATGGTAAGCCCCAGGATCATATATGTACTACTTTAATTCTGTATAAAATCATAGTAATAATAATAAAAAATGATTGTTAAGAATGACATGGACCTGTTAAATATTTTGACTCTTATGTACAATTGCAGTAAATTGAAGTTGAGGGGTGGTCCATTTATATTGGTCCATTTTTCCTTGCTTTATTGTTTTAGGCCGAAATTCAATCTGATCCGCATTAGATCTGCGTTATAGCTCGCTTGAGTCGACATTTAAAGGTCATATCCGATTGATCCGGCATCTGCAGCATTTATTGTGAATGCAATCTCTGCACAAGTGGGAACATTGTCTTTAAAAGCGGCATTATCTACATTTCGACCCTACATCTTCAAACAGTACGTTTATATTTTCAAACGGGGCTTTACATTTGGAAGAGGGTTTTCTCTCACCTGAGTAGCCTCGTTTCACTGCCAAAAATACAATTATTCCATCTAGTGTTCAGCGAAATAACAACACAATGTCAAATGCAGGTAGCCTAGTCAAATAATTAACATCCAATAACATTAACTGTTCATTTCTCACGGGAAACCTTCACTCTTGCTCAGACATTTAGATAACGAAACATGACAATTTGAAAAATAAGCCACAGGAGTTTTTTTGCGTGAGAATAAAGACCACTTTCGGGTAGTAAGACGTGTATAAAAGCAACAGATACCATTATTAAGAAGGGACTAGAAGCGTCTTATATGGTGAGCTACCGAGTGGTTAGGACAGGCAAGCCCCATACTATTGGGGAGGACGAAATTATTTCTGCTTCCGCGGATATGGCTGAGACAATGCTGGGGGGAAAAGGCCAAAAAAACTATACAGATAATGCCTTCATCAAACAACACTATTTTACAACGCATCAGTGATATGGCAGGAAATGTTTTGAAACAATTACTGCTTCGCATACAAGCCAGTGAATTATATGCATTACAGCTGGATGAGTCAACAGACATAGCGGGCCTGGCACAGCTCCTGGTTTATGTCCATTACGTTTATGGGGGGTCAATTAAGGAAGACATCCTCTTCTGCAAACCACTGGAAACCAGGACAACATGAGATAATAGTTTTAAAGTACTAGACAGCTTTGTGACATCAAATTGACTTTGGTGGTCAAGATGTGTTGGTATCTGTACTGATGACGCAAAAGCCATGACAGGGAGACATAGTGTAGTGGTAACACACGTGCAAGCACTTGTCCTGATGCCACTTGGATACACTGCAGCATCCACCGAGAGGCTCTTGCTTCCATTGGAATGCCTGACAGATTGAAAGACGTTTCGGACACTACAGTAAAAGTTGTTAACTGAGTTAAAGCAAATGACCTGAACTCTCGTGTATTTTCTGCTCTATGCAATGACATGGGCAGCGATCATGTAACACTTTTACAACATACAGAAGTGCGCTGACTACCAAGGGGCAATGTATTAACACATTTCTTTGAAATGAGAGACGAGCTTAAAGTTTTGTTTACTGACCATAATTTTCACTTGTTTGACCGCTTTCATGATGACGAGTTTCTCACAAGACTGGCCTATCTGGGTGAAGTTTTTTCTCGCCTGAATGATCTTATTCTAGGATTACAGCGACTCTCTGCAACTATATTCAATGTGCGAGACAAAATTGAGACTATGATTAAGAAGTTGGAGTTCTTCTCTGTCTGCTTCTTAGGGATAGGGTGCAGTATTCGGAAGTTTGGATGACTGAGGTCCCCAAAGTAAACTGCCTGTACTCAGGCCCAGAAGCTAGGATACGCATATAAATTGGTAGAATTGGATAGCAAACACTCCAAAGTTTTCAGAACTGTTAGAATAATGTCTGTGAGTATAACACAACTGATATGGCAGGCAAAAACACGAGGAGAATCAATCTGGAAAAAAAATTAAGCTCACCACTCATTAAAAAGGCAGTCTATGGGAAAATCAATGGAATACCTCCCAGATTTCAGTTCACGAGGCTTCCAGATATCAATAGTCCCTAGAAAAAGTTTCAGGCTTGTTTTTTGAAAAGCTAGAATTTGTCGTTTTTCTAGGTCGCTCCCATTTTGGCAGTAGTATTGTGATGCTCGTAGATGACGGTGTGCACTTCGTTATTTATCTCCGGTAATGAACATACTATTCTCCGTCTTAAATTTGTACAATTTATTTACATATTAGGGTACCCGAGGATTGATTAGAAACATTGTTTGACTTGTTTGGACAAAGTTTATTTGTATCTTTTGGGATTCATTTGTATGCATTTTGAACGAGGGAGACAGGTGGATTACTGAATCATGCGTGCCAACTAAACTGAATTTTTTGGGATGTAAAGAAGGACTTTAATGAACAAAACAACCATTTGTTATGTAGCAGCTGAGACCCTTGGGAATGCAAACAGAGGAAGATTTTCAAAGGTAAGTGATTTATTTTATCACTATTTCTGACTTTCGTGACACCTCTGCTTGTTTGGAAAATGTTTGTAATGCTTTTGTAAGTGGGACGCTGTCCTCAGATAATCGTATGGTATGCTTTTGCCGTAAAGCCCATTTGAAATCTGACAAAGTGGCTGGATTAACATAAAGTTAAGCTTATCTGTGTCTGAATCTTCTCAAGGCTTTAAAATCCTATGGCACACATACAATATCCGTGTCTGAATCGTGTCACGGCTTTAAAATCTTTCACCTCCCCTTTATCTACACTGATTAAGTGGATTTAACAAGTGGCATCAATAAGGGATCATAGCTTTCACCTGGTCAGTCTGTCATGGAAAGTGTGTTCTTAATGTTTTGTACTCTCACTGTGTATAAACTAAACTGGTATGTTTCTTGGGTGGGGGTGGGTTATACAACTACTTTGAGCAAGCTTTTGAACTGGGTAGTTATGTTAAATACTGTACGTAATTACATGGTCAGACTCCAAACAAACGTAACAAGAGACAGTCAGTTTTATTTGACTCAATTTCATCAATCAGTTTCTCTGGAAATAAAGCCAATTCCGGGAGATTAGAAGTCAGTAGCAATTAGATACGTATTCTTGTCTGAAAGCCTAAATTACGTTATTAGTTTACTGCCTAGTTATTATTTTACTGTCTAATCAGGCTATTTTAATAGGTGTTCATTTTTGCTGCTGACATGAAAGGTGTAGCTGATAACCAGTTCTTGTTTACAAGTGAGGTTACCACGCAGTAACATTTGGCACAAACACAAGACCAGTGTGCAGAAGTTGCTTTTTGACAATGAAAAGGCTGTGGTTGAACTGTAAAATACCCAGCTAGCCCATCAGATAACTCCCACGTCTAAGCGACTGAGGAGAAAAGAACGAAAGCAGGGTTAAGGGCCATCACTTTCCCGGCATCATTCAATTTAGATGTATCACATTAAGAGCCAGAAAATCTCTCCAAATCTGACAGGGGATGACCTACACAACAGTCCTCCTCTCCACCGCAGAGAGATCAGCCTGTAATATTCTTCAACACCCCCGAACACCCCTGCCTAACCCCTTACCAACCCAACCAGCTAAAACCCAGAGGAACTGGACTTATAAAAATAGAGTTTGGCTCATTTTGTGGTTTTGGATGAATGGAAAGTGGGGCCTTTGAGTTTGCTTTCAGTACAGCGCCACAAACCAGTCATAAAAGACAAAAGGTAACAAATATACAGAACAAAAATATAAACGCAACATGTAAAGTCATCAAAAAGAAAGGAGGACCAAGGAACTCTTCATATAATTGATTAAAATGCCTTTATTAGTATGGCATGTTCAATAGAAAAAAGTTTTTTTTTAAACGACGTGTTTCGGCCTTCGTCAGGGAGTACTCCATGCAGCCAAAACATGTCGGTTTTTAAAAAGCTTTGTTTCTATTGAACATGCCATACTAATAAAGGCATTTTAATCAAGTATATGAAGAGTGCCTTGGTCCTCCTTTCTTTTTGATGACCAATTTACACCTTTTACCAAAGAGCACCTTCTATCTACCAAAATGTACTATTGTGTACATTAGTAGCGCTTCCCTTCCTCCTCTTGCAACATGTAAAGTGTTGGTCCCATGTTTCATGAGCTGAAATAAAATATCTCCAAATTTTTCCATACAGAAAAAGCTTATTTCTCTAAAATGTTGTGCACAAATTTGTTTACATCCATGTTAGTGAACATTTCTTCTTTGCCAAGATAATCTGTCCAACTGACAGGTGTGGCATATCAAGAAACTGATTAAACAGATCCTTACACTGGAGCAACTTTTGCATGGGACAATAAAAGGCCACTCTAAAATGTGCAGTTTTGTCATACGACACAATGCCACAGATGTATCAAGTTGAGGGAGCGTGCAATTGTCATGCTGATTGCAGGAATGTCTACCAAATCTGTTGCCAGATAATTTAATGTTAATTTCTCTACCATAAGCCGCCTCCAACGTTGTTTTAGAGAATTTGGTAGTACGTCCAACCAGCCTCACAACCACTTTGGCAAGCATTGTCCCAAAACTCGCTCATTTCAATAGTGACTGGTGACTCGACTTGCATTCTGGAGTAGGATAGCTCCTCTCTGTTAGGCAAGTGGGCTCTCATAGCAACAGCAGCATTAGGGAGCCATATTCGGTCCAATGCCTTGTGTTTACTGATTCCCAAAAAAGGGGGTAGGGGATGCAGCCCATTCCGGTCCTCCATGTCCTCAACAGCATTTTGTAAAAGACCCAATCTCTTCGAGTTAGGGTTCAACAGCTGTTTGATTCCCGAACAGAGAAGAGAATACCCAGGCGTCAAGCTAGATTCTTTCTCTTATCTGACAATATCATCGTTCTAACTATACTTCTCCAACAGGGGGCACTTGGTCATGCTCTATACCAGTGTTGTGTTTGAGACAACCTAAAGTGAGTCTGAGTCAAGACCAAAACCGGGGGGGGGGGGGGGGGGGGGGCAAGACAGATTCAAGTCTGAGACCGGGAAGGGGACAAGGGGTCCGAGACCGAGCCAAGACCGAGACCAAACCAGGATTCTGTAAAATCACCACCATATTAAGAATTCAAAATGTCCAGTTTATCTGTCTTCATATTTCAGAACAACATATGGAGCCACTCTACAAATTATTACTTATTGAAACAGAGAGGGGAACAATCAGCCTTCTACACCTTCAGAGAAGGGCTACGGATTTGTAAAATAATAATACTACAATAATATTATTTACAATGATGTTCCGATTTATTCTCTTCAGTTTTTGTTGGAAAGGAAAGTGTTAACACTGAAGAGATACATCATATTTTTCTTTAATGGTCTCTGGAGAGATAAATCTAGCAAGCTAGGTCAGCCATTGGCTAGGCCATCAGAAGCTAGATGAAGGCATCCGCCATTCAACTGTATTAGGGAAAAAGTTTGGAGTGACAATGGAATCAACCAATCGCATTTTGACTTAATGGATGGGACCGTAAAACAAACTTCTGCCTTCTTGAAGGCCCACAAATAACTGTGCAATAGGAAGCAATAGTTTTCCCACGGTCTAGCTAGCTAGCTTTTGTTGCCAACTAGTTTGCAGCAGCTGCAGCAACTGTTATCAAAGAGGATGTTGTTGATCATTTTTAGCTTCTCCCTTTTCCGGAATAACTTTCAACCAAAGGTTATGTTTCAAATGATCATCATCTTGTGAGTGGAACTGTGTTTTTTATTGCAGAGCACTTGCTATTGCTAGCCATCTCTTTGAATAAAACTTGTGTGTAATACATTGTTGTATTTAAAGTGGAACTGACAGCATTTCTGCAACATTACACACAGGAAGAATGTGACACTTTTGTTTCTATTCTGAAAAGCGACCACTTAGATATGGCAATTTTCACGTTGTCATAAATTCTTAAAATGATTGAGAATTACATACAGTACCAGCCAAAAGTTAGGACACACCTACTCATTCAAGGGTTTTTCTTTAAATGTCCTATTTTCTACATTGTAGAATAATAGTGAAGACATCAAAACTATGAAATAACACATATGGAATCATGTAGTAACAAAAAAAGAAACATCAAAATATATTCTATATTTGAGATTCTTCAAAGTAGCCACCCTTTGCCTTGATGACAACTTTGCACGCTCTTGGTATTCTCTCACCCAGCTTCATAAGGTAGTTAGTTACCTGGAATGCATTTCAATTAACAGGTGAGCATTGTTAAAAGGTCATTTGTGGAATTTCTTTCCTTCTTAATGCGTTTGAGCCAATCAGTTGTTTTGTGACAAGGTAGGGGTGTACACAGAGGATAGCGCTATTTAGTAAAATACTAAGTCCATGTAAGGGTAAGAACAGCTCAAATAAGCAAAGAGAAATGCCAGTCCATAAGACATGAAGGTCAGTCAATCTGGAAAATGTCAAGAACTTTGAAAGTTTCTTCAAGTGCAGTCGCAAAAACCGTCAAGGGCTATGACGAAACTGTCTCTCATGAGGACCACCACAGGAAAGGAAGACCGAGAGTTACCTCTGCTGCGGAGGATAAGTTCATTAGATTTACCAGCCTCAGAAATTGCAGCTCAAATAAACGCATTAGAGTTCAAGTAAAATACACATATCAACATCAACTGTTCAGAGGAGACTGTGTGAATCTGGCTAAAAAAGGACCACTAAAAAAGGACACCAATAAGAAGAAGAGATTTGCTTGTGCCAACAAACATGAGCAATGGACATTAGATCAGTGGAAATCTGTCCTTTGGTCTGATGAGTCCAAATTTGAGATTTTTGGATCCAAACGCCAAGTCTTTGTGAGACGCAGAGTAGGCAAACGGAGACTCTCCGCATGTGTAGTTCCCACCGTGAAGCATGAAGGATGAGGTGTGATGTTGTGGGGGTGCTTTGCTGGCGACACTGTATGTGATCTATTTAGAACCAGCATGGCTACCACAGCATTCTGCAGCGATACTCCATCCAATCTGGTTTGTGTTTAGTTGGACTATAATTTGTTTTTCAACAGGACAATGACCCAACACACCTCCAGGCTGTGTAAGGGCTATTTGACCAAGATGAAGAGTGATGGAGTGCTGCATCAGATAACCTGGCCTCCACGATCACCAGACCTCAACCCAATTGAGATGGTTTGGGATGAGTTGGACTGCAGAGTGAAGGAAAAGCAGCCAACAACACTCTGGCACACTCAGACAAGGTGCTCTGAAATCTGAGTAGATAGCCATAGTGAACTTGCCAACGCAAGATATATGCTAACTAGCTAACTAAATGACACCTGTATATCTGTCTGTGTATAGCCACCGAAAAACAATATGAGGGGAAAAAGTCAGTCACTCACCCACTCCTCCAATGGCATGACGTGACATCCTCCTAGCAGCTCTCTATCTAGTTAACTTTAGGCTCTGTGTTTTTAGGTTGCTACATAAATAGTTACGCTAGCCTATTAGCCATTTTATGACTGATTGCATTGACATTCCCAGCCTTAGTTACATTCGTCCGTTTTTGTCCAGAATATTGAGTCATTGAAACTGAAACAGTGCATCCAGAATGGGTGGAGGCAGCAAACAATGTACCAGGCCAGCTGTATTTTACAACCTGATACCAATATGTTTTTGACTACCAAGAAATGTATTGGGGAATTATATTAGTATTAATATATTCTATTAATCTACAATGACTTTTGGTAAATCATGGAACGTTGAGTCAAACATAACCTATTTTTAAACCTCTCATGAAGTTGGAGTTCATAAACTGGGAATTCATATTTTTTTACTGATATTTGTAAGTTTGTTTCATATCTGCAAAGTAGTTAAAAACACTGTCATTTCCACTTTAAACTTTAGGTCACTGGTTACTTTGCGTACTAAACCTGAAAAGTTATTTCCAATGGGAAGCAATAGTTGTACATTTTGATTTGGAAATGCTTAATGGTTGTGTTTTATGATTGGGAACTACTGGCTTTTTATGTCAGAGTTTATGAGTATACGGTTTATACCTGCGTGTACCCTCCATTACAGCACTTGCCTTTGTGTTTTACAAACTCCTTACACTTCTACATGAGTGTGCTGGTATTACGGTTGCTGTCCTTTCAGAATCCCTAACCTGTCACACAATGAAAGCATTGGTTTCCCAATGCGCAAACATGTCTATAATAGATATAAAGACTGGTAAGTTCATGTTTCAAGAAAGGAGTGTATATATTTGGCTTTTCTCCTCATTTTGTTACGTTACAGACTTATTCTAAAGTTGATTAAATTGTTGTTGTTCTTTCATCAATCTACACACACTACCCCATAATGATTAAGCTTAAACAGGTTTTTAGTCATTTTTGCAAATGTATCAAATAAAAAAAACTGAAATATCACATTTACACAAGTATTCAGACCCATGCTGCCATCACCATGCTTCACCGTAGGGATGGTGCCAGGTTTCCTGTAGACGTGCTGCTTGTCATTCAGGCCAAAGAGTTCAATCTTGGTTTCAAGGCAACCAGTTTTGATAGTCTTTAGCCGCACCCTCATCCTACTCCTCCTCTGTTCATCGGGTGATGTGGAGGTAAACCCAGGCCCTGCATGTCCCCAGGCACCCTCATTTGTTGACTTCTGTGATCGAAAAAGCCTTGGTTTCATGCATGTCAACATCAGAAGCCTCCTCCCTAAGTTTGTTTTACTCACTGCTTTAGCATACTCTGCCAACCCTGATGTCCTTGCCGTGTCTGAATCCTGGCTTAGAAAGGCCACCAAAAATTTGGAGATTTCCATACCCAACTATAACACTTTTCGTCAAGATAGAACTGCCAAAGGGGGAGGAGTTGCCATCTACTGCAGAGATAGCCTGCAAAGTTTTGTCATACTTTCCAGGTCTATGCCCAAACAGTTCGAACTTCTAATTTTAAAAATTAATCTCTCCAGATATAAGTCTCTCACTGTTGCCGCCTGCTACCGACCCCCCTCAGCTCCCAGCTGTGCCCAGGACACCATCTGTGAATTGATCGCCCCCCATTTAGCTTCAGAGTTTGTTCTGTTAGGTGACCTAAACTGGGATATGCTTAACACCCCGGCAGTTCTACAATCTAAGCTAGATGCCCTTAATCTCACACAAATCATCAAGGAACCCACTGGGTACAACCCTAAATCCATAAACATGGGGACCCTAATTGACATTATCCTGACCAACTTGCCCTCCAAATACACCTCTGCTGTCTTCAATCAGGATCTCAGCGATCACTGCCTCATTGCCTGTATCCGCTACGGGTCCGTGGTCAAACGACCACCCCTCATCACTGTAAAACGCTCCCTAAAACACTTCTTCGAGCAGGCCTTTCTAATCGACCTGGCCCGGGTATCCTGGAAGGATATTGACCTCATCCCATCAGTTGAGGATGCCTGGTCATTCTTTAAAAGTAACTTCCTCACCATCTTAGACAAGCATGCTCTGTTCAAAAAAATCTGAACTAAGAACAGATATAGCCCTTGGTTCACTCCAGACCTGACTGCCCTCGACCAGCACAAAAACATCCTGTGGCGGACTGCAATAACATCGAATAGTCCCCGCGATATGCAACTGTTCAGGGCAGTCAGGAACCAATAGCAGATGTTCTGAAAGAGCTAGAAAAACCTGGACCCATACAAATCAGCTGGGCTTGACAATCTGGACCCTCTATTTCTGAAACTGTCCGCCGGCATTGTCGCAACCCCTATTACCAGCCTGTTCAACCTCTCCTTCGTATCATCTGAGATCCCCAAGGATTGGAAAGCTCATCACCCTCTTCAAAGAGGGAGACACCTTGGACCAAAACTGTTACAGACCTATATCCATCCTGCCCTGCCTATCTAAGTTCTTCGAAAGCCAAGTCAACAAACAGATCACTGACCATCTCGAATCTCACCGTACCATCTCCGCTGTGCAATCCGGTTTCCGAGCCAGTCACGGGTGCACCTGAGCCACGCTCAAGTTACTAAACGATATCATATCCGTCAAACGAGCTTCAATGCCATACAACACTCCTTCCGTGGCCTCCAACTTCTCTTAAACGCTAGTAAAACCAAATGCATGCTTTTCAACTGTTCGCTGCCTGCACCCGCATGCCCGACTAGCATCAGCACCCAAAGCCTCCTTCACTCACGCCGCAAAACTTATCCTAGTAAAACTGACTATCCTACCGATCCTCGACTTCGGCGATGTCATCTACAAAATAGCTTCCAATACTCTACTCAGCAAACTGGATGCAGTTTATCACAGTGCCATCCGTTTTGTTACTAAAGCACCTTATACCACCGACCACTGCTCCGCCTTATCTCAGTTCACTGGTCACGATGGCAACACCCACCCGTATCACATGCTCCAGCAGGTGTATCTCACTGATCATCCCTAAAGCCAAAACCTAATTTGGCCGCCTTTCCTTCCAGTTCTCTGCTGCCTGCGACTGGAACGAATCCAAAAATCTCTGAAGTTGGAGACTTTTATATCCCTCACCAACTTTAAACATCTGCTATCTGAGCAGCTAACCGATCGCTGCAGCTGTACATAGTCCATCGGTATTTAGCCCACCCAATTTAGCCCACCTCATCCCCATACTGTTTTCATTTTATTTACTTTTCTGCTCTTTTGCACACCAGTATCTCTACCTGCACATGTTCATCTGATCATTTATCACTCGTGTTAATCTGCTAAATTGTAATTATTCAGTAGGCAATTTGAGAACAAGTTCTCATTTACAATTACGACCTGGCCAAGATAAAGCAAAGCAGTTCGACACATACAACAACAGAGTTACACATGGAGTAAAACAAACATACAGTCAATAATACAGTAGAAAAATATGTCTATATACAATGTGAGCAAATGAGGTGAGATAAGGGAGGTAAAGGCAAAAAAGGCAATGGTGGTGAAGTAAATACAATATAGAAAGTAAAACACTGGAATGGTAGATGGTGAAACACTGGAATTGCAGTGGAAGAATGTGCAAAGTGGAGAGAAATAATGGGGTGCAAAGGAGCAAAATAAATAAATAAATACAGCAGGGGAAGAGGTCGCTGTTTGGGATAAATTATAGATGGGCTATATACAGGTGCAGTAATCTGTGAGCTGTTCTGACAGCTGGTGCTAAAATCTAGTGAAGGGAAATAAGTGTTTCCAGTTTCAGAGAATTTTGTAGTTCGTTCCAGTCATTGGCAGCAGAGAACTTGGAAGGAGAGGTGGCCAAAGGAAGAATTGGTTTTGGGGGTGACCAGAGAGATATACCTGCTGGAGCGTGTGCTACAGGTGGATGCTGCTACGGTGACCAGCGAGCTGAGATAAGGGGGGAATTTACTTAGCAGGGTCTTGTAGATGACCTGGAGCCAGTGGGTTTGGCGACGAGTATGAAGCGAGGGCCAGCCAACGAGAGCGTACTGGTCTCAGTGGTGGGTAGAATATGGGGCTTTGGTGACAAAACAGATGGCGCTGTGATAGACTGCATCCAATTTATTGAGTAGGGTATTAGAGTCTGTTTTGTAAATTACATCGCCGAAGTCGAGGATCGGTAGGATTGTCAGTTTTACAAGGGTATGTTTGGCAGCATGAGTGAAGGATGCTTTGTTGCGAAATAGGAAGCCAATTCTAGATTTAACTTTGGATTGGAGATGTTTGATGTGAGTCTGAAAGGAGAGTTTACAGTCTAACAAGACAACTAGGTATTTGTAGTTGTCCACATATTCTAAGTCAGAACCGTCCAGAGTAGTGATGTTGGACGGGCGGGCATGTGCAGGCAGCGATCGGTTGAAGAGCATGCATTTAGTTTTACTTGTATTTAAGAGCAATTGGAGGCCACGGAAGGAGAGTTGTATGGCATTGAAGCTCGTCTGGAGGGTTGTTAACACAGTGTCCAAAGAAGGGCCAGAAGTATACAGAATGGTGTCGTCTGCGTAGAGGTAGATCAGAGACTCACCAGCAGCAAGAGTGACATCATTGATGTATGCAGAGAAGAGAGTCGGTCCAAGAATTAAACCCTGTGGCACCCCCATAGAGACTCCCAGAGGCCCGGACAACTGGCCCTCCGATTTGACACACTGAACTCTATCAGAGAAGTAATTGGTGAACCAGGTGAGGCAATCATTTGAGAAACAATGGCTATCGAGTCTGCCGATGAGGATGTGGTTATTGACAGAGTCGAAAGCCTTGGCCAGGTCAATAAATACGGCTGCACAGCATTGTTTCTTATCGATAGCGGTTAAGATATCGTTTAGGACCTTGAGCGTGACTGAGGTGCACCCATAACCAGCTCTGAAACCAGATTGCATAGCGGAGAAGGTGCGGTGGGATTCAAAATGGTCGGTAATCTGTTTGTTGACTTGGCTTTTGAAGACCTTAGAAAGGCGGGGTAGGATAGATATAGGTTTGTAGCAGTTTGGGTCAAGAGTGTCCCCCCTTTGAAGTGTTTCCTATCTTCAGTGCAGTGGGCACTCCGTCCTCATCCACTGTCGCTTCTCCAATCTGCTCCTGGAAGTCACAATGAAAGAATATATATAACATTTATTTTTATTTTTTATCATACCTTTCTCTTACTCTTGAGCCGAGCTGGTGCATGTATTAGAGCGTCTGCTATTTTGTCATCTACCTCTTGGTAGGTAGCCTTGGGGTGTGCTTTTAAGGATGCTCCTATGTTGTTGAAAAAAATGATTTTTTTTACTTACTTGTGACAGCATCATAGATTGATAGCTCATTAAAGATCCTCTTCCCCTTCCTGCCCTTCAAGGAGTAGCTTGTCCACAGCTTCTCTGTTCCAATTTTTCCTCATCATTCGTCTGATTCCTGATCCCAGGTCCTGGCCACAGCAGAGGGTCAGGTATCAGGTCTGATTTTAAAAAAATAAAAAAAATAATTCCCATTCCTTTGTGTGTTCCTCGGCTAAAACAGTTGGCCATACAGTTCTGATTGATAGTAATGAGAAGTCATTTTTGTAGTGTATCATGCAATCATGTGCTAAAACTTGTGTAAACAGGCAGAGGGCTGATTGTTTCTTCTTAAGATAAGTTAAGTGTTAAATGGGAAATCAATCCAAACACTAAATAGGCATATGGCATATATGACAACTGCATTTCATTGACATTAAGATATTTCGATTCAATAATATTGCAGGTTGCATTCAATTGGCTCTCAATAAATAGCTAACTTTTTTTGTCAATTGCTGTTCAAATACGTGATATAAGTTACTTTTTGTTTTACAAACATATACATTTTAAATGGCCATCCCTTCCATTTTCTTTCGATAGTGTGAGTTTTTAAGTATTTCACAGATATCCTTCAGTTCCTGATTTGTTTCTGCAGGGTTTTGCAGCATTTCAAGTTGTCCCAAGGACTGAATCGTTTGGCTGCTGGGCCTCTATGGCCTCCATAACTTGGTTCAGAGCAGTCTTGAACTCTGTATGGATCATCTCCAGCTTCATTATTATACTCATCTCCACTGCTTGAAGATCTGCAAAATAATAAAGACTCAGTTTAGCTGCAAACAGCGTGACAATATAAGCCATGAGTAACAGGCAGAACATGTATGAAGGCCATGTGGAATACCTCGATCAAAATATCCACCCTTCATATATATTAGTAGTATTGATAACCATATAGCTGCTGACAGCCATACATTTTGGAATTAATGTTGATAATAGAAGAGAAGCAACATTTTGTAACATATAGGCTAGCATAATATACCTTCAATTTATCCAGCGGGCATCTCAGAAGCCACGGGCTCATCAAGCAGGGATTGCAGCTCTTGGTCTAAAATATAAGTCAAAATCCATGCTGTTATTTAAACTGTCTACATTTACGAGTTCCATATCAATACCTTGATGGCTCAAGAAACCTGATTCGGGTGCTCTGTCTTGGCCAGCTTCTCCTGGCTGCCACTTGGACTAACTGAGAAAACAGAAGAAAATACATACTTTGCATGCTCTTGAAACTGACACAGCACAAAAAGTGAAGGAATATCAGTATGGAGCTCAGTGGGAAGGTTAATGAATCCCAACAAAAATATATTCTTAGCATAATTTTGTTTTTAAATAATCCTTTTAGTGTTATGGCAAATACATACAGATACTTACACTACTTATACTGGCATCACACTTGTGTTTTACTCAAGACAATATGCTGATTTACTACAAGTTTCACCCATACACAGCACCACAAGTATTTGGAAAGTTGTAACATTATGCACAAAGTAGTAATAATACTTTAAATAACCTAATATGAAAACATGTGATGGTAATGTATTCTATTGAGTGGCTTTGAAATGTCTGTAAAGCTATAACAGTTCATACAATTCAATTGTTTACCCTAACACATTACAACCAGACACTTGCTGTCACTCTGGCTTGAGGTGGCAAATGGCAGACCATTATATATTACAGATGTCGAACCATTATCAGATTCACGGTGCATCCCGTACAGTTGGTGGGAACAGAACTTTAAGAAAGAAGGCTCATTTAATCAGACTTGAAACATTTAAAACATGATGTGCCTTGTAGGGTCTTTTCAAAGACACAAGCTTTTGAAGTTGCTAATAGAAGAAATAAATAGAACTGTTACACTTTGGTAATGTGACTAATAACCAAGTATGTCAAGATCAGATGGGTGAGGTCATTTCTTCTCATATCAACTGTACTTAGAGTAGTTAAGAAATCCTCACCAGGTGGCTCTAGAAGGAATCTGATTGATTTAGTCACTGCCCTCTTCGCTGAGTCAACATTGGAGGTGTCAACCCCCCGTTTGGCTCATTGCTCTGCCACAGAGTAATTGTCTGTATGTGCAATTAACATTGTCATAAATACTAACAAAAATGGGTCAATTGAGTATTAGTAATTCACATAGTAATACTTTCAGAAAATACATATAGTAATTTTAAAAAACACAACATTGATCAGAAATACAGTGTAGACATTGTTAATGTTGTAAATGGAAACTGCAGATTTTTTATGGAATATCTACATAGGCGTACAGAGGCCCATTATCAGTAACCATCACTGCAGTGTTCCAATGGCACGTTGTGTTAGCTAATGCAATAATTGATCATTAGAAAACACTTTCGCAATTATGTTAGCACAGCTGAAAACTGTTGAGCTGATTAAAGAAGCAATAAAACTGTCCTTCTTTAAAAGTATTACTTTACTTTATTCCAACCTGTCCAACACACAATGTAGGGTATTTGAGTTGAAGGTCAAGATTATCCGGAAAATAAACTAAATAATGGAACATTGCAAAGGAGAAGTGGTTTGATGAACATGCACCCTCATACCCATAGTGTTTTTCCCGATATTGGTCCTTGTTCTTGTATTTAAACTGCACAAAAGGGGGTCAGGGTGTTACAAAATAGCACTAGTCCTTTTCCCTTCGCTCAAAAATATGCGAAAAAATCTATTTATAAATGAAATACAGACATCACCCAAAACTTTCAAAATGTACACCGTCACCTACAAAGTAATAGATTACATGTTTAAAATAAAGTGTGTAATAAAGGATATGATAAACTGTAGATCAAAAACATGGTTTTATTATAAATACATTAGTGGAATGGCAAACACTCATTGCCACACATGGTTTCTCTGGTAGATCATTTTAATATAAACGTTTTAAGAAGAATAGTTCAAGTCCATTGGTTAATACTTGTTGACGGACAAGGCTCTTAGCTACCTCGTCTCCACCACTTCTCTGTCAGTCTCTGTCAAAGGTTGTAGCCAGTCTTAGCCCATAAGCTTTTCCTTTTTTGAATCCATCACTTTCATTCCTCCTCTCTTCTTTGCAGCCTCTATTCAACTCTTCCACTCTCATTCTCTTTCCTCAGACCATGGAAGGGCTACTTCCTAGGAAGTTGTTGTGTAACGGACATAAGAAAGGGAAAGCATAGAGATAGTGAGAGAGAGAAATGTAGAGAGAGCTTCCCCTACCTTTCTATTCTCTCAGACCATCGAGGAGCTGTTTCCCTGGGAGAAGGAAAAAAAAGAGAAGAAAGAGAGAGGGAGAGATTTCAGTCTTCATGAAGCAGGACTATTGGGAGACTACAGCTTTCCACTAGACACATTGTGAAAATGTTATGTGGAGTGATCCTCTCTTTGTTGAAACATCGGGAGTGTCGACACAAACCTCAAGCAGTCTTGGAGTGGGCTAATGCATTGTAGTTTTTTTCCCATCGCTTTCTTAGCTCAAACAACGGTTCCCAAATTTACTTTTATATCTCCATTATTTTATGGGTGAATTATACAAATCATGCTTATAATTAAATCATAACTTATTGTGTTTATACAAAGTTATGAGCCTGGCATAGTCACTGTCAGTTGAACAAAAATAAAGATTATTGCTCTCACCATATTGAGATAGGGGATATTAACCAACGATAAAATGAATCCAGACGCCACAGGGAAGAATGACCTGGAGGGAGATAGACAAATACATATGATGTGAGAACATGCTGACCCAGCAAATACTGTCAGTTCAGCCTAGAACTACCACAGAGGGAGTCTGTCTTTAATGTTGCCCAGGTTTCCTAGGCAAATCTCCATTCGGGAAATATGAATGTAATCTTATTTTCTCTTAGAACCACAGGGAGGTATCAGACATTTATGATTTTTTGAAATGTAAGCTTTCTCACATGTTTTGGCCATGGTAAAATGTTTGTCTTAGAAAGTGGTTCAAGGCTGGTCCCTGGATGTGGTCAGTAAAGTGATATACACTCTGTGGCCAGTTTAGTAGGAACACCACCCCGTTCATGAAAAGTGATCACTCCTACAAACAGTCACATGGCCATGGTTTGATTTATAAAGCAGATTAAACTAGAGGCGAAAGAAACGCACACCTATTTAGGCGAGGTGCTGGATAGCGAAGCAGAACACTTGAAGAATTAAAGGAGAGCCGCACACTCTAGGAGCTCAGATGCAATAATTTAATAACCTAATATCCAACATTTTCAACAGACAAGCTTTATAAAGCAGGCAAACAGGCATTGAGGCATTCAGTTACTGTTCGACTGAAAGTTAGAATGGGCAAAATGAGTGACCAACGCTACTTTGAGCATGGTATGATCATTGGTTCCAGGCTTCCAGGTGCCTGGTTCCAGTATCTCAGAAAAGTTTGGGCTCCTGTGCTTATCACGCACGACAGGGTCTAGGGTTAAGTCTTGTGGGCAAAAACAGCTCTTTGATGAGAGGTTGAAGGAGAATCGCAAGAATTGTGCAAGCTAACAGATGGGCCACAAACAGGCAAACAGTGGTGTACAGAACGACATCTCAGAGAGCACAGGGATCTAACCGAGGAGCAGACAGATATAGGAGCGGCAATCAACAAGGTAATGGAGTCCAGGTGAGTCCATCAAGCGCTGATGCGTGTAATGATGGTGACAGGTGTGCGTAATGATAGGCATTCTGGCGTGCTCGAGCGCCAGTAAGAAGGAGCAGGAGCAGGCGTGACACATATGATATGTGAATGGGCAACATTCCATTCTGAAGTTTATATTCTCTTTCTTCAGTCCAAATAATTTCTGCCATCGATTTCAATTAATTTGGCGCCATTTTTTTGTGGTTGGAACTTTCCAATCAGTCGGTATGAAAAAGATGAAATGAGGCAGGCGTTTAAAAATACAGTGCTGTCGCAAGGTACTGAATGTTTCTCATGTAACATAATCCTCTCCCAGCTATCCTGTTTTTTAACTTGTTGTTCCAACTTGCTTCCATTAACGCATGTCTTCTCAGATGCTCTGGATGTCTAAGGCCCTCAATGATGAAAGTGTCTGCTGAATTACTAAAATGTAAAATGTCCTCTTTTTCACTATCCTAGAGGTGCTCTTTTTTTTACACACCTGAACAGGAGCACGAAGCCGTAGCTCTCCACAGCCATGCCGATGATTGGCCAGCGGAACAGCACCAAGGCCACGCCACCGAGGAAGAAGGTGGAGCCTCTGAGCTTCTGTCTCTGGAAGAAGAACCCTGCCGTCCTTCTCGGGCCAATGATAAACGCCAGGCCAGCCAGAAACAGAACCTGACGGAAAGAAGGACGAGACAAGCTTTGTTTGAAAACGTAGAACATACATTCTTCCTGTTTGTGCAGCTAATATTGTCACTGTCACTATTACTTCCTGTTACTGTGACTATTGTCAAGCAACCCAACTGGCGTTGAAAAAAATATGTAGACAGTACAGTGCAGGTGTGTATTAATTTCAAAATATTGGTTATAGATTTACAGAGTGCCATGTGAAAAGAGTATAAGTCATGCTGTGTGTAACATCATGTTATTAATGCTATATCAGTGGCCTCTGTTGACCTGTTACCTGCTTCCCCTAGCCAGGCGGTGAACGTTGCATGATGGTGAGAGGGGAGCACAGTGTCAGTGTGCGATAGCGATTATTACTCACATTCCCAAATGCCAGTAAGACAGAGTCAAAGTACAGCAGCACGCCAAAGAGCAGAAAGAAGAGGCCGAAGCCTGTGAGACCAACACCAATCTCTGGAACACACACACACACACAAACATTTGTGAGAGTCAGCCTGGGTAGTTCAACCAACTATAGGCCTACAGACTGTTCATACATTTAGATAACCTCTAGAGGTAAAACAGTATTCATATCCATAAAGGCTTTCACCATAACACACTTCAAAGTTCAAAGTCTTCACAATGACATCACTCAAGACCAAGTACATGTTGCTTAACGCAAGTCTCAGAGTTGAAGGTAAAACAAATAAACACTGTGATTGTATGGACAGCCGTTCTTAACCACTTACTCTGAGTCTCTGTGATTGAAACCATGATGATGTTTTCGTCCTCCCCTGAATTCTCTCTCCTTCACTCCCCCCTGTTGCGTATCTCTCTCGCTCCTTCTCCTTGGGAGTTCGGTGTAGATCTGTGCTTCTTCCTTCTCTGTGGTGACCTTTGAACTGAGCTGTCACCCTGTGAACATTAACCAGACTGGGGGGGGGGGGTCACCAGTCACCAAAAGTCACCAGACCTTAGCAATGAGAAATGTAGTTGTCAATCAATACTGGGATTGCCAATAGCATCTGTTTATCCATTCGTTTATACTGGAGCTGCCTTCCCTGAAAAGGTGTCTCTTCGAAAAGGATTCAGATTATCATAATGGGATTTCCAAATTTGAAATAATCCCTTAGTTTGAAGAAATGAGCCAGGGGTGGATCTGGCAATTCTGGAAAATGCCATATGGGCTGGGTAATTTTTTTGTTTGGTGGGCTAGTCGAAATTGACATGGCCTGTTAACCAGTTGCATCTCTAGGGGCGCTATTTCATTTTTGGATAAAAAACGTTCCCGTTTTAAGCGCGATATTTTGTCACGAAAAGATGCTCGACTATGCATATTCTTGACAGTTTTGGAAAGAAAACACTCAGTTTCAGAATCTGCAAAGATTTTGTCTGTAACTGCCCCAGAACTCATTCTACAGGCGAAACCAAGATGATACGTCAAACAGGAAATGAGCTGAATTTCTGAAGCTCTGTTTTCTAATGTCTCCTTATATGGCTGTGAATGCGACAGGAATAAGCTTAGACCTTCTGCCGTTTCCCCAAGATGTCGGCAGCATTGTGACGTATTTGTAGGCATATCATTGGAAGATTGACCATAAGAGACTACATTTTCCAAGTGTCCGCCTGGTGTCCTGCATCGAAACTGGTGCGCAAAGCCATGTGCAAGTATTTTTCCATTTGATTGAGAGGGGAAACCATGCTTCCACGAACGATATATAATCGAAGAGATATGTGAAAAACACCTTGAGGATTGATTCTAAACAACGTTTGCCATGTTTTCAGTCGATATTATGGAGTTAATTTGGAAAAAAGTTCGCGTTTTGAGGACTGAATTTTCGTTTTTTTTTGGTAGCCCAATGTGATGTAAAAAACGGAGCTATTTCTAATACACAAGGAATCTTTTTGGAAAAACTGAGCATCTACTATCTAACTGAGAGTCTCCTCATTGAAAACATCTGAAGTTCTTCAAAGGTAAATTATTTTATTTGAAGGCTTTTATGTTTTTGTTGAAATGTTGCGTGCTGGATGCTAATGCTAATGCTAACGCTAAATGCTACGCTAGCTAGCTACTTTTACACAAATGATTGTTTTCCTATGGTTGAGAAGCATATTTTGAAAATCTGAGATGACAGTGTTGTTTACAAAAGGCTAAGCTTGAGAGATGGCATATTTATTTCATTTCATTTGCGATTTTCATGAATAGTTAACGTTGCGTTATGGTAATGAGCTTGAGTCTGTATTCACGATCCCGGATCCGGGATGGGGAGATCAGAAAGGTTAAAATGTAGTTTTATACATTTTGCGCAATTTGTCTGTTGCATGCTGACTAAACTGGCCGCGTTGCGTGCACAAGTGTTGCAAAATAAATGTACACGTACAGTGCATTCAGAAAGTATTCACAGCCTTTGACTTATTCCACATTTTACTGTGTTACAGCCTGAACTCAACCATCTCAAATAAAATCAATTAAAATTGTACTGGTCACATGATTAGCAGATGTCATTGCGAGTCTAGCGAAATGCTTATGCTTCTAGATCTGACAGTGCAGCAGTATCTAACAGGTAATATGTAACAATTCCACAACAAAACTTAATTCATTAACTGTATAACAAATTCCACAACAAAACCTAACACACACAATCTAGTAAAGGAATGGGATGAGAATGCAGAAGTATTAAATATATGGATGAGCAGTGACAGAGCGGCTAAGATGCAATAGATACTGAAGGATACAGTATACAGTATATACAGTTGAAGTCTGAAGTTTACATACACCTTAGCCAAATACACTTAAACTCAGTTTTTCACAATTCCTGACATTTAATCCTAGTATTAATTCCCTGCCTTAGGTCAGTTAGGATCGCCACTTTATTTTAAGACCAGCACTTTATTTTAATAATAGTAGAGTGATTTATTTCAGCTTTTATTTCTTTCATCACATGCCCATTGGGTCAGAAGTTGACATACACTCAATTAGTATTTGGTAGCATTGCCTTTAAATTGTTTAACTTGGGTCAAATGTTTCGGGTAGCCTTCCACAAGCTTCCCACAATAAGTTGGGTGGACTGGCCCATTCCTCCTGACAGAGCTGGTGTAACTGAGTCAGGTTTGTAGGCCTCCTTGCTCAAACACGCTTTTTCAGTTCTGCCCACAAATGTTCTATAGGATTGAGGTCAGGGCTTTGTGATGGCCACTCCAATACCTTGACTTTGTTGTCCTTAAGCCATTCTGCCACAACTTTGGAAGTATGCTTGGGGTTATTGTCCATTTGGAAGACCCATTTGCGACCAAGCTTTAACTTCCTGACTGATGTCTTGAGATGTTGCTTTAACCTCTTGAAGCTGGGGGGCACTATTTTTATTTTTGGAAAAATAACGTTTCCAAAGTAAACGGCCTATTTCTCAGGACCAGATGCTAGAATATGCATATAATTGATAGCTTACGTTAGAAAACACCCTAAAGTTTCCAAAACTGTAAAAATATTGTCTATGAGTATAACAGAACTTATATTGCAGGCGAAAGCCTGAGAAAAATCCAATCAGGAAGTGACTCTTATTTTGAAACCTTTGTGTTCCTATGCATCCCTGTTGACCATTGAAAGGGATATCAACCAGATTCATTTTTCTATGATTCCCTAAATTGTCTACAGCCTTTAGACATAGTTTCAGGCCTTTATTTTGAAGAATGAGCGTGAACGACCACATTACGTCAGTGGTCAGGTGGGAGTGATTCTTGCGCAGTGTCGCCGCCCCAAGGTGCAGCAGGAGAAGCGGCAGCAGGAGCAGCGCAAGGAGGAATGGACATGGGAGCACGAGTTGGACGGTGATGGACTCTGGACACAGCCGGGGGAATATCGCCGCCCCAAGGCAGAGCTGGAGGCAGCCAAAGCGGAGAGGCGGCGGTTTGAAGAGGCAGCACGGAAGCAGGGCTGGAAACCCGAGTGTCAGCCCCAAAAATGTATTGGGGGGGGGGGGGGCAGGAAGTATGGCGAAGCCAGGTAGGAGACCTGCGCCAACTTCCTGTGCTAACTTCCTGTGCTTACCGGAGAGCGAGAGAGACCGGGCAGGCACCATGTTATGCTGTGGTGCGCACGGTGTCCCCAGTGCGGGTGCATAGCCCGGTGCGGTACATACCAGCTCCTCGCATCGGCCGGGCTAGAGTGGGCATCGAGCCAAGTGCCATGAAGCCGGCTCTACGCATCTGGTCTCCAGTGCGTATCCTTGGGCAGGCGTACATGGCACCAGCCTTACACATGGTGTCCCCGGTTCGCCTGCACAGCACAGCGTGGGCTATTCCACCTCGCTGCACTGGCAGGGCTACCGGGAGCATTCAACCAGGTAAGGTTGGGCAGGCTCGGTGCTCAAGAGCTCCAGTGCGCCTGCACGGTCCGGTCTATCCAGTGCCACCTCCACGCACCAGCCCTCCGGTGGCAGCCCCCCGCATTAGGCTTCCTGTGCGTGTCCAGAGCCCAGTACTCCCTGTTCCTCCTCCCTGCGCTCGTCCTGAGGTGCGTGTCCTCGGCCCAGTATCACCAGCGCCGGCACCACGCACCAGGCCTACAGTGCGTCCCGTCTGTCCAGAGCTGCTAGAGTCTCCCGTCTGTCCAGAGCTGCTAGAGTCTCCCGTCTGTCCAGAGCTGCTAGAGTCTCCCGTCTGTCCTGAGCTGCTAGAGTCTCCCGTCTGTCCAGAGCCGCTAGAGTCTCCCGTCTGTCCAGAGCCGCTAGAGTCTCCCGTCTGTCCAGAGCCGCTGGAGTCTCCCGTCTGTCCAGAGCCGCTAGAGTCTCCCGTCTGTCATGAACCATCAGAGCCGCCAGTCAGCCAGGATCTTCCAGAGCCGCAAGTCAGCCAGGATCCGCCAGAGCCGCCAGTCAGCCAGGATCCGCCAGAGCCGCCAGTCAGCCAGGATCCGCCAGTCAGCCAGGATCCGCCAGAGCCACCAGTCAGCCAGGATCCGCCAGAGCCACCATTCAGCCAGGATCCGCCAGAGCAGCCATTCAGCCAGGATCCGTCAGAGCCGCCATTCAGCCAGGATCCGCCAGAGCCGCCATTCAGCCAGAAGCTGCCAGAGCCGTCAACCAGCCTGAGCTACCTCTCAGTCCTGAGCTACCTCAGTCCGGAGCTGCCCCTCAGTCCAATGGGGCCATTTAGTAGGGTTGCAAATCCGAGGTCGGCGGCGAGGGTCGCCGTTCCTAGGATGCTACAAAAACGGACTAAGACTATGGTGGAGTGGGGTCCCCGTCCTGCACCAGAGCCGCCACCGTGGACAGACGCCCACCCAGACCCTCCCCTATGGGTTTAGGTGTGCGGCCAGGAGTCCGCACCTTTGGGGGGGTACTGTCACGCCCTGGCCTTAGTTATCTTTGTTTTCTTTATTATTTTGGTTAGGCCAGGGTGTGACATCGGTGATTTTATATGTTTGTCTTGTCTAGGGGTTTTTGTAGATTTATGGGGTTGTGTTTTTTTAGGTGTCTAGGTAAGTCTATGGTTCCCTGGATTAGTTCTCAATCAGAGGCAGGTGTTTATCGTTGTCTCTGATTGAGAGCCATATTTAGGCAGCCATATTCTTTGGGTATTTTGTGGGTGATTGTTTCCTGGCTTTGTGTTTTATGCACCAGTTAGGACTGTTACGGTTTTCACGTTTATTGTTTTTGTAGTTTGTTCATGTTTGAGTTTACTTATTAAAAAAACATGAACTATAACCACGCTGCGTTTTGGTCCGCCTCTCCTTCCCAGGAAGAAAAACGTGACAATATGAATATTTTCTAGTAATATTTTTTGACTGTTGCGCTATGCTATTCAGCGGTTGCTTATAACAATTTTTTTCCGTCTGGGTTGATAGAAATGAGGTAAAACTGATTTAGGTTTCCCTGCATTAAAGTCCCAGGCCACTAGGAGCGCAGCCTCTGGATGAGTGTTTTCCTGTTTGCTTACACTTTGTATTCAGGACAAAAAGTTAATTGCTTTGCCACATTTTTTGTAGTATTACCTCAGTGGCTTGTTGCAAACAGGCTTCCTTCTTTTTAGTCTGTCAATGAGGTTAGTATTGTAGAGGAACTACAATGTTGTTGATCCATCATCCGTTTTCTCTTATCAGAGCCATTAAACTCTGTAACTGTTTTAAAGTCACCAATGGCCTCATGGTGAAATCCCTGAGAGGTTTTCTTCCTCTCCGGCAACTGAGTTAGGAAGGACGCCTGTATCTTTGTAGTGACTGGGTGTATTGATAAACCATCAACTGTAATGAATAACTTCACTATGCTCAAAGATATTAGATGTCTTCTTTTTTTTAAACCAACTACCAATAGGTGCCCTTCTTTGCGAGGCATTGGAAAACCTCCCTGGTCTTTGTTGAGGCAGTCATTCAAAAATCATGTTAACCCATAAGAGTCTAAGCCCTGTCAAAGCTGGGGGGGGGGGGGGGGGGGGGGGTCTAAGCTATATGGAATTTTTTAAAGAATGTCATACAAAAGATCATTTGTGATTTGATTTAGAATTTTAAGACCTATTGAAGTTTAACTTCTTGATGCACCCATCCCGTTAGCGGGAAGTGCAATATAGAAAAACACAGTTTAGCTTGTTGTTAATCTACCTGGCATGTCAGATTTCAATAAAGCTTTTCGGCAAAAGCATACCAAGCGTTTATGTAAGGACAGCTCTCTCAGTAGATAAAATATTGCAAACAGCTAGCAGCCAAGTAGATTGGTCACGAAAGTCAGAAAGCAATAAATTAAATCGATTACCTTTGATCTTCGGATTTTTGCACTCACGAGACTCCCAGTTACACAAAAATGTTCCTTTTGATCCATAAAGATTTTATATCCAAAACACCTCCATTTGGTTGGCGCGTTAAGTTTAGAAATCCATAGGCTCGAGCGGTCACGAGATCGCAGACGAAAATGGTATCCAAATAGTATTCCAAATAGTATCCGTAATGTTCGTAGAAACATTTCAAAAGTTTTTTTATAATCAATCCACAGGTTGTTTTTACAATATATAATCGATAATATATCAACCGGGAATGTAGCTTCTTCAATAGGGGAGAGAGAGAAAATGGCTGCTCCAAGCTGTTGCGCATACAAAACGCTGCTGGCACCCAGCCATACAATGACGGGATGTGATCTTTCTCACTCATTTTTCAAAATAAAAGAGCCTGAAACTATGTCTAAAGACTGTTCACACCATGGGGAAGCCATAGGAAAGGGAATCTGATTGATATCCCTTTAAATGGAGCGAAGGCAGGCTATTGAACATGGAGCTTTCAAAATTGAAGCCACTCCGGGTTGGATTTTCCTCAGGTTTTCGCCTGCAATATTGTTCTGTGATTCTCACAGACAATATTTTGACAGTTTTGGAAACTTTAGAGTGTTTTCTATCCAAATCTGATAATTATATGCATATTCTAGATTCTGGGCCTGAGAAATAGGCAGTTTAATTTGGGTACATTTTTCATCCAAACATCAAAATCCTGCTCCCTACACTCAATTAACACATTTTTTTTTTAACATTTGATGAAATATTACACACAATAACACCTTGAATAACATATTCACTACATGGAACAACAGATAGTCCCCCCCAAAAAAATCTAAAGGAAGTTGGTTCTAAAGTGTCTGTCCAACATCTGAGAACTACAGTATAAGAAAGATCAGGATGTATTTAACCCCTTATTTATGTCTTGTGAGGCCGGTGGGCGTCCTAAAGAAAAACTGACATGTTCACGTCAGTGAGAGTCTCGCTGTTACACAGAGGGGGCATATTAGTGTGTATCCCAAACTTTTCGGACACTACAGACAGAAGTTGACAGATCGGCTAAACCGACTTTAGACAAGCCCCAAGATGCTTTTCTCAAAATATAATTCCACTTTGACATTATGGGGTATTGTGTGTGTGTAGGTCAGGGACCACAAAACTCTCAATTTAATCCATTTAAAATTCTGCCTGTAACACAAAAAACGTGGAAAAAGTCAAGGTGTGTGATTACTTTTTGAAGGTACTGTACATGTCATTCAACCATTTCATCTGAACTGCTTGTGGTTGTCAACTGGGTCTGCATAGCCAGACACTAAAATGTAACTTGGTTCTTGGAACTTGGTTATATTTAAGACGGTGGACGCGCTGCAAGTCCCACCTCTCCCCTCTACTCTTTGATTTTTACAATCATGCTAACTGTAATGATGGAGTGGTGAGTCGGAAGCAGGTGGAATGTTTTAATAAAACAACAAAACCAAGAACACACCACTAACATCAGGCAGTATGACGATACACAAGAACAATACCAACTGGTGAGTGAACATGGGAGATTGACATATAAAGGGGAGGAAATGATGAAGGTAATGGAGTCTAGGTGTGAATCACAATGATTCACAGGTGCGAATAATGATGAGTGCCAGGTGTGCGTAATGATGATTCCCATGACTGGTGGTTAGTACTCTGGCGACAGTGTAAGCCGGAGGGGAAGAGCAGGAGCAGACGTGACACTAACCGACGTGGGTGATTGAAAGATGAACGAGGTCCAGTTGGTGGTGATAATGCACCTTAAAGTTGGTTGCCAACTTTCATATAAAATCCACAGAAGTAGGAGATAGATGAACAAGAGATTATTAAAAGAAAATTAACTAAAAACAAACTAGTTTCCCCCCTTTTATCTGTGGATTAATTGTCGTAGATTAGAGAACACACAATTTTGTATGACTGAAAATGGGTCAAAATTATACACAAAACAAGGACAACATGCATTTCAGGTAAAATAACCACCCAAATGTCCCAGGTCAAATTAGCTAGCAACAACAATCTAGCTAAATGTCCATGAATAGTTCATATGTGATTCAACCCATTCCCAAACTAATATAGAAGGTTCAGAGTTGGTTTTGGTATTTTAAACTCCGAAATTAATCTATGTAATCTCCAAAAGTAATTATTTATCCTGACAGGGCCATAAACAATAACTAGTAATGCTGCATACTCCAAGGAAGGTTAAAATCTCACCATTCTGGTAAAAATAGTTAGGTGTAGTCACTTTTGAGGACACAAGCACAAGTACACTGTACAAATATTATACATTTTATATGATGTATTTCCTATTCAACAAAACTGTATGAATAAGGTTTGAAATTACTTATTTTTTCTAAATATAGTATAATTGAATAAAAAATGACTAACTATAAAATGTCACCTTCCTTATAACTGTAAAATACATACAGTGCCTTGCGAAAATATTCGGCCCCCTTGAACTTTGCGACCTTTTGCCACATTTCAGGCTTCAAACATAAAGATATAAAAGTGTATTTTTTTGTGAAGAATCAACAACAAGTGGGACACAATCATGAAGTGGAACGACATTTATTGGATATTTCAAACTTTTTTAACAAATCAAAAACTGAAAAATTGGGCGTGCAAAATTATTCAGCCCCCTTACGTTAATACTTTGTAGCGCCACCTTTTGCTGCGATTACAGCTGTAAGTCGCTTGGGGTATGTCTCTATCAGTTTTGCACATCGAGAGAATAACATTTTTTCCCATTCCTCCTTGCAAAACAGCTCGAGCTCAGTGAGGTTGGATGGAGAGCATTTGTGAACAGCAGTTTTCAGGTCTTTCCACAGATTCTCGATTGGATTCAGGTCTGGACTTTGACTTGGCCATTCTAACACCTGGATATGTTTATTTTTGAACCATTCCATTGTAGATTTTGCTTTATGTTTTGGATCATTGTCTTGTTGGAAGACAAATCTCCGTCCCAGTCTCAGGTCTTTTGCAGACTCCATCAGGTTTTCTTCCAGAATGGTCCTGTATTTGGCTCCATCCATCTTCCCATCAATTTTAACCATCTTCCCTGTCCCTGCTGAAGAAAAGCAGGCCCAAACCATGATGCTGCCACCACCATGTTTGACAGTGGGGATGGTGTGTTCAGGGTGATGAGCTGTGTTGCTTTTACGCCAAACATAACGTTTTGCATTGTTGCCAAAAAGTTCAATTTTGGTTTAATCTGACCAGAGCACCTTCTTCCACATGTTTGGTGTGTCTCCCAGGTGGCTTGTGGCAAACTTTAAACAACACTTTTTATGGATATCTTTAAGAAATGGCTTTCTTCTTGCCACTCTTCCATAAAGGCCAGATTTGTGCAATATACGACTGATTGTTGTCCTATGGACAGAGTCTCCCACCTCAGCTGTAGATCTCTGCAGTTCATCCAGAGTGATCATGGGCCTCTTGGCTGCATCTCTGATCAGTCTTCTCCTTGTATGAGCTGAAAGTTTAGAGGGACGGCCAGGTCTTGGTAGATTTGCAGTGGTCTGATACTCCTTCCATTTCAATATTATCGCTTGCACAGTGCTCCTTGGGATGTTTAAAGCTTGGGAAATATTTTTGTATCCAAATCTGGCTTTAAACTTCTTCACAACAGTATCTCGGCCCTGCCTGGTGTGTTCCTTGTTCTTCATGATGCTCTCTGCGCTTTTAACGGACCTCTGAGTCTATCACAGTGCAGGTGCATTTATACGGAGACTTGATTACACACAGGTGGATTGTATTTATCATCATTAGTCATTTAGGTCAACATTGGATCATTCAGAGATCCTCACTGAACTTCTGGAGAGAGTTTGCTGCACTGAAAGTAAAGGGGCTGAATAATTTTGCACGCCCAATTTTTCAGTTTTTGATTTGTTAAAAAAGTTTGAAATATCCAATAAATGTCGTTCCACTTCATGATTGTGTCTCACTTGTTGTTGATTCTTCACAAAAAAATACAGTTTTATATCTTTATGTTTGAAGCCTGAAATGTGGCAAAAGGTCGCAAAGTTCAAGGGGGCCGAATACTTTCGCAAGGCACTGTATTTGCATATTTAGTGTTAGAGAAAATGTGCATATTGTCCAAAGGTCTCTCTTGATCAAAATGTCTGCCCCCATCGCTGTGATTGTCACATAGAATTCTAACTTGGCTCCCTGAACTCCCTAGGAACTCACCTTTCATCTCATATTAACCTTGTCCATCTATGACAAACAGAAAGTGGTTTCTGTTTAAAATCTATTAATTAAGTTAGGTTATTGTCAACAGCAGTGAAAGCACTCTCTCCTGCTGCGATATGATGCAAGGATTCCAGGCATATAAACTCAGCAAAAAAAATGAAATGTCCCTTTTTCAGGACCCTGTCTTTCAAAGATAATTTGTAAACAATTAAATAACTTCACAGATCATCATTGTAAAGGGTTTATTTAACACTGTTTCCCATGCTTGTTCAATGAACCGTAAACAATCAATGAACATGCAGCTGTGGAACAGTCGTTAGACACTGACAGCTTACAGACGGTAGGCAATTAAGGTCACAGTTATGAAAACTTAGGACACTAAAGAGGCCTTTCTACTGACTCTAAAAAACACCAAAAGAAAGATACCCAGGGTCCCTTGTCATCTGCATAATGTGCCTTAGGCATCCTGCAAGGAGGCATGAGAACTGCAGATGTTACCAGGGCAAAAAAATGCAATGTCCGTACTGTGAGAAGACAGCGCTACAGGGAGACAGGAAGGACAGCTGATCGTCTTTGCAGTGGCAGACCACATTTAACAACACCTGCACAGGATCGGTACATCCGAACAGGGACAGGTACAGGATGGCAACAACAACTGCCCGAGTTACACCAGGAACGTACAATCCCTCCATCAGTGCTCAGACAGTCTGCAATAGACTGAGATGCTGGACTGAAGGCTTGTAGGCCTGTTGTAAGGCAGGTCCTCACCAGACATCACTGGCAACAATGTCGCCTATGGGCACAAACCCACCGTGGCTGGACCAGACAGGACTGGCAAAAAGTGGTCTATAATGATGAGTCGTGGTTTTGTCTCACTAGGGGTGATGGTCAGATTCGCATTTATCGTCGAAGGAATGAGCATTACACCGAGGCCTGTCCCCCAGAGTGGGATCGATTTGGAGGTGGAGGGTCCGTCTTGGTCTGGGGCAGTGTGCCACAGCATCATCGGACTGAGCTTGTTGTCATTGCAGGCAATCTCAACGCTGTGTGTTACAGGGAAGACATCCTCCTTCCTCATGTGGTACCCTTCCTGCAGGCTCCTCCTGACATGACCCTCCAGCATGACAATGCCACCAGCCATACTGATCATTATGTGTGTGATTTCCTGCAAGACAGGAATGCCAGTGTTCTGCCATAGCCAGCGAAGAGCCCTGATCTCAATCCCATTGAGCACTTCTGGGACCTGTTGGATCAGAGGGTGAGGGCTAGGGCCATTCCCCCCAGAAACGTATGGAACTTGCAGGTGCCTTGGTGGAAGAATGGGGTAACATCTCACAGGAAGAACTGGCAAATCTAGTGCAGTCCATAAGGAGGAGATGCACTGCAGTACTTAATGCAGCTGGTGGCCACACCCGATACTGACTGTTACTTTTGATTTTGAACCCCCCTTTTTTCAGGACAAATTAATCAATTTCTGTTAGTCACATGTCTTTGGAACTTGTTCAGGTTATGTCTCAGTTGTTGAATCTTGTTCCGTTCATACAAATATTTACACATGATACGTTTGTTGAAAATAAGCGCAGTTGACAGTGAGAGGGCGTTTCTTTTTTTGCTGAGTTTACGTTGTTAGTGGCTGTGACGTGGGATTCTGCCAGGAGTTGATGAAGTCAGAAGAGCGATTAAAATGGTGGGAAGGACATACCAGCTTCAAGTGGTGTCAGATTTCACATCCTGCATCACATTGGTGGAAGAGAAATACTTCTGTGTCAGTGAGAATCAGGGCTACTGCTCCTTGAAAGCCATTTCGATCTACGGTGTCCACAGATCAATTTATAAGCAAATAACTATTATCAGAACCAAGCAGGTTCATTACATCAAAGTGGTTTTAACCTGCGTCTCATGAATGCATCTGGTAGGGATTGACAAAATCAAGATGCGCACGATGGGGCATGGGCGGAACCGGTTTGGGCGGAACCGGTTTGGTCAGTATGTTAATCTATAATGAGCCTCTGGCTGATCAGTGGGCAACAGCCCCCATCTTTCTAGATGAGCGGGCCTTGTTTTCTGACAGGCGGACCTGAAGTCATACAAAGTCAAACTCGTCATCAGCAAATAAACTTGCTCCAACTCCATCATCAGTTAGACAGCCAAGATCATGGATCATGCTGCTGTGTGACAAGTGAGCCACTCTCCTCTCCCTCATGAGCTCAAGAGAAGAATGCATTCTAATCGTATAACATTTCAAAATGCAATTGCAGGAAAAACAAACCTTCAGAAGCAAAAACAAAAATGTGCACAGCTGTTTGGAGCATTCCTATATGCCACAGCTGGTGCGGTGTCAGGTTTTCCTCTGTACTTAAAGGATGAATATTCCAACTCTCTGTGAAATGCTGCAGATCTGCCCGCAGACGAGGTAGGAACACATATCCCAAACAGAAGAGGTGGATAGAATTCGACAGGTCAAGGTATCCTTCTTCCTCCAAACTGTGCATGTGGGACAGGTTCCATGTACAACAAGACAGGCAGAGAGGAAGAGAGAAAAAAAACAGAACAGTTTAATTACCTCTGGTTATGGACAAGTTTGCCAGCAATAAAGCTTCCACGGCCTGTTCCTCAGACAGTGAACATCTGCCAATATCTACATTTTTGACCCCTTGATCAGCTCGCACTCTGAAAGTAAAGAAAATAGCTTATTTTTTGTAGATATGAAAACAATAATTGACATATGACCATTCAATCTAAAGCAGCAGATGTCATTTTCAGGATATGTCAATACAGCACAGAAAGCTTAACACCAGACTGGTATTGTGATTGTTCATTAGGTGATGGGAAATATGCAATATGTGTACAAAATAATATACTTACCTGTTGTGTCTTGAAAAAAAGCATTGGAAATAAAAGTGAAATGTTTAACCTTCTAACCTGTTTCATTATTTATGTATAACCAGTTGATGAAGAAACAACTCCAATTTCATACATCATTGAAAGTTTGTCTACGAATAATAAGTAAGAATACGACACATAAGTAAGAATTAAAAGGTAAAAAATTACTTAGATTTTAGGGAGACATTATACATCTTAGTACCTCATCAATTTATGATTTGTATCAATGTGGAATAGAGACAGGGGAGCAGGAACTGACTATTTTTGCAGAGCAATGCAACAAAGCTGGATCATTCTGGCAATGATACCTGCACCATCTATCTACAAGCTGCAAAGACTCCCTAACTCTTCGCCATTGTACACGATGGCCCATTGCTTGGAGACTTCTTTTGACCATTCTAAAGCCTGCATGGGGCATCATTGCCTTAATGGCGCTGACTTTCTGGTCTAACTCTTCCTCTGACAGAAATATTGTGTCCTTTCATCCTTCTGTAAAAAAAAGCTAACTGTTATACCGGCATGAAATGTGATTATATGTCTATTTATTTTTGCATTTCACCTTTATTTAACCAGGTAGGCCAGTTGAGAACAAGTTTTCATTTAAAACTGCGACCTGGCAAAGATAGAACAAAGCAGAATGACACAAACAACACAAGAGTTACACATGGGATAAACAAATGTACCGTCAATAACACAATAGACAAGTCTATATAGAGTGTGTGAAAATGTAGTAAGATTAGGGAGGTAAGACAATAAATAGGCGATAGTGGCGAAATAATTACAATTTAACAATTAAACACTGGAGTGATGGATGTGCAGAAAATGAATGTGCAAGTAGAGATACTGGGGAGAAAAGGAGCAAAAAATAAACAACAATATCATAAATATTATGGATTTTAAACATTTAGGTAGATATGTGTCTTATATTGTCTGAAAGCTTCAATTCTTGTTAGTCTAACTGCGCTGTCCAATTTACAGTAGCTATTACAGCAAAAACATGCCATGCGATTGTTTGAGGACGGCGCACCACATCAAAATATTTTTCCACCGGCACAGGTTTCATACATTCACATATTCACATATCAGATTAGTTGGCGCCATCGATTTGAGTAATCCACTCGTTCAATTTGCAGAGAAAGGAATCCGAAAATCTACCCCTAAACTTTGTTTGAACATGTCAAAATATGTTTCTATTTACTCCTCAGATACCCTAAAATGTAATCAAACTATAATATTTATTTCGGAAAGAAGTATGTTCAATAGGAAACAGGTGCGTAATGTCTTCATGGCGCGCGCAAACACGAATTTTCAAGACTGTGTCGTTATACTAAAACTGATATTTCTTATTCGTTTTTGAAGTTACAAGGCTAAACAAGCCTTGAACAAAGACTGCTGACACCCTGTGGCCGCCATAGGAATTACATCCAGGGAGCTCATTTTCAATATGACCTTTCTCTTGCATTTCTAAGAGGATGGTCTATCAAAATACATTTTTGGTTGTTTTTGCTTTGGACTTTCTCCTACCATATATATCGTGTCATATTCTCCAACATTATTTGGACATTTCTACAAACTTCTAAGTGTTTTCTTTCCAATGGTGCCAATTATATGCATATCCTGGCTTCAGGGCCTGAGCTACAGGCAGTTTACTTTGGGCACGTCATTCAGACAGGAAGTGGAGAAAAAAGGGGCCTATCCCTAAGAAGTTTTAACAGGTGGGCTATGTACAGGTGCAATGATCGGTAAGCTGCTCTGACAGCTGATGCTTAAAGTTAGTGAGGGGGATATATACGTCTCCAGCTTCAGGGATTTTTGCAATTTGTTACAGTCGTTGACAGCAGAGAACTGTAAGGAAAGGCGGCCAAAGGAGGAATTGGCTTTAGGGGTGAGTGAAATATTCCTACTGGAGCGCATGCTACGGGTGGGTGCTAATATGGTGACCAGTAAGCTGAGATAAGGAGGGGCTTTACCTATCAAAGACTTATAGATGACCTGGAGCCAGGTGGTTTGGAGACGAATATAAAGCGAGGGACAGCCATGCAGGTTGCAATGGTGGGTAGAATATGGGGCTTTGGTGACAAAACAGATGGAGAGTACCTCCAATTTGCTGAGTAGAGTGTTGGAGGCTATTTTGTAAATGACATTGCCGATGTCAAGGATCGGTAAGCTAGTCAGTTTTAAGAGGGTATGTTTGGAAACATGAGTGAAGGATGCTTTGTTGCGAAATAGGAAGCCGATTCTAGATTTATTTTTGGATTAGATATGCTTAATTAATGTCTGGAAGGAGAGTTTACAGTTTAACCAGACAACTAGGTATTTGTAGATGTCCACATATTCTAAGTCAGAACCATCCAGAGAAGGGATGCTAGACTTGCGGGTGGGTGCGGGCAGTGATTGGTTGAAGAGCATGCACTTAGTTTTACTTGCATTTAAGAGCAGTTGGAGGCCACGGAAGGAGTGTTGTATGGCGTTGAAGCTCATCTGGAGGTTTGTAAGTTAACACAGTGTCCAAAGAAGGGCCAGAAGTATACAGAGTGGTGTCGTCTGCGTAGAGGTGGATCAGAGAATCACCAGCAGCAAGAGCGACATCATTGATCAGCTAACTACTAGCTATTTAAAAGTTGGATGGAAGGACGCCCAGTGCTGCCATCATCACACAGTCCTTCTTTGTAGGTGTCCGCTATGACTTCCTTTGTGTCGGAAAGAAAGGCTGAACAGTTTTGATAGTAACCAAACTGACTTTCAAATACATTTTTTGTTCTCTAAATATTTTTGGGGAATAAAATGGACAAGGTTTTGCACTCTGTTACAACATATTTGAATGGAAAGCTATTTTTACTTTGGAGCCTCGTTTTTGCTTTTAGAAAAAATATTTTGGATAAAAAAAAATGTTTTGCTCTCGACCAAAAGACATAGATTTGTTTCAAGTTGGGTAGGGGGGCTGTTAGCTGAACAATAGACTATTCAACCTTTACTAAAGAATAGTCTAATAGCCGAGCTAGGTGTGAAAAAACCCCATCCTATCACAGACCAGATTTGCCCTAACGATCAAGGGAGAGTTAGAGCACTGATTATGCTTTTGGGTCCCAATGCACAACTGTGTCTCTAACTGACAATGAATAGGCAATATAAACCAAATAATAAACTCACAACTTCAAATGAAACAAGCAGGGAGCAGGTTTCGAGTCCTCAACCTTTTTGCCCGAAGTCCAGCGCGCTATCGACTGTGCACCAAAAGCATGCTCAAGTCGCAGAGCCGATAGAGAGCATCCTCGCGGTAGCTTGCTACTCAATGTAATAAAGTAATGACTTTTCAAATAAGTTACCTTACACGTTATATTGGCTGACAATTTGTTAGCTACGCTGTCCTTGCAAACCACATAGCATATCATTACAGCAGTATGTACCGGTATGTTAGCTGTCTACCTAACGTTAGCAGTTATACATCAAACTTTACAGTATATTAACTATAAGCCATCTAACTACACAACGTTTATTGACTTGATTATTCCCGTCATTCTTAGCTCAGCTAAATGATATAGTCGTTGTGCGTTCTCAATGGACGTTCGGGTGCTTTCGCAAATTCGCTCTGGCTATCTACACCTATTTCAGAGCACTATCACCTGAGTACCAGAGCGCAAAATAATGAATTTACGAGTGCTCAACACTCGATGAATATGGCCGGTGTCAGTAAACATTGGCAAAAAAGCTATAAAACAAAATGTCCAGCAGCACAGTTACTGTCACCAACGCTCTGGTTAACATTGAAACTGCCTAATCAGCTCTGCTAGAGTGAGTAAAATGGTCAGAGTGGCCTCATTTGTGTCTGGAAGTAGCTAGCATGCTAGCCAACGTTAGCTTGGGTGCTTGACTGCTGTTGTAAGGCCAGAATGCTCAAATCAACCCTACAACGTGAGAAAGAAATGGTCTGAATTTACAAACTGAAAATCTGACAATGCTCTGAATTTATGAGTGTCACGTTGTACAGCGCCATATTTTCCATTCCATCCTCACAGACACCCAGAGGGTTTTTCATGTTCATGGAATAGAAACAGCATAATATTAATCAAATGAATTAAGCAAGTACCAGTCAAAATTTGGACACACCTACTCATCCCAGGATTTTCCTTTATTTGTATTATTTTCTACATTGTAGAATAATAGTGAATACATCACAACTATGAAACAACACATATGGAATCAGTTAAAACCTCTTAAGGCTAGGGGCCACTATTTTCATTTTTGGAAAAATAACGTTCCCAAAGTAAACGGGCTATTTCTCAGGACCAGATAATAGAAAGTTTCCAAAACTGTAAAAATATTGTCTGTGAGTATAACAGAACTGATATTGCAGGTGAAAGTCTGAGAGAAATCCAATCAGGAAGTTAGTCTTATTTTGAAACCTCTGCGTTCCTATGCATCCCTATTGACCATTGAAAGGGATATCAACCAGATTCCTTTTGCTATGGCTACCCTAATGTGTATACAGTCACTGGACATAGTTTCAGGCTTTTATTTTGAAAAATGAGCGTGAATGACAACATTGCGTCAGTGGTCAGGTGAGGGCTTTCAGAGTGATTTGTGCATAATAGACAAAGGCGACCATTGTTCCTCTTGCTCCTAGAAAAAAGCCAATTATCCCGGTTGATGTATTATTGACTAGATGTTTGAAAAACACCTTGAGAATTGATTATAAAAAATGTTTGACATGTTTCTGTCGATATTATGGATCTAATTTGTAATTTCTTTTGGCGTCGTGAACGCAATTTCCGGTGGATTTCTCAACAAAACGTGAACAAGAAAAGGAGGTATTTCGGCTATAACAATAATCTGTATGGAACAAAATGAACATTTGCTGTCTAACTGGGAGACAAACAAGACAAACGAGACAAACATCCAAAGCTCATCAAAGGTAAACGATTTAATTTGTTTGCTTTCCTGATTTTCGTGACCAAGCTTCCTTCCATTCAGAAATGTTCTTATAGATAGATGTTTAGGAGGTTGTCGGTCTTCGCATGGCAGGTTGACATAATTTCTAGCTGCAGACTAGTAATTAGTATTGAAGATTTGCTCTTATTCTGTCGGGATCGATAGTCTCAGAGGTGAACCATTTCCACCCGTGTAGCCAATGCTCCACGTGGTATGGTTAGGAATTCAACAACCATTACAACCTTAGCTTATACTGAGGTTTTTGTTGTCTCTACTAAACCTTCGCCCCCTCAGATGACCGAGGTATGCATGGTCCGAAGAGGATTTCTTCAGGTGGGGTTTTTATTCGTAACAGTAGAAAAGCGCTGTCCCATGAGCCAGATCATGTCTGTGCTCATGGGGGCGGGCCAATGACTTAGTTAAACTTTAACGGGAATACAATTCTCTCACATTAATGGTTTGACATAGCATTACATAATTTTACAAATAGTTTCATCTTTACTCATTCATTTTATACAATAATTAGACGCAAACCTGATAATGGAGGCACCTGTATAAACAGAGTTATGGTAATGTGGCTGTATTTTCTTTCATGAGGTCAAAAACATTAAACAAAATGGACCGGGTCATAGCTGACTTCTCCACCGACCGTTTACACATTCTCCAAAACATGGATATTGTTCAGTTCTCTACTTCTGTGAAGTAGAAGTTAATTTGTTCTACTGTGGAACTCTCTCTCTCTATGTGTCTCTTTCTGCATGGCCAGAGGGAGAGTGTCTCCTCCAGGAATTTAAGACCTGAAATAACAGAACCTGGGTGTAGGAGAGAAGAGAGGGGGAAGGCACTCGCTATAACCAAAGAGGGCCACATCATGACACCTCTTATACACTATATTAGGCCCAGCCATTGGAACTTTGGTTTTCCTAGATATGGCTACTATATTGTGATCACTACATCCAATGGATCTGGATACTGCTTTCAAGCAGCATTAGTAAAGATGTGATCAATAAATGTTGATGATTTCATTCCTGTGCTGTTTGTAACTACCATGGTAGATTGACTGATAACCTGAACCAGGCTGCAGGCAATGGTTACAGTTTGAAGCTTTTTCTTGAGTGGGCAGTTTGATGAAAGCCAATTGGCTCACTCCAATTACTACAGAATGTCACGGATGGCTGCCGATTTATGGGCTCAAAGAGGGGATGGCTTCCGTTTTACGGGCTCAAAACCAATCGTGATATTCTGAACGAGGACATGGATCATTTACAGTTGGCTGGGTTTTACATGCATCGGCAAGAAAGAACAGCAAGGTCCGGTAAGATGAGGGGTGGTGGTCTGTGTCTATTTGTCAACAACAGCTGGTGTGCGATCTCTAATATTAAGGAAGTCTCTAGGTTTTGCTCCCCTGAGGGAGAGTACCTCATGATAAGCTGTAGACCACACAAGAGATAGTTTTCATCTATATTTTTCATAGCTGTCTATTTACCATCACAATCCGATGCAGGCATTAAGACCACACTCAACGAGCTGTAGAAGGCCATAAGCAAAAAAGAGAATGCTCAGAAGAATACCCAGAAAAGGCGATTCTAGTGGCCGGGAACTTTAATACAGGAAAACATAAATCAGTTTAACCTAAATTCTACCAGCATGTCACATGTGCAACCAGAGGAAAAACATCTTACTTACTTTCTTAACACATAGAGATGCGTACAAAGCTCTCCCTCCCATTAATTTCTATCCTCATGATTCCAGCTTACAAGCAAAAACTAATGCAGGAAGTATCAGTGACTCGCTCAATACGGAAGTGGTCTGATGATGCAGATGCTAAGCTACAGGACTGTTTTGCTAGCACAGAGTGGAATATGTTCCGGGATTCATCCGATGGCGTTGAGGAATATAACACATCAGTCACTGGCTTCATCAATAAGTGCATTGACGATATCGTCACCACAGTGATAGTACGTACATATCCTAACCTGAAGCCATGGATTACAGGCAACATCAGCACTGAGCTAAAGGCGCTTATAGGAAATCCCACTAAGCCCTCAACGAACCATTAAAACGGCAATGCATTAATACAGGTCTAAGATTAAATAATACTAGAACGGCTCTGACGCTCATCGGATGTGGCAAGGCTTGCAAACTATTACGGATTACAAAGGGAATACCAGCCGGCAGCTGCCCAGTGATGCGAGCATACCATATGAGCTAAATACCTTCTATGCTCACTTCGAAGCAAGCAACACTGAACCATGCATGAGAGCACCAGCTATTCCGCATTACTGGGTGATCACGCTCGCCGTAGCCGATCTGAGTAAGACCTTTAAACAGGTTGATATTCACAAGGCCACAGGGCTAGACGGATTACCAGGATGTGTACTCAGAGCATGCACCAACTGGCAAGTGTCTTCACATTTTCAACCTATCCTTGACTGAGTCTGTAATACCTACATGTTTTAAGTAGACCACCTGTGCCCAAGAATGCAAGGTAACCTTCCTAAATGACTACCGCCCCATAGCACTCACGTCTGTAGCCATGAAGTGCTTTGAAGTTGCTATTCATGGCTTACATCAACACCAGTTCATGACTCACATCATCCCAGAAACCCTAGAGCCACTACAATTCGCATACCGCCCCAACAGACCCACAGATGACGTAATCGCCACTGCACTCCACACTGCCCTATACCACCTGGACAAAAGGAACACCTGCGTGGCCACGCACGACTCCAACACCATCATTACATTTGCAGACGATACAATGGTGGTAGGCCTGATCACAGACAATGATGAGAACCTACAAGGAGGAGGTCAGAGACCTGGCAGTGTGGTGCCAGGACAACAACCTCTCCCTTAACGTGAGCAAGACAAAAAGAGCTGATCGTGGACTACAGGAAAAGGGGGGCAGAATACGCTGGAAAATCTTAAAGGTCCTTGGCATCCACATCACTAATAAACAAACATGGTCTAAACACACCAAGGCAGTCGTGAAGAGGGCACAACAACGCCCTATCCCTCCTCAGGAGGCTGAAAAGATTTGGCATGTATCCTCAGATCCTCAAAAAATGTATACAGCTGCACCATCGAGAGAATCCTGACTGGTTGCATCACCTCTTGGTATGGCAACTGCTCGGCATCCAACCGCAAGGCACTACAGAGGGTAGTGCATACGGCCCAGTACATCACTGGGGCCAAGATTCCTGCCATCCGGGTCCTCTATACCAGGCGGTGTCAGAGGAAGGCCCTATAAATTTGCTTTGACACCCTTTTTTACGCTGCTGCTACTCATTGTTTATTATTTATGCATAGTCACTTTACCCCTACCTACATGTACATATTACCTCAATTACCTTGACAAACTGTACCACCGCACACTGGTACCGGTACTCCCTGTATATATCTTCGTTATTGTTATTTTTTGTGTCATTTTTTTGTTATTTTGGTTTTATTTTGTATTTTAGTTTAAAAAAATGTTAATATTGTCTTTGGTTAATTAAGAGTTTGTATTTATGGTCTAAGACTTTTGTATTCAGCACATGTGATATTTGATTTGAGTACCAATCTTTTGGCAGTCTATTTAAGCAGACCGGGTCTGCTCATTCATCCTGCTGCCGTATGCTGCTACTGCTACTATGCGATGGCTTCTTTTTCTGCATTGACACTGCTGTGTAATTAGATGTTTCTCGCTATGCTACTGTGTTCGGATCTAATATTTTCTTTGTGATTGCTCGCTAGCTTTGTTTTAACCTTGCCTGCGTTGATGAATAAGATGATATTGCAATGTTTGGGTGCTGTGGGGATGCCATTGATTGAGAGGATCAACAATGTTGCTGCTCTACCGTTGTCAGTCAATAGCCGGCTACAAACTAGCTAGCTAAGTAGAATTAACCTCGGGAGTAGCCTATCATATAGCCTACTCGTTGTTCCCAATAACAGCTTTTGGGCAGATTTGGCGCAACAGTGAACACACCCCATCATGGGGAATCATCCCCCGTCATACAAGGAGAAAGTAGCCTATGCTAGGCTATACAGGCTATACAGGCTATACAGGCTATGCATTGATATACAGTAAGTGTTTGTCATGGTGATTTGACAGTATTTCAGTTTCTATGCAGACTTTTATTGTTATTGCAGCACCAATATCGATAGTTATCACTGCGCAGCTCATGAGAATGCTGAATAAATGCATGCTATCATTGATAGCCAATATTTTAAGGGTCATACCAGTCACATTAGTTAGAGTGAGGTGCAACAGCAGTCACACCTCAAATGTAGTACAAATCATTATGTCTATGGTTATTATTCTTAGAACCTATTCCCTTACACAGTTTAAGATAGAACGCATTCAATTTACCTTGCAGACTGGTTTGTATTAGTGCGCTTGTATAAAGTAACTTTGCTGGTTTCTGCTCTGAGCAATCAGAGTATATGTGTTCAATAGTCAAATCAAATCAAATTGTATTTGTCCCATACATGTGTTTAGCAGATGTTATTGTGGGTGTTGCGAAATGCTTTTGTTTCTAGCTCTAACAGTGCAGTAATATCTGAGAGTAATAACTAACATTTTCACAACAAAACACACACATCTAAAGTAAAGAAAACTAAAGTAAAGAAACGGAATTAAATATCGGGCGAGCAATGTCAGAGCGGCATAGACGTAGATACAGTAGAATAGGATAGAGTACAGTATATACACATGAGATGAGTAATGCAAAATATGTAAACATTACTAAGCTGCAACTCTCAATGCTGTGGTGAATGCTCGCACATTCAGATGTTAGCTGATTTCTTAGCTTTATTTTCTACACCCAGTATGCATAATGGCATGGCTGCAAATATTGCATCCTGGGAGCACATGCTGGTTAGGCTCTGTATACATCACCTAGGTGAATGTTGTGCTTATTCATGCATTGGCTAGTATGTTCTGCATCACCTTCACATAGTCGTTATGGCATGGGTGCTATCATTGTTATTGCAAGAGCACACAGTGAGTTTGTGGTGACTTAGAGGGCAACACTAGCTATCCCTTTCACAGCATCTGCTGGAGAATTGCAGTACGATGGCACATCATTTTAGGATAGTAGTAAGCAAGTTTATGTGCATTTTCATTCATGCTTGTCCATAGTGCGTATGCAGGCATCTTATATCCTGTTGCAGCTCACTATTGGAGCTAGGAACACAAATATTTCTCTACACCCGCAATAACATCTGCTGAATTTGTGTATGTGACCAATTAAATTTTATTTGAGCGTGACTCATGTTTACCAACTTGTGGTGGCCCGTGTGTGTGTGTGTGTGTTAAATTAGATGGTTCAGCAGTCGCACAGCATGATATCGCGCTACTCAAATGGCGTTAGTCGGTCGTTGGCTAAACAATACTGGGTTTTTTCGTCACTAAGCACATATTCACAGGAGTACAGCCTCATTTTCATTCCTAACCTTCATTTATAGCATACACATATTTAGCAGATGTTATTGCAGATGTAATGATATGCTTGTGTTCCTAGCTCCAACAATGGAGTAATATCTAAAAGAATACACACAAATACACACAAAGTAAAAGAATGAAATATAGAAATATTAGGACAAACAATGTCGGAATCCGGAGTGTGTGTGTGTGTACTGTATATAGTGGCAATAAAAAGTATGTGAACCCTTTGGAAATACCTGGACTTAAATTGGACATAAATTGGTCATAAAATTTGATCTGATCTTCATCTAAGTCACAACACACAACACTGACAACTTTACGGTTTTTACTTTTTAATTACTGTTTATATTTTTGTTTTTTCCCTCAACTTTTTCTCTCCGGACGCTTTATCTGGACATGGTTCGTCAGGACCTCCAACAGCCGAAGCTAAGTAGTAACATTAACATGATGCCTTCTAATTGCAGTCGCTGTACTCATGCTGTAGGAATGCTCATCCGGTGTCGCTCATTCAGCCGACAGAAACTTTCAACCGGTTTTCCCCATTAAGCAGCAAGTCAGAGTCAGGCCGAGCCTTCTCTTGTCTCTACTCCTCCCGTTACGGGGTCTGAGACGCCGAAGCTTCCCACCATTAGCTTTGACAAATTGAAAACTCATTCATTCAGTCATTGGCGACTCCATTACCCGCAGTATTAGACTGAAAACGAATCATCCAGCGATCATACACTGTTTACCAGGGGGCAGGGCTACCGACGTTAAGACTAATCTGAAGATGGTGCTGGCTAAAGCTAAAACTGGTGAGTGTAGAGACTATAGAGATATTGTTATCCTCCATGGCACCAACAATGTTAGGATGAAACAGTCAGAGATCACCAAGCGCAACATAGCTTCTGCGTGTAAATCAGCTAGAAAGATGTGTCGGCATCGAGTAATTGTCTCTGGCCCCCTCCCAGTTAGGGGGAGTGATGAGCTCTACAGCAGAGTCTGACAACTCAATCGCTGGTTGAAAACTGTTTTCTGCCCCTCCCAAAAGATAGAATTTGTAGATAATTGGCCCTCTTTCTGGGACTCACCCACAAACAGGACCAAGCCTGACCTGCTGAGGAGTGACGGACTCCATCCTAGCTGGAGGGGTGCTCTCATCTTATCTACCAACATAGACAGGGCTCTAACTCCTCTAGCTCCACAATGAAATAGGGTGCAGGCCAGGCAGCAGGCTGTTAGCCAGCCTGCCAGCATAGTGGAGTCTGCCACTAGCACAGTCAGTGTAGTCAGCTCAGCTATCACCATTGAGACCGTGTATGTGCCTCGACCTAGGTTGGGCAAAACTGAACATGGCGGTGTTCGCCTTAGCAATCTCACTAGGATAAAGACCTCCTCCATTCCTGTCATTATTGAAAGAGATCATGATACCTCACATCTCAAAATAGGGCTACTTAATGTTAGATCCCTTACTTCAAAGGCAATTATAGTCAATGAACTAATCACTGATCATAATCTTGATGTGATTGGCCTGACTGAAACATGGCTTAAGCCTGATGAATTTACTGTGTTAAATGAGGCCTCACCTCCTGGCTACACTAGTGACCATATCCCCCGTGCATCCCGCAAAGGCGGAGGTGTTGCTAACATTTACGATAGCAAATTTAAATTTACACAAAACAAATGACGTTTTCGTCTTTTGAGCTTCTAGTCATGAAATCTATGCAGCCTACTCAATCACTTTTTATTGCTACTGTTTACAGGCCTCCTGGGCCATATACAGCGTTCCTCATTGAGTTCCCTAAATTCCTATCGGACCTTGTAGTCATAGCAGATAATATTATAATCTTTGGTGACTTTAATATTCACATGGAAAAGTCCACAGACCCACTCCAAAAGGCCTTCGGAGCCATCATCGACTCAGTGGGTTTTGTCCAACATGTCTCTGGACCCACTCACTGTCACAGTCATACTCTGGACCTAGTTTTGTCCCATGGAATAAATGTTGTGGATCTTAATGTTTTTCCTCATAATCCTGGACTATCGGACCACCATTTTATTACGTTTGCAATTGCAACAAATAATCTGCTCAGACCCCAACCAAGGAACATCAAAACAGACAACACAAAGATTCCTTGATGTCCTTCCAGAGGACAAAAATCAGTTAACCACCTAACTGAGGAACTCAATTTAACCTTGCGCAATACCCTAGATGCAGTTGCACCCCTAAAAACTAAAAACGTTTATCATAAGAAACTAGCTCCCTGGTACACAGAAAATACCCGAGCTCTGAAGCAAGCTTCCAGAAAATTGGAACGGAAATGGCGCCATACCAAACTGAAAGTCTTCCGACTAGCTTGGAAAGAAAGTAATGTGCAGCACTGAAGAGCCCTTAGACTACTGCAATGCACTACTTTCCGGCTACCCGGATAAAGCACTAAATAAACTTCAGTTAGTGCTAAATACGGCAGCTAGAATCCTGACTAGAACCAAAAAATTTGATCATATTACTCCAGTGCTAGCCTCCCTACACTGGCTTCTTGTCAAAGCAAGGGCTGATTTCAAGGTTTTACTGCTAACCTACAAAGCATGACATGGGCTTGCTCCTACCTATCTCTCTGATTTGGTCCTGCCGTACATACCTACACGTACGCTACGGTCACAAGACGCAGGTCTCCTAATTGTCCCTAGAATTTCTAAGCAAACAGCTGGAGGCAGGGCTTTCTCCTATAGAGCTCCATTTTCATGGAACGGTCTGCCTACCCATGTCAGAGACGCAAACTCGGTCTCAACCTTTAAGTCTTTACTGAAGACTCATCTCTTCAGTGGGTCATATGATTGAGTGTAGTCTGGCCCAGGAGTGGGAAGGTGAACGGAAAGGCTCTGGAGCAACGAACCGCCCTTGCTGTCTCTGCCTGGCCGGTTCCCCTCTTTCCACTGGGATTCTCTGCCTCTAACCCTATTACAGGGGCTGAGTCACTGGCTTACTGGGGCTCTCTCATACCGTCCTGGGGAGGGGTGCGTCACCTGAGTAGGTTGAGTCACTGATGTGATCATCCTGTCTGGGTTGGCGCCCCCCCTTGGGTTGTGCCGTGGCGGAGATCTTTGTGGGCTATGCTCAGCCTTGTCTCAGGATGGTAAGTTGGTGGTTGAAAATATCCCTCTAGTGGTGTGGGGGCTGTGCTTTGGCAAAGTGGGTGGGGTTATATCCTTCCTGTTTGGCCCTGTCCGGGGGTGTCCTCGGATGGGGCCACAGTGTCTCCTGACCCCTCCTGTCTCAGCCTCCAGTATTTATGCTGCAGTAGTTTATGTGTCGGGGGGCTAGGGTCAGTTTGTTATATCTGGAGTGCTTCTCCTGTCCTATTCGGTGTCCTGTGTGAATTTAAGTGTGCTCTCTCTAATTCTCTCTTTCTCTCTTTCTTTCTCTCTCTCGGAGGACCTGAGCCCTAGGACCATGCCTCAGGACTACCTGACATGATGACTCCTTGCTGTCCCCAGTCCACCTGGCCGTGCTGCTGCTCCAGTTTCAACTAACCTGAGCCCTAGGACCATGCCCCAGGACTACCTGACATGATGACTCCTTGCTGTCCCCAGTCCACCTGACCGTGCTGCTGCTCCAGTTTCAACTGTTCTGCCTTATTATTATTCGACCATGCTGGTCATTTATGAACATTTGAACATCTTGGCCATGTTTTGTTATAATCTCCACCCGGCACAGCCATAAGAGGACTGGCCACCCCACATAGCCTGGTTCCTCTCTAGGTTTCTTCCTAGGTTTTGGCCTTTCTAGGGAGTTTTTCCTAGCCACCGTGCTTCTACACCTGCATTGCTTGCTGTTTGGGGTTTTAGGCTGGGTTTCTGTACAGCACTTTGAGATATCAGCTGATGTACGAAGGGCTTTATAAATAAATTTGATTTGATTTGACTAGACAACACAGTCTGTTTAAACCAATGACACACAAACAATTATACGTTTTCATGTCTTTATTGAACACACCGTGTAAACATTCACAGTGCAGGGTGGGAAAAGTATGTGAACCCTTGGATTTAATAACTTGTTGACCCTTCTTTGGCAGCAATAACCTAAAATAAACGTTTTCTGTAGTTGCGGATCAGACCTACACAATGGGCAGGAGGAATTTTGGACCATTCCTCTTTACAAAACTGTTTCAGTTCAGTAACATTCTTGGGATGTCTGGTATGAACCGCTCTCTTGACGTCATGCCACAGCATTTCAATCGGGTTGAGGTCAGGACTCCGTCTGGGCCCCTCCAGAAGGTGTATTTTCTTCTGTTGAAGCCATTCTGTTGTTGATTTATTTCTGTGTTTCGGGTCATTGTCCTGTTGCATCACCCAATTTCTGTTGAGCTTCAATTGGAGGAGAGATAGCCTTACATTCTCCTGCAAAATATCTTGATAAACTTGGGAATTCGTTTTTTGCAAGCTGTCCATGCCCTGAGGCAGAAAAGTAGCTCCAAACCATGATGCTCCCTTCACCATACACCATACACCATACAGTCGGGATGAGGATTCGATGTTGGTGTGCTGTGCCTTTTTTCTCCTATGAACACCATTCTTGTTTAGTGTTTTTTTAAGTATCGTAGACGCATCAACAGAGATGTCAGCATGTTCCAGAGATTTCTGTAAGTCTTTTGTGTAAGTTCTTCTTAACTTCATATGGCTGCAGGGGCAGTATTGAGTAGCTTGGATGAAAAGGTGCCCATTATAAACGGCCAGCTCCTCAGTCTCAGTTGCTAATATATGCATATTATTATTAGTATTGGATAGAAAATACTCTAAAGTTTCCAAAACGGTCAAAATATTGTCTGTGAGTATAACAGAACTGATATTGCAGGCGAAACCCTGAGGAAAATCAAAACAGGAAGTGGCTTCTATTTTGAAAACTCCCTTTGCTGGATTTAAAGGGATATGAACCAGATTCCTTTTCCTAGCGCTTCCTCAAGGTGTCAACAGTCTTCAGACATAGTTTCAGGCTTTTATTTTGAAAAATGAGCCAGAACGATAACATCGTGTCAAGTGGTCACATGAGTTTTGCTCACGCAACAGAGTTTGGATAGGTATTACTTTTCCCTCTCCTACTGTGGAACACATTTGCGGTTGATATATTATCGAATATATATTTTAAAAACAACCTGAGGATTGATTATAAAAAACTTTTGACATGTCTCTGTGGACATTATGGAAATTATTTGGAATTTTTGTCTTTGTTGTCGTGACCACTCTTTCCTGTGGATTTCTGAACAAAGGTATTTTGGATATAAAAATTATCTTCATGGAACAAAAGGAACATTTGTTGTGTAACTGGGAGTCTCGTGAGTGAAAACATCCGAAGATCATGAAAGGTAAATTATTAATTTGATTGCTTTTCTGATTTTCGTGACCAAGCTTCCTGATGCTAAGTGTACTTAATGTTTTGTCGTGTGATCGATAAACTTACACAAACGCTTGGATTGCTTTCGCTGTAAAGCATAATTTCGAAATCTGACACGACAGGTGGATTAACAAAAGGCTAAGCTGTGTTTTCCTATATTGGACTTGTGATTTCATGAATATAAATATTTGTAGTAATATTTATTGATTGTAGCGCTATGCTGTTCAGCGGTTGTTGATGACACTTATCCCGATAGGGGGATTGTAGCCGTAACAAGTTTAACCTAATTGAGCATTCTGCTCTGTGCTCTTGCAGTCATCTTTGCAGGACAGCCACTCCTAGGGAGAGTAGCAACAGTGCTGAACTTTCTCCATTTATAGACAATTTGTCTATAAAGGCAAGACGTGAGGCAAGACATGGGATGGGAGACTGCCGAGCCAACCAAGGCAAGAAAACCTCTCGAGCCAGCTAAGGCATGAAAGCCTGATGAACCAGCTGAGCCATCCTCGGTTCCTTCAGCAGTGGCACCCGGACCCGATGTCACCAACCAAAACAAAAAAACTCCCTGATGCTTCCTATATTTGTGTCAGCATTCTGTGTGGACAGACAGATGCTGGGAGACAAGAAGAAGGTACGGGGAGTGAATATTTAATAAATAACAGACGTGAAACGAAACACAGACAGCGTCTGTACAAGGGAAACATAACAACATTAATGCTGACACAGGGCTCAAACTGAGGAATACACAGATATAGAGGAGGCAATCAATAAAGTGATGGGAGTCCAGGTGAGTCCAATGAAGTGTTGTTTAGTGTTTGGTTGCAACTTTCCCAACTGTTCGTTTGTCGGTTTGTTGTTTTTGTTCCAGTATTCATCTTTATTAAAATCATTATGAATACGTACCACGCTGCTCTTTGGTCCTCTTCTCCTTCTCCCGACGACAATCGTTACAGACCATTAATACTGCAGACATGTTTTAGTACCTTTCTCCAGATCTGTGCCTCGACACAAACCTGTCTCAGAGCTCTACGGACAATTCCTTCAACCTCATGGCTTGGTTTTTGGTCTGACATGCAATGTCAACTGTAGGACCTTGTACAAAGAGATCTGGGCCTTTCCAAATCGTGTCCAAACAATTGAATTTACCACAGGTGGACTCCAATCAACTTATAGAAACATCTTAAGTATGATCAATGGAAACTAACTGAGCTCAATTTCGAGGCTTATAGTCTAATGTCGAAAGTTTTCACAATTCCTGACATTTAATCCCAGTAAAAAAATCCCTATTTTAGGTCAGTGAGGATCACCACTTCATTTTAAGAATGTGAAACGTCAGAATAATAGTAGAGATAATTATTTATTTCAGATTTGAATTCTTTCATCACATTCTCAGTGGGTCAGAAGTTTATATACACTCCATTAGTATTTGGTAGCCTTGCCTTTAAATTGTTTTACTTGGGTCAAACGTTTCGGGTAGCCTTCCACAAGCTTCCCATTATAAGTTGGGTGAATTTTGGCCCATTTCTCCTAACAGAGCTGGTGTAACAGGTTTGTAGGCCTCCTTGCTCGCACACGCCTTTTCAGTTCTGCCCACACATTTTCTATAGGATTGAGGTCAGGGCTTTGTGATGGCCACTCCAATACCTTGACATTGTTATCCTTAACTTGTTAAGGTATAGGGAGCAGCATTTCCCTTTTGGATAAATAGCGTGCCCAATTTAAACTTCCTGCTACTCATGCCAAGAATATAAGATATGCATATTATTAGTAGATTTCGATAGAAAACAATCTGAAGTTTCTAAAACTGTTTGAAACATGTCTGTGAGTATAACATAACTTATGTAGCAGGCAAAACCCTGAGGACTAACCGTTCAGATTCTTTTTTTTTTAGGTCTCTGTCTGTTCAGTGAGTTCTCATTGGGAAACAATATTTCTTAGGAACTTGTTTTCAGTTCCTACCGCTTCCACTGGATGTCACCAGTCTTTGAAATTTAGTTGAGGTTAATTCCTTTGTGCAATGAAGAAGTACGGCTATCTAGGAACTGCGTAACACTGTTGAGAGTTGCGCAAGACTTGAAAAGGAGCCTGGTTTGTTGTCTTCCTGTATTGAACACAGATAGACCCATCTTCAATTTGATCGATTATTAACGTTTAAAAATACCTGAAGTTGTATTACAAAAGTAGTTTGAAATGTTTTGGTAAAGTTTACAGGAAACTTTTGAAATATTTTGTAGTGACGTTGCGCAATTTGAAAGCTGTTTTTTTCTGGATCAAACGCGGCAAATAAATTGACATTTTGGATACAGTGGGGAGAACAAGTATTTGATACACTGCCGATTTTGCAGGTTTTCCTACTTACAAAGCATGTAGAGGTCTGTAATTTTTATCATAGTTACACTTCAACTGTGAAAGACAGAATCTAAAACAAAAATCCAGAAAATCACATTGAAAGATTTTTAAGTAATTCATTTGCATTTTATTGCATGACATAAGTATTTGATCACCTACCAACCAGTAAGACTTCCGTCTCTCACAGACCTGTTAGTTTTTTATTTAAGAAGCTCTCCTGTTCTCCACTCATTTCCCGTATTAACTGCACCTGTTTGAACTTGTTACCTGTATAAAAGACACCTGTCCACACACACAAACAGACTCCAACCTCTCCACAATGGCCAAGAGCAGGGAGCTGTGTAAGGACATCAGGGATAAAATTGTAGACCTGCACAAGGCTGGGATGGGCTACAGGACAATAGGCAAGCAGGTTGGTGAGAAGGCAGCAACTGTTGGCGCAATTATTAGAAAATGGAAGAAGTTCAAGATGAAGGTCAATCACCCTCGGTCTGGGGTTCCATGCAAGATCTCACCTCGTGGGGCATCAATGATCATGAGGAAAATGAGGGATCAGCCCAGAACTATACGACAGGACCTGGTCAATGACCTGAAGAGAGCTGGGACCACAGTCTCAAAGAAAACCATTAGTAACACACTACGCCGTCATGGATTAAAATCCTGCAGCGCACTGCAAGGTCCCCCTATTCAAGACGGCTCATGTCTAGGCCCTTCTGAAGTTTGCCAATGACCATCTGGATGATCCAAAGGAGGAATGGGAGAAGGTCATGTGGTCTAATGAGACAAAAAATATAGCTTTTTGTCTAAACTCCACTCACCGTGTTTGGAGGAAGAAGAAGGATGAGTACAACCCCAAGAACACCATCCCAACCGTGATGCATGGAGGTGGAAACATCATTCTTTGGAGATGCTTTTCTGCAAAGGGGACAGGACGACTGCACCATATTGAGGGGAGGATGAATGAGGCCATGTATTGCGAGATCTTGGCCAACAACCTCCTTCCCTCAGTAAGAGCATTGAAGATGGGCCGTGGCTAGGTCTTCCAGCATGACAACGACCCGAAACACACAGCCAGGGCAACTAACGCGTGACTCCGTAAGAAGCATCTCAAGGTCCTGGAGTGGCCTAGCCAGTCTCCAGACCTGAACCCAATAGAAAATCTTTGGAGGGAACTGCCCAGCGACAGCCCAGAAACCTGAAGGATCTGGAGAAAGTCTGAATGGAGGAGTGGGCCAAAATCCATGCTGCAGTGTGTGCAAACCTGGCCAAGAACTACAGGAAACGTATGATCTCTGTAATTGCAAACAAAGGTTTCTGTACCAAATATTAAGTTCTGCTTTTCTGATGTATCAAATACTTATGTCATGCAATAAAATGCTAATTAATTACTTAAAAATCATACAATGAGATTTTCTGGATTTTTGTTTTAGATTCCGTCTCTCACAGTTGAAGTGTTCATATGATAAAAATTACAGACCTCTATCTGCTTTGTAAGTAGGAAAACCTGCAAAATCAGCAGTGTATATCAAATACTTTTTCTCCCCACTGTACATATGGACAGAATTAATCGAACAAAAGGACAAATTGTGATGTTTATGGGACATATTGGAGTGCCAACAAAAGAAACTCATCAAAGGTAAGGCACGTTTTATATTTTATTTCTGCATTTTGTGTAGCGCCTGCAGGGTTGAAATATGCTACCCTCTTTGTTTACTGTTGTGCTATCATCAGATAATAGCTTCTTATGCTTTCGCCAAAAAGCCTTTTTAAAATCTGACATGTTGGCTGGATTCACAACAAGTGTAGCTTAATTTAGTATCTTACATGTGTGATTTAATGAAAGTTAGATTTTTATATCATTTTATTTGAATTTGCTGCGCTGCATTTTCCCTGGCTTTTGGCCAAGTGGGACGCAAGCGCCCCCTATACCATAAGAAGTTAATGTTTAATCTTAAGGCTCCGCTGGCGGGACACCTGTCGAAACCATCCGGTGAAATTGGAGGACGCGCAATTCAAATAAATAATTGGAATATTAAACATTTATGAACATACAAGTATCTTATATTGTTTAAAAGCTTAACTATGTGTTAATCTAACTGCATTGTCCTATTTGTGATAAACTTTACAGCGAAAGCATACCATGCAATTGTTCAAGGACGGCGGACCACATAAACATATTTTTCAACTAGCACAGGCTTTATAAAATCACAATTGCGATTAAATAAATCACTTTCTTTTGAAAATCTTCCTCTGTTTGCAATCCCAGGGGTCCCAGCTACAACATCAATGGTCATTTTGTTTGATAAATCGTTCTTTATATCCCAAAAAGTCAGTTTAGTTGGTGCCATTGATTTCAGTAATCCACTCGTTCAACATGGAGACAAAGGAGACCTAAAAGCTAAACTTTGTTCAAACAAGTCAAACTACGTTTCTATATGATCCGCAGGTGTCCTAAAATGTAAATAAACTATACTATTTCATACGGAAATAAGTATGTTCAATAGAAAAGTAAAATTAGTAAGCACGCATCCTCTTCATTGCGCAACAACAGACTGATATTGTGCCGGGACTCTTTGTTCAAAAACTCAAGTCTTGCTCGTTTTTGAAGAAACAAGCCTGAAAAATGAACAAAGACTGTTGACATCTAGTGGAAGCCATATGAATTGCAATCTGGGAGCTGGAATTACATAAAACCCATAGCTTTCCATTATAAGAGCCTGGGAGCTACAAAATATAATTCTGGTTGGTTTTTCTTTGGATTTCTGCCTGCCATATCAATTGTGTTATAGTCTCATACATTATGTTAACATTTCTACAAACGTCAAAGTGTTTTCTATCCAATGGTATAAATGATATGCAATTCCTGGCTTCTGGGCCTGAGTAACAGGCAGTTTACTTTGGGCATGTCATTCAGGCGGAAATTCAGAAAAAAATGACTCTAAAGGCACAGTTTTAGGCACAGTCAACTTGGTGTATGTAAACTTCTGACCCACTGGAATTGTGATGCTATAAGTGAAATAATCTGTCTGTTACAATTGTTGGAACAATTACTTGTGTCATGCACAAAGAAGTCATTTGTGGAATGGTGGAAAAATTAGTTTGAATGACTCCAACCTTTGTGTATGTAAACTTCAACTGAATACAGTACCAGTCAAAAGTCTGGACACACCTTCTCATTCAAGGCTGACCTTTATGTCTTAAAGTAATGATAGACTGTCATTTCTCTTTGCTTATTTGAGCTGTTCTTGACATATTATGGGCTTGGTCTTTTACCAAACAGGGCTATATTCTGTATACCAACCCTACCTTGTCACAACACAGTTGATCAGCTCAAATGCATTAAGAAGGATATAAATTCCACAGAAAGAAAGGCACACCTGTTCATTTAAATGCACTCCAGGTGACTTCTTCATGAAACTGGTTGAGAGAATGCCAAGTCTGTTCAAGCTGTCATCAAGCTACTTTGAAGAATCTAAAATCTAAAATCTATTTTGATTTGTTTAACACTTTTTTTGGTTACTTCTACTTACTATTCCATATGTGTTATTTCATAGTTTTGACGTCTTCACTATTATTCTACAATGTAGAAAATAGTAAAAATAAAGAAAAACCCTTGAATGAGTAGGTGTGTTCAAACTTTTGACTGGTACCCTATACATTAAAAAACAAAGGAAAGCGTGGAGATAAAATACTGTATCTTTCCTTTAAGACCACTTTACTAGTTTGCCTGGGAATTTTCCAAGGTTACCTTCTTGCCCAGCCCTGCCTTTATGCCTAAGGTTAGCGACAATTACAATTGTCTCAACTTGGAGCGTGTGGCTTTCCTCCTGCCGCCTTTGCCTTCTATAGAAGGGGAGCGGCTACACCATTTGTGTCCAGTACTCACGTTGCGCATATACAGTACTTTAATTATATGTATCACATCCGGCCATGATTGGGAGTCTCATTGGGCAGTGCACAATTGGAATTGGCCCAGCGTCGTCCGGGTTTGGCCGGGGTAGGCCGTTATTGTAAAAAATAATTTGTTCTTAACTGACTTGCCTGGTTAAATAAAGGCTAAATAAAACAAATACAAATAAAACATTTGGGAGCGCTTTGCGCAAGAGCAACAAACTCTTTGTGTCCTGGATCCCTCCCTGCAAGGGGAGACCCCTTTCTTATCAACGGTTATCACATTGGTTTGTGGAAGCGATTGCAATTTATTGGCCTATAATAGCAAGGGATTACAGCCTCTGTAGGGCCTGAGGTCTGCATACTTTTTTACTAAACATTCCATCATAAATAGTATGCGGCGATGAGTACATACGATCGGAGAGCATCTGCGATACGTGAGTTGGCCATATCCCGCTAGTGATATGTCAAAACAAATAATTGAAAGAGAACTGAAGGTGACTTGCTCAACCCCGGTTCTAAGGTACCACATTCACGAATTCACAAGACTGTGAGGATGTTGGTTATGCTTGATAATGATCAGAGGGGCAGGAGGGTGGCTGTTCAGTATGAGGGGAGTGGCTCCCTCATTCTCCATTTGCCATGTCTGTCTCCCCGAAAGAAGTGCATGATTAGTTCTTTGAGCTGCTTAGAGATTCTGGTGAATCCCACTAGTGAGAAGTCTCACTTTTATTATCAGAGAACAGGGGTTACACAAGTAACCTTCATTTTTCTGAAGGCTTGTCATCTGATTGGATTGTCTGACTCTTCTCTCTATCATGATCAATACATTCACTGTTTTCACAGACTCTGTGGGATTGTTATGGCATGGTTATAATATTTTCAAAGAGGCTACAGGCACCACATGGTCTTACAAGAAACAAGATATCCAGCATACAGGTCTGCGCATACACAGACCCCAGAGAGTTGAATCCCATCTCAACCTGTTTTTGAGTAATGATGCAGGCAAAAGGCAGGTGGTCTCCCACAAAGGACAAATATTGGCAAAGCAGCAGGACTGTCTTTGTCCACAGTGTGGAAGCTCACTTAGTACTCTCTCTCTCTCTCTGTGTGTGAGAGACATGCAGATGCACGAAGACAGACAGTCAGAGTGAGGGAGAGAGAGCTCTGTGTGAACTGTTGATTGAATCAAGGTGATTGTGATGTTTTTATATAGGTCCCTCTTGAGGAAGGCTTGGGTCATTACCAGTAGTCCAAATACCACCCAATAGACAGAGCCACAAGCCGCATCCGAATTCCCATACTAGCGTACTACATACTTAAACTGCATAGTATGTACTCATCGTCACGTACTATTTATTACGTAATGTTTAGTAAAAAGTATGCAGTATGCCACGGCTATGGATTCGGATATATAACTGGCTAGCTAGGTTAAATATGAAGTTGCCGCTCAACAACATCAAGCTTATCAGATATTCAGTTAACTTCAAATCCTACTAAAGCAGGATTGCACTGTTGGTGTGAAACTCCCGAAAAGTTTACAATGCATTCATACAACCTGAGAAGCCAAAATGATTGACATTGAAATGTCACATACTATTTTTCTCATACTCAAATGGCGGACAATTTAGGATGCTAGTATTGGTGTTTGGACTGCCACTAAACAGAGTTTGGCATACTAATCTATGTGTTTGCAACACATTTCTTTGACAATAACAGTATTTGGGGGGATTTGTTGTTGTTGTTGCCAGATATAAAATTGTGATCTTTCAATAGAAGTTTAAAAGTCGGAGTTTGCCAAACACTTCAACTAGGCTACTCATGCCAGTAAGAACAAACAGATGATAGCTTTGCCTTATAATAATTCAAATATACTTTATTGGAGTGTGTAAATGAGTTACCTATGAAGTCCAGTATTGTTGACCATGTAGCACAGTCCAGAAAGTGTTCTCAATGCGAGCCCCATAATTTCACCATGTCCGGGTCTCCATCATCTTTCAGTCAAATTTGTACGAGACACAGGATACATTTTTTTCACCAAAGGAATACTGAAAGTTAAATGACAGTTGATTTCATACTGTGTCTTCCACACATCCAGTCAGTCTTCAAAGTCTACATGATATCATCAGGTTTATTTATCAGACATACACATAGAATAGAATATAACAAAGTCCATATGATATAATATAAGAGTCCTTATGATATAATGTAAGAGTCCATATGATATAATGAGTCCTTATGATATTGTCAGTAAAGGTCTATTAATATAACAGACAGAAAGTATGATGATCAGTAGTATAATTATTTTGGCAGTGATACTCAACATCAATAACATGATCAAAACAATAACGGTAATAATATCAATGATTATGATTATAATTTTTCTTAGAAAGTACGGCGGAATATTCCGAAAACATCTAAAGAGAAACACATACTGTATATATTTGTATACATTCACTTTATTGCAAGAAGGTTTTCCTAAAGCAAGCATATGATTTTTCACTTTTTTATTTGCATAGTTCAAGCATTTTGTGTATTTTTCGCCAAAATAGCAACAGTTGATGTTATTATTAAGATATACGTAGTTGAAATGGGAAATATGTACATAGACCAATGTGCTAAATCTTTCCACATCATTATTAGCCATAAATGCTACATTTTTTATCAAATATTGGACACCCCGTATTTGGCTGTTTTGTGTTTCTCAACACATTATGAGGCCAATTGTTCCAAAAATACCAATATTTTCAAAATCATCTTTAAACCAGGGTCTTCAAGACAAATCTTAAAAGCAAATTAAAAAAATATTTTAGCAATAATCATTTTCCCCCAATATTGTGAAAAACGCAAAACATTCCTGATTACATGCTAAAAATGTAACCTGTCGGCTGAAACCTTATTTTAGTCATCAAATACCCATGAGTCTAAAAAAATATGTACTGCATCTTTTGACCTTAGTTGTCCCTTTCTCAAACAAGAAAAAAATATAACTATTTTCTTCAGACTTTTTTTTATTTTTTATAATAATAATCTGCTGTATACACTAATGTTTCCCTTGCCTCCAAACATGATGGCTTGAGTCTGAAGAAAGACATCCTCTTATACAGACACAGCATTGCCTCTGAGCCAATATTACAAAGGGGGAGAAACGAATGGATGGAGGAAAAAAGACAGAGAAGGAGAGATGGGTGGATTGCGAGGGAGGAATGTAGACAGGAATAGAAAGGGCTGCGCTTTCAGAGGGCCACAGGTTCAATCTGGAGACGCTAACAGTGATCGACTGACAAACAAAATGTTCCTTATTAAGAGACAGCCAAAATGCAAAGGATGGGTCGGCAACTTATATTAGAGGACAGGAGGACGACGAGGATGTTGCACATACCTGCACCATGATACATCCTCCACTTAGAATGTGGAGTGACTTGTCATATACGTGTATAATATATGAGCTCCTCCAACCCTGACCAGGACAGCAATATGTCTATATATTTCTGTGTCTATCTATCTCTCACCCAAAGTGGTTGATCACGTTAGAAGTGATGGTTCATAGAAAAATAATTAGATGTATTTTGAGAGGTAAAAACGTATTGATCAGAATAAACGATCTCTATATGCTAAAAAAGGTTCAGTCTTCAACATAGCACTGTATAATATTAGGGATATGATACATGTAGGATGCATTTAGCTTTCTGATATGTACACACTGTAAGTTGGCTGTGATGCAGGTTGCTGGCCCATCTTAACACAAACAAGTGTTTCAACCAGCAGACTTATTCTAAGGTCACTTCTTTTTTTTTTTACTGACGTCTTTCCACATACTATATACTGTACTGTATATATATATATGTATATATATAAATGTAGATATAGAGAGATTTTATCTACACATGTATCTATTGACATACTGTACCACTGAAGTAAGGTCTTATAGCAGTGAGAGAACTAAGAGGAGTCCAATGGCTTTAATGCCAATGGTGTGTGGGCTGTACTCACATCAAGACACACAGTTACCAGAGAACTAACAGCGGTTTCAGAGTGAGGCAGGATAGGTCTTCCTGCAGACAGTCACACACATACACATATAGGTCCCAACCAGCCCTGGGTGTAGGACGGGAAAGGGGACAGAGGGGGTGTAGCCTAGCCTGGAGAAAAGGTTGGGAGGCAGGCGTCACAGTGGGTTGGGTGTTCAATAGGTGTGTTCCTCACCTGGGATGAGAGGTGTTGGAAGGAATCGAAGGGAGACTCATGCAAACACTGCTGTACACCAATTTCCTGCGACCACTGTATTGAGGGGGGGGGGGTACTTTCATACAGTACAGCTCTCCCACTAATGGCCTCTGAAGACGACGCCAGGAAGTCGAAGGGCAAGGGCTGTTTAACTGAGTTTGAAACAATTACCTAGGAGCCAATCAGAGACAAAACAACATTGGCCATTTCCTGTTGTGTCAGGGTTTCCCCAAACTCGATCCTGAATCAGCTGTTTAGTGCTAGGGCAAAAAACAAAATGTCCACCCAGGGGGGCCCAAGGATCGAGTTTGGGAAACCCTATGTTATGTTACTGTTCCCACTCCTATCTCTCTTTATGGTTCTTGAACTACCATCTGTCCGTCTCCTCTTCTGTGACCATTTCCTGTTACACTGTAACATCAGCCTCTGATTGGTTCTACTGCTCTCTGCACCAATAAGAAGCTCTCACTCCCCAGTCCCTCTTCCTGAAGTCCAGCACCGGCAGTCCTAATCCCTCTTCATCTTAACAGAGATCCGTGCATCACGTACGTTAAGTCCCCTCCTGAACCGTTCAGTCACAGAACTCTACTGTCCTGGGCTTCTAGTCTCTGTGGACCTTCTAATCTCTCTATAGCATACACCTTTCCTGAGCTGAGTAACGGAGAAAAACTGTTGAAACAGTCTCACTGTCAGTGTAGCATGGAGGAGAGCATGTTTGAGTGCTGTATACACCCCCTGGTTTCTGGCTAGCTTAGTAGTATCAAATGCTGTGTCAAACGCATCATCCCCAAAATAGTGAAACATGACAGCATTGTGTTTTATTTGCATTTGTTTAGTTTGCGTTACCTGCCCTTACAGAGAAGCTATTTTCTGCCAGGCCTAGACTAAGAAGAATTGTGTAAGTGTGGTGAAGGATAGAGAGAGAGTGGAGGGAGCCGTTATAGACCCCTTGTGGTGGGAGGTGTGGGCCTCCATCATAGTCTGTTTGCCTTGAAAAAGTCCTCAGGTGGTCAACTTCCCAAACTTCCTGTGACCGCCTCATGTTTCCGGTTGTGTTGTTGTGGAGGTCATTGGGTTTATACACCGGCGGGCAGATGGTCTGGGAGATTAACCAGTTTCTTTGGGCATTTTTTTTATATTCCAGTGGATCCTCAGAAGGACGCTCCGTCAAACTTGACGGCAGCCAGAGCTTGAGCTAGAGATGAAAGAGAGCGAGATGAGAGAGAGAAAACATTCTTTAATCCCAGTAAAACTCACTTTTACAAAACACTCAAACAAAGACACAATGAAAATTGAAAGCAGAGAAAGGAAATGTTTCCAGACTCAGATGAGTTGCCTTTCTGCTATTTGTTTGTGTGACTCTCTAAATGCTTATTTGACCACAGGACAACTCTCTGTGCTGCCTCATTTTGGTAAACCACTCCACTTCAGGCCAGTTTGTTCCAATCACTGCTGAGGGTTCTGTCGTTGAGTACAGGATGTGCCCCTTTTATCTTTAAGAGTGGTTATTGAGGGGACTCAATAGATGTTACAACAAGGCTGAGAAAGCTGCAGTGCAACATCGACTTGAGTCATTTTCCACTGAACATACTCTGCATGGTTGCAATTTGGGTACAAGTCCACAATGGTGCGTTTCACCTTTTTACTTGTTAGAAATTACTGCTCTGTCGGAACTAGAAGCACAAGCATTTCGCTACACTCGCATTAACATCTGCTAACCATATGTATGTGACCAATATCATTTGATTTGATGAACTAACATCAGCTTGAAAACAACAACAATGGTAATAGAAAGCCATTGAAGTGGGACCGCCACTTTATATAATACATTTAGAATCAAAGCGTTTGGTGTGAGTATGCAGACAACAGACCCTGAACACCATGAATCAAGCAGAAAGACATTAGGTTGGAACTAACGATGCTACCCGAGGACTTCAAGCTCTTTTACGGTATTGCATTGTTGTGCCATTTGTTCAAGTCTGCATTCAATTTGTGCACCTGGGTTTTGGGAAGGGCCATGTGTGACCCTACCAATGTTTAAAAGTAAGGCGGATATCTCAAGATGTTTTTGCCAATATCTCAAGTTGTTTTTGTCAAACACAATGCGGGGAAGTAAATGAGGATCGTTTGTGAGCTGTATGTTTTTTGTCCAGGAATGACAGGACCGTGATTATGGTGATTATGGTCATAACCAAGCACATAAGCTAATGAAAAATGACAGAAACGATCTGACATTTGATCTCCGCTGGTCCAAATGGTGCTGACAGGAAGCTTGATCCTCCTATTAGTTTAATGAGACAGCTGTTAGCTTCAAGTCTGAAACAGCAGTTTATCATTATTGCCATTTATTGCTGAGTATGTGTTGGACGTGGCAGCCTGGCTTCATTCAAAGAACATAGCTCTAAATTGACTGGTCCCTGGCAGAGGCCCCATCTTGAATTGCCCCTGCTTAGCACTACTAATTTAACCCTGTGTACAAGTACAGGGTAGCTAACTTCACATCTGAGTCAGCTGTCTGCACTCTCTCTAACAGCGTCATTTCAGTCTCACTTCCTCTCCGTGTCCTACATCAGCACAAGCTGAGAGACAGATAATCCCGACTTCAGGGGGAGGCATCCACAAATCTTCAAGGGATATTTTACTGGTAGTAATATACGATTGTCATACGGTTATTTCGGTTTAGTAAACATACATATTGTGTTAGCACTGTTCATTGAGAGCATTCCAAACCAGTTTTCAGTTAATAAAACAATTGAGTAAAGCAGATAGCAATACAATTTCCACTTGCTGCCATTGGTCAAGACATCACATGAGTGAAAAACTAAGATGCCTGCCCAAACCAGGAGAGGTGAAGGAGGAGGTGTGAGGTAGGAGGTGGGGACCAGGGAGGGGGTGAAGAGGGAGGGGGGAGGGGGTGGCAGGTGTGGTTGGTGGGCGGGGACTCACCTTCACAGACTCACACCTTCATGATGTGAACGGAGTCGGAGAAGTCGGTGGAGGACGGGGGAGGGGCCAGGTTGGTCGGGGAGGCGGGGAGGCTGGGGGCGCACTGGGCTGGAATGGAATGGGGGTGTGAGGTGAGAACGAGCAAAACAAATAGCAAAACATGAAGGTGTAAAGCAATAATAAAGGGTTGAGGCAGCTACAACAGGGAGGACTGTGCACTCACTCCACCCCGCAAGCATAACAGGATATGGTTATGCTTGTGGGGATACATCTGTAGGGATATGGTGCTAAGCCTGTATAGCTTTGTACTGCGTAAGCAATAGAATGTTGCACGGAAGAAATTGTTACACCTGGATCTGGAGTTTGACTACACACATTCAGAAGACTTTAGAAAATGAAGCAGTTTGAACAGCTGTTACCTAGATTACATTGACAAAGTAAACGCTTGTAACGACAGAAAGCATGAACGTAAGTAACAAATTGTAGGTAAACTTGCAGAATATATGTGGATAGGATATTATGACTATAAAGATAATATGGTTGAACATTTTGCAAAGTGCTTTTCTGGACGCAAGATAAAACAAAGTCTGCGATCTGGCACCAGCAGCGTAACAGATACGTGGTACTGAACTCTGTGCAGCTGGACAATAACAGTATGTGTCCAGTCAAGGGTGGACCATGCTCAAAGGTATGGTTTTAAGACGGATAGCAGGCAGCACACAGTATGATTGAATACTTAAGAGTCCTATGAGACTTGATAAAAAAAATAAAAAATGTTTTCCTTCATGTCATCACTTTACATTGACAAATTTATGTTCAATTTCCCATGATCATAATCTGTGATGACTATGCATAAGTGATATGTGGTTGGTTGTGCTAGGGTAGAGACAGAGATAGTGATATGTAGTAAGCGGTGAGAAATTGTGCTGTAGTTTTCAGAAAAAAAAATGTCAATCTCACTATTCATGGGTTGCACCTCCACCACTCATTCATGTCATGTCATTGTTATGAACGTTCTTAAGATTCCTCCAGCATACTGGTGCCAAAAGGGCTACTGGGGGCGTTGCTCCAGTGGGGTTATAGTTGACCACACACGGCTATTGCTTTAAAGTATTTAAAACAGTTGGATGACTTAATTTCAGTAAGCAATAATAGTGTAACGACCCTGGGTTTATAAGCGCGGATATCGACTCAGCCGTATGAACATGCTTTTGGGGCAAAGTCGATTGCGCGCTGGATTTCGGGCTTGAAGGTCGAGGGTTCGATGCCTGCTCCCTGCCTGTTTCATTACAATATGATAAATACCTTTAATGGCGTTAGCATACTTTACCCCAATATTTTTGTAATTCAGTGATATTCATTCTCACAGCAATTATTAATTCATCCAGCCAGTTGTGGTTAAGAAAACATTCATGCATAGTGATAGGCTTTGCGAAGTGATGGGACATGCCTTGCAAAGTTTAGAACTGCCACAAAGATGGTAACAGCCTAGTAACAGGCGCTGCCTAGCAACCATCACTTTGAAGCATCACATCTAATGAACGTGCATTGCTTATGCCGGATTTGGCTACAACAAGTTATTTTTTTGGGGGGGTGCAACAAGTGTAAATCCTGCTACCAAAGTCGGACATATCTACGCCGAACCATTATTTAGGACCAACTTTTTTATGCACAGCTGGTGCAAACCACTCCTGGTGTACAGTCACTGAAGAGGGGCTAAGGAATCTAAAGTACACTATAGTGGCCTGGACATATGATGTCATTGCTAAAGTGGGCAAATAATTAGTAGGAAACCACTTTTTCATCATTATGATGTCGTCAAATGTACTTTAAAGGAATGGAAATGTTACCATTAGCTAATTAAGTTCATCAAATGCAGCAATGCTAATGTTAGCTAGCTACAATCCGATACTGTCCCCTCAGTCTTAGCTAGCGAGATAAAGTGCTACTCCATCTAAAGGCAATCTGGTGATGACAAAAGGTTGTCATACTCATTATTTGCCAACTTTTGACACGTCATCGTGTTTCCAAGCCCCTGTAATGCACTTTAGATAAAATCTTCATCAGCGTCAATTGAGAATGCATTGAGAAGAATACTCAGTTGGGCATTGAGTCCTAAAACAATATTGTGGTCAAACGTGCATCGCATGGACAGAAGTGGACTAGTGAAACAGACAGTGAGACAGCAGGAACTAGAGATAACAGTTTGGTAAATCTTCCCTGCTGGCACCATACTTTCCACAACAATGCATTCTTATTTGGATTTCTCAATGGAAGATTATCATTTTAGAACGCTTGGTGGTAACATGGCGACATTACAGATTCTAAATCTTGGTTCATCTGAGTTGATCATATCTCTGTTAATCTATTGCTCTGGGGACAGGGACAGGTAACATGTGGCATTGTCTTTGGATGCCCTGTGAAATGACAAGGTTTATGAACCCTTTTTGTAGGAGAGGATACAGATACAGAATAGCAATGAGTGTAACTGTGACCAGTTTTTTTTCTTCATTTAATGCACTGTGTCGCAAGCTCTAGCAAAATGTTTTGTAATGGAAAATGTACCGCAAAGACAACGAGAGTTTCATATTAGACAAATTCAGGTAGGTTTCTCCCCGTTTCATCCCAATTGCTCCCTTTGGTTTCTAGTGAAAACACCCCAGGTGTACACTACAGCACACGGTGAGGAACTGAGGGTGTGGCTGGTTTGGGTTAGGTAGTAGTTGAGTAGTGGACAGTGGATAGTGGAGTATATTGCAGTACAGCAGACAATGAGGGAGTGAAGGAGTGTGGTTGGCTGGGTTTAAGCAGCGGATATTTTGCAGACATTTGACAGTGAGATGTAACTAGGGGTTATATTGGGATTTTATTCTTCATGAAACTGGGCCTTAGAAACTTTTCCCCCCAAAATTACTGTATATATTTTATCAAAATATTTTTATTTCGAACAAGGCAGTTCCACTATGTTCACCTCCAATTTAACCCCTAAAAAGCTGTCATTGATGCTGAGTGTTGAGTGTGTTGCAAACAGGAGAGGGATTGATCATTTCAGTGATTGGTAGAGGAAATGTGTGTCATAGAGGGGAGGAGGGAAGGGGTTTTGGAGGAAGGGGGAGGTGTTTCAGCAACACATCGCCTGTCATCGCTAGGGGGTCCCCTCTGTGGCAGGGGGGCAACAGGGCCACGGTCGGGGTGGGCAACGGTAACTGTGAAGGCAGTAACCGCGGTGACAGGGTGGTCGGGGTGGTGGCAGTGGAGCGGCAGGCGGCTGAGGCGTCCTCACCGGAGAGCAGGCGGGAGCGTCGCGAGGCCTCGGCGGCCAGAGCACAGGAGATCTCGATCCTCTTCTCCTGCTCCTGGATCTTCTGCTCTGGGTTGCCCTGGTGATGAGGACCACCCCCCTCAGTAGGACCATCCAATAGGGGAACCACATTCTGGAGACTGGAGGGAGAGGGAGAGGTGGCAGGGGAGAGAAGGGAGGGAGAAAGTGTGACAAAGAGAGCAAGAGAAAGGAGATTAAATTATAACTTTTAATACAGAGCATGTGGCATTTCATAAAACTTATGTGAAACAGAAGATGGAGCGGAGAGAAAGTGTAGTCAAAATGTGAGTAAATACACTTCTGTACGTATGTGTGAGTGAGGGGTGTGTTGGACAGTAGTTTGTGGTGTCTGTACTTACTTTGATTTGGCAATGAGAGTCTTGATCCTCTCTACTTTCTTCTGTTTCTCCTTCTGCTCCTCTGGGCTGAGAGGAGTGTTGGGCTCCACATCCAGGTAGCGCTCCGGGATCAGAACCTTGTCTGGAGCACAAAGCTGAGGACACCACACATGTCAGAAGAGGTTTTGTAACCTTTTACTTTATGGGCCATTTATGCTGAACTAAATATAAATGCAACATGTAAAGTGTTGGTCTCATTTTTCATGAGTTGAAATAAAAGATCCCAGAAATGTTCCATACGCACAAAAGGCATACTTTTCTAAAATGTTGTGCACACATTTGTTTACATCCCTGTTAGTGAGAATTTCTCCTTTGCCAAGATAATCCATCCAACTGACCAGTGTGGCATATCAAGAAGCTCATTAAACAGCATGATCATTACACAGATGTACCTTGCGCTGGGGACAATTAAAGGACACTCTAAAATTAGCTGTTTTGTCACACAACACAATGCCACAAATGTCTCAAGTTTTGAGGAAGCTGACTTCCTCAATTCATGCTGACTGCAAGAATGTCCACTAGAGCTGTTGCTAGAGAGTTTAATGTTCATATAAAACTAAGCAATTACCATGTCATTTTAAAATATAAAACAATTACCATCTGAGACAGCACTACAGAATGAAGTGTTACTGAAATCACTTCAGGCTGTTATCAAAGTGTTTCATTAACTTTGCATAAAGCGCTAACCCAGCAAACATGCCCAGATTAACACAATGCGGTCTAAAAGTAGGCTGCCCACATTGGGCCCATGTGCCTTTCCTCATCGAATCCACATTGGACCCAAAGGCATTGCCCCAGTGTGTCCCAGTGTGGGCAGCCCATATCCTGTAAGGGCAGCCTTCACTTTGCTTGAAATAAGCTCATCTTTTCCCAGCAAACAAATGAGGGTTAAAACATTGGACCCATGTAGACTGCACACATTGTGCCGATGCACCTATGCTCATCGGCTCCATATTGGCACCAAGGTAGTTTGCTCCAAGGGCAGCCCTCACTGCCTGACATAAGCCCACCCTTAAGAAGCAGGATGTGCAGGTCATGGACTGGCGTGGTTACACGTGGTCTGCGGTTGTGAGGCTGGTTGGATGGCTTTGGAGGACTGCCAATAACTTTGGAGGTGGCTTATGGTAGAGAAATTAACATTCAATTACCTGGCAACAGCTCTGTTGGATGTTGCAGTCAGCATGCCAATTGCAAGCTCCCTCAAAACTTGAGACATCTGTGGCATTGTGTTGTGTGACAAAACTGCACATTTTAGAGTGGCCTTTTATCGTCCCCAGCACAACGTGCACCTGTGTAATGATCATGTTGTTTAAACAGCTTCTTGATATACCACAACTGTCACGTGGATAGATTAGCTTGGCAAAGGAGAAATGCTCACTCACAGAGACGTAAACACATTTGTGCACCAACATTTTTGAGAAATACACTTTTTGTGCGTATGGAACATTTCTGAGATCTTTAATTTCAGCTCATGAAAAATGGGACCAATACATGTTGCATTTATATTTTTGTTCAGTTCACACAGCCAAGACAATGCAGGAGTGGCTTCGGGACAAGTCTCTAAATGTCATTGAGTGGGCCAGCCAGAGTCCAGACTTGAACCCCATTGAACATCACTGAAGATCCAACCATCCAACCTGACAGAGCTTGAGAGGAGAAACTCCCCAAATAAGGGTGCACCAAGCCATACCCAAGAAGACTTGAGGCTGTAATCGCTACCAAAAGTGCTTTGACAAAGTAATGAGTAAAATGACTGAATACTTATGTAAATATGATATTTCAGTCTAAAAACTTTTTTTTGTTTTGTCATTATGGGGTATTGTATGTAGATTGATGAGAGAAAAAAAAGAAAAAAAAGGCTGTAATATAACAAAATGTGGAAAAAATGAAGGGGTCTGAAAACTTTCTGAATGCACTGTATATACAGTACCAGTCAAAAGTTTGGATACACACCTACTCATTCAAAGGTTTTTCTTAATGTTTTACTATTTTCTACATTGTAGAATAATAGTGAAGACATCAAAACTATGAAAAACACACATGGAATCATGTAGTAACCAAAAAAGTGTTTTAGATTCTTCAAAGTAGCCATCATTTGCCTTGATGACAGCTTTGCACACTGTTGGCATTCTCTCAACCAGCTTCACCTGGAATGCTTTTCCAAAAGTCTTGAAGGAGTTCCCACATATGCTGAGCACTTGTTGGCTGCTTTTCCTTCACTCTTCACTTAACACCCTGGCCGTCCTACAATCTAAACTAGATGCCCTCAATCTCACACAAATTATCAAGGAACCTACCAGGTACAACCCCAAATCTGTAAACATGGGCACCCTCGTAGACATCATCCTGACCAACTTGCCCTCTAAATACACCTCTGCTGTTTTCATCCAGGATCTCAGCGATCACTGCCTCATTGACTGCGTCCGCTATGGGTCCGCGGTCAAACGACTACCCCTCATCACTGTCAAACGCTCCCTAAAACACTTATGCGAGCAGGTCTTTCTAATCAACCTGGCCCGGGTATCCTGGAAGGATATTGACCTCATCCTGTCAGTAGAGGATGCCTGATTGTTCTTTAAAAGTGCCTTCCTAACCATCTTAAAAAAGCATGCCCCTTTAAAAAACTGTTAGAACTAAGACCAGATATAGCGCTTGGTTCACTCCAGACTTGACTGCCCTTGACCAGCAAAAAAACATCCTGCGGCACACTGCACTAGCTTCGAATAGTCTCCGCGATATGCAACTTTTCAGGGAAGTCAGGAACCACTATACAAAGTCAGTTAGGAAAGCAAAGGCTAGCTTTTTCTAACAGAAATTTGCATCCTACAGCACTAATTCCAAAAAGTTTTGGTACACCATGGAGAATAAGAGCACCTCCTCTCAGCTGCCCACTACACTGAGGCTAGGAAACACTGTCACCACTGATAAATCCACAAAAATTGAGAATTTCAATAAGCATTTCTCTACTGCGGGTCACGCTTCCCACCTGGCTACCCCAACCACGGCCAACAACTCTGCAGCGGGGTGGGTGGGGGGGGGTTGCTTTTCCTTCACCCAAATCCAGACAGCTGATGTCCTGAAAGAGCTGCAGAAACTGGATCCCTACAAATCAGCTGGGTTAGACAATCTGGACCCTCTCTTCCTAAAATCATCCGCCGCCATTGTCGCAACCACTATTACTAGTCTGTTCAACCTCTCCTTCGTATCGTCTGAGATTCCTAAAGATTGGAAAGCGGCCGCTGTCATCCCCCTCTTCAAAGGGGGAGACACTCTAGACCCAAACTGTTACAGACCTATATCCATCCTGCCCTGCCTTTCTAAAGTCTTCGAAAGCCAAGTGAACAAACAGATCACCGACCATCTCGAATCCCACTGTACCTTCTCCGCAATGCAATCTGGTTTCCAAGCTGGTCACGGGTGCACCTCAGCCACACTCAAGGTCCTAAATTATATCATAATCACCCTTCTGAGCAGGATGACAGCTGCGTGGTCCCATGGTGTTTATACTTGCATACTATTGTTTGTACAGATGAACATGGTACCTTCAGGCATTTGGAAATTTCTCCCAAGGATGAACCAGACTTGTGGAGGTCTACAATTTTTTGGGCTGATTTCTTTTGATTTTCCCATGATGTCAAGCAAAGAGGCACTGAGTTTGAAGGTATGCCTTGAAATACATCCACAGGTACACTTCCAATTGACTCAAATTATGTCAATTAGCCTTTCAGAAGCTTCTAAAGACATTTTAAAAAATCTGTAATTTTCCAAGCTGTTTAAAGGCACAGTCAACTTAGTGTATGTAAATGTCATGCACAAAGTAGATATCCTAACTGACTTGCCAAAACGATAACAACAAATGTGTGGAGTGGTTGAAAAACTAGTTTTAATGACTCCAACCTAAGTGTATGTAAACTTTCGAATTCAACTGTATCAATGATGTCGCTCTTGTTAATTCTTTGATCCACCTCTACACAGACGACACCATTCTGTATACATCTGGCCCTTCTTTGGACAATGTGTTAACAAACCTCAAAACAAGCTTCAATGCTACATAAAACTCCTTCCGTGGCCTCCAACTCCTCTTAAACTATTCTTCCAGACTCATATTAAGAATCTCCAATCCCAAAATAAATCTAGAATTGGCTTCCTATTTCGCAACAACGCCTACTTCACTCATGCTGCCAAACATATTCTCGTAAAACTGACTATCCTGCCGATCCTTGACTTCGGCGATGTCCTTTACAAAATAACCTCCAACATTCTACTCAAAAAATTGGACGCAGTCTATCACAGTGCCATCCGTTTTGTTACCAAAGCCCCATATACTACCCACCATTGTGACCTGTATGCTCTCGTTGGCTGGTCCTCGCTTCATATTTGTCGCCAAACCCACTGGTTCCAGGTCATCTATAAGTCTTTGCTAGGTAAAGATGTGCCTTATTTCAGCTCACTGGTCAACATAGCAATACCCACCCGTAGCACGCGCTACAGCAGGTATATTTCACTGGTCATCCCCAAAGCCAACACCTGCTTTGGATGCCTTTCCTTACAGTTCTCTGCTGCCAATGACTGGAACAAATTGCAAAAATCCCTGAAGCTGGAGACGTATATCTCCCTCACTAACTTCAAGCATCGGCTGTCAGCATCTGTAAATAGCCCATTCAACCAACTATCCCCATATATATAGTTTTTCTACTTGCACATCTATCACTCCAGTGGTAAGTGATAAATTGTAATTACTTCACCACTATGGCCCATTTATTGCCTTACCTCTTTACTTCATTTGCACACACTGTATACAGATTTTCTATTGTGTTATTGACTGTACGTTTGTTTATCCCATGTGTAACTAACTCTTTGTTGTTGTTTTTGTCGCACTGCTTTACTTTATCTTGGCCAGGTCACTTTTGTAAATGAAATAAAACATTTAAACTCATCCCAAACCATCTCAATTGGGTTGAGGTCGGGTGCTTGTGGAGGCCAGTTAATCTGATGCAGCACTCCATCACTCTCCTTCTAATAGCCCTTACACAGCCTGGAGGTGTGTTGGGTCATTGTCCTGTTGATAAACAAATGATAGTCCCACAAGCGCAAACCAGATGGGATGGTGTATCACTGCAGAATGCTGTGGTAGCCATGCTGGTTAAGTGTGCCTTGAATTCAAAAAAATTACAGACAGTGTCACCAGCAAAGCACCCCCACACCATCACACCTCTTCCTCCATGCTTCAGGGTGGGGACTACACATGCAGAGATCATCTGTTCACCTACTCTGCATCTCACAAAGACACAGCAGTTGGAACCAAAAATCACTAGCTTGGACTCATCAGATCAAAGGACAGATTTCCACCGGTCTTATTTTTTTTATTTTTTTTTATTATTTTTATTTCACCTTTATTTAACCAGGTAGGCTAGTTGAGAACAAGTTCTCATTTGCAACTGCGACCTGGCCAAGATAAAGCATAGCAGTGTGAACAGACAACACAGAGTTACACATGGAGTAAACAATTAACAACAAGTCAATAACACAGTAGAAAAAAAAGGGGGAGTCTATATACAATGTGTGCAAAAGGCATGAGGAGGTAGGCGAATAATTACAATTTTGCAGATTAACACTGGAGTGATAAATTATCAGATGGTCATGTACAGGTAGAGATATTGGTGTGCAAAAGAGCAGAAACGTAAATAAATAAAAACAGTATGGGAATGAGGTAGGTGAAAATGGGTGGGCTATTTACCAATAGACTATGTACAGCTGCAGCGATCGGTTAGCTGCTCAGATAGCTGATGTTTGAAGTTGGCGAGGTAGATAAAAGTCTCCAACTTCAGTGATTTTTGCAGTTCGTTCCAGTCACAAGCAGCAGAGTACTGGAACGAAAGGCGGCCAAATGAGGTGTTGGCTTTAGGGATGATCAGTGAGATACACCTGCTGGAGCGAGTGCTACGGATGGGTGTTGCCATCGTGACCAGTGAACTGAGATAAGGCGGAGCTTTACCTAGCAAGGACTTGTAGATGACCTGGAGCCAGTGGGTCTGGCGACGAATATGTAGCGAGGGCCAGCCGACTAGAGCATACAAGTCGCAGTGGTGGGTGGTATAAGGTGCTTTAGTGACAAAACGGATGGCACTGTGATAGACTGCATCCAGTTTGCTGAGTAGAGTGTTGGAAGCCATTTTGTAGATGACATCGCCGAAGTCGAGGATCGGTAGGATAGTCAGTTTTACTAGGGTAAGCTTGGCGGCGTGAGTGAAGGAGGCTTTGTTGCGGAATAGAAAGCCGACTCTTGATTTGATTTTCGATTGGAGATGTTTGATATGAGTCTGGAAGGAGAGTTTGCAGTCTAGCCAGACACCTAGGTACTTATAGATGTCCACATATTCAATGTCGGAACCATCCAGGGTGGTGATGCTAGTTGGGCATGCGGGTGCAGGCAGCGATCGGTTGAAAAGCATGCATTTGGTTTTACTAGCGTTTAAGAGCAGTTGGAGGCCGCGGAAGGAGTGTTGTATGGCATTGAAGCTCGTTTGGAGGTTAGATAGCACAGTGTCCAATGACAGTGTCCAATTATGTCCATTGTTCGTGTTTCTTTGCCCAAGCAAGTCTCTTATTAAAGGTGTCTTTTAGTCGTGGTTTCTTTGCAGCAATTTGACTATGAAGACCTGATTCACGCAGTGTCCACTCAACAGTTGATGTTCAGATGTGTCTGTTACTTGAATTCTGTGAAGCATTTATTGGGCTGCAATTTCTGAGTCTGGTAACTCCAATGAACTTATCCTCTGCAGAATAGGTAACTCTGGGTCTTACTTTCCTGTGGCAGTCCTCATGAGAGCCAGTTTCATTATAACGCTTGATGGTTTTTGTGACTGAACTTGAAGAAATTTTAAAAGTTATTGAAATGTTCCGGTTTGACTGACCTTCGTGTCTTAAAGTAATGATGGATTGTCATTTCTCTTTGCTTATTTGAGCTGTTCTTGCCATAATATGGACTTGGTCTGTATACCACCCATACCTTGTCACAACACAACTGATTGGCTCAAATGCATTAAGAAGGAAGGAAAGAAGGAAAGATATTCCACAAATTAACTTTTAATAAGGCACACCTTTTTCAATTTTCAAAGGTGAGTTCCACATTTCTTCAACGGTCGCCCCAGAGTGAGTTGTTTTATGCACGTGATGTCAGAATGCACTCCAAAATGTGATTGTTACGCAACAGAACAGTTAACACGAGCTGCCTATTAATTATCTATAGGGTATGTTTCAACTTGTCAATGTCACGCCCTGACCTTAGATATCTCTGTTTTCTTTATATTTTGGTTAGGTCAGGGTGTGACTAGGGTGGGTACGCCAGTTTTTGTATTGTCTAGTGTTTTTGTATGTCTAGGGTTGTTGTAGGTCTAGGGGTTTTTGTATTTCTATGTTGGCCTGATATGGTTCTCAATTAGAGACAGCTGTTTATCGTTGTCTCTGATTGGGGATCATATTTAGGCAGCCATTTCCCCTTTGTGTTTTGTGGGATCTTGTCTATGTGTAGTTGCCTGTCTGCACTCGTTTGTATAGCTTCATGTCTCGTTTTGTTATTTTGTTCAGTGTTTCATTCTTTTAATAAATAAGAATATACCTATACCACGCTGCGCCTTGGTCCGATCCTTATAACGAACGCGACAGAAGATCCCACCAACAAAGGAACAAGCAGCGTATTCAGGAGGAATGGACCTGGGAAGAGATTCTGGATGGAGCAGGACCCTGGACGCAGGCTGGGGAGTATTGCCATCCTAAGGAAGCGATAGAGGCAGCGAAAGTGGAACGGCGATATTACGAGGAGTTGTACCAATGAGACAAGCACGAGAGGCAGCCCCATAAAATGTTTTTGGAGGGGGCACACAGGGAGATTGGCTGAGTCAGGTTGGAGACCTGAGCCAACTCCTCGTGCTTACCGTGGAGAGTGTGTGACTGGTCAGACACCATGTTATGCAGTGATGCGCACGGTGTCTCCAGTTCACATTCATAGCCCGGTGCGCTCTATTCCAGCTCCTCGCATTTGCCGGGCTAGAATGGGCATCCAGCCAGGGCGGATGGTGCCGGCTCAGCACTCCTGGTCTCCAGTACACCTCCTTGGACCAGGATATCCTGCACCGGCTCTGCGGGGGGTACTGTTGCGCACTGACCTTATATATCTCTGTTTTCTTTAGATTTTGGTTAGGTCAGTGTGACTAGGGTGGGTACGCTAGTTTTTGTATTGTCTATGTTTTTTGTATGTCTAGGGTTGTTGTAGGTCTCTGGGTTTTTGTATTTCTATGTTGGCCTGATATCAAGTATGCAGACATTTGGGCAGTCTTGCTGGCGCTCACATTGCCTGTCTTGTTGTTTTCCTTACACAAAATAATTTTGGACATCCTATCAAAGTAAGTGCCTTATTTTCCATATATCATGTTGTTGCATCTACTGTAGCATACAGTATGTGTGTATGGAGCATAATGTATTTACAATTTTATTCACATGTTTCCAAGTACTGGTGAAAAATAATGCATTCCGATTATTGCATAGATTGTAATGGACACCTATGATGTATGTAAAATACTTTTATGAAGGTGGTACTGATTGTAATGAGCTAAGCTATTTGCCAGCTATGTGTGGCACCATGTTTGTTGACATTAAACAATGCCTTCTGGGTGTCACGTAAATGTCTGTCAGACCAAAGATGTTATAATGAGGGGAAGGAATGGTTCACTCATCTTTTGGGTAAACTTACAGAAGTGAAGAAAGGGAAGTGAATGATCATAGATGACACACCCCCCTTCAACAAGCATACTGCAAACAGACCAAACTCATCTTGTCTTCTCTTATCTTTGGTTGACGCGAAAAACAAATATGGCGGTGCACACAAACTACCCATCATCGGATTACTTTTCGATAGAAAGCATTTTACTCAATTATTAAATCAATCAATGTTGAGCTCACCTGTGATGTGATTCATTGTGAATAGTAATTGATGTTAGCTAATTCATATTGTTGTTTCTGTCAGCCGAGAGTTATCTAAATATGACCGCTTGTGTAACGTCAACATTTCCTCAGTTAGCGTTAGGACTAATGTAGCTTACATTTTCCGGTTTGGATGATTGTGTATGATGTTGCTACTTCTGTGAATGTCTGAACATTGCATCCAAAAATCAACTCGTCGCATTCAGGACATAACTTTGTAAGGACTGTGTTTGTGCAAAATGTTTCTGTGAAAATACAGTATGGCTAGCTCAAATCCTGACTGTTGAGTCAAGATGTTCTAAAGAAGCATTCTTATCAAACCGGTTTGAGCATACCCTCCAGGGACCACTGTTGAATGATCTCACCCATTTGTTGGTACGTGTGAAAAGGTGAATTGAAATGCATTCCAGGTGTCTACCTCATGAAACTGGTTGAGAGGAAACCAAGAGTGTGCAAAGCTGTTATCAAGGAAAAGAGCGGCCGCTTTGAAGAATCTCAAATAAAAAATATATTTGGATTTTGAAAATTGTAAAAATAAAGAAAAAACCTGGAATGAGTAGGTGTGTCCAAACTTTTGACCAGTACTGTGTGTTATTATTTTTACAAGAGAAAATTCCTAATATATCAACTGTATAGACTTCATCATTGGCAATATACAAGACAAAAAAAAATATTACATAGCCTACCGAGTGGCGCAGCGGTCTAAGGCACTGCATCGCAGTGCTTGAGGCATCACTACAAACCTGGGTTTGATTCAAGGCTTGATTGATTTCCTCTCACACATTGGTGCGGGTGGCTTCGGGGTTAAGTGGGAAGATATTAAGAAGCGCGGTTAGGCGGGTGATGTTTCGGAGGACATATGACTCAACCTTTTTCTCTCCAAAGCCCATTGGGGAGTTGCATCGATGAGATAAGATTGTGATTGGATATCACGAAAATGGGGATTTAAAAAATAAAAAGTTTTACATTATACAACAGAACTCTTAAACTGGAATGGCACTCTCAGTAATGGTTGCACAAAAATAATGTTTCACTGTCATGGATCCCTCCGGTACTGTTGCTCATTCTGTGCACCAGTTTCAAAGGTTTACGTCACTAGCCTCTAGGCACTGAACTGTGTCATTACGCACACCTGGTTCATATTCCTCACTGATTGTATTTGTATAAATGTGACCTTTGTTCTTTCATTGGGCTGTCGATTATTGTTTCCATGTCCGTTGTGCCTGTGAGTACCTGTGCTGTGTTGTTTTGGCTTTTGTGACGTGCAAATTGTGCATATATGATTACGGGTCTCGTCCTGTGGTGTATCATTGTACTCTTGTGTTTTCGGTTCTCGTCCCGTGTATGTATTCAAGGTACTCCTCGCACTTTTGTTCGGGTTTCAACTCTGTGTATTGTATACATGTTTGTTTGGTCTTTGTCCCCATGCCTTTACATGGCACAATGTAATTGGGGCAATAAAACATCCTATTACCCATTCCTGCGCCTGTTTCCCGATCCTTCACACAACGTTACAGTCACCTTGGAACTATAAGGTTCTAGCTGAAAAAATGTGATTCCAAAACAATTGGCTTGAAAATTACGAACCCTGATTGGTTTGAATGGTGTCAGTAATTTTTATCTTGTATAATTTTTTAACTAAACAAGATGAATTGGGGGTATTTGCAAACCATGTCCCTGAATAGTCAAATTATCCCCCACCTCTACATTATTAAGTAGTGGGCTAGCCTGTGCTGGGTTTGGTGTGGGCTAGACAGTGTTTGGCTGGTGTGGGCTAGCCTGTGCTAGGTTTGGTGTGGGCTAGCCAATTCTGGAATAGTCCGTGTTGGGCTGGTGTGGGCTTGGTGAGTACTTTGTGTGGGCTAACCCCTGCCCACCTTCCCCACCAAACACACACATGGGGCCAATGGGGTCATATTTGCTGGGATATCATTTCACGACTGGATCATAGTCACATAGGGATTTTATTACACTGTTTTGGTTTCCAGAGTGTGTCTCACCTCTTTGCCGATGTCCAGGTCGTAGTGGTCAGGTTCCATCTGTAACCGTCTGAGGCGAGCAATCTCCTCCCGGGGTGATTCCAGCACCCCCTCGCCCCGTACTGCAGCCTCCAGGTCCTTGATGTCCACCTCATGGGCTGTTAGCCTCCGCTTCACCTGGACACGCACAGAGATAAACAATTAGGAAAGAGACTGGGAGGCCGTACCAAAGGGGCCAGAACTAGAGGTATTCATGGATCCACCCAAATCTGAATACCCCAGATCTGACCTGGGACACGAGCAGGTCGGGGCCCAAAATTCAAAGTTTTCCTCTGGTCCGGATCGGATCCTGTTTGATTTTCATCGGGTTTCGGATCTATGTAACTACAGCTGATAGACCTGTGTGGAACTGAATGTACCTGACCACAGCTCCGCATGGCCTATTGCATATTTATTTTACACTAATAAGGTGAATTTATTGACAGGCCTAGCCAACATATCAAAACGTATTCATAAATCAGAAGAGCAAATTGGCTGAAAAACATATATCTTTTTTGTCACTCAGGTCTAGGTCTGGTTGTCATCGGGTCCATTCGGGTTCAGGTTTGATGGTTCTCGGGTCCGTTCGGGTCCAGATCCCCCTTAAAAAAATACCGGGTCTGTTCAGGTCCGGGTCTGAATTGTCCTCAGGTCTGTCGGGGTCCGGGTCCAACTTTTTAGACCCGAGAATACCTCTAGCCAGAACAATATATTGGATCCTACTCAAGTTACATTTCAACGTGCAGTACATATTCTTGGTGGCTGGCTATCAATGTATATGTATATGTAAATAGTTATGAGAGCCTACCACTCTGTAGTTTGTGCCTGCCTGGCTACCCAGGTTCAGGCTGCGTCTCTTGTCCCTGACAGAGCTGCTCTGGTTCCTACGGATACGCTCGTTCTGCTCCTCAATGCTCATCTTGGACTTCACCTCAGCAGGGAACACTGCACTCTTCGGGCGCTCCTGTGACACAGGAATGACATGGAAATGATGATGGAGGGAATGACAATGGAATATGATAAAACGTCAAATTTCATGATCTTTTAAAGGATCAATTTGATTGCACCCTTCAATACACCAGACATAGGCCCACAACATAAAGGCAACATCAAATCGGTAAAATATCATAATATAGTTACAATACATGTCTATTGATCACATCACATCATCCACATGATGATAAGCTTCCTGAGTTCCATAATGCCCTCTCCGGCATGCTGCCTACCCTGGAGATTCCATTGGGCACTTTGCCGTTGCGTCGGGTGATTCCATGGTCGTAGGAGTGGCCCTGGTCCTCCATGGGAGACTTTGTTCTGGGAGGAACAATCCCCACTGGTCAGGGGACAGACAAACAGCGTGTCAGAGGATGACATGATGCGTCCCAAATGGCACCCTATTTCCCATATAGTCTCTGGTCAAGAGTAGTGCGCTATGTAGGGAATAGGATGACATTTGGGACGCGTCCACACAGAGGATGAGTCACGGGGGCTATAATCCAATCTATTATTCTGTAAACAATTGACTTTTATAAGGTCCAGCTAGTCATGAGGACCGTATTAGTAATCTAATTTTGTTTTTGTGCTAGCAATAGTATATACTTGATTATGATGTCATTTAATCTATTATTAGATTTGGTTTGACATTTGAAGTGGATTTCCTTCCGAGTCTGAGGGGAGCCTTCTTTTTTTTTTAAGGTTTAGCATTGTCTAACAGTTGGGGATTAGATCAGAAAAGCATTTGCGAAAGAAGTCATATGTAATATTAATAAAGTTCACAGTAGCTCCAGTACAGGTTTAGAGAACTGAAATATAACTCCACTTTTTGGCGCCATAGAGATTGTATAACTCTGCTAGTTTAAATGCAAGGTAGCATTACACGTTTACGCACAAAGGCCTCAAACAGTAGACTACAAGGTATGAGTCATTGCTGCCTATGCAGACTGACAAACCAGAACTTCATTACTCAGGCTCCATTGCTTCCTGTACCTTTATTCATGTTGGCCTGTCGATCCTGATCCAGCTCCTGAGCTTCGTTGCTATTGGTCCGTTCTCCCGGTGACACATCCTGTCGGTAACCATACTTTTGCTGCAACACAGAACACGAGGAGGCGATAATGAATCATAACCCAATCAAAAGTAAGAGCTTTACACACCAGGAGAGTGTTGGCACTATTCAGGCAACAGCATCATACCCAGCTACGCAGGTATTAGCCATATGGTTACCCAAACACAGAATGCATTACATAATATGCATTAGTGTGGACAGCAATGACGGGGTTATTGACAGATATAGTGGCAGATTCCAGAGCTCAATGGTTGGAAAGAGATCCGGCATAAGCGGAAGCGCACGGTCTACACACTACAGCACAGACACAGCACTAGCACAGGGACGAGCACAGTCACATTACTACCACATCACTACACCAACTGACACACAGACAACATGGTAAAGAAACCACCACCTTAGCGTTCCTATGGGAACCTGCAACTCGTCCTTAGCTTAGCCGTAGCATTCAGAAGCACCCAGTACACTAGAATGAATTGTTAGATTATATTTAAAATACTGCATTGTGTTTTCGTTTTTGTTTGATATTGTTGCTTTAGAACATGTTTGATTAATTACTGGTCAACTGATTAATATATTGTTGGCCACACAATAACCAAATGTGCTGTTAAATGTTTGAAGAGTTTGCAGTATCAACCATAGAAAGTGATTGATTGACAGCTGTTGTTCAATGTGTAAGAGCATACTAAGGTGAGACCAGTGTCACTGAGGAGAATAATCATTTCTAGTGCTGGTGCTTTTGGAGAGCTGAAACAGGCAGAGATGGAGAGCGAGAGAAAGAAGGAAGAGATGGTGGAATAGGAGCCATGAGTAGTGAAGCACTAGAACAGACGGAGAGGTGTGAGAGTGTGTATGGTGGAGGGATTGGGTGATGAAGAATGAAAAAGCTTTAGGAGTTCGGGAACATTTTGGGGAAGACAGTGATGGCTTCAAGGACAGGTAACAACTGCGCTTGTGGTAGAAGTTGCCTTAACCACAGATCTAGGATCAGTTTATTATACCGCTTATCCTGACTTTACCCAGTAGGGGTATGAAAATAAATCTGTCCCTGAATCAGTGGTTATGGACATATACCTCCTTGGGGGCGTGGCCGGGGGCATGGCAGGGACGGTAACTCCCTCCCACCCTCCCGTCACCAAATACCTTTCTGCTGTGGGACTCTTCATCGTCAATGTAACCGTCCTCCAGGCCCAGGCTGCGTGGCCAGGCAGAGCTGTCGAACGGCAGAGGGGGGATGGAGGGGGGCGATTCCAGGGGGCAGTAGGATTTGGGAAGTGGTGGCCGTGGCGGGCCAATGTCCTACAGCCACGAAAAGGAGGGAAGGAGACGGAGAGGAAGAGAGGGAAGGAAGGATGGAGGAGGAAGGGAGGAGGAGGAAGAGAGAGCGCTGTGCATCAGGAGGAGTGACAAAAGCCAGGCGGAGTGCAGAGCAGAGAGGATCATGGGACGATTTGAGGAATGGAGCCCCGACCCCAAGAACTTCAGGGGTAATGGGTCACAGGTGTCCAATAAGATGCCTGTACTGAGAGCTAGCATGAATGCACACACTGATGCATTCTAATCATATTAGTAGTACTGATACAGACCGATTGCTGCTGAATTTGAAAAACAAGATAGAAAGTAGCACCACAGATTTCGACAGACACTGTAAACAGTTACAGTTATTACGCAACACAGATGATACGTAGGCTTATATGATTCACAAAATCAACTGTTATTTTCTGCTCTTTCTGCACTATAATTCAAATTTCAGCGGCATTATGAACTCCATTCCCAACAGAGAGAAAGAGAGAGTTGGCTGAGAGCCAGAGGAAGGCAGAGCACTACAGGCTTCAGGGTTTCATACTAAAACAGGAGGATCCGTCCCCGGTGCCAGAGCGCCTCCGTATCGTCTGAACTACATCCCTCACTTTTAATCAATCAGCTGATATGGACCTGGGAAACCCGCTGAGGGGATTTCTTGGCCTATCATATTCCTTGATACCAATGAATGAATCTATTGATTGATTAAGCACCATAGAGGAAAGAAGAACGGCAGACCCTGAAGGCCTGGAGGACTATATCACACGGCCATCCAACCACAGATAAGATGGATGAAAACACAACTTCCTAATTGGTCAGAGGTGCGGATCTGAGCGTACGGTCTGCCTTGCACTTTGTGTATCCCACAGACCTACACCACTGAGTGCCATGTTCTGCATAGTGAGTGATGCCGTGAAGAAACAGGAGAACATTTCCACATCGCCACATTTCTGCTCCACCTCCCGATTATGTTTCTATAAATAATGTGTGTCTGTGTAGTTGGCCAGGGATTACGCAGAACACTTGAAATAACCTGTCATCCTAACTGCCTCTAACTGAATCTTAGCTAAGTGGATCAGGAGATATGTGAAGGCTCTCTGTTGCCTGGTGGACACACCAGGTCATGCTCTTTAGATTTGAGATGAAAGGAAAACGTGTGTTTGAGCCCTGGTCAATAACAGCACAACAGGAACTTCAGAGCTAGTTTCTTTTTCTGGCAGTGAAAGGAGTCATTGATGTTGAAATGGCCCTTTATATAATTATTTAACTATGTGTTATGCAGGTTGAAAACCTCTGACTTCCCTTTTTCCTGGGAATGTCCTTCAGTGAGGATTCCCTGAGCCTGCTGGACACGGAACATTAACTTTATTAACCACTGACTTGGACCATTAGTCACCTTCAGCCTCAACTTTTCCCCAGAAAGCATAACACATTCTGTTTCAAACTTCCAGATATGCTTTTTACTATTGGCAATACACTGTAATATAAGCTGCATCATCATAACATAGTACAACATCACATTCTAACTGTTGTTGTGTCAAGTCTGTCTGGTGTGGGCTACGATTGCTGCAGTTGTGGCACCGTACTGTCCACCAGGTCTATAGATGGGTCTTCCTGTTGTTTGGATGGGTGTGTGGTGGTATCAGGGTGTGGGGTGTAGGGAAAGCACCGTCGCTAACATCTAGCTGGTTGTTGGGGAAGGTGAGTGGGCGAGTGCGGGTACGTGAGCGGGATCGTCCTTGGGATTGTTCTCGGGACTGAGTGGCTAAGCAGAGGACCCGGTACTGTGTTTCAGTACTGAGCACTCTGGTCCTGGGGTGAGGTGGTAGGGAGTGTTCATGTGGGTCTGGAGTATGGCTACAGGCTAGTTGGCTAACCAGACAGGAGTTTTGGCGGGAAGATGAGTACTTGGTCTCAGGGACAGTCAGGTGGGTGTGCTGAGGTGGATATCTGAGGAAGGCAGGGTAGCTAGCTCGGTAGGAAGGTGGGTCTGGGAGAACATCTTTCCTGTAGCCAATGGCTTGCTGCTTCGGCTGAGGGGAAAGCTCATTGGCTAGCTGGGTGTGTTGGTGGCTGGGGTTACTGCCAGTAGGTGCTTGCTGATTGGTTAGTTTGGCAGGGTGGGTGGGTGAGTGGGTAAAGCTATGGCTGTCTCCTTGGAGGAGTGGAACTCCAGAGCTGGCTCGGTGGCTGTATGGCTCTAGATGTGTACTGTCCATATTGGCAAGCTGATTGACTTGGCTGCTGCTGTGGGTGGGGTTGGGGTTGGGGCTGGCGTTTGGTTGGGTGTCTTTGGTGTCTCTAAGGTCATGCTGGTTGGCTTGGGAGGTGTATGGTTGTGCATGTTGCTGGGTGTCTATACTCTCTACAGGGGCAAGCTGGTTGGCTTGGCAAGTGCAAGGCTGGGAGCTTGGCTCAGGACCAGGGTGTACATTTGGTTCAAGACCAGGGCGCCTATTTGGCTCAGAACTTGTTTGGGTGTTAAGTATGGATTTAAGTTTAGGACGGGACTGGGTGGCTAAGTACAGGATTTGGTATTGTGTTTCAGGACTGAGAGACCTGGACTGGGTGTGAGGTAAAGAGTGTATATGGGGGTATTTTGTGTTTGGGTCAGGACCCAGGGGGATGTTAGGTTGAGGACCCGGGTGGGTTTTTGGCTCAGACACTGGTCTATTTGGATCAGCACCTAGTTGGGTGTTGGATTCAGGACCTAGATGAACACTTTGATCTGGCTGGGTGTTAGGTTGAGGACTCAGGTGGGTGTCAGGATGAGGACACAGGTGGAGACCCAGGTTGGTGTTTGGTTGGTTGCGTGGGTGGTAGGAAGGGCTGGTGCTTACCTCCGGACCCAGCTGTTTGGTGGGGGAAGCCTGGGAGCCGGGCACTGGGGAGAAGGGGCTGAGTGGACTGGTGAGGCTTACTGAACTCAGGGGACTGGCAGGACTATTGGTGCTAAAGGAACCTGATGCCGCACTGGCCACTGTGGGAGAGAGGGGAAAGGGAGATGGGGACATGAGAGAAGAGGAGAGGAAAGGACAAGAAAGAGAATTGCGTAAACAAAAGAAGATAGGAGATATTGATTAAAAAAAGAGAGAAGGGAGTTAGATATGCATGTAGCATACTGTTCACCCAAATACTTATATTTATTAATTTATTTGATTATAATGTTGTGTTCTAGTGGCAATTACTATATTTGTGTGAGACTATAGTGTATGTTATGTTGTTGTGAGGTGATGCGTACCCCTGTGTTTGGCTGTGTCTGTGCCTCTGGAAAGGTTGCTCTTGTGGAGCCCCTCCCACACTTCCTGAACTCTCCAGAACTCCTTCTGAATGTGTCTATGGACCATCTCACTCTGACCAAGGAGAGTAGGGGGTGGAAAGAAGACGAGGGAAGGAAAGGTGATACGAGAAGGATAGAGGAGAGGAAAATGTTAGAGAATAACATTTTAAGTATACTACTGAATACTAGCTTGTTAATAACATATTTTTGTTATTATCAAGTATTCTGTTAGAAAACAAGTCAGTGAGTGATGCAGGAGTTACAGTCGGTGGCTCAGTTATAAGGCCAGAGCAGTGTGAGAGAGTGACACCAGGTAGCCTTATTGTCTTAGAAAACAACAGGGTTGCATTGATTAGTGCACACTGTAGCAAAACGTAGCAAAACATTTTGCAACAGAAAATGAAAACATGCATGTACTCTCTCCCAGTTTCGGCCCGTTTGCGTCCATTTCATTCCTAGTGAATACGACTGTGCTAGTGAGTGGGTCACAGACACTGCACTCTTATAGACAGTCTCTTCACAGTTCACCACCATGAGCCAGGTTACATCCCATGGAAAGGAGTGACAGTCAGGTGTTTAATGGGGCAGGTTGACTACACAATGATAAATAGGACATGATGAACATTTTAATTGTGTTCATTTCTTATTGATGAGCGATTCATGTGCTTTTTAAATTATTGATTAGAAGGAAGGTTTCCGCTCAGCTATTAGCAACCTAGGATAACACTGTGGTACCTGGAAAACAGCCAAAGAAAAGTCCTAGAAGCTAGAATGGAACCATACAGGTGGGTTATGAGCAGGGGAGATTATAGGATCAGTTCCATTCTAGTCATTTTATTTATAGGCTTCAAATTCAGTGTTCAATTGGTGACTGGCTAAAAACACGCCACAAGAAAAATGTTGAAGATTTAGGTGGATCACAGAGTAGATGACCAGTGTGGGGTCCTGATGAAGAGAGGGTGTCCATGTACCTGCCCGCCTGCGTTGAGCTGCTCCCACAGGTCCCCATGGATAGCGTTGACCTCGTCCTCCAGAGCTTCAAACTCCATCCGTGTGGTGGTCAGAGCCTGGGGACAGCAGGGGATAGAGGAGACGCTCAGGACCTGGAACTATGAAGGTTTTTCCTAGACCAAAAAGGGCCTCCGGTGGAGGGCACATGCGTTTTTTCCCTTTGCGTGAAAAACCCTGGCTGTATGTTGAATCCATTGACTACACAGTATCTATCACATTGGAGTAGGAGAGTTGTCATCTGATGGTGATCAGATGTTATAGATTACAAATAGAAGATCATAGTTTAGATTTAGAGAAATGGGTTATGCTCCATGTCTCTTTCACAGGATACCTCGAAAGGATCTCCTTGATTTACTCATCACATTTAGGTTACAGTATATATAATGGATCACTATGGATTATCATAGATTGCTATAATCTCCTGTATGTGTCTTACGCTGGATGCCTGGGAGAGTTCTCCTCTGATGTTGATGAGCTGGTTCTGCAGTGTCTCCTTCTTCAGCTGTAGTTTGTCTGCAACCAGCGGCTGACCCCGGTACAGCTCCATCTCCTGATGTGTGGCCACCAGTGCTCCCTCTAGGCTGTCCTGGGAACAGCAGGTAACAGGGGACATGTCAGGCAATGGTTGGGGAGTAGGGTGACGTTGCCCTGAGATGCTGACCTTGGGTCAGTTTTGCATTCTCACTTGATAATGGTTAAGGTTAGGACAGGGGAAGAGGAACGCTAGGTTTTTACCTAGGGGTGGTCTTTTATGTTTACTTTCTTTAGCAGCTTTGTATTTCGTACAGTACCTTGTCCATTCTCAGCCTGTGAACAACTTCCTCCTGGTCCTTTAGAAACCTGTTTTGCTCACACAGACGACCCAAGAGTTTCTAACAGAGGAGAGAGAGAGAAAGAGAACGAGAGAGAGGGAGAGAGAGAGAGACATTGGAGGAAGTGTGTTTGCAGGGGAGAGGATGGTTTCTGAAGGTTGATTGTTTAAGAGAGGAGGAGAGAGGATGGTTAGATGGAGGGATGTGGCCTTACGCTGGTCTCAATCTCATTGAGTTTCAGTGTGGGGTGAAGCTCCCTGTATGGGTCATGGAACGGAGGCACCTGGGAAAACAGAGGCAGGACTCATTCTTAATACTAACAGTATATCAAACAGAACCCAATTCAAATAAATTCTCCATAGATCAAGGGTTTGAAAAACAACTCGCAGCCAGAGTGAGCAATTGGAATGGCCCAGATCCATATGGCTGTAAACAACACTTTATCAATAGCGTAGAACCAAACAGAATAAGTGTAAAACACTGTACCATACCATGTGCATAGTACATACTGTACATATGACATCACTACTACACAGGACAATTTATATTGAATCAATATTAATACTGATATACTAGACAAATAAGATCATAACAATATCCAATCAATAACTTTAAAAAAGCATAAATAAAACTGTGATGTTTACAGCATCGAGCAGTAAGAGCCGACAGGGTGAGCTGGAATGATAAACCCCTCTGTCAAAAGGTCAAAGGTCATATCCAGGTTGTCCATGTCCTTATGGAGCACTGTGATTGGAAAGTATGTGAAGGAGGATATGACATCGCAGTGAAGACAGAGGGGCACGCAGAAGAGGGGCGGTTGTTGTGAAGCAACAAGACACAATTAGGCTACAGCACAAGACAGGATATGACATAGAACACAGATGGAAAAACAAAGGAACTTAACAAAGACACATACAACACTGCACTGTGAAGCAAAATGGATAACTAAAATCGCCATCGAATTGGTTGGACAAAGAAACCGAAAGCTAGAAGAGAGCCTAGCGTCTAACATCCACATGCTAGAGTAGGGTACTGGAGAGAGGAGGGAGAGGCAGGCTTGGGCTTGGCTGTATAGACCTTGAGGGAGACTGTGGAGTCAGAGGGAAACCCTTGATTCTGTCTAGACAACAGTTGAGCCTCCTAGCCTAAATCACTAGTGACTAGAAAAGCCCTGAAGAGGGCAGTAGCTGACCTCTATGGAAGGAGCACAAGCACAAGCTTAGTTACACTCTGAAAAGCAGAAAGCCTACAACTCACGTACAAAACAATCTGTGCTGTAACGGTCCAGGCTTCTTGGAAAAGCATTAGTGTCTTATTATTGTGTCTTATTATTACACATGTGTGTTATTATTAGTCTTTGAGGAGGGGGATAGTGTGAGGGTATGGGAGTCTTTGTGGAGCAGTGTTTTACAAATAGTGGGTTGGAACTGCTTTCCTTTGGGTTATGGCATATGACTGGGTCCTGGTTAGAAACATGATTTTTTACTTGGTTACTTATATGAAAAGGCTTTAGGTGGAAAATCATTGTTTTTGTGGGGGGCTGTGGGTCTAGCTGAAGCCTGTCTCTCTGGGACACTCTCTCCTCTCTTACTTGTGCGAAGAGCTTTGCTCTAGGGGAGGATCGCTCCACCATTCTGGTTACCATGCCGACAACGTGATCTCTCCCGGTCACCTGGGGCAAAACACACTGCCCATCATTCTCCTGGTTGCCACAGTAATGACCAGGAGCCTGACGTCTAGCAGTAATAATCCCTGACGAGTGTTTTTTTTTGTCTTTTCTTACTGACATTTGAGAATGAAATTGGATACATCGAAGAGACACATTTCTGTTTGTGTACAATGTCCAACAAAGAGTTCCAGTACTGTGGTACAGTGATCTGAAATGGTGTGTATACTGTAGCACTATGACCTGGTCATTATGATAAGGTGTAAGCAGTCCGTGACAGTGAGACAGGGGAAAGAAGATAAGACAGTGGGAGTGAATGTGGACTGTGTTCGTGAGAAACAGGTGTTTAGCAGGTGACAACATGGACAATCTTCCACGTGACAATACATCTAAACAATGTGGCAAACGTTGTCAACACAAATGCTGTCAACCGCACTGTGTGACGGGGTTTGATATAACCAACAGTTTTCGGATGATCAGAATGTCACTCTTCGCAAATTTCTCACGACTTCTGCTCTGTACTCAGTAAGTTACGAAGCTTTCACAAATTGACTGACTCAACAAAATGTGTGAAGGTATTAAATGTATTAAACAATCCGATCTGGTTTGACGTTGTGATGTGTTCCACGGCAGGGGTAAGAGGTGTGTCCAGAGATGACCACGGTACGTACCTGTTGATCGAGGTACTCCAGGTTTCTCTGGAGCTGCAGGTCTAACATGTCCTCCTAATAGAGCAGCATAAGCAGCAACAGTGAAAAGGACAAGGACAGTGCAAGACCCAGTACCAGAGACGCCAGTCAAACCAGTAGCAGCAGCATCAGTGGCACCAGCAGACGCAGAAACAGACAGGGAGAGTGTAAGAGGGAGAGAGAGAGAGAGAGAGAGAGAGAGAGAGAGAGAGAGAGAGAGAGAGAGAGAGAGAGAGAGAGAGAGAGAGAGAGAGAGGGAGAGAGGGAGAGAGAGAGTGACAGACAGACAGAAGTAAAGAAAGAAAGAGACAAAAAAAGAGGGAGAAAGAGAGTGACCAAGAATGAAAGAAAAAGAGACAGCGAGATAGTGGAGACAGGGAGGACAGACATAAGAACTCAAACCAGAAACAACAGGAAAGCACAGCTATAGCATACCTTTAGTTGCTGGTTACATTTTAAGCAGAGGTAGCTGCCGAGGACCTTATCCCCGCCAAGTGAGTGTGTAGGTGTGTGAAAGTGTGTGTGAGTACTCTAGCCAAGTGTCTCCCAAACTTGACATTGGACTCATTGGTCTGTATCTCTTGACAGTGTAACATTCTTTGGGAGGACGTACCATTTTGCTGTGGAGAGAGGGGGAGGCAGGGTAGTTGTAGTGGTACATTCCTTGGCTTAGCGACCTCCTGTCTCCAGGGTAATCATACTGAAATAAGATAAATAACCAGGATGTTCTGGGATCACTATGATTTTGGCCTAAAAACACAAACAAATCTTCACCCATTAACAGCTGACTCCTGACAATAATACACACACACACACACACACACACACACACACACACACACACACACACACACACACACACACACACACACACACACACACACACACACACACATCCTCTCCCCCACCACATACACACAAACTGTACACCTACACCCTCTCCCCCACCACACACGCAAATACACACACACCCTCTCCCATCTCTCACCTTGGGAGAGCTCAGTGATCTCCTCAGTCCATACACAGAGGGGTCAGCGTAGATCACATCCTCCCGTAGCCTGCCTGGTCCTCTGTCAAACCGGGCCGAGGGTGAGCAGATAGGCGAGGCAAAGCTATGGGGGCTGGGAGAGTAGGGACCACCCGTGGACGAGGAGGGGGACCTGGGAACGGACCTAGACCTAGGTTGGATGGACAGACGCCTCATGGCGGTCTGGGCTGCATCCATCTGGCCGTAATAGGCAGGGCTGGGTGGGGGGCCGTATGGGTCTCGGGGGGGTGGGGGTCTGTAGAGGGGCCCGTCCCGCAGTGAGCGTCTCTTCTCATCGTTGGTCCAGCGAGGGGGGCCCATGCGGTCGTAGCCCACGGCTGACACGGAGCAGATGCTGTCAGGGCGTACGCCTGGAGGGTAGAGGGGGTACTCCTCCACGTAGCCCGGACCGCCCCCCACGCTATTGTAGATGCTGTAGTAGTCAGCTGGTACGCCACGGTTCACTGTGTAATAATGAGATGGACTGGGGGAAGAGAGCGAGAGAGAGACGGTTGAAGGCAAAACATGTAGTTGTAGACATTAAAAATACAAACAATTCTTCACTCTACCACTCCCTTAATCTCACTTCCTCTTACTCATCCTCATCCTCTCTCTTACCTCTCTACCTCTGTCTCTCTCACCTGTTCAAGTCCTCCTGTACAGCTATGACTCTGCGCTGGTTGACCCACTGCTGTAGCTGAGTCATGGAGCTCTTCCTCTGGGCCTGTCTCTCAGGGTTTGTCCGTGGCACGAAACCCCGTCTCAGCACCACATTCTCAGGCTGCTCCCTCACCTCCCTCCCCTCTCTCATCCCTCCCTCTGGAGGTGCCTGGGGTGGCCGCCCGTTACCCTGGGGTGGTCCGTTTCCATGGTTTGGGGGGCCGTAGTTGCCCCACCCATTGGGCTGGTGATGGGATGGACCCCCAGGTCCAAGCACTCCTCTCTCCCCCCTCTCCCCTCTCTCTCCCCCCATCCTCCCATCCTTTTCTGAATAGCTGGTAGAGGGAGGGGGCGTTTCCATGGCGTCGACCCCGTTGACCTTGTGATGTGCGGGTTCTCGTGATCCGCGCTTTGGATCTAGGAGTTCAGTCGTCTGGCCGTTGTCATCAATGTGTGTGTGTGTCTGGGTGTGTGGTTCAGGTCCTTTGGTTACCAAGGTGTTACCATGGAGTTCTGCTGTGGGCGTGGTGGCCTCGGAGTTGGTGGTCCTGTGGCGAAGGGACAGAGTTAGAAAGTGTGTGTACATGCGTGCTTGCGTGAGTGCGCATGTGTGTGTGTGTGTGTGTGTGTGTGTGTGTGTGTGTGTGTGTGTGTGTGTGTGTGTGTGTGTGTGTGTGTGTGTGTGTGTGTGTGCGTCCATGCATGTGTGTGCTTGTGTGGACCTCTGTGCAGGCGGTATCTGGACGTGTGCAGCCTCGTTCATAGCGTCGATCCACTCCTCCTGTTCCTCGGCAGTCTCAGCGCCGAAGTAGTACGTGCGTGTTCCTGCGTGTTCAGCCTGCAGGCAGAACACAATGGTGCCCTTAATCTCACCTTCCTCTTCTTCCTCGTACCAAACCTGGAACAGACAGAGAGAAGATACGGTGTTGGACAGAGCCTTCCTCACGTGAAACATCACCATCAGCAGCAGCATCATCACACACTTTCATGCATTTTAAGCAAAATCACACACACAGGCCTCAAACGCATGCATTTTAATGTTGCCTTGAATAATTGTCAATGGCCAACAAACCTTTCATACACAGTACTACTAGCATATTTGAGAATGATTAAACAGCTGTATTTAGTTTCAATTATCAGCATTGACTGATATATTGGTGAGTAGTTAGAGCATGCAAACCACGGCCAGGTTAGGGCAGTCAGAAAATAGGGTCAGGTTAGTGGTGAATATCCAGCCTTTAGAATGGCACCGCAGCAGTGAAGGATGGGCATATCCACGAGGCCATTTAGAACTCAGTCAATGGCTGTGTTCGAATGATCAAATCTGTAATGCATTGTGGGTAAATTGTGACTGACTGACTGATCTACGAGTAACAGTGAGTTGTTATTTAAGATGCGAGGCGATTTGTAGATCGGTCAATCGCGCCTTGCCTACAATGCTGGCTGGCTGTAATGTCGAACACACCCGTTAACACGCAGTTTAAAAACAGTCACTCCGTCTACAGACGCTTGGCAGTAAAACCAACAGGGTGAATCCAGTTTGTCACTCTGTAGCAGTTAGTCACCGACGCCATGCAGTGAGCAGAGGAACCATGCAGTTGGGAGGAGGTGAAGAGAAAGGGTGAATAAAGGGTGAATACTACCTACATGAAATAAGATCAGCCGGCGAACTCTACACAATGGAGGACAGCTATGCTCAGGGGTCCTCACAGGTTGGGGTGAGAGGGAGGAGAGGAGAGATCGGTAAGGGTCAGAAGGTTATAAAGGTCAGAGGTCAGAGCACATTGATTGGTGGGGTACCCAGAGGGTAAAGGTAGGCAAGGGGGTGGGCGAGGATCCTAGAGAGAGGTAAGGGTGCAGTGAGACCTACAGTGTATGTCTTATATTTCTGTGAAACTCAAGGACCCACAAATATCCGGCAAGCACTGGTGTCCTGAAAGAAATACTGGTTAATAACGAGATGATACATTCATGTCCTTTCTCTTCCCTGGTGCCACTGTGCTTGGTCAGCTAACTCACAGGTCATTCTAGTCTACACAGCAACATGTGAAAATCGCGGGGTTAACACCGTAATTTCTCTCATCTGCCACATGAGGGCAGTAGAGGCATATCAGCTTCAGAGAAGTGTGTAAAAACTTCATTGTGCACAATCATGTTGCGTCACTAGTCAATGGAGAGGAATGAGACAACGATGATCTGTTACTGAGCCAAGAGGGCACAGGTGTGCGGAAACAAGTGTGATGTGCACTAAAAGGGGTGCAAGTAAGTTGAGCCATCAAACGTTCTATTTCGATGCACTTTGTCCAAAACGTGGCGACTAGTAATACACATTCTGCCAGCTACATATAGACACTGGACAGTTGTTCACTGATCCGACATGACCCCAGTCATCTTCGACACAGTACAGATTAGACAATAGAACACAGGAAACATATTCATAGATAAAGCACTGTGTCAAAGGTCCATTGTCCCTGTCTACTGTGGAGGTTTAAACCATGCAACCCAAAGCCCCCAAAGACAGCAATCCAAGACAACAAGGAATAACCCTAATCAGGAAGAGTCATGAGAGAAACCCGTCCTCTCCCCTGCTCTACCTTTCCCCAAGTCACACCTGACAAACTCCTCAACTAGAAATCCCAAGAAAGTATTTGGCACGCATGTGAGTAATACCACGTCTTAGTACATGGTATTGGCTGGCAGCAGTCCAACATAGGGAGACAGGGAGTGCCTAACGAGGCACTGTAGGTAGGGAGTAGTGTGAGAACACACACAGTGGTACACAGCATACGTCCTTATCAGTAGAAGGTCAAGTAAAACCTAAAGCATTGACTTAAAGGTAATTAGTCTTCCTGGTGAAAGATCTCCGGACACCTTGTGCCTCTGTGGAAGGTTAGTCGGTGGGGAGAACACAGTCAACAGTGGACAACACAGAGAACTACTCTCTGAGATACAGTATGAGACAGAAGTATTGAGCAGTGGTAGCAGCAAACTAGTGTTCGACAGAGCACAGTATGCCTATAGAGACAGTATACAGTACAGTGGCTGCCAAACTAGCTTCCATGTTTGCACCAAACACCAATCACGACAACAACATTCTCATTTGTATTCTAACTAGAGTGTAGCCTAACTGTCTTGGAACAGAGAGCCAACATGTCGTACATTAATATTCTAATTCTAAAATCAAGTTTGCCAAGTCGTCTCTGAGGCCAGTGTGTGTCTGAGCTTTAACAACCTTTTCAGCTCTCTGTCCTTCTGTCAGCACATTAGCAGTCTGCCTGTGATCAGAGCAACTCCACACCAGCCGGAAGGAAGGACTGGGAATGGGGAGTGCTGAGGCACACACACACACACACACACACACACACACACACACACACGCACACACACACACGCACACACGCACACGCACACACACACACACACACACACACACACACGCACGCACATATACACGCACACGCACACACACACACACACACACACTCAACACAATCTTTAAAAGAGCTATTAAAAACACAGACCAAAAGACGACAACGCAATTCTAGTCCAAAGACATAGAACACCACTGGTTGTTATAGCTTGACAGCCTGACTGATTGTTTCAGAGCTGGTTTCTCTGCTATTTTATCTATAAAATCTTGTCTGAATTGTTATTGTACATCATCAAGGTCAAAACAACAACAGGAAGAAAACAAAAGAGATTTTAATCTCAAATGGACGACCTGGCAAGATAAAGTCAGCTCTCAAGTCCTTTAATTCATCACGTCAACTGCCTCACCAGGACAAAACAATAAGTTCAGGTGTATGTGATCTCAAACAGTTGCTCAACTCACCCCCCCGGTGCAGTCGTAAAACCGGTCCTGCACACACTCACACAGGTGAGACAATGAGCTGTGCGTGTGTGTGTGTGTGTGTGTGTGTGTGTGTGTGTGTGTGTGTGTGTGTGTGTGTGTGTGTGTGTGTGTGTGTGTGTGTGTGTGTGTGTGTGTGTGTGTGTGTGTGTGTGTGTGTGTGTGTGTGTGTGTGTGTGTGTGTGTGTGTGTGTGTGTGTGTGTGTGTGTGTGTGTGTTCACCAGGTTCCACTACACACCTGGGGCAGATCTCACCCCAGAGTCAGTGTTGAGGAGAATAACACTCCCTCCTGTGTTGTGTTGTGTTGTGACTCATTCACTATAAGGGCCATGGCACGACAGCTCATACTAGCTAGCAACAGCCATTACTTAGATTGAAGTCGACAGGGCGCCAATTGGCAGTTGTTGGTTTGCATGATATATATATATTATACAGTTTAGACTAGGAACTGCAGCAAAATACCCTTTTATTAGAGAAACAGTATCTAGTCAATTAGATAGTATAACTAGCATGATATTCAAAATAATTATATTCAATATTTGTACAAAAATTCCAATCGAATCAACGTTTATTCATCATATGCACAGGACCCAGAGGTGTGTAAACTGTGCAATGAACTGCTTAATTGCTACCTCTCAACACTGCAATTAAATATCAAAGAGGTCCAAAAAAATGACAACAGTAATACTAGTCAACAAAATGTCTAATGCAGAGACGGGCGACTTGTAGCCCATGGGCCTCATGCTGCAGAGGATACATTTTTAAGAAAATAATAATAAAACATATTAATATACAGTGGGGCAAAAAAAGTATTTAGTCAGACACCAATTGTGCAAGTTCTCCCACTTTAAAAGATGAGAGGCCTCTAATTTTCATCATAGGTACACTTCAACTATGACAGACAAAATGTGGAGAAAAAAAATCCAGAAAATCACATTGTAGGATTTTTAATGAATTAATTTGCAAATTATGGTGGAAATAAGTATTTTGTCACCTACAAACAAGTAAGATTTCTGTCTCTCACAGACCTGTAACTTTTTCTTTAAGAGGCTCCTCTGCCCTCCACTCGTTACCTGTATTAATGGCACCTGTTTGAACTTGTTATCAGTATAAAAGACACCTGTCCACAACCTCAAACAGTCACACTCCAAACACCACTATGGCCAAGACCAAAGAGCTGTCAAAGGACACCAGAAACAAAATTGTAGACCTGTACCAGGCTGTGAAGATTGAATCTGCGATAGGTAAGCAGCTTGGTTTGAAGAAATCAACTGTGGGAGCAATTATTAGGAAATGGAAGACATACAAGACCACTGATAATCTCCCTCGATCTGGGGCTCCACGCAAGATCTCACCCCGTGGGGTCAAAATTATCACAAGAGCTGGGACCAAAGTAACAAAGCCTACCATCAGTAACACACTACGCCGCCAGGGACTCAAATCCTGCAGTGCCAGACGTGTCCCACTGCTTAAGGCAGTACATGTCCAGGCCCGTCTGAAGTTTGCTAGAGAGCATTTGGATGATCCAGAATAAGATTGGGAGAATGTCATATGGTCAGATGAAACCAAATTATAACTTTTTGGTAAAAACTCAACTTGACGTGTTTGGAGGACAAAGAACTGTGAAGCATGGGGGTGGAAACCATGTATCGTGAGATTTTGAGTGAAAACCTCCTTCCATCAGCAAGGGCATTGAAGATGAAATGTTGCTGGGTCTTTCAGCATGACAATGATCCCAAACACACCGCCCGGGCAATGAAGGAGTGGCTTCGTAAGAAGCATTTCAAGGTCCTGGAGTGGCCTAGCCAGTCTCCAGATCTCAACCCCATATAAAATCTTTGGAGGGAGTTGAAAGTCCATGTTGCCCAGCAACAGCCCCAAAACATCACTGCTCTATAGGAGATCTGCATGGAGGAATGGGCCAAAATACCAGCAACAGTGTGTGAAAACATTGTGAAGACTTACAGAAAACGTTTGACCCTTGTCATTGCCAACGAAGGGTATATAACAAAGTATTGAGATAAATACTCAAATATATTCATTAAAAATCCTACAATGTGATTTCCTGGAGAAAAAAAATCTAATTTTGTCTGTCATAGTTGAAGCGTACCTATGATCAAAATTACAGGCCTCTCTCATCTTTTTAAGTGGGAGAACTTGCACAATTGGTGGCTGTCTAAATGCTTTTTTGCCCCACTGTATATACAAATATACACACAATACCAGTCAAAAGTTTGGGGTCACTTAGAAATGTACTTGTTTTTGAAAGAAAAGCACATTTTTCTCCATTAAAATAACGTCAAATTGATCAGAAATACAGTGTAGACATTGTTAATGTTGGAAATCAATATTGTACCTGGAAACGTCAGATTTTTTATGGAATATCTACATAGGCGTACAGAGGCTCATTATTAACAACCATCACTCCTGTGTTCCAATGGCTCGTTGTGTTAGCTAACCCAGGTTTACCATTTTAAAAGGCTAATTGATCAATAGAAAACCCTTTGGCAATTATGTTAGCACAGATGAAAACTGTTGTGCTAATTAAAGAAGCAATACAACTGGCCTTCTGGAGCATCAGCAATTGTGGGTTCGATTAGAGGCTCAAAATGGCCACAAACAAAGTGTCACGACTTCCACCGAAGGTGGCTCCTCTCCTTGTTCGGGCGGCGCTCGGCGGTCGTCGTCGATGGTCTACTAGCTGCCACCGATCCTTTTTCCTTTTCTTTTGGTTTTGTCTGTTTTGTGTTTTCACCTGGTTTCATTTTGGTTCATTAGGGGGGGTATTTTTCAGGACATTTCCTTTGGGTTTTTGTGCAGAATTTTTTCTGTTTACTGTCAGTTTGGGTTGCTTTTTTCGCTAGTTCATGTTTTACAGGTGGTTTTTTTCCTGGACTGTGTCTGAGTGTGTTTCATGGCTACTGCTGTAGTCAGGTGTCCTGTGATTTTTGATGGTTTATTAAACACCCTTTTCATTCTGAACTTGTTTCTCCTGCGCCTGACTCCACACCCACATCTCCTTAGGGAGTTTTGACACAAAGACCTTTCTTCTGAAACTCGTTAGTCTGTTCTTGTTCTGAGAAATTAAGGTTATTTCATGCGAGAAATTGCCAAGAAACGGAAGATCTCGTACAATGCTGTGTACTACTCCATTCACAGAACAGCGCAAACTGTCTATAACCAGAATAGAAAGAGGAGTGGGAGGACCCGGTGCACAACTGAGCAAGAGGACAAGTACATTAGTGTCTAGTTTGAGAAACAGATGCCTCACAAGTCCTCAAATGGCAGCTTCATTAAATAGTACCCGCAAAACACCAGTCTCAACGTTAACAGTGAAGAGGCGACTACGGGATGCTGGCCTTCTGACTATTGTTGGTGGGCTAGAGGGCCCACTAACAAAATGTTACTTGGGGCCCCTAAAAGGCTAGGGCCGGCTCTTACAGCATTTGTGGTTATGGATGTGGGTACACAGACCTGCAAGCCACTGCGGCCCCTCATGTGTTCAGATTTTTTTGTGGCCCCCATCCCCATCAAAGTTGCCATCCCTAGTCTATTGAAATAAATCAATAACAAGCTGTGAGTCACGCTTGTCAAAGACAACCGCAAGACCAGTGTCTCTCCCAGGCCTAGTGATTCACTGAGGCCAATTACATCGCCATGATGACCAGTGCCTGTATCCAAGCCATCCTCCCTTATCTTTCTTATCTCCTTCTTCTCATCCTCTCTTCTCAGTGTGCGTGCGTGCTTGTGTGTGTGTGTGTGTGTGTGTGTGTGTGTGTGTGTGCCTGTGATGTGAGTGTTTCTGTCAGGTTGTTGTTTCTGAAGATCTATATTTATCCTAGGGTGGTTAATTATAACCTGGACCTAGACAACAGGCATCAGTGCCTGGTGAGAAGAGATAGGCAATCCAGACATCGTTTGGTGTGTGTGTATGTGTGTGTGCTTGTGCGCGTGCATGTGTTTATGTGTGTCCTTATCGTTTCTAGGTAGCAAACTTGATGCCATCGACATCTTTGCGTGCCAGGGTGGAGAGTGCACGTTGGCGAGTGCTAGGGGACCTCCACCTGAAGAGAGGATGCTGATGCAAGCCATGGCAATACCACAGTAACAGTAGCGTCAGTACCAGTAGGGTATACTGTATGCACATTGAGTATACAAAATATTAATAACACCTGCTCATTCAATGACAGGCTGACCAGGTGAATACAGGTGAACGCTATGATCCCTTATTGATGTCACTTGTTAAATCCACTTCAATCAGTGTAGGTGAAAGGGGAGGAGACAGGTTAAAGAAGGAGTTTTATGCCATTAGACAATTGAGACATGGATTGTGTGTTATTCTGGGTGAATGGGCCAGACAAACTATTTAAATGCCTTTGAACGGGTTATGGTAGTAGGTGCCAAGCGCACCGGTTTGTGTCCAGAATTGCACCACTGCTGGGTTTTTGACGCTCAACTGTTTCCCATGTGTATCAAGAATGGTCCACCACCCAGCCAATTTGACACAACTGTGGAAAGCATTGGAGTCAACATCGGCCATGCCCAGACTAATTGAGGCTGTTCTGAGGGCAAAGGGACATAAATTATTACAGTTTTATGGGTTAAATATTAAGATAATGCTGTAAATGTATGCAAAATCATGCCCTCTTACCCTTCTTAATAGCCTCATCTTTCTCTTCCCCCTATCTCTCTAATTTTTATATTTTTTTTACATTTTGTCAGGAAATGCAGCTCCGTCTCAGGTTCTGCTGTGGTGCAGTGGTTGCACAGCCTTTCCTCTACATGGAGCCAGGTTTTCCTATGTCTACCCTTCTCAATGGGAAGGCTGTGCTCAACGAGCCTACATCTTGTCAAAGTCTCCAAAGGTTTTGATCAGTAACCATGGTCAAATAGTTTGCCTTGGGGTACTGTCGATTTAGGGCCAGATAGCACTGCATTTTGCTATGTTCTTGTGCTTGTGTTTCCCAATAAGCAATGTAGTTTTGTTTTGACTGTGTAATAATTTGATTTATTTTCATTGATTGGATGTTCTGGTCCTGAGGCTTCAGTGTGTAAGTGTAACAGGTTTGTGAACTCAGCCCCATGACCAGCTGGATGAGGGGACTCTTCTTTGCTCAGCTCTTGGCATTGCAGAGCTTAGTAATGATATGAGAGGGGGTCACTGTATTTTAGATGTTTCCCAAACTTAATTGCTCTTTTTGGAGTTTTTATTATTTGTGGATATTGGACTAACTCTGCCCTGCATGCTGTAGTTTTCCTTTGGACATGTAGGATAATCTTACAGAACACTGCATGCAGGGATTCAATGGGGTGAAATCTTATTTTGCAAGTGGACCTCACGCCTCGCTGCCGTAAAGTGCAATTGGTTCAATGGCACATTCATTTAGTTTTAGCCAAATTTGAATAGGTATTTCAATTTGAGTTTGTTTTCAATGGCATAGAATGCCCTGCATGCTTTCTCTCTCAGTTCATTCACTGTGTCCAGTTAAGACAATTTTTAAAAGTAATTGTAGTGTGTGCAATACTCTACATATTTTGTACTAATTGAGAACTTTGGTCTAATTCCCTGAGATCTGGATCTTCTCTGGAAAATCATAATTTTGGGGGGGTTTACTGCCAGGACCCAGGTCTGGCTCTGCTGTAGGCCACATGCTGTGGGTGACAGGAAGGCACAGGTCATCTGCGAAAAGCAGGCATTTAACCACTGAATTGTGGAGGCTAACACCAGGGGCTGAGGATTTTACTAGAATAGTGGCCATGTCGTTGATGTAAATATTGAAGAGCGCTAGACTCATATTGGAAACCTAGCATAAACCACCCCCCGCCCCCCCGGTTAAAGAATTATAATATTTTCTTCCCAATTTTGATGCTGCACGTTTTGCCAGTATACATTCATTTAATTATGTCATATGTTTTACCCCCTACACCACTTTCAATAGGTTTTAGAACAGTCCTGTATGCCAAATACAATCAGATGCTTTTTGGAAGTTGATAAAGCAAGCATAAATGTTTATCAATCAGGGTGTGTAGGGTGCAAATATGATCTGTCGTACTATGTTTTGGTATAAATCCAATTGGGCTTCTACTTAAGAGATCTCTCGCTTTCTACTTGTCCCCTCTCTCTCCCTTTTCTTCTAGCTGTTATAAGGGATGCAGGTCATTGGCAACATGAGTCTGGATTGAAGATGTATGATTACCTGCTGTCCCCGGGCTCCGCCTGGAGGGGGATCGGCAGTGAGGAGAGCTGAGCGATGAATAGAGAGAGAGAGAGAGGGAGGAGAGGGGTGTATAAGGATGACAGTGTAATAGACACTGGTGAGGGGGTGTAACCGGTGTTCATGGAATACTCCTCTCTCCCTCGCTCCATTGAACACGGTGCAGGAGGCAACGGCAATGACGAACAGGGAACGGACAGATGTGCCAGACGAGTGCAGACGAGTGCAGATGTTCTCAACCGTTAAAACGGCAAACATGTCCCCTCTCTCCTTTCCTCCCACCCCTCATTATTTCCATCCCATTTCCTTGAACCTTTCTCTTCTACTATCCTGTCCCCCCTTCCTCCCCGTCCTCCACTTCATCCCCCCACCCCCCACCCCTCCCTGACCACAAGCCTCCTGTGATCCTGATGCTTTCTGATCTAATTTGTGTGTGTGTGTGTGTGTGTGTGTGTGTGTGTGTGTGTGTGTGTGTGTGTGTGTGTGTGTGTGTGTGTGTGTGTGTGTGTGTGTGTGTGTGTGTGTGTGTGTGTGTGTGTGTGTGTGTGTGTCCATAAGTTCGTAAGTGTGTGTGTGTGTGTGTAAACACCAAGGCCACGGATGTAGGGATACAGTACACAGTGTGCTTGACTAGTCAAACATGCCCTGGGGTACATTGGCGACACTTCTCTCTCTCTCTATGTCACTGAGTCTCTTCCATGTCAGGAAGAGGTAGACTACCTACCATCTTACAGATACGCTTCCTGTTATGCTCTGCTCTGGGCATCTACAGCTCATACTCTCTCTGAGACAATGGGACAGCCCCTTCTCTCTCTCGCTCTCTCTCTCTCTTTCTCTCTCTCTCTCTCTCTCTCTCTCTCTCTCGAATAGTAAGGGAAAATACATTAACAGATAAATATTGGTGGTATTTACATTATGTTGTTTGTTCTGGTTGCCCTTTTCTCATGGCAACGGACCACATATCTTGCTGCTGTGCTTGCACACTGTGGTATTTTGTCGAACAGATATGGGAGTTTATCAATGTTTGATTTGTTTTCAAATTCTTTGTGGGTTTGTGTGATCTGTGGGAAATATGCATCTCTAAGGTGTTCATACATTTGGCAGATGGTTAAGAAGTGCAGCTCAGTTTCCACCTCATTTTGTGGGCAGTGTGCCTCAGAACCAGCTGGCTGAGGGGAGTCTTCTCTAGGTTAATCTCTCTGTAGACGAAGGCTTTGTGATGGAATGTGTAAGCATAAATACTACAACCACCTAACAGGAAGTTAACAGCTATTTTCTGGATTTTGATAACTAGAAAGTATAGTATAAAGTATATTTTTACAGAATTCTGCATGCACAGTCTCAATAGGGTTTGTCCCATTTTGTAAATTATTGATTAGTGATTAGTGATTAGTGGACCCCAGACCTCACAACCATAGAGGGCAATGGGTTCTATAACTGATTGAAGTATTTTTAGCAAGATTCTAATTGGGATGTCAAGTTTTATGTTCCTTTTGAAAGAGTAGAAGGCCCTTCTTGACTTGTCTCCCAAATCATTCACAGCCTTGTGGAAGTAATTTCTATATTTTTTATTCAACAAAGCATGAACATAATGGCGCCGACGACATGGCTAACGTTTTACATTCTCCCAAACAATTGTTGCTATTTGGTTATTTTTGGGGGCGTTTTGTGTAACTTATTTTTTTAACTTATTGTGTACATAATGTTGCTGCTATCATCACTTATAACCGAAAGTAACTTCTGGACATCAGAACAGCGATTATTCACCGTGACCTGGAATAAACTTTTTCCTTCAACGAGTCCGATGAGAAGGATATCCTCTTTCAATGGAACAGGCCCAGATCCACGCCTTTGCGTGAAGAAAAATGCAGGAAAAGGGGCCACAGATCAGGCAGCCTTTTGAGAATCTGTAGGTGAGCAAGTAAACTCCCACTGCCATCCGTTCTTCTTGCTAACGTGCAATCATTGGAAAATAAAATGGATGACCTACAATTAAAATTCTCCTACCAACGGGACATCTTATGTTTCACTGAGACGTAGCTGAACGACGATAAAGACAATATAGAGCTAACGGGATTTTCCATGTCCCGGCAGAACAGAGATGCTACCTCTGGTAAGACAAGGGGTGGGTGGGTGTGTCTATTTGTCAATAACAGCTGGTGCGCAATGTATAATATTAAAGAAGTCTCGAGGTATTGCTTGCCTGAGGTAGAGTACCTTATGATTAGCTGTAGACCACACTATCTACCAAGCGAGTTCTCATCTATATTATTTGCAGCCATCTATTTACCACCACAGAATGAAGCTGGCACTAAGACTGCTCTCAACCAAGGCCATAAGCAAAGAAGAAAATGCTCACCCAGAAGTGGCGCTCCTAGTGTCCGGGGACTTTAATGCAGGCAAAAATAAATCAGTTTTACCAAATTTTTACCAGCATGTCACAAGTGCAACCAGAGAAAAAAACATCATAAACCACCTTTACTCAACACACAGAGATGCATAGAAAGCTCTCCCCCGCCCTCCTTTTGGAAAATCTGACCAGAATTCTATCCTCCTGATTCCTGCTTACAAGCAAAAACAAAAGCAGGAAGTACCAGTGACTCGCTCAATACGGAAGTGGTCAAATGATGTGGATGCTACACTACAGGACTGTTTTGCTAGCACAGACTGGAAAATATTCAGTGATTCATCCAATGGCATTGAGGAGTACACCACCTCAGTCATTAGCTTCATCAATAAGTGCATCGATGACGTCCCCACAGTGACTGTACGTACATATCCCAACCAGAAGCCATGGATCCACATCCACATTGAGCTAAAGGCTAGAAATACCACTTTCAAAGAGCGAGAGACTAATCCGGACACTTCTAAGAAATCCCGCTATGCCCTTGGACAAACCATCAAACAAGCAAAGTGTCAATACAGGATTAGGATTGAATCATACTACACCGGCTCTGATGCTCGTCGGATGTGGCAGGGCTTGAAAAGTGTTAAGGACTACAAAGGGAAACCAAGATGCAAGCTGCACAGTGATGCGAGCCTACCAGATGAGCTAAATGCATTTTATTCTCGCTTCGAGGCAAGCAACACTGAAGCATGCACAAGAGCACCGGCTGTTCTGGGTGACTGTGTGATAACGCTCTCGGTAGCCGATGTGAACAAAACCTTTAAACAGGTCAACATTCACAAAGCCGCTGGGCCAGGACATGTACTCGGATTACCAGGACGTGTACTCGAAGCATGCGTGGACCAACTGTCAAGTGTCTTCACTAACATTTTCAACATCTCCCTGACAGAGTCTGTAATACCAACATGTTTCAAGCAGACCACCATAGTCCCTGTGCCAAGGAAGTGAAGGTAACCTGCCTAAATTATTACCGCACCGTGGCACTCATGTCGGTAGCCATGAAGTGTTTTGAATGGCTGGCCATGGCTCAAATCAACAGCATCCTCCCGGACACCCTAGAACCACTCCAATTCGCATACCACCCAAACAGATCCACAGAAGACTCAATCTCAATTGCACTCCACAATTTCCCACTTAGACAAAAGGAACACCTATGTGAGAATGCTGTTCATTGACTACAGCTCAGCATTCAACACCATAGTGCCCAAAATGCTCATCACTAAGCTAAGGACTCTGGGACTAAACACCTCTCTCTGCAACTGGATCCTGAACTTCCTGATGGGCTGCCCCCAGGTGGTAAGAGTAGACAACAACATGTCTGCCACGCTGATCCTTAACACTGGGGCCCCTCAGGGGTGTGTACTTAGTCCCCTCCTGTATTCCCTGTTCACCCACGACTGCGTGGCCAAACACGACTCCAACACCATCATTCATTTTGTTGACAACACAATAGTGGTAGGCCTGATCAGTGACGATGAAACGGCCTATTGGGAGGAGGTCAGAGAACTGGCAGTGTGGTGCCAGGACAGCAACCTCTCTCTCAAGGTGAGCAAAACAAAGGAGCTGATTGTGGACTACAGGAAAAGGCGGGCCGAACAGGCCCGCATTGACATCGACCGGGCTGTAGTGGAGCGGGTCCAGAGTTTCAAGTTCCTTGGTGTCCACATCACCAACGAACTATCATGGTCCAAACATTCCAAGACATTCATGAAGAGGGCATTACAAAACCTTTTCCCCATACGGAGACTGAAGAGATTTGGCACGGGTCCTCAGATCCTCAAAAGTTTCTCGAGAGCGTCCTGACCGGTTGCATCACCGCCTGGTACGGCAACTGCTCGGCATCTGACCATAAGGTGCTACAGAGGGTAGTGCGAACTGCCCAGTACATCAATGGGGCCAAGCTCCCTGTCATCCAGGAACTATACAATAGGAAAGCCCATAAAACTGTCACAGACTCCAGTCACCCATGTCATAGACTGTTTTCTCTGCTACCGCACGGCAAGCGATACCGGAGAGTCAAGTCTAGGACCAAAAGGCTCCTCAACAGCTTCTACCATAAGCCATAAGACTGCTGAACAATTAATAAAATTGCCACCGCACTATTTACATTGACACCCCCCTCTCTTTTGTACACTGCTGCTACTCGCTGTTTATTATCTATGCATAGTCACTTCACCCCCACCTACATGTACAAACTAACCTGTACCCCAGCACACTGACTTGGTACCGGTGGCCCCTGTATATAGCCTCATTATTGTTATTCTTATTGTGTTATTCTGTATTATTACTTTTTATTTTAGTCTACTTGGTAAATATTTTCTTAACTCTTCTTGAACTGCACTGTTGTGTCTACACTTATTGTATTCGGTGCTTGTGACAAATAAAGTTTGATTTGATTTGATGAGAATACTTTGTTTTTGTTTTGGTTGGTTTGGTTGCCAATAAGGGTGTGTACAGTGTATACGTGGTCTGTCGTAAGGTATTTTGGTAGAAAGCACATTTTTAAGGTTTGCTCAAGACATTGTTTTCACTGAGTGTTGGAGTCTGCTGTTGCTGATAGTCTCTCTCTCTCCCTCCTGTGTGTCTGTCTGTCTGGCTATCACAGAGCAAGCAGCATAGCCGTGGGAAGTCGTTTGGGGATGGGGGTGCTGTGACGCACTGTAGACTTCTATATTGGTCCGCTAATACAGGACTAGCAAAGTTCCAGTGTACTGCTTTTGTGCATTTTTTAAAACTAAATGTGTTTGCCAGCATTTGTAACTTGAGTCTGATAATTGCTTGATATATGTTTTCTAGTTTCTTGAAATACTTTGCAAATGCAACTTAAAGCTGAAATGGTGTATTCATTATTTTTCCATTTTTGTAAATGCTCTTATCCAGAGCAATCATTTTCATATGTTTTTGTACTGGTGCCAAGTGAGAATCAAACCCACAACCCTAGCATTGCAAGTACCATGCTCTACCAACTGAGCCACAGCATCATATCACATCATCACAAACCCCTTGATGCCTCCATGTACTCAATTACTGTATTGTCCATTGTTCTTCTTCATGGTGATGGAAAGTATACAGGTACAAACCTAGATGACCAGCCTATGTACAATACAGTAATGTACATTTACATGAAGTGGTTTGTAAGGATCGTACATTAATACTACACAAACAGTGGTTGCAGTCCATGTTATTTTATTACGAAAAATATTTTATTTTATGTGGATGTTAGGTGTCTTTGCCCATAACTTTGCACCTTTTGATGTAAATGCTTGAGGACAAGGTTTTGTTCTTTCTAGATACCATTACAATGACAATCACAAAGAAAGGGACAGGGCAAAAACTCACAACAAACCTTTCATTCATTCTTCCCGCTAATAGTAGTAAATGCCAAGTGCATTACTTTTGTGATTTTTGTATTTTTATTATTGTTTTAAAAAATTCAGGGGGTAGTGCAGCACCCCCAGCACCTCTACTTGCCGTGGTTATGGCAAGCAGTAAACGAGTCACAGACAGTCATCCCACCACTCAGACAGTATAGCTAATGGCTGTCATTACCAAGACATGAGCTGGGATGATTTGTAATAGTGTAACTTGTAACTTCCCTGCACTGTACCAAAGTGTGTGTGTGTGTGTGTGTGTGTGTGTGTGTGTGTGTGTGTGTGTGTGTGTGTGTGTGTGTGTGTGTGTGTGTGTGTGTGTGTGTGTGTGTGTGTGTGTGTGTGTGTGTGTGTCTTGGAGAGCATCCAAGGTAGACAGACAAGCAGACCTACAAACAGACAAACAGACACAGATAGAACACACGTGTTGCTCCCAGGCTGAGTACAAGGTAACACAATAAACAACCCTTACAACCCTGACCCTGGGAAACCACACCAAGCTGGGAAGAGGGCAGATGATGAAGGGAGGCGGAGATGGAGAGAGAGAAATAGAGAGAGAGAGTGAGAGGGTGGCATGGGGAGAGGGAGAGAGAGAGGAAGAATGGTGATAGGGGAGTGTGGGACTCGAAGGGAGGAAAGACACACAAAAAAATACAACCATTCAAATGTACTTTACAAGCAGATACAATCAGAGGTTGGGCAGGCTGGTGGGAAAGGGAGTATGGGACTGCAACAAGGGAGGTAGAAAAATAGAGAGCCAGGCCAAGCATATCCCTTACAGAAAAACCACAGGATTTCATGTGGAAAATCACAATATTTCAAATGAGTAGAAATGTCATGTTTTCACGTGTGTAGTTTCATGTTATCACATGTTGCTTTACATGTTGTCATATTATCACATTAACTTCACATGAGATCACGTGAAATTCATGTTTTTTACATAAGGGACTACAACACATGATCCTACATATTATATCGAAGTCCCGCTACAATGCACAGCTCTCTAGATTTATACAACATGGGCTCTCTCTACAACATATATTCCTGATGTCTACAGTGCCTTGCGAAAGTATTCGGCCCCCTTGAACTTTGCGACCTTTTGCCACATTTCAGGCTTCAAACATAAAGATATAAAACTGTATTTTTTTGTGAAGAATCAACAACAAGTGGGACACAATCATGAAGTGGAACGACATTTATTGGATATTTCATCTACAGCTGAGGTGGGAGACTCTGTCTATAGGACAACAATCAGTCGTATATTGCACAAATCTGGCCTTTATGGAAGAGTGGCAAGAAGAAAGCCATTTCTTAAAGATATCCATAAAAAGTGTCGTTTAAAGTTTGCCACAGCCACCTGGGAGACACACCAAACATGTGGAAGAAGGTGCTCTGGTCAGATGAAACCAAAATTGAACTTTTTGGCAACAATGCAAAACGTTATGTTTGGAGTAAAAGCAACACAGCTGAACACACCATCCCCACTGTCAAACATGGTGGTGGCAGCATCATGGTTTGGGCCTGCTTTTCTTCAGCAGGGACAGGGAAGATGGTTAAAATTGATGGGAAGATGGATGGAGCCAAATACAGGACCATTCTGGAAGAAAACCTGATGGAGTCTGCAAAAGACCTGAGACTGGGACGGAGATTTGTCTTCCAACAAGACAATGATCCAAAACATAAAGCAAAATCTACAATGGAATGGTTCAAAAATAAACATATCCAGGTGTTAGAATGGCCAAGTCAAAGTCCAGACCTGAATCCAATCGAGAATCTGTGGAAAGAACTGAAAACTGCTGTTCACAAATGCTCTCCATCCAACCTCACTGAGCTCGAGCTGTTTTGCAAGGAGGAATGGGAAAAAATGTCAGTCTCTCGATGTGCAAAACTGATAGAGACATACCCCAAGCGACTTACAGCTGTAATCGCAGCAAAAGGTGGCGCTACAAAGTATTAACTTAAGGGGGCTGAATAATTTTGCACACCCAATTTTTCAGTTTTTGATTTGTTAAAAAAGTTTGAAATATCCAATAAATGTCGTTCCACTTCATGATTGTGTCCCACTTGTTGTTGATTCTTCAGTTTTATATCTTTATGTTTGAAGCCTGAAATGTGGCAAAAGGTCGCAAAGTTCAAGGGCGCCGAATACTTTCGCAAGGCACTCTATGTCCCGCTGTAATACAAAACACTCCGGATGTCTACACCCCTGCCTGCTGCAACACTGGATGCTCCATATGAATGCCCTGCATATCTCTATATGAATGAATGTTCACCATATTCATACCCTGCATACCTACACTACCGTTCAAAAGTTTGGGGTTTCGAAATATCCCTGTTTTTGAAAGAAAAGCATATTTTCTTGTCCATTGAAATAGCATAAAATTGATCAGAAATACATTATTAATGTTGTAAATTGCTATTGTAGCTGGAAACGGAGTCTCTAAACAGAATAGAAAAAGGAGTGGGAGGCTTCGGTGCACAACTGAGCAGTCTCAACGTCAACAGTGAAGAGGTGGCTCCGGGATGCTGGCCTTCTAGGCAGAGTTCCTCTGTCCAGTGTCTGTGTTCTTTTGCACATCTTAATATGTTCTATTTATTGGCCAGTCTGAGATACTGTATGGCTTTTCTTTGCAACTCTGACTAGAAAGCCAGCATCCCAGAGTCATCTCTTCACTGTTGACGTTGAGACTGGTGTTTTGCGGGCACTATTTAATGAAGCTGCCAGTTGAGGACTTGTGAGGTGTCTGTTTCTCAAACTAGACACTCTAATGTACTTGTCCTCTTGCTCAATTGTGCTCCGGGGCCACCCACTCCTCATTCTATTCTGGTTAGAGCCAGTTTGCGCTGTTCAGTGAAGGGAGTAGTACACAGCTTTGTACGAGATCTTCAGTTTCTTGGCAATTTCTCACATGGAATAGCCTTCATTTCTCAGAACAAGAATAGACTGACAAGTTTCAGAAGAAATTACTTTGTTTCTGGACATTCTGAGCTTGTAATCGAACCCACAAAGCTGATGCCCCAGATACTCAACTAGTCAAAAGAAGGCCAGTTTCATTGCGTCTTTAATCAGAACAACAGTTTTCAGCTGTGCTACCATAATTGCAGAAGGGTTTTCTAATGGTCAATTGGCCTTTTAAAATGATAAACTTGGATTAGCTAACACAAGGTGCCATTGGAACACAGGAGTGATGGTTGCTGATAATGGGCCTCTGTACGCCTACATAGACATTCCATAAAAAATCTGCCGTTTCCAGCTACAATAGTCCTTAACAACATTAACAATGTCTACACTGTATTTCTGATCAATTTGATGTTATTTTAATAGACAAAAAAATGTGTGTAACGGTATTCGTCGTCTGAAGAAGAATCATCGGACCAAAGCGCAGCGTGGTAAGTGTTCTGGGCTGTGGGGGAGCACTGGAGCTCTGGTGCACAGCCTTGGCAGCTGTATGCCCACTTTAGCCTGGCCCCTCCAGAGTGCAGGCACAGGTCGAACCGGGCTGTGGGGGAGCACTGGAGATCTAGTGCTTAATACTCGCACCTCTCCATTAGGCTCAATGCCCACTTTCGCCCGGCACGGGCGAAGCGCAGGCATATGATGAACTGAACCCTCCCTGCCCCCCGAGGATACAGTACGTAGAGCCGGCGCAGGATACCCTGGGCCGAAACGGCGCACCGGAGACCAAACGCGCTGAGCTGGCACAATCCGCCCTGGCTAGATGCCCACTCTCGCATGGCACTTGCGGGGGGCTGGCATATAACGCTCCGGGCTATGAGCGCGCATTGGAGACACCGTGCACTTCACTGCATAACACGGTGCCTGACCAGTACCACGCTGCTTCCGGTAAGCACGGGGAGTTGGCTCAGGTCTATCGCCTGACCGCCAATCTCCCCGTGTGCCCACCCCCCAAAATAATTGGGCTGCCTCTCGTGCCTGCTGCTCTGCCTTGTCTCATATCGCCGCCTCTCAGCTTTAGCTGCCTCTAGTTCTTCCTTCGGGCGCCGATATTTCCCAGACTGTCTCCAGGGTCCCTGTCCGTCCAATATCTCCTCGCAAGTCCAGGAGTCCTGAACCCTCTGCTCCTCATTACCACGCTGCTTGGTCCGTTTGTGGTGGGTAGTTCTGCAACGGTATTCGTCGTCTGAAGAATCATCGGACCAAAGCGCAGCGTGGTAAGTGTTCATGTTACTTTCTTTCAAACTGAACACTCTAACAAAAATAACAAAGAGAATAACCGAAACAGCCCTGTAAGGTGCAAAACACTAAACAGAAATTAACTACCCACAAAAACCCTGTGGGAAAAAGCTACCTATGTATGGTTCTCAATCAGAGCCAACGATAGACAGCTGTCCCTGATTGAGAACCATACCTGGCCAAAACAAAGAAATACAAAAACATAAAAAAAGGAACATAGAATGCCCACCCAAGTCACACCCTGACCAAACCAAAATAGAGACATAAAAAGCTCTAAGTTCAGGGCGTGACAATGTGCTTTTCTTTCAAAAACAAGGATATTTCTAAGTGACCCCAAACATTTGAACGGGTTGTGTACGTCTGGCGTATCTAGAGTATGTCCTGGGCTGGGAATGACCCCTCTCACCCCAGAGAACACAGAATAAAAAGACTACATGAACCTATCTAAACCTGCTGATGACAACAGCACAGCACCATCCCACTGGATACCTTAACACTGTGAAAGCACAATATCTGTTCTGGGCTGGTGGGAGAATGTGTGTGTGTGAGTGTGTGTGTGTGTGTGTGTGTGTGTGTGTGTGTGTGTGTGTGTGTGTGTGTGTGTGTGTGTGTGTGTGTGTGTGTGTGTGTGTGTGTGTGTGTGTGTGTGTGTGTGAAGTTGCTCTGAACATCACATTTTGAAGTTAAAGGGATATTTCAGGATTTTGGCAAAATCTACTTCCTCAGCGTCACATCAACTTGTGGTTACCATTTGTACGCCTCTCTGTCCAGAATGAAGGAAGTTAGAGGTAGTTTTGAAAGCCAATGCTAACTAGCATTAGTGCCTGGACTGGATCCTATCGGTATGTGCTATCATGCTAAGGTTTTGGATAGGGTTAAAACGTAGAATTTAGGCATTCATTCTGAATGGTTAAGGTAAAGGTAAAGGTTTGGGATAGGGTTAAAACAAAATAAAAATAAACAAGTGTCTACCACTGGATTGGACACTCAACTTTCATATCCGGAGTGATGGGGTTACACACACTGGGATTACGAACACTGGGATTTAACAGGCGACCTTCTGATCCGGAGTGATGGGATTACGCACATCCGTCACCCCCGTGCACAACGCCATAGAAAAACCCAAGCCTACTTGATGGTAATAGCGCTCACTGTTGCCCCCAGTGGCCGGATTTGTAGGCATTTCCCGATGTCCTCAAGACAAGGGCAGACGTCCAATTAAGAAGTCAATCTTGAGCAATCTGCCTGGTTGAGGGCTGTATACTGATTACACTGTGATTATTTGAGGGCTTTTTGCAACCCTAGTTGTTTGTGTACGCATATGAATCTGGGTCTGGGCACACTACAGACACACACACACACACAAACAAACACGTTGTTCTCCCTGGTTTGATGATGGTGGGTATCTCAGAGGCGGGGTAGTTCTAACAGAGTAGCAGAGAGAGAACCGTCAGACTGATACAGTGCTGCTGCACTAAACTTATGTAAGAACCCTTCATCAATATTCTATCAGTGTTCTCATTGCCTGGCCATGGCTGACTGAACCCAATGAAACAGCAGCTAATACAATAGGGATGTTGCACATGACAGCAGCTGATACAGCTACACCAGATAGCCTCTACTGTATCTTGACCTGATCACTTTGACAAGGTAAGCTAAACAGACCTCACTTCGACACAGGTCTGTCTCTCTCTCTCTCTCTCTTTCTCTCTCTCTCTCTCTCTCTCTCTCTCTCTCTCTCTCTCTCTCTCTCTCTCTCTCTCACTCTCGCTCTCTCTCGCTCTCACTCGCACTCAAGCTTTAGTAAAATGACAAGGCCACTGAGATAATAAAATCAACAATAAAAGTCACAAATAAATAATAGTAATAGTGATTAGAGAAAGGGGAATATACATATAATTTATTAAAAATGAAATACAGAAATATCGCATTTACATAAGTATTCACACCCCTGAGTCAATACTTTGCAGACGCACCTTTGTCAGTGATTACAGCCGTGAGTAAGTCTAAGTGCTTTGCAAACCTGGATTGTACATTTTTTCTCCATTATTATTTTCAAAATTCTTCAAGCTCTGTCAAGTTGATTGTTGTTCATGGCTAGACAGCCATTTTCAAGTCTTGCCATTGATTCTCAAGCAGATTTAAGTCAAAATGGTGACTTGGCCACTAAGGAGCATTTAATGTCATCTTGGTAAGTAACTCCAGTGTAGAGTTTGCCTTGTGTTTTAGGCTATTGTCCTGCTGAAAGGTGAATTTGTTTGCCAGTATCTTTTGGAAAGCAGACTGAACCAGGTTTTCCTCTAGAATTGTGCCTTTGCGTATAGCTGTATTCCGTTTCTTTTCATCCTAAGAAACTCCCTAGTTCTTGCCGATGACAAGCATACCCATAATATGATGCAGCCACCTCCATGCTTGAAAATATGAAGAGTGGTATTCAGTGATGTGTTGTATTGAATTTACCCCAAACATATGTGGGGCACAGAGATGGGGTAGTCAGTCAAAAAGCATGATAACCACTACTATTGAATACTTAATGGGTCCATGCAACTTATTATGTGAATTGATCAGCACATTTTTACTTCCAAAATAATTTAGGCTTGCCTTAACAAAGGGGTTGAATACTTATTGACATCAAGCTTGACATTTTGTATTAATTTGTTAAAAAAATTCAACCAACAAAAATCCACTTTGACATTATGGGATATTCTGTGTAGATCAGTGACACAAAAAAATATATTTTAAATTCAGGCTGTAACACAACAAAATGTGGAAATATTAAAAATGTGTGAATACTTTCTGAAGGCATTATAAATATTATAAGAGATTGACTGAGAGATTGTGTGTGTCTCTCTCTCGCTCCCATAACACATAGACACGTTAGCACTTCCATGGCAGAATGCATAATCTGTGAGAATATTTGACATGGGAATATCTCACACTCAGGTGACACCCCTCTGAGTGAAGGTGGTATGGACCATGAGATTTACTCTCACCACGGGGTTGAATAACTAGTGCACTCCCTGAGGATGTGCACGTATGGTCTCACACACACACACACACACACACACACACACACACACACACACACACACACACACACACACACACACACACACACACACACACACACACACACACACACACACACACACACACACACACACACACACACACACACGAGAACGCAATGCAGCCTCACTGGTGGCAACAAGATAGAGCAAGTACTGTATATTATACAACCTTCACATAAGAAGCTCAAGAAAAATCACACACACAAATACAAATACACATCTAGCTGTAACTCAGTCTTAAGACACTAGTTAACCAGGCATACACACCGTACACACACACCACACCACACCTCAGCCAAGTGTTCTCGTTTAATAATTTACTTCAATTCATGGGAGGGAAAAGGCTGCTTTGAAAAATGCTGTGAGCTGAGAGGTGTCTGTTAGACATTATAGCCTTTTACAAGTCTAAACCATGCAGGGTTGAACCAAGTGTGGTCAGATAGGGATGAGCCAATATACTGTAGATAGTGTTGTAATGGCTGGGTGACCCCGATCATAAATAAGGTCTATTCCAGGTTCCAACTACACCTCTGTGTCTGTTACCTCAGCCTGTACTTAGTGAACCTGCAGGTACGGTCAAGTTGGAACAACAGACCCAGGCTGCCCTTTCGGTTTGGAGCTCACAGCAAAACAACAGTCCTTGCAGTCCTGGCTCATATCCAAAGTGTTAGAGCTTATACAATTTCCATTAAGCATTTAATGAAGCATTCATGCCTTCATGAAAAAGAAAGTGTGTCGGTAGTGAAAAGTAAAGTCAAAGCAGTCCACCTCTGGAACTTAATCTTATAATCAAAGGTGAAAATGTAGTTTAGAGTCTCCACTCCCCTCTCCCCTCTCCCCCGCACCCTCTCTCTCTCTCATTGGTCTCTTTTTGAAATGACAGGTGTCATAAAGAAGGAGTTCTACAGGAATCCCAGCCCGAGGCTCCAGGTGCGTGCTCAAACTCGACTTCCATCCTGTCCCGTCTCCTCCCCTCCTCAGCCCAGAGGGGCCCCACCAGACAAGACGAAAGGGGCCAGCCCAGAAACAAAATCTCGCCTCCCTCCGCTAACAACAGCCAGAACAAAATCAGACCAGATCACCACCCTGTATTAGTACTGAGAACACTCAAACACCATGACATACCTGTACTGTCTGTCTGTCTCCTACACAGCACTTAGACCTGCATACCTGGCCTCACACTCTCCTATACTTAAACATTGTGCCATACAGTATATTAATAACCCCACGTACTGTCTACTATCTAACCCCGAATACCTAGCTAATAATGAGAGTCACTTCCCTGAATCATTACAATACGAACCACAACGAAACAAAAAAGCACAAAAAGGTCTTCAACATTTAAAAAAAGCATGTACTTGGTTGACAATGTTTCAACAGGGATCGGCAGATCCTGAAACTTCAGTGTTATAACACCATAACCACGAACAGCATTTTGTAGACCTACGCATCACTTCCAGTTCCAGTCCACACTGTAAATACCTGGAAGACTAAAGGTCTCTGGAAACCTCTGGCTGCTCTGCTCCATCCTCATGACTCATACTGTCTCACGCTCACACCTCCTCCCTGTACAATCAACACTGGGCAGCAGGATAACAGCATGGAGGGGAGAAGACTAATAACCTTTCAGTGGCCAGCACCACCACCAGCACCAGCACCACTACCAGCACCACCACCACCACCACCACCAGCACCACCACTACCAGCACCACCACCACCACCAGCACCAGCACCACCAACACCAGCACCACCAGCAGCACCACCACCATAACAATACAGCTGAATAGGCTACCTAGAATACTGTGTCAGTCAGTACGAACATTATGTTTCCCCTGTACTGTCTCTGAAAGGCTTTTGGGATACAAGTCATTGAAACATTTACTGGCGTTGAACTTTTTCTGTTGCGTAACAATCCCATTTAGGAAAGGGTGAACATTCTGACATCACGTGCATAAAGCAACTCATGTTGGGGCGACCGTTAAAGGTATTTGGAAATCACTTGTGAAAATTTCTTTTTTTAACGTTTCTTCTTCTACTGCTATTTGCCTTTAAAACCATGCACATAGACATATGAAAGTCTACAGAGGAGTCAGTGTAACGGGCTGAACCCTCTAGCTGCTGGTATACAGTACATAGTCTACTGCTTCGTAGAACTATCAGGCAAATGCCATGTCACCGCGGCTGTCACAACAGGTCTCGCATCAACACCGACACACAGAGACGCTGTGGCAACAACCAATGGCCCACAGCAACGCTATCAACAAAGAAACACTGCAATACACGTACTGTACAACCCATACATTGTCTTAACCACCAAACACAAATGAGACCAGGTAATCCAAATATTTCAAGAAGAGATTTGACTAATTGTGGAATATTGCAAAACGGTATTGCATCACCTTTTCTGAAACAGACAGTTTGTTTGTAAATCCAAAGATGCGTTCTAGCTTGACAGTGATTGCGCTTTTATGGCGATAAATCTGGAATCCTTTTCGTTTATGGTACTAGAGAGGATTTGTTGATTTGTGACATATGTCTACTGACAGGGACTGTGTTGGGAAATAGCTGGTGTTGCAGTGCCAAATTCTGAGATGGTGATTAATATGCATTGGCTGTGTTAAATAAATCATATGAATGAACTTGATATTATATATCATGCTGATATTGTGACGTGGTGCTAGGTAGGGGTTTATGTAAGACTGTTTGTTCTTTCCTGACCATCCCTCAGCTACTGCCTGGAAGACCAGAGAGGAATGCACTGTGGCAGGACACTCGCTCTGCTTCCATTTCTCTTTCTCTCCTTCTCTCTTTCACTCTGTCTCCCTCCCTCTCTCTCTCTCTCTCTCTCCCTCTCTCATGCTGTTTGTGTTTGTCTCCCTCTCTTTCACCATTCTGTTTATTCATGAGCACTTCGGTGCAAAGTACAGTGTGAGCAAACACACACTCGCACTCTA